>NC_086446.1:652183065-652841190 GCF_028390025.1 Pseudophryne corroboree | reverse complement strand
AAAAAAAATCGACAATGCAATTCAGTACTTTCCGTCAAAAAAACGGACTTTCAAAATTCGACTTTTTGAAATTCGACATTTGTCAAATTCGACATTTCTGCAATGGTACAAATGCAGCAATTCGCCAAAAGTATATTCAATTGACGTTTGGAAATTCGACAACAGTGCTTTTAGACAGTAAATTCGTCATTTTCAATCCGCCACACTTTGGTGGGGGAATCTAATAAAAAAAATTTAAAACATGTTTTTTTGGTGTTTTTTTTATTGGTAATAGCATATCTATTTATATTAGAAGGGATTAGGTACTTGGTTTGTCGATTTTGGAGGCACAAGTATTATTTATATATTTTTTAAAATATTATTATTATTATTATTTTTAAAAAATGGAATGGTAAAATCCCGAAAAAAAATGGCGTGGGGTCCCCCCTCCAAAGCATAACCAGCCTCGGGCTCTTCGAGCCGGTCCTGGTTCTAAAAATCCGGGGGGAAAAATGACAGGGGATCCCCCGTATTTTTAAAACCAGCACCGGGCTCTGCGCCTGGTGCTGGTGCAAAAAATACGGGGGACAAAAAGAGTAGGGGTCCCCCGTATTTTTTACACCAGCATCGGGCTCCACTAGCTGGACAGATAATGCCACAGCCGGGGGGTCACTTTTATACAGCGCCCTGCGGCCGTGGCATTAAATATCCAACTAGTCACCCCTGGCCGGGGTACCCTGGGGGAGTGGGGACCCCTTCAATCAAGGGGTCCCCCCCCAGCCACCCAAGGGCCAGGGGTGAAGCCCGAGGCTGTCCCCCCCCCCCCCCCCCTCCCATCCAAGGGCTGCGGATGGGGGGCTGATAGCCTTGAGAAAAGTGTAAGAATATTGTTTTTTCCAGTAGTGCTAAAAGTCCCAGCAAGCCTCCCCCGCAAGCTGGTACTTGGAGAACCACAAGTACCAGCATGCGGGAGAAAAATGGGCCCGCTGGTACCTGTAGTTCTACTGGAAAAAAAATACCCAAATAAAAACAGGAGACACACACCTTGAAAGTACAACTTTATTTCACACCTGCCGACACACACATACCTATGTTGACACGACGTTCGGTCCACTTGTCCAAGTAGAATCCGGGGTACCTGTGAATAAAATTATACTCACCTGATCCAGTGTCCAGGTTATAATCCACGTACTTGGCAAAACAACAAAACGGCAACCCGGACCAAACGGACTGAAAGGGGTCCCATGTTTACACATGGGACCCCTTTCCACGAATGCAGAGACCCCCCCCCCCCCCGTGACTGCTGTCACAGAAAGGTCTCTTCAGCCAATCAGCGAGCGCAACGTCCTGGCACTCTGCTGATTGGCTGTATGCGCGTCTGCTGTCAGACAGCGCATCGCAAAGCCTTTCCATTATATTCAATGGTGGGACCTTTGCGTCAGCGGTGAGGTCACCCGCGGTCAGCGGCTGATCGCGGGTAACCCCACCGCTACCTGCAAAGTTCCCACCATTGAAACTAATGGAGGGAGCTGTGCGATGCGCTGTCTGACAGCAGACGCGCATACAGCCAATCAGGTGAGTGCCACGAAGTAGCGCTTACTGATTGGCTGAAGGGACCTTCTGTGACAGCAGTCATGTGGGGTCCCGGCATTCGTGGAAAGGGGTCCCATGTGTAAACATGCGACCCCTTTCAGTCCGTTTGGCCTGGGTGTTCGTTTTTTTTTTTTTTGCCAAGTACGTGGATTATAACCTGGACACTGGATTGAGGTGAGTATAATTTTTTTCACAGGTACCCCGGATTCTTCAGTGACGAGGGGGGCGTGGCAGTCGGCGGGTCAACATAGGTAAGTATGTATGTGTCGGCATGTATGAAATAAAGTTTTACTTTCACGGTGTGTGTCTCCTGTTTTTATTTGGGTATTTTTTTCCCAGTAGAACTACAGGTACCAGCGGGCCCGTTTTTCTCCCGCATGCTGGTACTTGTGGTTCTCCAAGTACCAGCTTGCGGGGGAGGCTTGCTGGGACTTGTAGTACTACTGGGAAAAACAATATTCTTTCATTTTTCCAAAGGCTATCAGCACCCCATCCGCAGCCCTTGGATGGGGGGGACAGCCTCGGGCTTCACCCCTGGCCCTTGGGTGGCTGGGGGGGGGACCCCTTGATTGAAGGGGTCCCCACTCCCCCAGAGTACCCCGGCCAGGGGTGACTAGTTGGATATTTAATGCCACGGCCACAGGGCGCTGTATAAAAGTGACCCCCGGCTGTGGCATTATCTGTCCAGCTAGTGGAGCCCGATGCTGGTGTAAAAAACACGGGGGACCCCTACTCTTTTTGTCCCCCGTATTTTTTGCACCAGCACCAGGCGCAGAGCCCGGTGCTGGTTTTAAAAATACGGGGGATCCCCTGTCATTCCCCCCCCCCCCCGGATTTTTAGAACCAGGACCGGCTCGAAGAGCCCGAGGCTGGTTATGCTTTGGAGGGGGGACCCCACGGCATTTTTTTTCGGGTTTTTTAAAAATCGGAACAAAATCCGTCAAATCGGCCGTTTTTCGTCAGCGGGACTGTCGAATCCGTTTTTTATTGAATATGGTCAATTTCGGCAGCCACTTGCCGAAATTAGATGGTCAAATTGTGTCGAATTAAAAAACGGCCGAAAAATTGCCGCTATTCGCCGCTAATTGCATATACCCCTTTGTCTTCCATACAATGTAATTGCTCTTGAAGTAGTGGTGGTGGTATTGTGATATTATTTCTACAATTGAAGCTTATTATCCTGTTTAATGGGTATCCGTCACTGGGTCCTATTATTTGTTGTTTTTCTACATAGTATTTTTTTTCACACAATATTCAGTCAGTGGAATGGGGCTCCTCTGTGAACTCTCTTCTCTTGGGAACAGAGTATTGAATCCAACATTTTCTTTTTTATTAAGTATGTCGGCTACTGACCCTATTGGGCTGAGAAGTGCACATAGAAGGAACAATGGTGCTACAAGCATAAAAAAAAAAGAATGAACGTACATATCAATATGTATATCACATGGTTATTTTTATAACCATATGTTGCATATGTTCTAAACTTGGATATAGGCAACTCCATTGAACCGGTTTGCCTATAGGGGTTAAAGGGGATGCTTTTTATGCTGCTTTGTTGTAAGGTGGGACCTCTGATTATGAGTGACTTAAGGATTCCTCGCTTTACAATACAGTATGGCAGAGTTTTTAATATAACATGTTATATATTCCATATGATAGGTATACTATAACTTGTCACAATGTCGACATTGTGAATATCTTAATTTTGAATACATGGGGATTGATACTGCGCTGTCTACTTGAAGGGAGGCACTCAATATACCCAGGCTGTCTGGATCCTGGCGCTCTGCATACTGGCGCCGGGATCGCGACCGCTGGGATACAGACCACTATTCTCCCTTTTGAGGTGTCCACGACACCCCTGGAGGGAGAATAAATAGCGTGGTGAGCGCAGCAAGGCCGCTAGGGGCTCGTTTGTGCTTGCCCTGCTGCTGGCATTCCAACGGTTGGGATGCCAGCACCGGTATATCGTAGTGCACCCCTCCTTAAATGCTCTTTTAATGAAGCATTGCTCCTTTCCAAAGATAGCGGCTGTTATGTCTCTGCACACGCGCTGTGCCATCTTTCCACTGTGTTTGAGCACCACAGTACTGCACGGACGTGTTGACTCTGCTCCAGGTTGACCAATATTCTGCATATTGCTGCTATTCATACATGACCGACTGGTATGTTGTATGCTCTGCTACCTCTACTCTGCAAACTGGTGTTACTGCGAGTATGGCTGTACAATCTGTTCACTGCAACAACCCAAGCTCCTATTTAAGTTGATCCGCCTGATGTGCCAGAGGCAAGGTAGGGTACAGCGGTTTGGGGAGGGCATCCCTGAGTGCATGCTCCTGATAAGTGGACATGGCTGAACAGGGAGGGGGCGTGGTTCCAAGACATGGCACCCGTGACCTGCCCCTGAGTCACCCAACCTCCCACTGTGAATAGATACTGTCTGCATGTGCACACCATCTATTCACCCAGCGGTGCCTGGTAACCACAACTTTTCCTACCTGCAGGATACTGCGGCCAGTGGGTGGGGACAGCACAGGGCAGGCTTCTTTAGCAAGGCACCATAATAAGGGCAGTGTGAAATCTGCCATTTTAAAACTGGCAGTGCGTGGCACCCCGATAAAACAGCCTAGCAGGAACACTACATCACAAAAAAAACACGCATATCAACAGGTTATGGGCCCTGGAACTCAGACACCCTATACACCATAGAATGCTTGACATGAGACCAGAGGCAAACCATGAGGTTATAGAGTGGCTGCATACAATCTGCACAAAGTAGCTGCATCCGCAATGAGCTTCTTTAAACAGAGAACTATGCCACATGAAATTTTGCGATGGAAATGCAACTTAAGCGTGAGAAGCTGTGGAAAATTACTAATAATTCAGGTGACCAAGCCCTGGTGTACATAAAGCCACAGGAACCATAGATTTAAGTGTTGAACAGCATGTTTATTCGATCATACCCTGGAAGATGTCAGCACATGACATGTGGACAGCTCTGCAGGCAGCATATGAGGATAAGGGTCTCATGAGAATAATTAATGTGAAGAATACTGTATAATACAAAGTTGAGTAAATGCATAAATATGAGTAGCTTTATCAATTAGACAATGTCTATATCTCTGCAATTAATGTCTGTCCAAATCGATGATTACTAGACCGCTATTGCGATGCTATGGAACTTAAAGTCTGAATTCCATTTCTCTTACGTCCTAGAGGATGCTGGGGACTCCGTTAGGACCATGGGGGGTATAGACGGGCTCCGCAGGAGATAGGGCACCTAAAAAGAACTTTGACTATGGGTGTGCACTGGCTCCTCCCTCTATGCCCCTCCTCCAGACCTCAGTTAGATTTTGTGCCCAGAGGAGAATGGGTGCACTGCAGAGAGCTCTCCAGAGTTTTCTGTGGAAAAAGAATTTTGTTAGGTTTTTTATTTTCAGGGAGTCCTGTTGGCAACAGGCTCCCTGCATCGTGGGACCGAGGAGAGAGAAGCAGAGCTGGCTTGTTAAGTTGGTCACTGCTTCTAAGGCTACTGGACACCATTAGCTCCAGATGGAGTCGGAACACTGGTTTCACCTGGGGTTCGTCCCGGAGCCGCGCCGCCGTCCTCACAGATGCCGAAGATAGAAGCCGGGTGAGTATGAGAAGGCAAAGAAGACTTCAGGCGGCAGAAGACATCAGATCTTCATGAGGCAAGCGCGCAGCGGTAAGCTGCGCGCCATTGCTCCCAGTCACACACACACAAGCAGGCACTGAAGGGTGCAGGGCGCAGGGGGGGGCGCCCTGGGCAGCAATATTCCTCATATTTGGCATGGATAAACATGGATTAGGCTGTGGCACAGTGAATCCGGTAACCCCCCCCATTTTTCTATACAAAGTTGATGGGACCGAAGCCCGCCGTCGGGTGGGCGGGGCTTGATCCTCAGCACTAACCAGCGCCATTTTCTTCACAGAGACTGCATGAGGAAACGCTGGCTCCCTGTTCTCTCCCCTGCTGAGCTTCACAGGCTGGGAAAAAAAGGAGGGGGGCACTTTGGCGACGCAGTGAGTGGAGATTACAATTATATACATATAACAGCGCTATCTGGTCATATATTCCAGTATTTTTAAGCGCTGGGTGTGTGCTGGCATACTCTATCTCTCTGTCTCTCCTAAGGGCCTGGTTGGGGTTTTGTCCCCTTATAGGTAACTCCCTGTGTGTGTGGGGTGTCGGTACGTGTGTGTCGACATGTCTGAGGCGGAAGGCTTCTCCAAGGAGGAGGTGGGGCAAATGAGTGGTGTGTCCCCGTCGGTTGTGCCGACTCCAGATTGGATGGATATGTGGCATACGTTGCATGCAAGTGTGACATCTTTACATAAAAGGCTTGATAAGGCTGGTTTAGGGGGGACATCAAGCGGTCAATCCTCAGATTGGACCGACTCACAGGGCCCGTCGGGGTCTCAAAAGCGTCCCTTGACACAAGACACTACTACAGACACAGATTCTGATTCCAGTGTCGACTATGATGAAGTAAAATTGCACCCTAGGGTGACTAAAACCATTCAGTGCATGATTGTGGCAATAAGGGATGTGTTGCATATTGTGGATGAACCCTCGGTCCCCGACACAAGGGTACACATGTTTAAGGAAAAGAAACAGATTATTAATTTCTCTGACGTCCTAGTGGATGCTGGGGACTCCGTCAGGACCATGGGGAATAGCGGCTCCGCAGGAGACGGGGCACAAAAGTAAAAGCTTTAGGATCAGGTGGTGTGCACTGGCTCCTCCCCCTATGACCCTCCTCCAAGCCTCAGTTAGATTTTTGTGCCCGGCCGAGAAGGGTGCAATCTAGGTGGCTCTCCTAAAGAGCTGCTTAGAGTAAAAGTTTTGTTAGGTTTTTTTATTTTCAGTGAGTCCTGCTGGCAACAGGCTCACTGCATCGAGGGACTTAGGGGAGAGAAGTGAACTCACCTGCGTGCAGGATGGATTGGCTTCTTTGGCTACTGGACACCATTAGCTCCAGAGGGAGTCGGAACACAGGTCTCACCCTGGGGTTCGTCCCGGAGCCGCGCCGCCGACCCCCTTGCAGATGCCGAAAAGTGAAGAGGTCCAGAAACCGGCGGCAGAAGACTTTTCAGTCTTCATAAGGTAGCGCACAGCACTGCAGCTGTGCGCCATTGTTGTCAGCACACTTCATAGCAGCGGTCACTGAGGGTGCAGGGCGCTGGGGGGGGCGCCCTGGGCAGCAATGATAGTACCTTATTCTGGCTAAAAATACATCACATATAGCCCCTGGGGGCTATATGGATGTATTTAACCCCTGCCAGGTCTCAGAAAAACGGGAGAAGAAGCCAGCCGAAAAGGGGGCGGGGCCTATTCTCCTCAGCACACAGCGCCATTTTCCCTCACAGAAATGCTGGTGGGAAGGCTCCCAGGCTCTCCCCTGCACTGCACTACAGAAACAGGGTTAAAACAGAGAGGGGGGGCACTTATTTGGCGATATGACTATATATATTAAAATGCTATAAGGGAAAAACACTTATATAAAGGTTGTCCCTGTATAATTATAGCGTTTTTGGTGTGTGCTGGCAAACTCTCCCTCTGTCTCCCCAAAGGGCTAGTGGGGTCCTGTCCTCTATCAGAGCATTCCCTGTGTGTGTGCTGTGTGTCGGTACGTGTGTGTCGACATGTATGAGGACGATGTTGGTGAGGAGGCGGAGCAATTGCCTGTAATGGTGATGTCACTCTCTAGGGAGTCGACACCGGAATGGATGGCTTATTTAAGGAATTACGTGATAATGTCAACACGCTGCAAGGTCGGTTGACGACATGAGACGGCCGGCAAACCAATTAGTACCTGTCCAGGCGTCTCAAACACCGTCAGGGGCGTTAAAACGTCCTTTTACCTCAGTCGGTCGACACAGACACGGACACTGACTCCAGTGTCGACGGTGAAGAAACAAACGTATTTTCCTTTAGGGCCACACGTTACTTGTTAAGGGCAATGAAGGAGGTGTTACATATTTCTGATACTACAAGTACCACAAAAAAGGGTATTATGTGGAGTGTGAAAAAACTACCTGTAGTTTTTCCTGAATCAGATAAATTAAATGAAGTGTGTGATGATGCGTGGGTTTCCCCCGATAGAAAATTATTGGCGGTATACCCTTTCCCGCCAGAAGTTAGGGCGCGTTGGGAAACGCCCCTTAGGGTGGATAAGGCGCTCACACGCTTATCAAAACAAGTGGCGGTACCGTCTCCAGATAGGGCCGCCCTCAAGGAGCCAGCTGATAGGAGGCTGGAAAATATCCTAAAAAGTATATACACACATACTGGTGTTATACTGCGACCAGCGATCGCCTCAGCCTGGATGTGCAGCGCTGGGGTGGCTTGGTCGGATTCCCTGACTGAAAATATTGATACCCTTGACAGGGACAGTATTTTATGGACTATAGAGCATTTAAAGGATGCATTTCTATATATGCGAGATGCACAGAGGGATATTTGCACTCTGGCATCAAGAGTAAGTGCGATGTCCATATCTGCCAGAAGTTGTTTATGGACACGACAGTGGTCAGGTGATGCAGATTCCAAACGGCACATGGAAGTATTGCCGTATAAAGGAGAAAAAGACAACGTCTTTTCAGCCTCAGTCCTTTCGTCCCCATAAGGGCAAGCGGGCAAAAGGCCAGTCATATCTGCCATGGGATAGAGGAAAGGGAAGAAGACTGCAGCAGGCAGCCCATTCCCAGAAACAGAAGCCCTCCACCGCTTCTGCCAAGTCCTCAGCATGACGCTGGGGCCGTACAAGCGGACTCAGGTGCGGTGGGGGGGGTCGTCTCAAGAGTTTCAGCACGCAGTGGGCTCACTCGCAAGTGGACCCCTGGATCCTACAAGTAGTATCCCAGGGGTACAGATTGGAAATTCGAGACGTCTCCCCCTCGCAGGTTCCTGAAGTCTGCTTTACCAACGTCTCCCTCCGACAGGGAGGCAGTAGTGGAAACAATTCACAAGCTGTATTCCCAGCAGGTGATAATCAAAGTACCCCTCCTACAACAAGGAAAGGGGTATTATTCCACACTATATTGTGGTACTGAAGCCAGACGGCTCGGTGAGACCTATTCTAAATCTGAAATAGTTGAACACTTACATACAAAGGTTCAAATCAAGATGGAGTCACTCAGAGCAGTGATAGCGAACCAGGAAGAAGGGGACTATATGGTGTCCCGGGACATCAGGGATGCTTACCTCCATGTCCCAATTTGCCCTTCTCACCAAGGGTACCTCAGGTTCGTGGTACAGAACTGTCACTATCAGTTTCAGACGCTGCCGGTTGGATTGTCCACGGCACCCCGGGTCCTTACCAAGGTAATGGCCGAAATGATGATTCTTCTTCAAAGAAAATGGACGATCTCCTGATAGGGGCAAGGTCCAGAGAGCAGTTGGAGGTCGGAGTAGCACTATCTCAAGTAGTTCTACGACAGCACGGGTGGATTCTAAATATTCCAAAACCGCAGCTGTTTCCGACGACACGTCTGCTGTTCCTTGGGATGATTCTGGACACAGTCCAGAAAAAGGTGTTTCTCCCGGAGAAGAAAGCCAGGGAGTTATCCGAGCTAGTCAGGAACCTCCTAAAACCAGGAAAAGTGTCAGTGCATCATTGCACAAGGGTCCTGGGAAAAATGGTGGCTTCTTACGAAGCGATTCCATTCGGTAGATTTCACGCAAGAACTTTTCAGTGGGATCTGCTGGAAAAATGGTCCGGATCGCATCTTCAGATGCATCAGCGGATAACCCTGTCTCCAAGGACAAGGGTGTTTCTTCTGCGGTGGCTGCAGAGTGCTCATCTACTAAAGGGCCGCAGATTCGGCATTCAGGACTGGGTCCTGGTGACCACGGATGCCAGCCTGAGAGGCTGGGGAGCAGTCACACAGGGAAAAAATTTCCAGGGAGTGTGATCAAGTCTGGAGACTTCTCTCCACATAAATATACTGGAGCTAAGGGCAATTTACAATGTTCTAAGCTTAGCAAGACCTCTGCTTCAAGGTCAGCCGGTATTGATCCAGTGGGACAACATCACGGCAGTCGCCCACGTAAACAGACAGGGCGGCACAAGAAGCAGGAGGGCAATGGCAGAAACTGCAAGGATTCTTCGCTGGGCGAAAAATCATGTGATAGCACTGTCAGCAGTGTTCATTCCGGGAGTGGACAACTGGGAAGCAGACTTCCTCAGCAGGCACGACCTCCACCCGGGAGAGTGGGGACTTCATCGGGAAGTATTCCACATGATTGTGAACCGTTGGGAAAGACCAAAGGTGGACATGATGGCGTCCCGCCTGAACAAAAAACTGGACAGGTATTGCGCCAGGTCAAGAGACCCTCAAGCAATATCTGTGGACGTTCTGGTAACACCGTGGGTGTACCAGTCGGTGTATGTGTTCCCTCCTCTGCTTCTCATAACCAAGGTACTGAGAATTATAAGACGTAGAGGAGTAAGAACTTTCTCTATCGTCCTAGTGGATGCTGGGGTTCCTGAAAGGACCATGGGGAATAGCGGCTCCGCAGGAGACAGGACACAAAAGTAAAGCTTTCCGATCAGGTGGTGTGCACTGGCTCCTCCCCCTATGACCCTCCTCCAAGCCAGTTAGATTTTTGTGCCCGGCCGAGAAGGGTGCAATCTAGGTGGCTCTCCTAAAGAGCTGCTTAGAGAAAGTTTAGCTTAGGTTTTTTATTTTACAGTGAGTCCTGCTGGCAACAGGATCACTGCAACGAGGGACTTAGGGGAGAAGAAGTGAACTCACCTGCGTGCAGGATGGATTGGCTTCTTGGCTACTGGACATCAGCTCCAGAGGGACGATCACAGGTTCAGCCTGGATGGTCACCGGAGCCTCGCCGCCGGCCCCCTTGCAGATGCTGAAACATGAAGAGGTCCAGAATCGGCGGCAGAAGACTCCTCAGTCTTCTAAAGGTAGCGCACAGCACTGCAGCTGTGCGCCATTTTCCTCTCAGCACACTTCACACGGCAGTCACTGAGGGTGCAGGGCGCTGGGAGGGGAGCGCCCTGGGAGGCAAATGAAAACCTATTTGGCTAAAAAATACCTCACATATAGCCTCCGGGGCTATATGGAGATATTTAACCCCTGCCAGAATACACTAAAGAGCGGGAGACGAGCCCGCCGGAAAAGGGGCGGGGCCTATCTCCTCAGCACACAGCGCCATTTTCCTTACACAGCTCCGCTGGTCAGGACGGCTCCCAGGTCTCTCCCCTGCACTGCACTACAGAAACAGGGTAAAACAAGAGAGGGGGGGCAAAATAGTGGCAAAAATTATATTATAAAAGCAGCTATACAGGGAGCACTTATTATAAGGCTATCCCTGTCATATATAGCGCTTTTGGTGTGTGCTGGCAAACTCTCCCTCTGTCTCCCCAAAGGGCTAGTGGGGTCCTGTCTTCGTTAAGAGCATTCCCTGTGTGTCTGCTGTGTGTCGGTACGTGTGTGTCGACATGTATGAGGACGATATTGGTGTGGAGGCGGAGCAATTGCCAAATATGGGGATGTCACCTCCTAGGGGGTCGACACCAGAATGGATGCCTTTATTTATGGAATTACGGGATAGTGTCAACACGCTAAAGCAGTCGTTTGTCGACATGAGACGGCCGGACAATCAGTTAGTGCCTGTCCAGGCGCCTCAAACACCGTCAGGGGCTGTAAAACGCCCTTTGCCTCAGTCGGTCGACACAGACCCAGACACAGGCACTGATTCCAGTGGCGACGGTGACGAATCAACCGTATTTTCCAGTAGGGCCACACGTTATATGATTTTGGCAATGAAGGAGGCGTTACATTTAGCTGATACTACTGGTACCACTAAACAGGGTATTATGTGGGGTGTGAAAAAACTACCTATAGTTTTTCCTGAATCAGAAGAACTAAATGATGTATGTGATGAAGCGTGGGTTGCCCCCGATAAAAAGATGCTAATTTCAAAGAAGTTATTAGCTTTATACCCTTTCCCGTCAGAGGTTAGGGCGCGCTGGGAAACACCTCCTAGGGTGGATAAGGCGCTCACACGCTTATCTAAACAAGTGGCGTTACCCTCTCCTGAGACGGCCGCACTTAAAGATCCAACAGATAGGAGGATGGAAAATATCCAAAAAAGTATATACACACATACAGGTGTTATACTACGACCAGCTATAGCGTCAGCCTGGATGTGCAGTGCTGGAGTAGTTTGGTCAGAGTCCCTGATTGAAAATATTGATACCCTGGATAGGGACAATGTTTTACTGTCTTTAGAGCAAATAAAGGATGCATTTCTTTATATGCGTGATGCACAGAGGGATATCTGCACACTGGCATCACG
Organism: Pseudophryne corroboree; assembly: GCF_028390025.1. NCBI lineage: Eukaryota > Metazoa > Chordata > Amphibia > Anura > Myobatrachidae > Pseudophryne > Pseudophryne corroboree. The sequence continues at coordinate 652,829,273 of NC_086446.1, read as the reverse complement.
GGTAAGTGCTATGTCCATTTCGGCCAGAAGAAGTTTATGGACGCGACAGTGGTCAGGCGATGCGGACTCAAAACGGCATATGGAAGTTTTGCCGTATAAAGGGGAGGAGTTATTTGGAGTCGGTCTATCAGATTTGGTGGCCACGGCTACAGCCGGGAAATCCACCTTTTTACCTCAAGCTACTCCCCAACAGAAAAAGACACCGACTTTTCAACCGCAGTCCTTTCGTTCCTTTAAAAACAAGAGAGCAAAGGGATATTCATATCTGCCACGAGGCAGAGGAAGGGGGAAGAGACACCAACAGGCAGCTCCTTCCCAGGAACAGAAGCCCTCCCCCGCTTCTACAAAAGCCTCAGCATGACGCTGGGGCTTCTCAAGCGGACTCGGGGGCGGTGGGCGGTCGTCTCAAGCATTTCAGCGCGCAGTGGGCTCACTCGCAGGTAGATCCCTGGATCCTGCAGATAATATCTCAGGGGTACAGGTTGGAACTAGAGACAGATCCGCCTCGCCGTTTCCTGAAGTCTGCTTTACCAACGTCCCCCTCCGAAAGGGAGACGGTTTTGGAAGCCATTCACAAGCTGTACTCTCAGCAGGTGATAGTCAAGGTACCTCTTCTACAACAGGGAAAGGGGTATTATTCCACTCTATTTGTGGTACCGAAGCCGGACGGCTCGGTAAGACCTATTCTAAATCTGAAGTCCTTGAACCTGTACATAAAGAAGTTCAAGTTCAAAATGGAGTCACTCAGAGCAGTGATAGCGAACCTGGAAGAAGGGGACTTTATGGTGTCCTTGGACATCAAGGATGCGTACCTCCACGTTCCAATTTACCCCTCACACCAGGGGTACCTCAGGTTCGTTGTACAAAACTGTCACTATCAGTTTCAGACGCTGCCGTTCGGATTGTCCACGGCACCTCGGGTCTTTACAAAGGTAATGGCCGAGATGATGATTCTTCTTCGAAGAAAAGGCGTATTAATTATCCCATACTTGGACGATCTCCTAATAAGGGCAAGGTCCAGAGAACAGCTAGAGAGGGGATTAGCACTGTCTCAAGAAGTGCTAAAACAACACGGCTGGATTCTGAATATTCCAAAATCCCAGTTAATGCCGACAACTCGTCTGCTGTTCCTAGGGATGATTCTGGACACGGTTCAGAAAAAGGTTTTTCTCCCGGAGGAAAAAGCCAAGGAGTTGTCCGAGCTTGTCAGGAACCTCCTAAAACCAGGAAAGGTGTCTGTACATCAATGCACAAGAGTCCTGGGAAAAATGGTGGCTTCTTACGAAGCAATTCCATTCGGCAGATTCCATGCACGAATTTTCCAGAGGGATCTGTTAGACAAATGGTCAGGGTTGCATCTTCAGATGCACCAGCGGATAACCCTGTCTCCAAGGACAAGGGTATCTCTTCTGTGGTGGTTGCAGAGTGCTCATCTATTGGAGGGCCGCAGATTCGGCATACAGGATTGGATCCTGGTGACCACGGACGCCAGCCTGAGAGGCTGGGGAGCAGTCACACAAGGAAGAAACTTCCAGGGAGTGTGGACGAGCCTGGAAACGTCTCTTCACATAAACATTCTGGAACTAAGAGCAATCTACAATGCTCTAAGCCAGGCAGAACCTCTGCTTCAAGGAAAACCGGTGTTGATCCAGTCGGACAACATCACGGCAGTCGCCCATGTGAACAGACAGGGCGGCACAAGAAGCAGGAGTGCAATGGCAGAAGCTGCAAGGATTCTTCGCTGGGCAGAGAATCATGTGATAGCACTGTCAGCAGTGTTCATCCCGGGAGTGGACAACTGGGAAGCAGACTTCCTCAGCAGACACGACCTTCACCCGGGAGAGTGGGGACTTCATCCGGAAGTCTTCCACATGCTGGTAACCCGTTGGGAAAGACCAATGGTGGACATGATGGCGTCTCGCCTCAACAAAAAACTGGACAGGTATTGCGCCAGGTCAAGAGATCCGCAGGCAATAGCTGTGGACGCGCTGGTAACGCCTTGGGTGTACCAGTCGGTGTATGTGTTTCCTCCTCTGCCTCTCATACCAAAAGTATTGAGAATTATACGGCAAAGAGGCGTAAGAACGATACTAGTGGTTCCGGATTGGCCAAGAAGGACTTGGTACCCGGAACTTCAAGAGATGATCACGGCAGATCCGTGGCCTCTACCTCTAAGGAGGGACTTGCTTCAGCAGGGTCCCTGTCTGTTTCAAGACTTACCGCGGCTGCGTTTGACGGCATGGCGGTTGAACGCCGGATCCTAAAGGAAAAAGGCATGCCGGAAGAAGTCATTCCTACTTTGATTAAAGCAAGGAAGGAAGTAACCGTGCAACACTATCACCGCATTTGGCGAAGATATGTTGCGTGGTGCGAGGATCGGAGTGCTCCGACGGAGGAATTTCAACTGGGTCGATTCCTACATTTCCTGCAATCAGGATTGTCTATGGGTCTCAAATTGGGATCTATTAAGGTTCAAATTTCGGCCCTGTCGATTTTCTTTCAAAAAGAATTGGCTTCAGTTCCTGAAGTCCAGACTTTTGTTAAGGGAGTGCTGCATATACAGCCTCCTGTGGTGCCTCCAGTGGCACCGTGGGATCTCAATGTGGTTTTGGAATTTCTAAAATCTCATTGGTTTGAACCACTAAAAAAGGTGGATTTAAAATATCTCACATGGAAAGTGACCATGTTACTAGCCCTGGCTTCGGCCAGGAGAGTGTCAGAACTGGCAGCTTTATCTTACAAAAGCCCATATCTGATTTTCCATTCGGACAGGGCAGAACTGCGGACTCGTCCGCATTTTCTCCCTAAGGTGGTGTCAGCATTTCATCTGAACCAGCCTATTGTAGTGCCTGCGGCTACAAGTGACTTGGAGGACTCCAAGTTACTGGACGTTGTCAGAGCATTAAAAATATATATTGCAAGGACAGCTGGAGTCAGAAAATCTGACTCGTTGTTTATATTGTATGCACCCAACAAGATGGGTGCTCCTGCGTCTAAGCAGACGATTGCTCGTTGGATCTGTAGCACAATCCAACTTGCACATTCTGTGGCAGGCCTGCCACAGCCTAAATCTGTAAAGGCCCACTCCACAAGGAAGGTGGGCTCATCTTGGGCGGCTGCCCGAGGGGTCTCGGCATTACAACTTTGCCGAGCAGCTACGTGGTCAGGGGAGAACACGTTTGTAAAATTTTACAAATTTGATACTCTGGCTAAGGAGGACCTGGAGTTCTCTCATTCGGTGCTGCAGAGTCATCCGCACTCTCCCGCCCGTTTGGGAGCTTTGGTATAATCCCCATGGTCCTTTCAGGAACCCCAGCATCCACTAGGACGATAGAGAAAATAAGAATTTACTTACCGATAATTCTATTTCTCGGAGTCCGTAGTGGATGCTGGGCGCCCATCCCAAGTGCGGATTATCTGCAATAATTGTACATAGTTATTGTTAACTAATTCGGGTTATTGTTAAGAAGCCATCTTTCAGAGGCTCCTCTGTTATCATACTGTTAACTGGTTTTGATCACAAGTTGTACGGTGTGATTGGTGTGGCTGGTATGAGTCTTACCCGGGATTCAAAATTCCTCCCTTATTGTGTACGCTCGTCCGGGCACAGTACCTAACTGGCTTGGAGGAGGGTCATAGGGGGAGGAGCCAGTGCACACCACCTGATCGGAAAGCTTTACTTTTGTGCCCTGTCTCCTGCGGAGCCGCTATTCCCCATGGTCCTTTCAGGAACCCCAGCATCCACTACGGACTCCGAGAAATAGAATTATCGGTAAGTAAATTCTTATTATACTCGTGGCTCCGGATTGGCCAAGAAGGACGTGGCACCCGGAACTTCAAGAAATGCTCACAGAGGACTCATGGCCTCTGCCGCTAAGAAGGGACTTGCTTCAGCAAGTACCAGGTCTGTTCCAAGACTTACCGCGGCTGCGTTTGACGGCATGGCGGTGGAACGCCAGATCCTAAGGGAAAAAGGCATTCCGGAAGAGGTCATTCCTACCCTGGTCAAAGCCAGGAAGGAGGTGACCGCAAAACATTATCACCACATGTGGCGAAAATATGTTGCGTGGTGTGAGGCCAGGAAGGCCCCACGAAGAAATTTCAACTCGGTCGATTCCTGCATTTCCTGCAAACAGGAGTGTCTATGGGCCTCAAATTGGAGTCAATTAAGGTTCAAATTTCGGCCCTGTCAATTTTCTTCCAGAAAGAATTGGCTTCAGTTCCTGAAGTCCAGAAGTTTGTCAAGGGAGTATTGCATATACAACCCCCTTTTTGTGCCTCCAGTGGCACTGTGGGATCTCAACGTAGTTCTGGGATTCCTCAAATCACATTTTAAACCGCTCAAATCTGTGGATTTGAAATATCTCACATGAAAAGTGACCATGCTGTTGGCCCTGGCCTCGGCCAGGCGAGTGTCAGAATTGGCGGCTTTGTCTCACAAAAGCCATATCTGATTGTCCATTCGGACAGGGCAGAGCTGCGGACTCGTCCCCAGTTTCTTCCTAAGGTGGTGTCAGCGTTTCACCTGAACCAGCTTATTGTGGTACCTGCGGCTACTAGGGACTTGGAGGACTCCAAGTTGCTAGATGTTGTCAGGGCCCTGAAAATATAGGTTTCCAGGACGGCTGGAGTCAGGAAAACTGACTCGCTGTTATCCTGTATGCACCCAACAAACTGGGTGCTCTTGCTTCTAAGCAGACGATTGCTCGTTGGATTTGTAGCACATTTTAACTTGCACATTCTGTGGCAGGCCTGCCACAGCCTAAATCTGTCAAGGCCCATTCCACAAGGAAGGTGGGCTCATCCTGGGCGGCTGCCCGAGGGGTCTCGGCATTACAACTCTGCCGAGTAGCTACGTGGTCGGGGGAGAACACGTTTGTAAAATTCTACAAATTTGATACCCTGGCTAAAGAGGACCTGGAGTTCTCTCATTCGGTGCTGCAGAGTCATCCGCACTCTCCCGCCCGTTTGGGAGCTTTGGTATAATCCCCATGGTCCTGACGGAGTCCCCAGCATCCACTAGGACGTCAGAGAAAATAAGATTTTACTTACCGATAAATCTATTTCTCATAGTCCGTAGTGGATGCTGGGCGCCCATCCCAAGTGCGGATTGTCTGCAATACTTGTACATAGTTATTGTTACAAAAATCGGGTTATTATTGTTGTGAGCCATCTTTTCAGAGGCTCCGCTGTTATCATGCTGTTAACTGGGTTCAGATCACAGGTTGTACAGTGTGATTGGTGTGGCTGGTATGAGTCTTACCCGGGATTCAAAATCCTTCCTTATTGTGTACGCTCGTCCGGGCACAGTATCCTAACTGAGGCTTGGAGGAGGGTCATAGGGGGAGGAGCCAGTGCACACCACCTGATCCTAAAGCTTTTACTTTTGTGCCCTGTCTCCTGCGGAGCCGCTATTCCCCATGGTCCTGACGGAGTCCCCAGCATCCACTACGGACTACGAGAAATAGATTTATCGGTAAGTAAAATCTTATTTTTCCCACATCTCATGAATTAAATGAGTTCTTTGGAAAAGCTTGGGAGACTCCGGATAAGAGACCGCAGATCCCCAAAAGAATTTTTATGGCATACCCTTTCCCTAAGCAGGACAGGGAGATTTGGGAATCACCCCCCACTGTGGACAAGGCCCTGACACGCTTGTCCAAGAAAGTGGCGCTACCGTCTCCTGACACAGCGGCCCTTAAGGACCCTGCAGATCGCAGGCAAGAAACTACATTAAAGGGTATTTATTCTCATACGGGTGCTGTGTTAAGACCGACGATTGCGTTTTCATGGGTGTGTAGCGCAATTGCAGCTTGGACAGATGAGCTGACAGATCAATTTGATACTATGGATAAGGATACTATATTCCTAACTCTAGCCCATATAAAAGACGCAGTCTTACTTATGAGGGATGCTCAAAGGGACATTGGATTGCTAGCTTCCAGGGCCAATGCCATGTCTATCTCAGCGAGAAGATCCTTATGGACTCTCCAATGGACGGGTGATGCGGATTCCAAAAAACATATGGAAGTACTACCCTATAAGGGTGATGTATTGTTTGGGGATGGGCTGACGGACCTGGTTTCCACAGCTACAGCAGGTAAATCTAATTTTTTACCATATATTCCCCAACAGCAAAAGAAAGCAACACCCTATCAGATGCAGTCCTTTCGGTCGCACAAGTCCAAAAGAGGTCGGGGATCCTCTTTCCTCGCCAGAGGTAAGGGCAGAGGCAAGAGAGCACCTGTTTCGGCAGGTGCCCAGGAACAAAAGTCCTCCCCGGCTGCTCCAAAACCCACAGCATGACGCTGGGACTCCCCTGAGGGAGTCCGCACCGGTGGGGGCACGTCTTCGACTTTTCAGTCAGGCCTGGGTCAGTTCGGACCTGAATCCCTGGGTGTTGGAAATAGTTTCCCAGGGTTACAAATTGGAATTCGAGGATGTGCCCCCGCACCGATTTTTCAAATCGGCCCTACCAGCTTCCACATCGGAAAGGGATGTAGTGTTAGCTGCAATTCAAACGCTGTGTATACAGCAAGTGATAATCAAGGTTACTATTCAACCCTATTTGTGGTCCCGAAACCGGACGGTACAGTCAGACCGATTTTAAATCTGAAATCCCTAAACCTGTACATAAAAAGATTCAAATTCAAAATGGAATCTCTCCGAGCGATAATAGCCAACATGGAGGAGGGGGAGTTTATGGTGTCTCTGGACATAAAGGATGCGTACCTTCATGTCCCCATATATGCCCCCCATCAGGAATACCTGAGATTCGCTGTACTGGATTGTCATTACCAATTTCAGACGCTACCGTTTGGACTTTCCACGGCCTTGAGGAGTTTCACCAAAATAATGGCGGAAATGATGGTGGTCCTGCGCAAGCATGGAGTCACAATTATCCCATACTTGGACGATCTCCTGATAAAAGCGAGATAAAGGGAGAAATTGCTGAGCAGTGTGGCGCTCTCTCTGAGAGTGCTCCAGCAACACGGTTGGATTCTAAATCTACCAAAGTCACAGTTGATTCCGACAACTCGACTACTGTTCCTAGGTATGATTCTGGATACGGAACAAATTAAGGTCTTTCTCCCAATAGAGAAGGCTTAAGACATCCAGAACATGGTCAGATACCTGCTAAAACCGAAAAGGGTGTCAGTTCACCAATGCACTCGAGTTCTGGGGAAAATGGTGGTGGCCTACGAGGCCATTCCCTTCGGAAGGTTCCATGCAAGGACTTTTCAATGGGACCTTCTGGACAAGGGGTCAGGGTCCCATCTGCACTTACATCAGAAAATAACTCTGTCCCCAGGAACCAGAGTGTCCCTCCTGTGGTGGTTGCAAAGTGCTCACCTGCTGGAGGGTCGCCGGTTTGGGATTCAGGACTGGATCCTGGTTACCACGGATGCGAGCCTCCGAGGATGGGGAGCGGTCACACAGGGAAAGACTTTTCAGGGTCTTTGGTCAGACCAGGAGTCCTGTCTACACATCAATGTGTTGGAACTCAGGGCCATTTACAACGGCCTTCGACAAGCGGAGAGTTTTCTTCGAAACCTACCGGTTGTGATTCAATCAGACAAGGTCACAGCAGTGACTCATGTGAACCGCCAAGGCGGGACAAGAAGCAGAGTCGCGATGGCGGAAGCCACAAGGATTCTTCGCTGGGCGGAAAATCATGTAAGCGCTCCGTCGGCTGTCTTCATTCCGGGAGTGGACAACTGGGAAGCAGACTTCCTCAGCAGACACGATCTCCATCCAGGAGAGTGGGGACTTCATCAAGAAGTCTTTGCAGACATAACACGTCTTTGGGGAACCCCTCAAATAGATATGATGGCGTCACGCCTCAACAAAAAACTTCGGAAGTATTGCGCAAGGTCTCGGGACCCTCAGGCAGTAGCAGTAGACGCACTGGTAACACCGTGGGTGTTCGAAACGGTCTACGTGTTTCCTCCTCTTCCTCTCATCACGAAAGTGTTGAGGATCATAAGACGGAGAAGAGTACAGATGATACTCGTTGTCCCAGACTGGCCTCGAAGGGCCTGGTACTCTGATCTACAAGAGATGCTCACAGAAGACCCCTGGCCTCTTCCTCTGAGGGAAGACCTGTTGCAGCAGGGGCCCTGTGTATTTCAAGACTTACCGCGGTTACGTTTGACGGCATGGCGGTTGAACGCCGAATCCTAGCAAAAAAGGGGATTCCGGAAGAGGTCATCCCTACTTTAATAAAGGCTAGGAAGGAGGTGACAATAAAACATTATCACCGTATCTGGCGAAAGTATGTGTCTTGGTGTGAGACCAAGAATGCACCTACGGAAGATTTTCATCTGGGTCGTTTTCTCCACTTCCTACAGACAGGAGTGGATATGGGCCTGAAATTAGGCTCTGTTAAGGTACAGATTTCGGCCCTCTCGATTTTTTTTCAGAAGGAATTGGCTTCTCTTCCAGAAGTCCAGACGTTTGTAAAGGGAGTGCGGCACATCCAGCCCCCTTTTGTGCCTCCAGTGGCACCATGGGACCTGAACGTGGTGTTGCAGTTCCTAAAATCACACTGGTTTGAACCGCTTAACAAGGTTGAGTTGAAATTTCTTACTTGGAAGGTGGTCATGTTGTTGGCCTTAGCATCAGCAAGGCGAGTGTCAGAATTGGCTGCTCTCTCACACAAGAGCCCCTACTTTATTTTTCATGTGGATCGAGCTGAATTTAGGACACGTCCGCAATTTTTGCCTAAAGTGGTTTCTTCGTTCCATATGAATCAACCTATTGTGGTGCCTGGGGCTACAAGTGACCTGGAGGATTCCAGATCCCTGGACGTAGTCAGGGCCTTAAAAATTTATGTAGCCAGGACGGCTAGAATTAGGAAAACAGAGGCTCTGTTTATCCTGTATGCGGCTAATAAGATTGGCTCTCCTGTTTCGAAGCAGACTATTGCTCGCTGGATCTGTAATACGATTCAGCAGGCTCACTCTACGGCTGGATTGCCGGTACCAAATTCGGTTAAGGCCCATTCCACTAGGAAGGTGGGCTCTTCTTGGGCGGCTGCCCGAGGCGTCTCGGCTTTACAACTTTGCCGAGCGCCGACTTGGTCGGGGTCAAACACTTTTGCTAAATTCTGCAAGTTTGATACCCTGGCTGATGAGGACCTAGCGTTTGCTCAGTTGGTGCTGCAGAGTCATACGCACTCTCCCGCCCGATTGGATGCTTTGGTATAAACCCCATGGTCCTTACGGAGTCCCCAGCATCCTCTAGGACGTAAGCGAAAAAAAGATTTTAAACCTATCGGTAAATCTATTTCTCCTAGTCCGTAGAGGATGCTGGGCGCCCGTCCCAGTGCGGAAACTCTGCAAGACTTGTATATAATTGTTGCTTACATAAGTGTTATGTTACAGTTGACATCGGTCTTGGACCGTTACTGTAGTTTGTTCATACTGTTAACTGGTTATGTATGTTCCAGGTTACATGGTATGATTGGTGTGGGCTAGTATGAATCTTGCCCTTGGATTGCTAAATCCTGCCTTGTATTGTCCATCTCCTCTGGGCACAGTTCTCTAACTGAGGTTTGGAGGAGGGGCATAGATGGAGGAGCCAGTGCACACCCATAGTCAAAGTTCTTTTTAGGTGCCCTATCTCCTGCGGAGCCCGTCTATACCCCCTATGGTCCTTACGGAGTCCCCAGCATCCTCTACGGACTAGGAGAAATAGATTTACCGGTAGGTTTAAAATCTTATTTTCCTAGTAGTAGCTTTAGAAGCTAATACAGCCAAGCTATCAACAGAGATCGTTATAGCAAAACTGCTACAGTTCCAAGAACGTGTGCCAGTTCAATTAAATGCTGTGAATACTGCATTACACACTAAAGTTGTCCTGTCATAAGACGGGACACAAAGCCTGTGATTGCAAACTGAAAAATATGAATGCTACACAGAAAAAGTAGTGTAACCGTAAAGATGAGTAAGCTTTAAATGTTTCAAAGACAGTCGCAGAAGATAATGCTGGTATAGTAACTTAAGACATTTCAGTTGCATTTAAGATTGGTTCACTACACTACATGAGTGATTCTATAACATGAATCTGAAGTAAAGTACTTACAGACACAAAAGTTGGAACAATCACAGCTCGCCTGAAAATAGTGCGTAAAACTAAAGTCACAGAAATCTAAGATGTGTTGTACAGTATGTACCAGATATGGAGGAAAATCCTCATTGTCATAAGTATCCTACTGTACATTTAAAAAGGGCAGAGTTCAGTATGCAGAAGAAAAGTGCATTGTGCGGAACAAAAGAGGGATGGTGATAGCAACAGGTACACAATGCCAACAACTATATTCCCTAGACACCGAGGAGTGTTTTGCCATTGTGACTTCTGACTCGCAATCTATGGAACTCTGGCACAAACAGATAAGACACCTTGGATATGACAGCATCCAGACATTCAGACATTTCTTGATGGGATAGTGACAGAGATATCCTTGAGTAACATAGAAAGACAAATGTGTGAGGACTGTATGGTAGGCAAGCAAAGCCATTGACCCTTCCCAAAATTGGCAAGCAGAGCTCAGGTATTCCTGGAAATGGTGCATACAGATGGGTGTGGTCCAATGGAAGTGAAATTGATAAGTGGATGCAGATACTTCATTATTCATTGATTTACTTCAGATCACATGTTTATTTTAAAAGAACAAAGAATGAAGTAATGAGCAAAATGGTAGACTACAAGAGATCAGTGGCAACTCGAATTGGTTGCAAATTAAGGGTCACAAATGCGTTCCGCACTCGCCAGCCATGCTCTCTTACCAGCGCAGCACTCTGAGGCACTGTCTGTCATCCGCTGGTTTATCTGATGTCCTGCGCTGTGTCTCCATTACCAGTACTCCAAGGCCTGGCGGCCATTGTCGGTCTCCACTGCCCACTCCATGCTGGCAGTTTCCTACAAAACCAGCCATGGACGCCGCCATGACTGTTCTGATCAGCTGACCGCCCAGAGTCCAATCAGGAACAATTTCACAGTCATGTGATTATCGCCGCCAATCAGTAGCAAGCCGGGGGTATAAATCCTGAATTCCAGCACAGGCAAATCGCTAGTGCTTTGTTGTCTATCAACCTGCTCTGAGCTCCTGACTCTTCTGCTGGATTCTATACAAGTGCAGTTTCCATCACTAGCACTACCTGGCTTCCTGCGCTATCCTGAGTAGCTGCTCAGCTTCATCATCGCAGCATATCCAGATTCAACGGTACAGCCAATCCCAGTGATCCTGAAGGACTGCTCAGTTCATCATCGCAGTATATCCAGATTCACCGGTACAGCTAATTCCAGTGAAAACTAAGGGATGCTCCTGCAACTCAATTGCAGCATTTCCCAATTTGCTAGTACAGCCTATCCCAGCATTCCTGAAGGGCTGCTCCTGCAACTACACTGCAACATTTCCCAATACGCTGGTACAACCTATACTACCGTTCCTAAAGGGCTGCTCCTCCAACTCTGCTGCAGCATTTTCCATATCACTGGTACATCCTATCCCAGCGTTCCTGAAAAGCGGCTCCTGCAAATCCGTTATAGCATTTCCAGATTCACTGGTTAATCTTATCCCAGTGATGGTGAACCCTCAGTGTTATGAATTTCCCAGCTATTCTACACTGGTAATCCAATACCCCAGTGTTCCAGTTCCCCATATTGCTGGTACCACATCTCCAACTCCACTCACCTGAAGCAGCATCCAGTCAGGTGTTCCTGAATAGCTAAACTGCCACGTGTATGAATGAGTAGATCCTATATTAAGCCTGCCCAATTCATTCCTAATATCTCAAGCCAAAACCCAGCAGCTCAGCGTAGTCCAGATTCACAAACAACCTTAGCCGTGACATTAAGTCTTGAGGTCTGATAACAGAGGAGAATATCAAAACAAAGATGTTGAAAACTTCCTAAAGAAAAATGACATTGATCATCAACTGACCATACACACGCATGTTGTGAGTAAGTGCAAACTGCACTATAGTAGAGGAAGCTTGATCTATGCTAAAAGATGCCAGCCTGAATAAGTGTTTTTGGGTAGAAGCAATATCTACAGTGTCTGGAACAAGAATTACAGAGCAAGTATGTCACATGGAAATGCCAGCAGCTGGAGGCATATCTGAAACGGAAACTACCAGCGTGGACATCCAACCACAGATCAGAACGTCTATATGGTGGAAAACCTCCTAAGAGATATCATGAGGAGTTTGCAGATATCGCAAAATTGAGGTTTGGTGAACCTCAAATATCCAGGGAGCAAAGTCAAGTAACAACTGGTGTGAGTGGAAATCTGCAATAGTCAAGGAGCTTACATAATTTAATGATAATGATTCATGGACTGCAGTTTAAAAAAAAAATCGCTGCAAAACCATCAGGAGCCTGTTTAAGGGCGGTATCTTATTAGGCGCTGTGATTTACCGCACGGTAATAACTGGCTTTTTAGCCTAATAACGCTATCGGGCTATCTAGTTACAGTTAGTTTGTACCGTGCAGTAAGTCACCCATTATCTGCCGATTAACACATGGAATCCAGAATAACTTTGTGAAACCCATGTGTTACCGTCCGATAATGGGTCTCCTGGGGCTGGTTATATGGGATTCTCCTTAAGCATAATCCCCGATAAGTACTGCATTATGGGGCTAATTGGATAGCCCCAGGGGAATACTTTAGCTGCGGTAACTCACTGCAGCTAATAGGATATTGCCCTAAGTCATTTTGCCTGGTGTGCCTCAAATACTTTTTTTTATGGGTCTACTATTTATCACCTGTATACATAACAAAATAGTACACACATTTATCAACAGCCATAATGTTCCAAAGTAATTGTGCATACATAGAGGAGAACCCAATTACTTGCAAACAGCTTGCGCAGGTGGAGAGCGTTGCAGCAGCATGTAAATATAGGCAACAGAAGGTGAATTCATGCCCTCACCCGATGGCCCTTTCTAGTGCCGGAGTTGCACATTTTTGCTGCGAACAATAATTTGCAGTCTGGCGGTGTGGCATATAGCCGCACTCGCGCTGCAAGTTTATTGCGGGTAATTGGAAACCTGTTTTTTATCTGGATATAAAAAAGGGGCCAACGCCAAATACTCTGAGCTCAATGCTTCAGAGAAACCTATTTTAAACCCTGAGCAGAATAATGAGTAGGTTATTGCAGATAATCGTGTCTCAATTGTTGGACATCATTTTAAGCTAAACACTTGCATGGACCTCTCCTTAAATAATAGACTCGGCAATATTTGCAGTGTGTATGTGACTAATCCACTAGCTGATAAATGGAGATGAGAACATACTATACAAGAAATGAATGCTGTCTCTTCAGCAGTTGCCTCTGGTGGTTATATAACATTCCTCCCGTGCAGTCCCTGCAGCTACGCCAGTGGTCCATAAAACATTTTCAAGCACCATTTATTTAGATGTACTGCAAATCACTGCAACGATGGCATGTTAACTGCAGTAACATAACATTTGTTAGCCTTAACGTGTGTAACTTATATTTTCACACATTTCTCAGTTTTGATTCACAGTTGAAATAATTCTAGATAGTTGAAATAAAAACTGTGGACTGGTTTTTTGTATTTTTTTTATTTATTACTGAATTTTTTTTATTATTATTTTTTTAATACAGCCGGGAGGGCTGTGCTATGCTTTGCTATACTGATGGCAGCAGCCCATTCTCTGAATACAAACACGTGAAGCACTCTTGAATGTATAATTAATGAAAACAAGAGCAGTTTGACAACTCTGTGGTGTATTGGGCTTAACAGTTTTATTTGAAACACATACTGATTTCTTTACATACAGGAAATGCCAAAACATATTTCAGCCCCTATAAGAAATACCGTTTTGAAATAGACTTAATTAACAAGAATCTTGTGTAAATTTTCTCCACTTGATTTTCTGCTGTAAGAAGTGCTACAAATTATTTCTTCTCTATTCTTAGCACAAAATCCTTTAGGATTGTCAAGTTTGTCTTTGGAACTATTGTCTTGTTCTCTAACTTTGGGGGAAATATATCAAACCTAAAATGATACGTAAAGGAGTATTTGCTGCTATGGGCAACTTTGCCACTTGTCTAGTTACTGATAGGATTCCTTTTTATTCACACCCCCTGACGAAGTCCTTGGGACGAAACATGTTGGCGTGATAGTGGGACACTGGACGTACTACGTCTCTTTGGCTGACCTGACGGTGTGCGGTCTCAGACCAGGAGTATCTGACGAGCGGCGGCTAGCAGCTTTCTGTGTGTGCTGTTCGGAGGCGCCAGTGATAGTGCTCTATGCTGTGATACTCAAACTAGATGTATGTATACATATACTCGTATTAAAAGAGTTATAAGTTGTATACTCACTCCCTGCGCCCTCCATTTGTTTTCTCTAAATGTGCATCATTGAGCCTGTGGTACGGCTCAATCGGGAGGACGCTGCAGGGAAATCATTCAGTGGATGAAAATCAGAAGCCTGTTTAAAAATCGACAATACAGGATACGTGAATTTGCGTGATTTAGTTTTGACTTGTTATATATATAATACAAAAACGTACCTTAATAAAGCAGATCAGCCCAGTGATGTGTATATAACTGTGATTTGATTTGATTTCTGCTTTCCTGGAGTTGCAGTCCTTTGCTCCTGTGTAAATATGTATTTATATATGCTTCACTTTTTCCACATTTTGTCCGCCTTATTCAAAAAAGGAAAAAAAAACAAACACTTTTTCCCTCAAAATTCTATACGCAATACCCCATAATGACTATGTCAATAATTCAACATATTCAATAAAAAACGGATTCGACAGTCCCGCTGTCGAAAAACGGACCAATTGACGATAGTGTGCGTCCTGGATTCGATTTCATGGACGGCACAAAAGTGTTAAAAATAAATAAATAAAAACCTGAAAAAAATTGCGTGGGGTCCCCCCTCCTAAGCATAACCAGCCTCGGGCTCTTTGAGCCGGTCCTGGTTGTAAAAATACGGGGGGGGGGAAATGACATGGGATCCCCCGTATTTTAACCACCAGCACCGGGCTCTGCATCCGGTCCTGGTGCCAAAAATATGGGGGACAAAACACGTAGGGGTCCCCCGTTTTTTAACACCAGCACCAGGCTCCACTAGTCAGAGAGATAATGCCACAGCCGGGGGACACTTTTATATCGGTCCCTGCGGCCCTGGCATTAAATCACTAACTAGTCACCCCTGGCCGGGGTACCCTGGAGGAGTGGGGCCCCCTAAATCAAGGCCCCCTCCAGCTACCCAAGGGCCAGGGGTGAAGCCCGAGACTGTACCCCCCCATCCAAGGGCGGCGGATGGGAGGGCTGATAGCCATGTGTCAGAAAAAGAATATTGTTTTTTTGTAGCAGAACTACAAGTCCCAGCAAGCCTCCCCCGCAAGCTGGTACTTGGAGAACCACAAGTACCTGCATGCGGGGGGGGGGGCCCGCTGGTACCTGTAGTTCTACTACAAAAAAAATACCCAAATAAAAACAGTACACACACACCGTGACAGTACAACTTTATTACATACATGCACACCTACATACACACATACTTACCTATGTTGACACGAGGCTCGGTCCCCTTGTCCACGTAGAATCCACGGGTGTGCTTCATGCACACTGCCGGGGGACATAATACATTGGTGGGCAGCGGTTTGTTCCCCCAACAGTGTGCATGCAGCATGTGTTCTCCGTACACAGCATATCAATATGCATGCTGTGTACTAGGAACACATGCTGCATGCACACTGCCGGGGGACATAATGCATTGGTGGGCAGGGAATATTATATACATTGGTGCGCAGCGGTTTGTCCCCCAGCAGTGTGCATGCAGCATGTGTTCTCAGTACACAGCATATCAATATGCATGCTGTGCACTAGGAACACATGATGCATGCACACTGCCGGGGGACATAATGCATTGGTGGACAGTGGATTTTATTAAATTCATTGGTGGACAGTGTGTCATTGGTGGCCAGTGGGAACACTGTGCTATACTTACCAAAGACGCGCTGCTCCTCTTCCACATTGCTGCGGCTGTGCTCCTCTTCAGTGACGGCCGGGAGTGTTCCTCTGATGACGGCCGGGCGTGGCGTGCAGGCTGCGGGGTGGAGGATCATCGTTATTGTATCGTTCATCGCTGATACATACACAATGAACGATACCGCACATTGTATATGTCGGTATCGTTCAGATTGACTTGCATGTATCAGCGATGATAGACCAGCGATGAACGAGGGCAGGGCCGCGCATCGTTCATCGCTGGTATATACACACTGCACGATTTGAACGATTTCTCATTCATTAATGAACGAGATCGTTTAAATCGTGCAGTATTATCTACAAGTGTGTAGGGCCTATAAGACATTCTTTCCAAGACACCTGGTTTCAGGTCACAAAGTGTTTACTCTACCTCAAACGGAAACTGTTGTTAACCACAATGGAGGACACATTGCACAATTTAGCGCTCTCCAAGTAATTTGTATCAGCACATCTCAACACTGTGGTCCCCTTGTGGCACCATTTATATAAATAAGAAGAATGACATGAATTGTAAACATCACTAGGGAAGGACTGATGTGAATGACTAAATATTCTCTGTAAAGAGCTACAGAATTTGAGAAAGAACGCTATATAAGTTAACGTTAATAATAATTGCCACCCAGTATTCTAAAAATTGCATTAATTACCTATCCTGAGTCCTGGTTTAGGTGGGACAGTCCAAATTTTCCATGATGGAAAAGGCTGTAACAATTTAAGAAATTCATTATTTAGTGGTGTGGTTTGGCCAGTTCAGGGTTGTAGCTTTCTTTTTCAAGTCACAAATTTCTCCACATCCCCACAGCCATGTCCCTTCCCATATTTCCATGACAGGACTATTTGACCGTTGCATTCTACTGTTGGATATGGGCTTTGTCCAAACTGCTGCCTGCCTTTACCCCCCTCCCTGCCCCCAGCACTGCGTCAGTTGGCTTTGTGAGATCAAGATAATGCATTTACCAACATCAGTACTGAAAATATGAATGTGATTTGCAATGGTGTATTTGTAGGGCATATGGGGTGGTCTAATGCGATGTGGGGAGGGATATGTAGAGCTCAAAAGCATAAATTGCAATGGGACCAAGAAAGTGTGACAAAGGACCCACATTTTTTAAAGTGAAGGGTCCCCGGGACCCACATATTTCTCTGCTCAGCGCAATCACTGATAGGGGTCTATTCAATGCATTCCGAAAGAGAGGATCCGACAGTGCAGTATTCAATTAGCGGGCATTTCCGACGGGTTTTGACAGTTTTCAACCATGCTGATCTGACTTTTTTTGAAGTCTGACCAGCATTGTCGAAAACGGGATAAAAAACTGTCTGAATTGGCCGCTAATTCAACAAAACACGTTGATCCACTGCTAATCCGCTGATCAACGTTTTTTCCAACAAGTTGGAATTGCTGACAATTTGGAAAAACGGCAGATACATTGAATAGGTCGAATCCTGATTCGACCAAAGAAAGTCGGAAATTGCTGTCTCTCCTACTTGACAACAGTTCCGACTTCAACTGAATACACCCGATAGTGGATGTACTACTTCAGTATACCCAACCTAGGAAGAACATGAGAGGTTAAAGTACATATAGATAATTTATTGCACATACTAAATAAATTGTAAAAAAAAAATAGTTTTTTTTTAAATTCTTTTTACAATGTAACTTCATTTAATATTAATATGCCATAATATATTTTCTTCATGGTACCACTCTTTAAAATAAAGTTTTTATTTCAAATTGATGCTACTAAGTGGATTTACATTTCAGTTTAATGGCTGTGCCTTGTAATGGTACCAAAAAAAGCTGTAGAATATATTTAGAACTCTCCAAGACAATATGATCAATAGAAGGCTAGGATTATATAGCCGACTGCTGTGCCTTTATTGCATTTTCAATATAAGTTGCCAAGAGAACATGGTATGGGTTACATTTACTTTACAGAACCACTGTAAAGCTAGGGCAATGTATTGGATTTGCAATAGAGAGTAGCAATTCCGTCTTTAATGAAAGCTACAGTATTATTTGCAGAGATAAAGAAATCGGAAACATAGCTTTTTAAAAGGAACCACAAATATTGAATTAAAATCCTAATAAACACAGGTGTTAATTGTCTGTGTAGTATGAATCGCTGGCGCTGGGATCCCGACCGCAGGAATGCTGGCAGCGGGGTGAGCACAAAAGAGCCCTTTGCGGACTCACGCTCGCCACGCTGCTGGCACAGTGGCGCGCTGCAAGTGCCACGCTATTTATTCTCCCACACCCCAAGAGGGAGAATAGTTGTCGGTATACTGGCAGTCGGGATTCCGGCGCCGGTATGCTGGGCACCGGGATCCCAACAGCCGGTGTTTTTAAGTGCCACCCAATTGTCACAATGAGGTAGGATATTCTTATTGATAAAACCAGTCCTTGTTCAAAGTACATACAGGCCAATTAGATATTCTTACAGCCTCACATTTTCATAACCATGAAAGAATGGATTGATTATGTTTATTTTATTTTTTCCCAGCATAATGACCTAATGCCTATTGCATTTACTGTATTTAATGTGGAACTAAGCACTAAAACACATTTAAAATTCCATTTCAAACTGAGTTGTGTTATACCAATTGTCAATAGCCCCCTATTTGCATAATCCTCAAAAGTAGCCTTTGGTCTACAAAAGAGGGGGTTTGGCTGGTTCCCCATATTTATTAGATCTGTTATTTAAGTATACATGGCTAAGCCTTAACAGCAGTTTTACACCTTGGAGCGACACTCATACCATATATACTGTGACAAAATACTGATCATTAAGGGTCAAAAAATATCATTTTTAGATCACCACAATTGAGTTACAATTATTTGGGTGTGTTTTTTTTATTTATGCATGTAGTGAATTTGATTAAAACATTTTTTTAAATGTGGATTAATAAAATAACAAAATACATTTCTCTATCGTCCTAGTGGATGCTGGGGTTCCTGAAAGGACCATGGGGAATAGCGGCTCCGCAGGAGACAGGGCACAAAAAGTAAAGCTTTTCCAGATCAGGTGGTGTGCACTGGCTCCTCCCCCTATGACCCTCCTCCAGATTTTTGTGCCCGGCCGAGAAGGGTGCAATCTAGGTGGCTCTCCTAAAGAGCTGCTTAGAGAAAGTTTAGCTTAGGTTTTTTATTTTACAGTGAGTCCTGCTGGCAACAGGATCACTGCAACGAGGGACTGAGGGGAGAAGAAGTGAACTCACCTGCGTGCAGGATGGATTGGCTTCTTGGCTACTGGACATTAGCTCCAGAGGGACGATCACAGGTACAGCCTGGATGGTCACCGGAGCCGCGCCGCCGGCCCCCTTGCAGATGCTGAAGTTAGAAGAGGTCCAGAATCGGCGGCTGAAGACTCTGACAGTCTTCTAAAGGTAGCGCACAGCACTGCAGCTGTGCGCCATTTTCCTCTCAGCACACTTCACACGCTGTCACTGAGGGTGCAGGGCGCTGGGGGGGGGCGCCCTGGGAGGCAAATGTAAACCTATATACTGGCTAAAAATACCTCACATATAGCCCCCAGAGGCTATATGGAGATATTTAACCCCTGCCAAACTTCACTAAAGAGCGGGAGACGAGCCCGCCGTAAAAGGGGCG
The DNA here is from genome assembly GCF_028390025.1 of Pseudophryne corroboree. NCBI lineage: Eukaryota > Metazoa > Chordata > Amphibia > Anura > Myobatrachidae > Pseudophryne > Pseudophryne corroboree. The sequence goes on along the minus strand of NC_086446.1, from coordinate 652,809,623 downwards.
GGGCCTATCTCCTCAGCACACAGCGCCATTTTTTCTCTCACAGAAAGGCTGGAGAGAAGGCTCCCAGGCTCTCCCCTGCACTGCACTACAGAAACAGGGTTTAAACAGAGAGGGGGGGCACAAATTGGCGATATAAATATATATATAAAGATGCTATTAGGGAGAAACACTTATATAAGGTTGTCCCTATGTAATTATAGCGTTTTTTGGTGTGTGCTGGCAAACTCTCCCTCTGTCTCTCCAAAGGGCTAGTGGGGTCCTGTCCTCTGTCAGAGCATTCCAGGTGTGTGTGCTGTGTGTCGGTACGTGTGTGTCGACATGTATGAGGACGATGCTGGAGGAGGCGGAGAAATTGCCTGTAATGGTGATGTCACTCTCTAGGGAGTCGACACCGGAATGGATGGCTTATTTAGGGAATTACGTGAGAATGTCAACACGCTGCAAGGTCGGTTGACGACATGAGACGGCCGACAAACAATTAGTAACGGTCCAGGCGTCTCAGAAACACCGTCAGGGTTTTTTTATAAAAAACGCCCATTTACCTCAGTCGGTCGACACAGACACGGACACTGAATCCAGTGTCGACGGTGAATAAACAAACGTATTCCTCATTAGGACCACACGTTAAGGGCAATGAAGGAGCTGTTACATATTTCTGATACTACAAGTACCACAAAAAAGGGTATTATGTGGAAGTGAAAAAACTACCTGTAGTTTTTCCTGAATCAGATAAAATAAAATGAAGTGTGTGATGATGCGTGGGTTTACCCCGATAGCAAATATTGGCGTTATACCCTTTCCCGCCAGAAGTTAGGGCGCGTTGGGAAACACCCCTTAGGGTGGATAAGGCGCTCACACGCTTATCAAGTGGCGTTACCGTCTCCAAATACGGCCGCCCTCAAGGAGCCAGCTGATAGGCAGCTGGAAAAATATCCTAAAAAGTATATACACACAGACGGTGGCTATACTGCGACCAGCGATCGCCATCAGCCTGGAGATGCAGTGCTGGGTTGGCTTGGTCGAATTCCCTGACTAAAAATATTTTATTGATATAGAGCATTTAATAGGATGCATTCTATATATATGTATGCGAGATGCACAGAGGGATATTTGCACTCTGGCATCAAGATAAGTGCGTTGTCCATATCTCCCAGAAGATGTCATGGACACGACAGTGGTCAGGTGATACAGATCCCATACGGCACATGGAAGTATTGCCGTATTAAGGGAAGGAGTTATTTGGGGTCGGTCCGTCGGACCTGGGGGCCACGGCCACAGCTGGGAAATCCAACCTTTTTACCCCAAGTTACATCTCAGCAGAAAAAGACACTGTCTTTTCAGCCTCAATCCTTCCGTTCCCATGTGGGCAAGCGGGCAAAAGGCCAGTCATATCTGCCCAGACATAGAGGAAAGGGAAGTAGACTGCAGCAGGCAGCCCCTTCCCAGGAAAAGAAGCCCTCCACCAGTGGGGGGGTAGTCTCAAGAGTCTCAGCGCGCAGTGGGATCACTCGCAAGTTGACCCCTAGATCATACAAGTATTATCCCAGGGGTACAGATTGGAGAGTCGAGACATTTTTTCCTCGCAGGTTCCTGAAGCCTGCTTTACCAACGGCTCCCTCCGACAAGGAGGCAGTATTGGGAAAAAATTCACAAGCTGTATTTCCAGCAGGTGATAATCAAAGTACCCCTCCTACAACAAGGAAAAGGGTATTAGTCCTCCACACTATATTGTGGTACTGAAGCCAGACGGCTTGGTGAGACATAATCTAAATCTGAAATCTTTGAACACTTACATAAAAAGGTTCAAATCAAGATGGAGTCACTCAGAGCAGTGATAGAGAACCGGAAAAAAGGGGACTATATGGTGTCCCTGGACATCAAGGATTACCTCCATGTCCAAATTTGCCCTTCTCAACAAGGGTACCTCTGGTTCGTGATACAGAACTGTCAATATCAGTTTCAGACGCTGCCGTTGAATTATCCACGGCACCCCGGGCCTTTACCAAGGTAATGGCCGAAAAGATGATTCTTAAAAGAAGAAAGGCATCTAAATTATCCCTTACTTGGACGATATCCTGAAAGGGACAAGTTTCCAGAGAACAGTTGGAGGTCGGAAAAGAACTATCTAAAGTAGTTCTACGACAGCACGAGTGGATTCTAAATATTCCAAAAATCGCAGCTGTTTTCCGATGATACGTCTGCTGTTCCTAGGAATGATTCTGGGCATAGTCCAGAAAGAGGTATTTCTCCTGGAGGGGAAAGCCAGGGAGTTATCCGACCTAGTCAGAAACCTCCTAAATCCAGGCCAAGTATCAGTGCATCAATGCACAGGAGTCCTGGGAAAAATGGTGGCTTCTTACGAAGCGATTCCATTCGGCAGATCTCACGCAAAAACTTTTCAGGGGGATTTGCTGGACGAATGGTCCGGATCGCATCTTCAGATGCATCAGCGGATAACCCTGTCTCCAAGGACAAGGGTGTCTCTTCTGTGGGGGCTGCAGAGTGCTCATCTTCTAGAGGGCAGCACATTCAGCATTCAGGACTGTGTTCTGGTGACTACGGATGCCAGCCTGAGAGGCTGGGAAACAGTCACACAAGGAAGAAATTTCCAAGGAAGTGTGGTCAAGTCTGGAGATTTCTCTCCACATGAATATACTGGAGCTAAGGGCAATTTACGATGCTCTGAGCCTAGGAAGACCTCTGCTTCAAAGTCAACCGGTGCTGATCCAGTAGGACATCATCATGGCAGTCGCCCACGTAAACAGACGGGGTGGCACAAGAAGCAGGAGGACAATGACAGCAAGGATTCTTCGCTGGGCGAAAGATCATGTGATAACACTGTCAGCAGTGTTCATTCCGGGAGTGGACAACTAGGAAGATTTCCTCAGCATAAATGAATTCCACCCGGAAAAGTGGGAACTTCATCTGGAAGTTTCCACATGTTTGTAAACCGTTGGGAAAGACCAAAGGTGGTTATGATGGCGTCCCACATGAAGCGCCAGGTCTAGAGACCCTCAGGCAATAGCTGGGACGCTCTGGTAACACCGTGGGTGTACCAGTCGGTGTATGTGTTCCCTCCTCTGCCTTTCATACCCAGTGTATGGAGAATGATAGGAAGGAGAGGAGTAAGAACTATACTCGTGGTTCCGGTTTGGGCCAAGAAGAACTTGGTACCCGGAACTTCAAGAGATACTAGAAAGGATCTTGATTCAGCAAGAATCATGTCTGTTCCATGACTTACCGCAGCTGCGTTGACGCCAGGGCGGGTGAACGCCGGATCCTAAGGGAAAAAGGCATTCCGGAAGAGGTCATCCCTACCGTGGTCAGAGCCAGGAAGGAGGTGACCGCACAACATTATCACCGCTTAGGTGAAAATATGTTCCATGGTGTGAGGCCAGGAAGGCTCCACGGAAGAATTTCAACTAGGTTAATTCCTACATTTCCTGCAAGCAGGAGTGTATATGGGTCTCAAATTGGGGTCCATTAAGGTTCAAATTTCGACCGGTCGATTTTCTTCCAGAAAGAAATTGGCTTCAGTTCCTGAAGTCCAGAAGTTGTTAAGGGAGTACTGCATATACAACCCCTTTTTGATGTCTCCAGTGGCACTGGGCGATCTCAACGTAGTTTGGGATTCCTAAAATCACATTGTTTTAAACAACTCAAATCTGTGGATTTGATATATCTCACATGGAAAGTGACCATGCTGTTGGTCCTGGCCTCGGCCAGGCGAGTGTCAGAATTGGCGGCTTTATCTCACAAAGCCATATCTGATTGTCCATTCGGACAGAGCAAAGCTGTGGACTCGTCCCCAGTTTCTCCCTAAGGTGGTGTCAGCGTTTCACCTGAACCAGCTTATTGTGGTGCCTGCGGCTACTGGGGACTTGGAGGACTCCAAGTTGCTGGATGTTGTCAGGGCCCTGAAAATATAGTTTCCAGGTCGGCTGGAGTCAGGAAATCTGACTTGCTGTTTATCCTGTATGCACCCAACAAGCTGGGTGCTCCTGCTTCTAAGCAGACTATTGCTCGTTGGATTTGTAGTACAATTCAGCTTGCACATTCTGTGGCAGGCTTGCCACAGCAAAAAATATGTAAATGCCCATTCCACAAGGACGGTGGGCTCATCTTGGGCGGCTGCCCGAGGGGTCTCGGCATTACAACTCTGCCGAGCAGCTACGTGGTCGGGGGAGAACACGTTTGTAAAATTTTACAAATTTGATACCCTGGCAAAAGAGGACCTGGAGTTCTCTCATTCGGTGCTGCAGAGTCATCCGCACTCTCCCGCCCGTTTGGGAGCTTTGGTATAATCCCCATGGTCCTTTCAGGAACCCCAGCATCCACTAGGACGATAGAGAAAATAAGAATTTACTTACCGATAATTCTATTTCTCGGAGTCCGTAGTGGATGCTGGGCGCCCATCCCAAGTGCGGATTATTCTGCAATACTTGTACATAGTTATTGTTACAAAAATCGGGTTATTGTTGTAGGAAGCCGTCTTTCAGAGGCTCCTTTTGTTATCATACTGTTAACTGGGTTTAGATCACAAGTTGTACGGTGTGATTGGTGTGGCTGGTATGAGTCTTACCCGGGATTCAAAATCCTCCCTTATTGTGTACGCTCGTCCGGGCACAGTACCTAACTGGAGTCTGGAGGAGGGTCATAGGGGGAGGAGCCAGTGCACACCACCTGATCTGGAAAAGCTTTACTTTTTGTGCCCTGTCTCCTGCGGAGCCGCTATTCCCCATGGTCCTTTCAGGAACCCCAGCATCCACTACGGACTCCGAGAAATAGAATTATCGGTAAGTAAATTCTTATTTTTCTCATAAATAAGACATTCATACATTTTTATTTTTATTTATTTAACATCTTCACTTTAAGTATTTTTTTTTAATTGACAGTCTTTCATAGCATTATAAGCTGCTTTTACTTGTAATAGGCTTTTTATACACTGCCAGCAGACTTAATCTTTTAATACCTCCAAGATAATGTTTCCATTAACGGATAGTAATGCTTTTTGCAGCTCATCTTTTAATATACTTTAGTTAGTTTATACAAAATAAGAAATAGGTATCTATAGATAACTGGAATATAGTTGCAGTCCAAATATGCAGACCATGGTGCTGAAATAGATGAAAATAAGCAATTACAAAGTGCACTTCCTTCCCATAAACATTGCAGTGGTCACCCGTTTCCCAGGAGACCCGGCTAACCACTACAATTATTATAATAATAATAATAAGAAGAAGAAGAAGAAGACAAGTAACGGATGTTTTCGGAGGTGATTCTTTTAATTGGGTAGAACATGATGGAGGACCTTAGATTGCATCAGATAATTCCCATTTATATCTGCCCATTGGTATGAGGCTACAGTAATACCCATTTCAGACAGAAACTGAAATTACCGGGTGAAGCAATTCCACCAGGTAATTTCATGAAACACACTGATACTCTTTCTGTGTGAAAAGGTCGACCCGGGTTGAAATTCCCGGGACTTCCACCCTGGAATTTACCAGGGTTGGAGACCCGGGAATGTTGACCCTTTCACACAGATAAAATACCCGTGTTGATCTGCAAATTACCGGTTTGAAATTCTCAACCCAGTAATTTGCTTGTCTGTGTGAAAGGGAGGTTCAGGCAGATCCCGGAAAAACCACTCGGCCTTAAAATGCTGGTTAATTGCCGGGACTTTCAGACTTTTCTGCCTGAACGTGGTATAATTCAGTTTGCGCATAGTATACTCTAGTGATGAGCAGGTTCGGTTTCTCGGAATCCGAACCCCCCCGAACTTCACCCTTTTGACACGGGTCCGAGGCATACTCGGATTCTCCCGTATGGCTCGGTTAACCCGAGCGCGCCCGAACGTCATCATCCCGCTGTCGGATTCTCGCGAGATTCGGATTCTATATAAGCAGCCGCGCGTCGCCGCCATTTTCACTTGTGCATTGGAAATGTTAGGGACAGGACGTGGCTGGCGTCCTCTCCGTTTATTGTTGAACTTGATTGTGCTTTATTGCTTAATTGTGGGGAGGACTGGGGAGCAGCTGTATAATTTAGGAGGAGTACAGTGCAGAGGTTTGCTGATCAGTGACCACCAGTTTTATCCGTTCTCTGCCTGAAAAAAACGCTCCTTATCTGTGCTCAGTGTGCTGCATATATCTGTGCTCACACTGCTTAATTGTGGGGACTGGGGAGCAGCTGTATTATATAGCAGGAGTACAGTGCAGAGTTTTGCTGACAGTGACCACCAGTATACGTTGTATATCTGTGCTCAGTGTGCTGCTTTATTGTGGGGACTGGGGACCACCAGTATAATATTATATAGGAGGAGTACAGTGCAGAGTTTTGCTGACCAGTGACCACCAGTATACGTTGTCTGCCTGAAAAACACTCCATATCTGTGCTGCATTGTAAACAGTATATGGTAGGAGTACAGTGCATAATTTTGCTGACCACCAGTATATAATATATAGGAGTACGGTACAGAAGGCCACTGCTGTACCTACCTCTGTGTCGTCAAGTATACTATCCATCCATACCTGTGGTGCATTTCAGTTTTGCACAGTTTGCTGACCACCAGTATATAATATATAGCATTACGGTACAGTAGGCCACTGCTGTACCTACCTCTGTGTCATCAAGTATACTATCCATCCATACCTGTGGTGCATTTCAGTTGTGCGCAGTATATATAGTAGTAGGCCATTGCTATTGATACTGGCATATAATTCCACACATTAAAAAATGGAGAACAAAAATGTGGAGGTTAAAATAGGGAAAGATCAAGATCCACTTCCACCTCGTGCTGAAGCTGCTGCCAATAGTCATGGCCGAGATGATGAAATGCCATCAACGTCTGCCAAGGCCGATGCCCAATGTCATAGTAGAGAGCATGTAAAATCCAAAAAACAAAAGTTCAGTAAAATGACCCAAAAATCAAAATTGAAAGCGTCTGATGAGAAGCGTAAACTTGCCAATATGCCATTTACGACACGGAGTGGCAAGGAACGGCTGAGGCCCTGGCCTATGTTCATGGCTAGTGGTTCAGATTCACATGAGGATGGAAGCACTCATCCTCTCGCTAGAAAAATGAAAAGACTTAAGCTGGCAAAAGCACAGCAAAGAACTGTGCGTTCTTCTAAATCACAAATCCCCAAGGAGAGTCCAATTGTGTCGGTTGCGATGCCTGACCTTCCCAACACTGGACGGGAAGAGCTTGCGCCTTCCACTATTTGCACGCCCCCTGCAAGTGCTGGAAGGAGCACCCGCAGTCCAGTTCCTGATAGTCAAATTGAAGATGTCACTGTTGAAGTACACCAGGATGAGGATATGGGTGTTGCTGGGGAGGAAATTGACAAGGAGGATTCTGATGGTGAGGTGGTTTGTTTAAGTCAGGCACCCGGGGAGACACCTGTTGTCCGTGGGACGAATATGGCCATTGACATGCCTGGTCAAAATACAAAAAAAAAAATCATCTCTTCGGTGTGGAATTATTTCAACACATATGCGGACAACAGGTGTCAAGCCGTGTGTTGCCTTTGTCAAGCTGTAATAAGTAGGGGTAAGGACGTTAACCACCTAGGAACATCCTCCCTTATACGTCACCTGACCCGCATTCATCAGAAGTCAGTAACGAGTTCAAAAACTTTGGGTGACAGCGGAAGGAGTCCACTGACAACTAAATCCCTTCCTCTTGTAACCAAGCTCCTGCAAACCACACCACCAACTCCCTCAGTGTCAATTTCCTTCTTACACAGGAAAGCCAATAGTCCTGCAGGCCATGTCACTGGCAAGTCTGACGAGTCCTCTCCTGCCTGGGATTCCTCCGATGCATCCTTGAGTGTAACGCTTACTGCTGCTGGCGCTGCTGTTGTTGCAGCTGGGAGTCGATCGTCATCCCAGAGGGGAAGTCAGAAGACCACTTGTACTACTTCCAGTAAGCAATTGACTGTCCAACAGTCCTTTGCGAGGAAGATGAAATATCACAGCAGTCATCCTGCTGCAAAGCAGATAACAGGCCTTGGCAGCCTGGGCGGTGAGAAACGTGGTTCCTGTATCCACCGTTAATTCAGAGGCAACCAGAGACTTGATTGAGGTACTGTGTACCCGGTACCAAATAGCATCTAGGTTCCATTTCTCTAGGCAGGCGATACTGAAAATGTACACAGACCTCAGAAAAAGAGTCACCAGTGTCCTAAAAAATGCAGTTGTACCCAATGTCCACTTAACCACGGACGTGTGGACAAGTGGAGCAGAGCAGACTCAGGACTATATGACTGTGACAGCCCACTGGGTAGATGTATTGCCTCCCGCAGCAAGAACAGCAGTGGCGGCACCAGTAGCAGCATCTCGCAAGCGCCAACTCGTTCCTAGGCAGGCTACGCTTTGTATCACCGCTTTCCATAAGAGACACACAGCTGGCAACCTCTTACGGAAACTGAGGAACATCATCGCAGAATGGCTTACCCCAATTGGACTCTCCTGGAGATTTGTGACATCGGACAACGCCACCAATATTGTGATTGCATTACATCTGGGCAAATTCCAGCACGTCCCATGTTTTGCACATACATTGAATTTGGTGGTGCAGAATTATTTAAAAAACGACAGGGGCGTGCAAGAGATGCTGTCGGTGGCTCGAAGAATTGCGGGCCACTTTCGGCATTCAGCCACCGCGTGCCGAAGACTGGAGCACCACCAAACATTCATGAACCTGCCCTGCCATCATCTGAAGGAAGAGGTGGTAACGAGGTGGAATTCAACCCTCTATATGCTTCAGAGGATGGAGGAGCAGCAAAAGGCCATTCAAGCCTATACATCTGCCCACGATATAGGCAAAGGAGGGGGAATGCACCTGACTCGAGCGCAGTGGAGAATGATTTCAACGTTGTGCAAGGTTCTGCAACCCTTTGAACTTGCCACACGTGAAGTCAGTTCAGACATTGCCAGCCTGAGTCAGGTCATTCCCCTCATCAGGCTTTTGCAGAAGAAGCTGGAGACATTGAAGGAGGAGCTAAAACAGAGCGATTCCGCTAGGCATGTGGGACTTGTGGATGGAGCCCTTAATTCGCTTAACCAGGATTCACGGGTGGTCAATCTGTTGAAATCAGAGCACTACATTTTGGCCACCGTGCTCGATCCTAGATTTAAAACCTACGTTGTATCTCTCTTTCCGGCAGACACACGTCTGCAGAGGTTCAAAGACCTGCTGGTGAGAAAATTGTCAAGTCAAGCGGAACGTGACCCGTCAACATCTCCTCTTTCACATTCTCCCGCAACTGGGGGTGCGAGGAAAAGGCTAAGAATTCCGAGCCCACCCGCTGGCGGTGATGCAGGGCAGTCTGGAGCGAGTGCTGACATCTGGTCCGGACTGAAGGACCTGCCAACGATTACTGACATGTCGTCTACTGTCACTGCATATGATTCTCTCACCATTGAAAGAATGGTGGAGGATTATATAAGTGACCGCATCCAAGTAGGCACGTCAGACAGTCCGTACGTATACTGGCAGGAAAAAGAGGCAATTTGGAGGCCCTTGCACAAACTGGCTTTATTCTACCTAAGATGCCCTCCCTCCAGTGTGTACTCCGAAAGAGTATTTAGTGCAGCCGCTCACCTTGTCAGCAATCGGCGTACGAGGTTACTTCCAGAAAATGTGGAGAAGATGTTCATCAAAATGAATTATAATCAATTCCTCCGTGGAGACATTCACCAGCAGCAATTGCTTCCAGAAAGTACACAGGGACCTGAGATGGTGGTTTCCAGTGGGGACGAATTAATAATCTGTGAGGAGGGGGATGTACACAGTGAAAGGGGTGAGTAATCGGAGGATGATGATGAGGTGGACATCTTGCCTCTGTAGAGCCAGTTTGTGCAAGGAGAGATTGATTGCTTCTTTTTTTGGTGGGGGCCCAAACCACCCAGTCATTTCAGTCACAGTCGTGTGGTAGACCCTGTCGCTGAAATGATGGGTTCGTTGAAGTGTGCATGTCCTGTTTATACAACATAAGGGTGGGTGGGAGGGCCCATGGACAATTCCATCTTGCACCTCTTTTTTCTTTCATTTTTCTTTGCATCATGTGCTGTTTGGGGACAATTTTTTTGAAGTGCCATCCTGCCTGACACTGCAGTGCCTTTCCTAGATGGGCCAGGTGTTTGTGTCGGCCACTTGTGTCGCTTAGCTTAGTCACACAGCTACCTCATTGCGCCTCTTTTTTTCTTTGCATCATGTGCTGTTTGGGGACTATTTTTTTAATCTGCCATCCTGTCTGACACTGTAGTGCCACTCCTAGATGGGCCAGGTGTTTGTGTCGGCCACTTGGGTCGCTTAGCTTAGTCACACAGCGACCTTGGTGCGCCTCTTTTTTTCTTTGCATCATGTGCTGTTTGGGGACTATTTTTTTGAATTACCATCCTGCCTGACACTGCAGTGCCACTCCTAGATGGGCCAGGTGTTTGTGTCGGCCACTTTTGTCGCTTAGCTTAGCCATCCAGCGACCTCGGTGCAAATTTTAGGACTAAAAATAATATTGTGAGGTGTTCAGAATTTACTGAAAATGAGTGTAAATTATGGTTATTGAGGTTAATAATACTATGGGATCAAAATGACCCCCCAAATTCTATGATTTAAGCTGTTTTTGAGTTTTTTTTGTAAAAAAAACACCCAAATCTGGCAAAAAAATTTCAGGGAGGTTTTGGCAAAACGCGTCCGAATCCAAAACACGGCCGCGGAACCGAATCCAAAACACAAAACCCGAAAAATGTCCGGTGCACATCACTAGTATACCCCTCCCCACACTGGTATTAGAAATAGAAACATTTCTATTCTTGCATGTATCACCCGCAGTATGTATATTTCAAATTGTGCCTGATTCTGAGTCCTCTGCATCTGCAGGCACTTTTAAATTCAGCCATGGCAGCCTGCTTGCTAACTAATGCTAATGCGTGTATCAGCCAGTCTTTGCCCGGAATCTGTCTGCTTTCATGGGATAGATGGGCTGCCCACAGATTTTCTGTCTGCAGCCATTCATTGAGACTTACACCCACCTCTTGCTGGGTGCAAAAGATTAATCAGAAACTATCCCAGTACGGATGGTGTAATGGTTAGCATTACTGCCTCACAGCACTGAGGTCATGGGTTCAATTCCCACCATGGTCCTAACTGTGCGGAGTTTGTATATTCTCCCCGTACTTGCGTGAGTTTCCTCCGGGTACTCCGGTTTCCTCCCACAATCCAAGAATATACTGGTAGGTTAATTGGCTCTGAACAAAATTAACCCTAGCGTGAATGTGTGTGCGTGTACCTGTGGTAGGGAGTATAGATTGTAAGCTCCACTGGGGCAGGGACTGATGTGAATGGGCAAAAATATTCTCTGTAAAGCGCTGCGGAATATGTGTGCGCTATATAAGTTACTGGTAATAGTAATAACTCCATCCGCACGCACCCAGTGAACAATGAAGTTGGTCTTGACACCCACGAGATGGATTTGTTCCACGCGTCCACATGGTAACCTCCCGGAAATGTCCATTTTAAGCAAAGAGATCTGTCAACAAAAGGATCAATCCATTCAGACTCTTGTTCTTTGTCCGCGTGCCTATGCATGTTACATCACAAATGCTGTTTACTAATTTCCGCGAGATCCATCTGCATTTGGACAGTCCGAATCAGGCCCATTGTGTTCCACTGTGTTTATATGTACCACCCCGGGTTTGGCGGGTATGTCTAAGAGGATAGGAGAGTTATCATAGGTGTTGGGTGATTATGTGACAGACCTTTCTCCTTGAAATGTTGTTACCCGTACCTTGTTTGTACTACCTTGCTCAGAGACGTAGGATAGATTGATACGAAATAGGAGTGAGTCAGCAATTCCAACAGGATGCCTTTTTATTGAGCTGCAGTGAACTCTGGATTAAGGATGATGATTTGTTAATCACAAGAATAAGGTATAAAAAGAAGATAAAGAGATGACAATTGACTAAAGTTCACATCACATTTGTGTTTTGCATTCTTGAATAATCCAATCACGGATATTTGTGTATTACAAGAATAATAAGTAATGAAAGATACAGTTTCCCAGTTGCTAATTTCCTAGCTTTCCCTAATTACATTGATATTATCTTCACTGGTAAATAACGTTGGAGCTCTCTTAATCCTGAAATTCCACAGATTTGGAATGGCACATGTGAACACACAAAATCCTGAATTAGCAAGAATGTCCCTTTACCTTAGTCTTATTCAAAGAGGATGTAGCTAGCAAAGGTATTTTAGGGTGTCTCAACAAATACAACTTAGTTATAAGGATTCCTTGGGCAAATAAACGGAGTCCTTTCCAGATAAAGTAACTCTTTCACTTGCATAAATGACTCCGGACCTCATTCAGCATCTTTAGCAATTTTGCTAAGATTGCAAAACTGCTAATGACGAAAATCGCATGGTGGGGGCCGACCAGCACAGGGCACAGCTTTCAGTAGGCCTGGCAGCGTCCGGTCTACGGCTGTGACTTCTCGCCCGACTTTCTGCTTCCGGTAGCAGCCCACTGCCTCTGCAGCGCTGCTCTCACCACCCATCGTGACCATGCGGTTTGCATCCATTACTCAGCTCCCGCTCCTCACGCAGCGTGTCCAGCACCTCCAACCGCTTCCATTTGACGCCTCCTCCTTCCCACAAGGCTCTTCTGCTCCTAGACTGCCATGTCCAATCCTCACTTAGCATCTTAGCCATGTGATCGGACTAGGGTCCGTCCTTAACCCCTGCTGTACTAGCACTTCACCACCTCCCCTGCTGCAGACACAAAGTTAGCTTTTAAAGGGGCACACACACCACTTTCCGGGGTGCCACATAGTTTAACTAAACAAAATAAAGTTCTGTGAATCCCCTTCTATCACAGACACAGGGAGGTACAATATTTACTAGTATTGATCAAAAGTTAAAATGTGGGAGTCCATGCCAAGCAATCACCAATTAGATTTTCTCTGTCTATAGTAAGTAAGAAAATTAACTGAAATGTCATTAATGGTTTAAATTACACCTCTTTAATAAATGTTTGCCAATAGCCTTCATTATCTGGTTTGAACAATAGTAGTCCTATGCATAGGTGTTTATGTACCAATATCTATATTGTATTCCATTTTTAATTGTTCTGGTCACATACTGTGGCAGCTCTGATTCAAAAACCCACTTTTATAAACGTTCATTCCAACAATGTCCATAGGCTGCTAGAATTTAATGACTGACATCAGTGTGTGATTAAAGGAATGCCAACTCCTGGCGCCTTTGTATAATCCTGGTCCTAGGACAATGTGCTCCTGCGGTGAGTCAGCATGCTGCCTCATTTTAAACCCATCAAAAGGCTTGTACACACGTTGTTTAACATTTCTACAGTTCAGGTTCCAGTGAGCATTAAATGAATCCATTCTCTGTTTATTTTCAGAATCACAGCGTTATGCAGTTTTCTGCATGTTAAAACTGGGGCAAGAAATATATGACACTGACATGGTCATTGTGGACAAAACTATGACTGATATATGTTTTGATAAAGCCATTATATTGTAAGTACCTACAGTAACCACTGCTAATCTCTATTTGCATGCGTGTTGCCTTTCACTGCTTTCCTGCTGAAAAAAGGCTTTGCACCTTCAGATGACTTTTAGTGTGACTGTGTCCAGCTCCAAGTAACCAATCAGACGTGTTCTTTCAGCCATGTGTGTATAATGTTGGTGGTTCCGCAATGTATTTATAGTTGGGAGCATTGCTTTTCAGTTATATCATCAGGCCAATTTGCTTTTTCAGCTGTATGTCTATTTCACCATTGGCAGCTATTTTCAAGTTATGCATTTATATGATTGGAGCAATACCTTTCAGTTATGTCCTTGCATATCCAGACATGGTTGTATTTGTCATCCTGGAATAAAGGCACAAAGTTGTTCCCTGGGTACGGGGTGGACTATCTATCACAGGACAACAAATGTATGTGTAAGAAGAGACTGGAAATGGTAGTTACCTCATCGCTTTTATATTTTAACCAAATGTCCATTAGACTAGTACTGTATTTAATGAATAATGAAATGCTACACCCATATATTAAAAGAAAACTAAATATCGCCCCCCCCCCCCCCCCCTTTCCATATATAGTGTAAATACATATAATAATAATAATAATAATAATAATACTACAATACCTTGGCAGTCTCTTCCACTGTTATCTAATCAGTGATAGCCTGTTTATAAATGGGGATGTGAATAAATACACATGAATTTCTGTCTTTTATTGTATTATGTTTAAGTACTTTTTATGCTTACCTTTCATGTTTCTTCAGGAGCTGCGTTATTAATATGCTCTTAATTAGATACACTATTGAGTAATCCATCCGCTTTTTATAGCCGTTAATGTAAAGTACATATCTTTTTATTGTGAAATATTAATTTACAACACAGCAGATGTTTGCTTGTTTTTGCAGCGCTGAAGCAAGGCCAGACTTTCAATTAAAGCTGGAGGTATATAGCTGCAGCATGGAGGAATTGTCTATAACAAACACTCCCAAGAAACTTGCGCGGAAGCTTAGAAACTCAATTGGGAAATCTGCAGGGAAGAAATTTAATTCAGAACCTGAAGAATCTGAGCCAGAAGCTTTTTTGTTCTCCAATCCTCACATGCCGTGAGTTATTCTATCAACTAATATTACTATTAATATATATGCAGCTACTTTATCATTGTAGCTGTTTACAACCAATGTATGGAAAACTGTAAAGAAATAAATCTTTACAATAGATGTTTTAATTAGTTTGAGAGGGGATTTTGTCAACATTATTTTATTTATTTGTAGCTGCTACATACAAATATAATTAGAACTGAGTTTGTTTCAGCAAAATGTACCATGTTATTACCGTTACCCTTTTATTTATAAAGCACCAGTGTACACTCTGTTGGCTTTTTCCCTTACAGACACACACAGTTGATTTTTCAGTGTAATGCTTTTGTTTTTTTTCTTATTTTTTGTTTTTAATTGCCTGTGGTAATACATGGCTGTATAAAGTCAGTTTGTCATTGCTGTATCTGTAGACTTGTAAGGGACTTGACCTTTGCCCTCTCCACAGAGAATCAGTTGCAGCATTATAAATCAGTACTTTAACGCATTATACACTTTTTGAAAAATTCAACAGATGTCGGATAATGTCTGTGGACATACAGTATTACATATTATAGTAATAAACCCTTTTTAATTTCAGTTTTATCAGAAACAACCAAAGGTTTTAATTAAAATAGATTTGTTGGTGGATTAAGTGTGTTATGAGCAAGTGATTATGGCGGGCAGATAGTTGCCCTGCTCATTTCAGATGCTCCTGTATGAGCAATTGACAGATTGGGTGCGCTGAGGTTTTTTTTCTCTTGTTCAAGAGCAGTACCTTTGCTTACAGTTGTCATATTTAATTACGTGTTTATGGAGAAAAGAAAAGTGAATACTCGTGTTTTACTTGACTACAGGGCATTGCAGACGCTGGAATGTGAGTAATGCTTGCAGTCTCCTATGTAACAGGTGATTTGCACAAATAGTAGATTCAGATATTCCCAGTTGAAAATGAAGTTGTTAAAAATGGTTTTTATTCTTCCTGTGGAATATTTGCGCCATTTGACTTGTTTTACAGTGATTTTACCAACTTTTAGGTATGCGTTTCATGGAATCTACTATGTATAGATTATTTAACAGTAAAATTTTTATAAGACTCATTTAATGTTGTTTTTCTTTTGTTTTTTGTTTTTTACCTTTGTTAACTATCACAGAGTGACCCAATAAAGCTGATCACGTTCTTATCTGAAAATGTCTGTTTTTGTCCCCTTTCAGGGCGGCAAAATACAACCTTCTGGCTCATATTACATTCACTCTGGACAATGTGGAGGGCAGCTGCAGCACACATACCCTTACAGTCACTGGGCATGGTAAGTGCAGATGCGTTATCTGTAACAATGCTGTAAAGGAGAGCAACGTTGCTTAAAATCAATAGCTCCAATGAGAGAGTGTACGACAACAATGAAATTGGGTAAACTTCAATATACACGGCAAAATAATTCTTAAATATTGAATACGGGACACTGAAAGCAGAAATAGCAGTGACTGGTAATCTCGCTAATGTGGATTCTAGCCTAGGTTACATACTGTACTTATTTCTCCAGCACAGCCCAAGTATCACTTCTACGGTAAATTCTCTCTCATGTGACAGCTATACAGAGGTTGCAATGTTTATTATGGGCAGTTAAATGGAAGGCTTAAGCTCTGTGTGTCTGTTACTTGAAACACCATAAACAGGCTAACAATAAAACAAGACATAACCTTGTAATTAACGCAGAATAAATGTGATTGAGTAAGGGGATAAGTACTTTATATTAGCTTTCCTTGATTATATAAATTAGTTTATTAATACGTTCACAACCAGACTACTTTTAATTTAAATAAGTCCTGTTGATTTCAGCACAATCTCTGAGAAATAATGTAACCTGTCACTAAAACTAACGGTAGACAAGATTATTATTTTTTTTTATGTGTAGTGGCCACTCTAAATGCTATGTCAAAGCTTTAGCTAATGCCTGCAAATGGGAAAGGGAGGAGGGAAGGGTGTCATTACTGGCTCCTAAGCACCAAAGTTCTAGGTAAGGATACAGAAAAAGGTAATAAATAATACCCAAAGGTATTCGGGCGCTATGAGGCGAGGTGCTCCGCTAAGCAGCAGCCAGTGTTTAGAAGGGAAGTCACTCCCAATATATTACACTAAAAAAGGAGGGGGTGGAGGCTGTGCTTCAAGAGGAAAGAACAAGATCATTCACTAAATGTGTAAAATTTGAAGACAATTTATTAAAAAATATTCTCATTAAAAAACAACGATATTCTGTGCCGTAATATTATGCCATATGCATACATAAAAGGATAGAATTTTACCCAAGGTGTTGGTTCAGGACATATATTATATGCATTCAATAGGATCCGTTCCAGGTATTGCCCTTAAATGATGTAAATGTCCAGTTATAATCCACTATGAAAAAGCTGCAAGGCTTATGCAGCGAAACGCGTCAGACATTCACCCTTTGGAGCAGGACAATCTCTTATTGGATCCGAAACCAGCCCTCATCATCTTCCAGCTATCCAGAGGAGTACTAGAGAGGCACCATCCAATCACCGCACTGCATGAGGTACTCATCATTTATGGGACATTCTATTTTCTCTAACGTCCTTGAGGATGCTGGGACTCCGTAAGGACCATGGTGAATAGACGGGCTCCACAGGAGATAGGGCACTTTAAGAAAGCTTTGGACTCTGGGTGTGCACTGGTTCCTCCCTCTATGCCCCTCCTCCAGACCTCAGTTTTACACTGTGCCCAGAGCAGGATGGGTGCACTGCAGAGAGCTCTCCTGAGATCTCTGCCTAAGAGCATTTTTGTTTGGATTTTTTTCTCTACTTTTTCACAGGGAACACTGCTGGCAACAGGCTCCCTGCATCGAGGGACTGAGGAGAGAGGGGCAGACCTTCTTGTCTAAGATAGGCTCTGCTTCCTCGGCTACTGGACACTATTAGCTCCATAGGGGGAGAACACAGGTTCTTACTGGGCGTCCACCCCCAGAGCCGCGCCGCCGTTCTCCTCACAGAGCCAGAAGAACCGAAGTCAGAAGACGTCAGGCGGCAGAAGCCTTCAGCTTCACTGAGGTAACGCACAGCACTGCAGCTGTGCGTCATTGCTCCCATACACCTCACATACTCCGGTCACTGTAAGGATGCAGGGCGCAGGGGGGGCGCCCTGGGCAGCAATATAACACCTCTATTATGGCAAAAGACAATATACATGTACAGGTGGGCACTGTACATGTATATAAAAGAGCCCCCGCCATATTTTAGTAAGTTTGAGCGGGACAGAAGCCCGCCGCCGAGGGGGCGGGGCTTCTCCCTCAGCACTCACCAGCGCCATTTTCTCTCCACAGCACCGCTGAGAGAAAGCTCCCCGGACTCTCCCCTGCTTACACACGGTGAAGGGGTGTTTAAAAGAGAGGGGGGGGGGGGCACATAATTGGCGGATAACATATTATACAGCGCTGCTGGGGAAAAACATTTTGTGTTGGTCTCCAGGATCATTGCAATGGAGTGTGTGTTGGCATACTCTCTCTCTGTCTCTCCAAAGGGCCTTGACAGGGATACTGTCTTCAGAAAGGGGTTCCCTGTGTGTGTGAAGTGTGTCGGTACGCGTGTGTCGACATGTTTGACGAGGAAGGCTCGCTTAATGTGGAGGAGGAGTGCTTGAATGTCATGTCGCCGTCGGCAACGCCGACACCGGAATGGGTGGATATGCTGAATGTCTTGAATGCAAATGTTAATCTATTGCATAAAAGGTTAAACAAGGCAGAAGCTAGGGATCAGTCAGGTAGCCACAGTCCATGCCTGTTCCTGTGGCGCCAGGCCCTTCGGGGTCTCAGAAGCGCACCATATCTCAGATCGATGACACAGATACTGACTCTAGTGTCGACTATGAAGATGCAAAATTACAGCCGAAGGTGGCAAAAGGTATTCGGTACATGATTATTGCCATTAAAGAGGTTTTGCATATTACTGAAGAACCCCCGGTCCCTGACACGAGGGTACACATGTATAAGGGGAAAAAGCCTGAAGTCACCTTTCCATCCTCATTTGAACTAAGTGAATTGTGCGAAAAGGCTTTGGAATCTCCGGATAGGAGACCACAGGTTCCCAAAAGGATTCTTATGGCGTATCCTTTTCTACAAACTGATAGGATACGCTGGGAATCTTCGCCTAAAGTAGACAAGGCGCTGACACGCTTGTCCAAAAAGGTGGCACTGCCTTCTCAGGATACGGCTTCCCTCAAGGAACCTGCTGACCGCAGGCAGGAAATTACCTTGAAGCACATTTACACTCATTCAGGTACTATTGCTAGACCGGCTATGGCGTCAGCCTGGGTTTGTAGTGCGGTTGTGGCATGGGCAGATTCCTTATCTACGGAGATTGACACCTTAGATAGGGATGCTATTCAAATGACCATATAGCATATCAGAGATGCTGCCTTGTATATGAGAGATGCTCAGAGAGACATTTGTTTATTAAGCTCCAGAATAAATGCTATGTCTATTTCTGCTAGGCGGCTCTTGTGGACCCGACAGTGGACGGGAGATGCCGATTCAAAGCGGCATATGGAGTCCTTGCCTTACAAAGGGGAGGAGTTGTTTGGAGACGGCCTCTCGGACCTTGTCTCTACGGCTACGGCTGGTAAGTCGAATTTCTTACCTTATGTCCCCCCGCAGCTTACATAAAGGCACCTCATTATCAGATGCAGTCCTTTCGTTCCAATAAACACAAAAAGGTACGAGGATCGTCCTTTGTTGCCAGAGGGAAAGGTAGGGGAAAGAAGCTGCACACAGCTAGTTCCCAAGAGCAAAAGTCCTCCCCTGCCTCTGCAAAGTCCACCGCATGACGCTGGGGCTTCCCGGGGGCAGGCAGATCTAGTGGAGTCTCGTCTTTGGTTTTTCAGCCACGTCTGGGTTCACTCGCAGGTGGATCCCTGGGAATTAGAGATTGTTTCTCAGGGATACAGGCTGGAATTCAAAGACTTGCCTCCTCGCCGGTTTTTCAAATCGGCTCTGCCGGCTTCCCCGTCAGAGAGGGAGCTAGTGTTGGCGGCAATCCAAAAATTGTATGTTCAACAGGTGATTGTCACAGTTCCTCATCTCCAGCAAGGAGAGGGATATGACTCGACCCTGTTTGTGGTTCCGAAACCGGACGGTTCGGTCCGACCCATTTTAAACCTAAAATCTCTGAACCTGTACTTGAAGAGGTTCAAGATGGAATCACTCAGGGTGGTCATCGCCAGCCTGGAGGGGGGGGATTGGATGGTGTCCCTGGACATAAAGGATGCATACCTTCATGTTCCGATATTCCCCCCTCATCAGGTGTTCCTGAGATGTTCAGTGCAGGACTGTCACTACCAATTTAAGACGTTGCCGTTTGGGCTTTCCACGGCCCCGAGGATTTTCACCAAGGAAATGATGGTGCTCCTGCGCAGGCAGGGGGTCACAATTATCCCATACTTGGACGATCTCCTCATAAAGGCGAGATCTCGGGAGAAGTTGCTGGACAGCGTGTCTCTGTCCATGAAGACGTTGCAGATACACGGCTGGATTCTCAATATACCGAAGTCCCAGCTAGTCCCTACAACGCGTCTGACCTTTTTGGGCCTGATTCTAGACACAGACCAGAAAAAGGTTTTCCCTCCGATCGAAAAGGTTCAGGAGCTCATAGCCATGGTCAGGAACCTATTAAAACCAAAAAAGGTTTCAGTGCACCATTGCACGCGGGTCCTGGGGAAGATGGTGGCTTCATACGAGGCCATCCCTTTCGGCAGGTTCCATGCGAGGACCTTTCAATGGGACCTCTTGGACAAGTGGTCCGGGTCCCATTTACGAATGCATCAAAGGATCACCCTGTCTCCCAGGACCAGGGTATCTCTCCTGTGGTGGCTGAACAGTGCTCACCTGCTAGAGGGTCGCAGGTTCGGCATTCAGGACTGGGTTCTGGTGACCACGGACGCAAGCCTCCGAGGCTGGGGAGCAGTAACACTGGGAAGAAATTTCCAAGGTCTCTGGTCAAACCTAGAGACTTGTCTCTACATCAACGTCCTGGAGTTGAGGGCCATATACAACGCCCTGTGTCAAGCGGAGGAATTGCTTCGGAGAAAACCGGTTCTGATTCAGTCGGACAACGTCACGGCAGTGGCTCATATAAACCGGCAAGGCGGAACAAGGAGCAGAGTGGCCATGGCAGAAGCGACCAGGATTCTACGCTGGGCGGAAGGCCATTTAAGCGCACTATCAGCAGTGTTCATCCCGGGGGTGGACAACTGGGAAGCGGACTTCCTCAGCAGGCACGACCTGCATCCGGGAGAGTGGGGACTTCATCAAGAAGTCTTCGCACAGATCACGGATCGATGGGGACTGCCTCAAATCGACATGATGGCATCCCGTCTCAACAAAAAGCTAAAGCGGTATTGCGCCAGGTCAAGGGACCCTCAGGCGGTAGCGGTAGACGCTCTGGTGACACCTTGGGTGTTCAGATCGGTCTATGTGTTTCCTCCTCTTCCTCTCATACCCAAAGTATTGAGAATAATAAGAATGAGCAGGGTCAGAACAATCCTCATTGTTCCAGATTGGCCACGGAGGACTTGGTATCCGGAGCTGCAAGAGTTGCTCACAGAAGATCCGTGGCCTCTTCCTCTAAGGCAGGACCTGCTGCAGCAGGGGCCCTGTCTGTTCCAAGACTTACCGTGGCTGCGTTTGACGGCATGGCGGTTGAACGCCGGATCCTAGCGGAAAAAGGAATTTCGGAGGAAGTCATTCCCACCCTGATCAAGGCTAGGAAAGACGTGACGTTAAAACATTATCACCGTATATGGCGGAAATATGTTTCTTGGTGTGAGGCCAGAGCTGCTCCTATGGAGCAGTTCCATTTGGGCCGTCTGCTTCACTTCCTTCAAACAGGAGTGACTTTGGGCCTAAAATTAGGGTCCATAAAGGTCCAAATTTCGGCCTTATCCATTTTCTTTCAAAGAGAATTAGCCTCTCTTCCTGAAGTACAGACTTTTGTGAAGGGGGTGCTGCATATTCAGCCTCCCTTTGTGCCTCCGGTGGCACCTTGGGATCTTAACGTGGTGTTACATTTCCTCAAGTCACCTTGGTTTGAACCACTCAAAACTGTGGAGTTGAAATACCTCACGTGGAAAGTGTTCATGTTGTTGGCATTAGCTTCGGCTAGACGTGTTTCAGAATTGGCGGCTTTATCACATAAAAGCCCATACTTGGTTTTTCACGTGGATAGGGCAGAGTTGAGGACTCGTCCTCAATTTCTGCCAAAGGTGGTCTCATCTTTTTCATATGAACCAACCTATTGTCGTGCCTGTGGCTACACGGGACTTGGAGGATTCCGTGTCCCTGGATATGGGCCCTCATTCCGAGTTGTTCGCTCGCAAGGCGATTATAGCAGAGTTACACACGCTAAGCCGCCGCCTACTGGGAGTGAATCTAAACATCTTAAATGTGCGACCGATGTATTCGCAATATTGCGATCAAAACCGAGTTAGCAGTTTCTGAGTAACTCCAGACTTACTCTGCCTGTGCGATCAATTCAGTGCTTTTCGGTCCCGGCTGACGTCATAAACACACCCAGCGTTCGCCCAAGCACTCCCACCGTTTCTCCAGACACGCCTGCGTTTTTTCCGGAAACGGTAGCGTTTCCAGCCACACGCCCCTAAAACGCCGTACATCCGCCCAGTAACACCCATTTCCTGTCAATCACAATGCGTTCTCCGGAGCGACGAAAAAGCCGTGAGTAAAATTACTTTCTTCTTAGTAAAGTTACTTGACGCATGCGCAGTGCGAACATTACGCATGCGCACTAAGAGAATTCTCACTGCGATGCGATGAAAAATACCGAGCGAACAACTCGGAATGAGGGCCATGGTCAGGGCTTTGAAGATTTATGTGACCAGAACGGCTAGAATCAGGAAGACTGAAGCTCTGTTTGTTCTGTATGCGGCCAACAAGGTTGGCACTCCTGCTTCAAAGCAGACTATTGCTCGCTGGATCTGTAACACGATTCAGCAGGCACATTCTACGGCAGGATTGCCGTTACCGAAATCGGTTAAGGCCCATTCCACTAGGAAAGTGGGCTCTTCTTCTGCGGCTTCCCAAAGGGGTCTCGGTATTACAGTTGTGCCGAGCAGCTACTTGGTCGGGGTCTAACACCTTTGCAAAGTTCTATAAGTTTGATACCCTGGCTGAGGAGGACCTCCTGTTTTGCTCAATCGGTGCTGCAGAGTCATCCGCACTCTCCCGCCCGTTTGGGAGCTTTGGTATAATCCCCATGGTCCTTACAGAGTCCCAGCATCCTCAAGGACGTTAGAGAAAATAAGATTTTACTTACCGGTAAATCTATTTCTCGTAGTCCGTAGAGGATGCTGGGCGCCCGTCCCAAGTGCGGACTTCTTCTGCAAGACTTGTATATAGTTATGGCTTACATAAGGGTTTTGTTATAGTTTATCGGTTGAACCGTGGCTATGTTGTTCATACTGTTAACTGGGTAGTTTATCACAAGTTATACGGTGTGATTGGTGTGGCTGGTATGGATCTTGCCCTTAGATTTACAAAAATCCTTCCTCGTACTGTCCATCTCCTCTGGGCACAGTTTCCCTAACTGAGGTCTGGAGGAGGGGCATAGAGGGAGGAGCCAGTGCACACCCAGAGTCCAAAGCTTTCTTAAAGTGCCCTATCTCCTGCGGAGTCCGTCTATTCCCCATGGTCCTTACGGAGTCCCCAGCATCCTCTACGGACTACGAGAAATAGATTTACCGGTAAGTAAAATCTTATTTAATCCTCTAGCGGCATATGGAATCTTTATTGGACTCTCTAAATACCATCTAAAAGAGACTTTCCATAGTGGATTATAACTGGACATTTACATCATTTAAGGGCAATACCTGGAACGGATCCTATTGAATGCATATAATATATGTCCTGAACCAACACCTTGGGTAAATTCTATCCTTTTATGTATGCATATGGCATAATATTACGGCACAGAATATCGTTGTTTTTTAATGAGTTAATATTTTTTAATAAATTGTCTTAAAATTTTACACATTTAGTGAATGACATTGTTCTTTCCTCTTGAAGCGCAGCCTCCACCCCCTCCTTTTCTAGGTAAGGATAGAATGCAAGTAAGGAAGATTAGTCTTTAGAGTGATGATTACAGGTTTGTCAAGTGATACAAAAAGAATCCGAGAGGAGGAACACAAATATCAAAATACGAATTGACATCAATGAATAGATAGATTTGGTATAAGGCAAATCCCTGCATATAACGTGTATCAGCTGGGAATAAAAATCGTTGTTCATAAAAAATGCCTCTTATTTGTTTGTTTGTTCTTTTTGCTCATAGGGTTTCATTCCCCATGAATGGGGTATATTTACTAAGGTCCCGATTTTGACCGAGATGCCGTTTTTTCTTCAGAGTGTCATTTCGGTAATTTACTAAGCAAAAATCTCGGCAGTGATGAGGGCATTCGTAATATTTTGGAAGTCCTAGGAAAAAATCACGAATCAATACACCATCGGTGTATTGACGCCTGCAATTTGGTAGAAATCGGTAATTTACTAAAAAGTGCAAATCACAAACACTGCCGACAATAGCCAAACACTGCCATGCTGAAATACAATTCGTGAAAAAGTGCTAAAAAAAAACAGACCTGCTTTTTTATCCCGTGTTTGGATAGGCATGCACGGATCCATGAGATCCGTGCATGTTTATCAGTGGGAAGGGGATGGGAAAGTGTTATTTTCGTTAAAAAAAAATTGCGTGGGGTCCCCCCTCCTAAGCAAAACCAGCCTCGGGCTCTTTGAGCCGGTCCTGGTTGGAAAAATATAGGGGGAAAAATGATAGAGGTTCCCCCATATTTAAACAACCAGCACCGGGCTCTGCGCCTGGTCCTGGTTCCAAAAATACGGGGGACAAAAAGCGTAGGGGTCCCCCGTATTTCTGAAACCAGCACCGGGCTCCACTAGCCAGATACATAATGCCACAGCCGGCGGACACTTTTATATAGGTCCCGGCGGCCCTGGCATTACATAACCAACTAGTCACCCCTGGCCGGGGTACCCTGGAGGAGTGGGGACCCCTTCAATCAAGGGGTCCCCCCCCTCCATCCACCCAAGGACCAGGGGTGAAGCCCGAGGCTGTCCCCCCCCATCCAAGGGCTGCGGATGGGAGGCTGATAGCCGTTTTGTAAAAAAATTAATATTGTTTTTAGTAGCAGTACTACAAGTCCCAGCAAGCCTCCCCCGCAAGCTGGTACTTGGAGAACAACAAGTACCAGCATGCGGAGGAAAACCGGGCCCGCTGGTACCTGTAGTACTACTACTAAAAAAATACCCCAATAAAAACATAAGACACACACCTTGAAAGTATAACTTTAATGCATACATCCACACCTCCATATACACATACTTACCTTATGTTCACACGAGGGTCGGTCCTCTTCTCCATGTAGAATCCATGGTGTACCTGTTGAAAAAATTATACTCACAAAATCCAGTGTAGAAGGCTCTTCTTGTAATCCATTTGTAATCCAGGTACTTGTCAAAATAAAAAAACGTATACCCGACCTCGCACTGAAAGGGGCCCCATGTTTTCAAATGGGACCCCTTTCCCCGAATGCCAGAAACCCCCTCTGACTTATGTCTAAGAGGGTTCCATCAGCCAATCAGGGAGCGCCACATTGTGGCACCCTCCTGATTGGCTGTGTGCTCCTGTACTGCATGACAGGCGGCACCCGGCAGTGTTACAATGTAGCGCCTATGCGCTCCATTATAACCAATGGTGGGAACTTTGTGGTCAGCGGTGAGGTTATTTTCGGTCAACCGCTGACCACAAAGTTCCCACCATTGGTTATAATGGAGCGCATTATAACCAATGGTTATATCATTTTTTCCCCCATATTTTTGCAACCAGGACCGGCTCAAAGAGCCCGAGGCTGGTTTGGCTTAGGAGGGGGGACCCCACGCAATTTTTTTTTTTTTTTTTTTAACACTGATTTTTTTTTTTTTTTTTTTTTTTTTTACAAGGTGCACAATGAAGCCCAGCACGGATCTCTCAGATCCGGCCGAGATTCATTGTATTAAAGTCGGCAGTGTTTTACAAGTCACTCACGTAAAACACTGCCAAAAAAAACGAATGACATCGACATCGGTAAAACCGAAAATGCAGAGTACAGCAGCTTAATAAATTAGTCGTACTAAATTCAAAAAGTTGCACATTTACACTTTCGATGTCATTCGTGATTGAACTTTGACCTCAAACGGGAAAATACGATTTTTAGTAAATATACCCCAATGATTGGGGTTTTCCAATGCTTTCAGATCTAGTTAATTACTGGATCAACAGTTTCATTTTTTAAAATTTTTATTTTCCTTTGCCATTTACAGAAGAGTCCTCCTTTTGGCTACCTTTATATGAGAGTCTTTGCTGCCGTTTGGTTGTACAACCAGCCTGTATGACGGATGAAGTAATGATGGGCTTTCTTAACCAACAGGTACAGTACAAGCATGTTGCAAGAGCAGACAATACCACAACAGCAGTCATTGGCCAAAACATTGACATTGTCCCCATTCATTACATAGTAAATTACTTTAACGTATTATTTTTATTTTGTAGATGATATTTGTAAAGCAGAAAACAACTTTAGATTCAGGTCTCCTTTTTTGTTACCCAGGCATTTTGATGGTATACAACTAGGTGATCCCACCTATCTTGCCTTACTTTACAGCCTGCAAGAAATACATTGCAGGCAGTACAGTGATAGTCCTTTAGGTGGCGCCAACATATTCTACAGTGCTGTACAGTCAGAGCTGCACATTAATAACATACAATACATACAATTGAGGCGGTCTTGTTTTCCTTCCTCTCCCCAGTTCACTCAATAGGATCAGTGTTCAGTGTATTCATCTTTCTTGGAATGAGCAGTCAGGCGCATTATGTTTGTCTGCGATGTAAATATTGAAACAGGAACATAAATAATTAATTTTAAGCTCCCATGTGTCCACTATAGCTAATCAGGCATAACTTGGTCAGCTGTTGCAGCTGAGATGAGTAACTGTGTGGCAAATCAGTGTAATTATAGAGATCAAGCATCTCATACAAAAACTATATAGCATTGTTTTTAAATGGCTGCAGTCACCTACACACAACAGAAAAATCCACTTTGAGAATGCAGCAAGCAAACCTACTTCTGCATTACCAAAGTGGCTGCTTCACCCTGTGTCAGAGGGTTGTTCACAACGGTCATACGAATTATGTTTCTCATACGTCCTAGAGGATGCTGGGGACGCTTCAAGAACCATGGGGTATAGACGGAATCCGCAGGAGACATGGGCACTTTAAGACTTTAAAAGGGGTGTGAACTGGCTCCTCCCTCTATGCCCCTCCTCCAGACTCCAGTTTAGAATCTGTGCCCAGTGAGACTGGTTGCACACTGGGGAGCTCTCCAAAGTTTCTCAGAAAAAGACTTATGTTAGGTTTATTATTTTCAGGGAGAACTGCTGGCAACAGTCTCCCTGCATCGTGGGACTTAGGGGGCAGCATGTATATCCTCTTTAGACCTGGCAAAAGTGGTTTTTAAGTGCCTAGGCACTGAATCCGGGCCCCCGCCAGTATAAATATTGAATAAAATAGCGGGGCTGAAGAGCGCCATAGAGGGGGCGTGGCTTAGCCCTCACAGCTCTCACCAGCGCCATTTTCTCTCCACAGATCTGTAGAGACGCTGGCCTTCCTCTCCCCTGCTGTACACGTAACAGGGTGCAAAAAAAGGGGGGGGGGGGCGCACAGTATATTTGGTGCTATTTAATGTAATATAAAGCGCTAACAGGTCTGGGACTTTATATAAAAGTGTTCAGAACCGGGATATGCGCTGGGTTGTGAGCTGGCAAACGCCCTCTGTGTTTTTTCTGACAGGCTTTACTGTGGGTCTGTCCTCTATATGCCCAGTGTGTTTGTGTGTGTCGGTGCACGTGTGTCGACATGTCTGAGGCAGAGTGCTCTTCCCAGGAGGAGACTGGATTAGGGAAAGAAACGGCTGTGGGAGTGACCCTGTCGGCACCGCCGACTCCTGATTGGGTAAATGTTCTGAGTGCTTTGAATGCGAATGTGGCTCGGTTGAATAAAAGATTGGATAAATCTGAGTCTCAAAACCAGGCATGGAAAAAAAATCCGTAGAGGATGTGTTGTCCCTCGGGGTCACAAAAGCGTTAATTTACCCAGATAGCAGATACAGTTACCGACACGGACTCTGACTCCAGTGTCGACTATAGTGATGCCAGATTTAATCCAAAACTGGCTAAGACCATTCAGTACATGATTGTGGCATTAAAAGACGTGTTACATATCACGGAGGACCCTGCTGTTCCTGATACAAGGGTCTATGTTTAAAGGAAAGAAACCTGAGGTAACGTTTCCTCCCTCTCATGAAGTGAACACTCTTTTTGAACAGGTCTGGGAAAATCCTGACAAGTTTCAGATTCCCAAGAGAATTCCGGTGGCATATCCGTTCCCCTCGGGGGATAGGGAAAAGTGGGAGTCACCCCCCACTGTGGACAAAGCTTTATCACGGCTTTCCAAAAAGGTGGCGCTGCCGTCCCCTGAAACGGCAGCCCTAAAGGAACCTGCGGATCGTAAGCAGGAAAATACTTTGAAATCCATTTATGTCACTACGGGTACGCTGCTCAGACCTGCCGTGGCTTTGGCATGGTGGGCAGATAACTTGTCATCTGATATAGATACCCTGGACAGGGATAGCGTTCTTTTGACACTGGGTCATATCAGGGACGCTGCAGCCTATCTAAAGGAAGCTGCGAGGGATATTGTCCTTTTGGGATCAAGGGCCAAAGCCATGGCAGTCTCAGCCAGGAGAGCATTGTGGATTCATCAATGGAATGCTGATGCGGACTCTAAGAAGGCTATGGAGTCTCTGCCGTATAAAGGTGGTGTCTTGTTTGGTGACGGCCTCACTGACCTGGTATCTACGGCTACCGCGGGTAAGTAGTCATTTTTACCTTATTTTCCTGCACAACAAAAGAAAACGCACCACTATCAGATGCAGTCCTTTCGGCCCAATAAATACAAAAAAGGCAGAGGGACTTCCTTCCTTACTTCTAGAGGAAGAGGAAAGGGAAAAAGGTCACCGGCTGTGGCAAGTTCCCAAGAGCAGAAGTCCTCCCTGGACTCTGCCAAATCCCCCACATGACGCTGGGGCTCCTTTGAGGGAGTCAGCAATGGTGGGGGCACGTCTCAAACTCTTCAGTCAATACTGGGCCCGTTCGGCCCTAGACCCATGGGTTTTAGAAATAGTGTCCCAGGGTTACCAACTAGAGTTTCAAGACGATCCCCCTCGCCGATTTTTCAAATCGGCCTTACCAGCTTCCCTTCAGGACAGGGAGGTAGTATGCGAAGCAATACAAAAAATAAGAATTTACTTACCGATAATTCTATTTCTCATAGTCCGTAGTGGATGCTGGGGACTCCGAAAGGACCATGGGGAATAGCGGCTCCGCAGGAGACTGGGCACAAAGTAAAAGCTTTAGGACTAGCTGGTGTGCACTGGCTCCTCCCCCTATGACCCTCCTCCAAGCCTCAGTTAGGATACTGTGCCCGGACGAGCGTACACAATAAGGAAGGATTTTTGAATCCCGGGTAAGACTCATACCAGCCACACCAATCACACCGTACAACTTGTGATCTGAACCCAGTTAACAGCATGATAACAGAAGGAGCCTCTGAAAAGATGGCTCACAACAACAATAACCCGATTTTTGTAACAATAACTATGTACAAGTAATGCAGACAATCCGCACTTGGGATGGGCGCCCAGCATCCACTACGGACTATGAGAAATAGAATTATCGGTAAGTAAATTCTTATTTTCTCTAACGTCCTAGTGGATGCTGGGGACTCCGAAAGGACCATGGGGATTATACCAAAGCTCCCAAACGGGTGGGAGAGTGCGGATGACTCTGCAGCACCGAATGAGAGAACTCCAGGTCCTCCTCAGCCAGGGTATCAAATTTGTAGAATTTAGCAAACGTGTTTGCCCCTGACCAAGTAGCTGCTCGGCAAAGTTGTAAAGCCGAGACCCCTCGGGCAGCCGCCCAAGATGAGCCCACTTTCCGTGTGGAATGGGCTTTTACAGATTTTGGCTGTGGCAGGCCTGCCACAGAATGTGCAAGCTGAATTGTACTACAAATCCAACGAGCAATCGTCTGCTTAGAAGCAGGAGCACCCAGCTTGTTGGGTGCATACAGGATAAACAGCGAGTCAGATTTTCTGACTCCAGCCGTCCTGGAAACATATTTTCAGGGCCCTGACTACGTCCAGCAACTTGGAATCCTCCAAGTCCCTAGTAGCCGCAGGCACCACAATAGGTTGGTTTAAGTGAAATGCTGAAACCACCTTAGGGAGAAATTGAGGACGAGTCCTCAATTCTGCCCTGTCCGTATGAAAAATTAGGTAAGGGCTTTTATAGGATAAAGCCGCCAATTCTGATACACGCCTGGCTGAAGCCAGGGCTAACAGCATTACCACTTTCCATGTGAGATATTTCAAGTCCACAGTGGTGAGTGGTTCAAACCAATGTGATTTTAGGAATCCCAACACTACATTAAGATCCCAAGGTGCCACTGGAGGCACAAAAGGAGGCTGTATATGCAGTACTCCCTTGACAAACGTCTGAACTTCAGGAACAGAAGCTAGTTCTTTTTGGAAGAATATCGACAGGGCCGAAATTTGAACCTTAATGGACCCTAATTTGAGGCCCATAGACAGTCCTGTTTGCAGGAAATGCAGGAATCGACCCAGTTGAAATTCCTCCGTAGGGGCCTTCCTGGCCTCGCACCACGCAACATATTTACGCCAAATACGGTGATAATGTTGTACGGTTACATCCTTCCTGGCTTTGATCAGGGTAGGGATGACTTCATCCGGAATGCCTTTTTCCTTCAGGATCCGGCGTTCAACCGCCATGCCGTCAAACGCAGCCGCGGTAAGTCTTGGAACAGACATGGTCCCTGCTGGAGCAGGTCCTGTCTTAGAGGTAGAGGCCACGGGTCTTCCGTGAGCATCTCTTGAATTTCCGGGTACCAAGTCCTTCTTGGCCAATCCGGAGCCACGAGTATAGTCTTTACTCCTCTCCTTCTTATGATTCTCAGTACTTTTGGTATGAGAGGAAGAGGAGGGAACACATACACTGACCGGTACACCCACGGTGTTACCAGAGCGTCCACAGCTATTGCCTGAGGGTCCCTTGACCTGGAGCAATATCTGTCCAGTTTTTTGTTGAGGCGAGACGCCATCATGTCCACCTTTGGTTTTTCCCAACGGTTTACAATCATGTGGCAGACTTCTGGGTGAAGTCCCCACTCCCCCGGGTGAAGATCGTGTCTGCTGAGGAAGTCTGCTTCCCAGTTGTCCACTCCCGGAATGAACACTGCTGACAGTGCTATCACATGATTTTCCGCCCAGCGAAGAATCCTTGCCACTTCCGTCATTGCCCTCCTGCTTCTTGTGCCGCCCTGTCTGTTTACATGGGCGACTGCCGTGATGTTGTCGGACTGGATCAATACTGGCTGACCCTGAAGCAGAGGCCTTGCCTGACTTAGGGCATTGTAAATGGCCCTTAGTTCCAGGATATTTATGTGAAGTGACGTTTCCATGCTTGACCACAAGCCCTGGAAATTTTTTCCCTGTGTGACTGCTCCCCAGCCTCTCAGGCTGGCATCCGTGGTCACCAGGACCCAATCCTGAATGCCGAATCTGCGGCCCTCTAGGAGATGAGCACTCTGTAACCACCACAGGAGAGACACCCTTGTCCTTGGAGACAGGGTTATCCGCTGATGCATTTGAAGATGCGATCCGGACCATTTATCTAGCAGATCCAACTGAAAAGTTCTTGCGTGGAATCTGCCGAATGGAATCGCTTCGTAAGAAGCCACCATCTTTCCCAGGACCCTTGTGCACTGATGCACTGACACCTGGCCTGGTCTTAGGAGTTTCCTGACTAGGTCGGATAACTCCCTGGCTTTCTCTTCCGGGAGAAACACCTTTTTCTGTACTGTGTCCAGAATCATCCCTAGAAACAGCAGACGTGTCGTCTGAATCAGCTGCGATTTTGGAATATTTAGAATCCATCCGTGCTGTCGTAGTACTATTTGAGATAGTGCTACTCCGACCTCTAACTGTTCTCTGGACCGTGCCCTTATCAGGAGATCGTCCAAGTAAGGGATAATTAAGACGCCTTTTCTTCGAAGAAGAATCATCATTTCGGCCATTACCTTGGTAAAGACCCGGGGTGCCGTGGACAATCCAAACGGCAGCGTCTGAAACTGATAGTGACAGTTCTGTACCACAAACCTGAGGTACCCTTGGTGAGAAGGGCAAATTGGGACATGGAGGTAAGCATCCTTGATGTCCAGAGACACCATGTAGTCCCCTTCTTCCAGGTTCGCTATCACTGCTCTGAGTGACTCCATCTTGAACTTGAACCTTTTTATGTAAGTGTTCAAGGCTTTCAGATTTAAAATGGGTCTCACCGAGCCGTCCGGCTTCGGTACCACAAACAGCGTGGAGTAATACCCCTTTCCCTGTTGTAGGAGGGGTACCTTGATTATCACTTGCTGGGAATACAGCTTGTGAATGGCTTCCAATACCGCCTCCCTGTCGGGGGTAGACGTTGGTAAAGCAGACTTCAGGAACCGGCGAGGGGGAGACGTCTCGAATTCCAATTTGTACCCCTGAGATACTACCTGCAGGATCCAGGGGTCCACTTGCGAGTGAGCCCACTGCGCGCTGAAATTCTTGAGACGGGCCCCCACCGTGCCTGAGTCCGCTTGTAAGGCCCCAGCGTCATGCTGAGGACTTGGCAGAAGCGGGGGAGGGCTTCTGTTCGTGGGAAGAAGCTGTCTGTTGCAGTCTTTTTCCCCTTCCTCTGCCCCGGGGCAGATATGAGTGGCCTTTTGCCCGCTTGCCCTTATGGGGACGAAAGGACTGAGCCTGAAAAGACGGTATCTTTTTCTGCTGCGAGGTGACTTGGGGTAAAAAGGTGGATTTCCCAGCCGTTGCCGTGGCCACCAGGTCCGATAGACCGCCCCCAAATAACTCCTCCCCTTTATACGGCAATACTTCCATATGCCGTTTGGAATCCGCATCCCCTGACCACTGTCGCGTCCATAATCCTCTTCTGGCAGAAATGGACATCACACTTACTCTTGATGCCAGAGTGCAAATGTCTCTCTGTGCATCTCGCATATATAGGAATGCATCCTTTAAATGCTCTATAGTCAATAATATATTGTCCCTGTCCAGGGTATCAATATTTTCAGTCAGGGAATCCGACCAAGCCACCCCAGCACTGCACATCCAGGCTGAGGCGATTGCTGGTCGCAGTATAACACCAGTATGAGTGTATATACTTTTAAGGATATTTTCCAGCCTCCTATCTGCTGGCTCCTTAAGGGCGGCCGTTTCTGGAGACGGTAACGCCACTTGTTTTGATAAGCGTGTGAGCGCCTTATCCACCCTAGGGGGTGTTTCCCAACTAGCCCTAACCTCTGGTGGGAAGGGATATAGTGCCAATAATTTTTTAGAAATTAGCAGTTTTTTGTCGGGGGTAACCCACGCTTCATCACACACTTCATTCAATTCATCTGATTCAGGAAAAACTACGGGTAGTTTTTTCACACCCCACATAATACCCCTTTTTGTGGTACTTGCAGTATCAGAGATGTGCAAAACCTCCTTCATTGCCGTGATCATGTAACGTGTGGCCCTACTGGAAAATACGTTTGTTTCTTCTCCGTCGACACTGGAGTCAGTGTCTGTGTCTGGGTCCGTGTCGACCCACTGAGGTAACGGGCGTTTAATAGCCCCTGACGGTGTTTGAGACGCCTGGACAGGCACTAACTGAGCTGCCGGCTGTCTCATGTCGTCAACAGTTTTCTGTAACGTGCCGACACTGTCACGTAATTCCTTAATTACGGCCATCCATTCAGGTGTCGACTCCCTAGGGGGTGACATCGCCATTATAGGCAATTGCTCCGCCTCCACATCATTTTCCTCCTCATACATGTCGACACACACGTACCGACACCCAGCACACACACAGGGAATGCTCTGATAGAGGACAGGACACACTTAGCCCCTTGGGGAGACAGAGGGAGAGTTTGCCAGCACACACCAGAGCGCTATATATGTATAGGGACAACCTTACAATAAGTGTCTATCCCTTATAGCTGCTTATATCTGTTATTTTGCCAAATAAGTGCCCCCCTCTCTTTTTTACCCTGTTTCTGTAGTTGCAGGATGCAGGGGAGATTCTGGGAGCCTTCCTACCAGCGGAGCTGTGTGGGAAAAATGGCGCTGTGTGCTGAGGAGATAGGCCCCGCCCCCTTCACGGCGGGCTCTTCTCCCGCTTTTTTCTGGAAAACTGGCAGGGGTTAAATACATCCATATAGCCCAGGAGCTATATGTGATGTATTTTTTGCCAAATAAGGTAAATTCATTGCTTCCCAGGGCGCCCCCCCCCAGCGCCCTGCACCCTCAGTGACCGAAGTGTGAAGTGTGCTGAGAGCAATGGCGCACAGCTGCAGTGCTGTGCGCTACCTTATGAAGACAGGAAAGTCTTCTGCCGCCGATTTATGGACCTCTTCTTGCTTCAGCATCTGTAAGGGGGCCGGCGGCGCGGCTCCGGGACCCATCCATGGCTGGGCCTGTGATCGTCCCTCTGGAGCTAATGTCCAGTAGCCTAAGAAGCTCAATCCACTCTGCACGCAGGTGAGTTCGCTTCTTCTCCCCTTAGTCCCTCGATGCAGTGAGCCTGTTGCCAGCAGGTCTCACTGAAAATAAAAAACCTATTTAAACTTTTACTCTAAGCAGCTCAGGAGAGCCACCTAGATTGCACCCTTCTCGTTCGGGCACAAAATCTTAACTGAGGCTTGGAGGAGGGTCATAGGGGGAGGAGCCAGTGCACACCAGCTAGTCCTAAAGCTTTTACTTTGTGCCCAGTCTCCTGCGGAGCCGCTATTCCCCATGGTCCTTTCGGAGTCCCCAGCATCCACTAGGACGTTAGAGAAATTGTGTCTAAATCAGGTCATTGTCAGGGTTCCCCTGTCGCAACAGGGAGAAGGCTTTTATTCCTGCCTGTTCGTGGTCCCGAAGCCAGACTGCTCAGTCAGACCAATCCTGAACCTCAAATCCCTCAATTTCTACCTAAGGAAATTCAAATTCAAGATGGAATCTCTCCGGGCAGTGATCTCCAGTCTGGAGGAGAGGGAGTTTATGGTGTCTGTAGATATAAAGGATGCCTACTTACATGTTCCCATTTATCCTCCACATCAGGCTTATCTAAGCTTTGCGATGCAGGATTGCCATTATCAGTTTCAGTCGTTGCCGTTTGGTCTGGCCACGGCTCAGAGAATTTTCACCAAAGTAATGGCGGAAATGATGGTTCTCCTGCGCAAGCAGGGAGTCACAATTATCCCGTACTTGGACGATCTCCTGATAAAGGCGAGATCCAAGGAGCAATTACTGCAGAACATTACGCTCTCCCTGACAATTCTGCAACAACATGGTTGGCTCCTAAACCTGCCAAAATCACAGTTGGTTCCGACAACGCTGCTGTCCGCCAGGCGGGACCCGCCGTAAACCGCGATCCGGCGCGGCCGGTGGGAGGCGGGCCGCGCGCTGGAGTGGACACTGTGGCAGTACAGGGATCCAACTAGGCAACCAGGGCAAGGGCACAGGTCGGTTTTTCTCAAAAATCCGTTTGCTAAGGCCCACAGTAGCCGGTGGTGAGGTACAGCAAGGGCGTAAGAGTAAATGTTCCCGCCCTGGAGCTGCATATCTTTCTCCCTCACTCCCTGTCAGCGTTTGGGCGCAATTAGGACAAGCTGAGCTGATCCTGGGACTGTTTGGGCAAATCCTCCTCTGTAAAGCCGCCTGCATGTCAGCGTTGTGCATTTTACAGGACACTTAAGTATTCTACATGTCTGCTGACAGTGTTAGTTAAGAAAAAGTGCATTTAGGGGGTCATTCGAGATGATCGTAGCTGTGCTAAATTTAGCACAGCTACGATCGTTCACACTGACATGTGGGGGGACGCCCAGCACAGGGCTATCCCGCCCCGCATGTCAGTGCCGCCCCTCCCCCCGCAGAAGTGCAATGGCATCACACAGTGGTGAAGCCTTTGCACTTCAAGAGTAGCTTCCAACCAGCGCAGCTTTAGCGTGCTTGCCGGGAGCTACTCACGCTCCCCTGCCCGCAGCGGCTGCGTGTGACATCACACAGCCGATGCGGCCCGTCCCCCGTTCGGCGGACTGCGCCCAAGAAACGGCGGCCAAACTCTGCCGTTCCGCCGCAAACCCCCCCCCCCCCCCCTACCGCCCAGCAACTGCCTCTGCCTGTCAATCAGGCAGAGGCGATCATAGCGGCCTTCGGCCGTCTGCCATGTGCAGTTCCGACCTGATTGCACTGCAGCGTGCTGTCGGGTCAGAATGACCCCCATAGTCAGGGTTATTTAGTACAAGTACCCTGTGATATACATCCAGTCTTTACTGTGCATTGTTATATCTTTTGAGTGTATAGCTATACTTAGTATTACTCTGTATTGCTAGTCCAGTGCAGTTTTCTTGCATGTCATAATTTCTGCATTGTACAATGTGACTATGTGTGTGTGCATATAGCTGTTGTGTGACCTCCATTTCGTGTATCTCACTCAGATTGCTATACCTATATTCTGTAACCTGAGGGGGCTAAGTGCGTCAGGATTATTACTTAATATAGGTGTTTCACAGGATATGCTTACTGTGTATTTTTCTCTGTGATTTTTAGTCACCATATACCTCTGGACTCTGTTTGTGCTAATACACTACACAGGGGGTTCTTGTCAGGTATTGTGCTGCTGATATTGTACTGGGTTGCCTTGAATTGAGCTTTCGGACATGTCAGCTACAAGAGGCGACGGAGCTGGAGCTGATCCCACGTTGCGTGGTGGTGACGCAGCAGACACAGAGAAAAACATAGCAGCAGAGAGTTCAGATTCTGGGGGTTCCCTACCCCCCAGTGGGACCGTAGCAACGGGGGTGCATAATGACCCACCTTGGGCTACTTTCTCCACGTTATTGAATACGCTGATAACTAGACTTACGCCCCATGTGGGACCTCCTGTGCCGGTGCAACCGCTTATGGTCCCTGCGGTTAATCCGCCATGGGCAGATCACCCGTCCACTCAGTTACAGCAATTAAACCAATCACTGACTAAACAGAAATCTCACCCTCGTCCGCCTAAGACCAAGGGGTCCTCCTAAGCAGGCTATTACTTCCTCACAACCCACCAACGTCCCAGAGACCTCGTCTGATGAGGATGGCATATATACTGACCCCACAGACACTGATAATTCTGATGTGGAATCTGTTTCACATGTGGATGTTCCTGACTTGTTGGAGGCTATCAGGATAATTCTTCAAATTACTGATGACCCAGAGCCTGATACTGCCCCTAAGAAACCAGACAGATTTAAACGTCAGAAAGTGGTTAAACAAGTTTTACCTCACTCTGACCATTTAGTTGACATTCATCAGGAATCCTGGGAAGATCCAGGGAAAAAATTCACGCCTCACAAGAAGATGTTGGCTCGCTATCCCCTTGTGGTGGAGCCAAGTAAAAATTTGTTAGACGCCCCCGCCAGTGGATTCGCAAGTGGCACGGCTGGTGGTATCCTCAGCTCTGCCTGTTACTATCGTCACGTCTCTGAAAGAACCGACGGATGAGCGTGTGGAGGGTTGTTTAAAGGCGATTTACATCCTAGCAGGTGCTGCGCATCAGCCCACCATTGCAGCGACTTGGGTTGCAGAGGCTATTGAAGCGTGGGCTCAGGAGTTGGAAGCTGAGCTGCCTTCCAACGTTTCTGATCATGCTAGACACTGTCTATCGTATATATTGTCACAGCTTTTCATTTTCATTACATTAAGGAGGCGGCTTCTGATGCCGATATTCTGGCGTCCAAGGCTTCTACTACATCCATTTTGGCTCGACGGATTCTCTGGTTGCGGTCCTGGTCTGTAGATCTGGACTCTAAGAAAACCCTGGAGGTACTCCCTTTTAAGGGAGACATTCTTTTCGGGGAAGACCTCAATAAGATAGTGGCTGACTTAGCATCTGCTAGTACTGCTTCCTCTGTACCGAAGGCTAAGAGTACTTTCTTTCGGTCTTCTCTTTCTTCAGGGAATGCAAAGGATCAGGCACACCCGAAACAGGCTCGCACTTCCAAACCCAATAAGCCCATACCTAAACGGGCCTGGGCTGCCCGTCAGCCTGCTTCCAAAACTGACGAGCCTGCTGCATGACGGGGCGGGGATCCCAGGGTGGGGGGCCGACTTCTAGGGTTTACCTAGGAATGGTTGAAGACCACTTCTGATGCCTGGGTACGGGAAGTCGTCACTCGAGGTTATGCCTGACAGACGTCACTTCGGATCAGGTGAAGGCAAAAACTTCATTCGGTAGTACAGTCCCTCCTAGACACAAGAGTGGTAGTACAGGTGCCTCTGGCTCAGTGAGGCAAGGGGTACTATTCACCGCTGTTCCTAGTCATGAAACCGAATGGGTCCTCTCGACCCATTCTTAACCTCAAGTGTGAGGGTCTCCAAGTTCCGTATGGAAACTCTTCGCTCTATTGTTCTGGCCTTGGAACCTGGGGATTATATGGTCTCCTTGGACATACAGGATGCTTACCTGCATATTCCCATTGCAGTGTCGCATCAGCAGTACCTGAGGATTGCGGTTGGCAACCTCCATTACCAATTTCGGGCATTACCTTTTGGTTTGACCATGGCTCCACGAGTCTTCACCAATGTCATGGCGGTAATGACGGCTGTACTTCGCCATCAATGGGTCAGGATCCTGCCGTATCTGGACGACTTGTTGTTCCTGGCAAATTCCCCAGAAATTCTCCTACGCCATCTGGATCTGACGCTCCAGTTTCTGCAAGCCCACAGGTGGCTCATCAACTGGAAGAAATCTTCCCTGGTCCCTGCTCAGAGCATGGTGCTCCTGGGGGCATTGTTAGACACTCACAACCAGCGGTTGTTCTTGTCTCAGGAGAAGGTCCTGAAACATCAGGACAGGATTTCAATACTTCCTATTTCGTCCGCAAGAGTCGATACATTCGGCGATGCAAGTGCTAGGTCTCATGGTATCGGCTTTCGACATGGTGGAGTACTCTCAATTCCATTCCCGCCCTGTACAGAAATTGATTCTTGCCAAGTGGGACAGACCTGTTCAAGTACAATCGGACAATGCCACCACGGTGGCGTACATAAATCATCAAGGCGGCATTCGCTGCCGCATGACAATGAGGGAAGTATCAAGAATTCTTCAGTGGGCAGAACGCCATCTGCCAGCCATATCTGCAGTGTTCATCCTGGGGGTCCTAAACTGGGAAGCGGACTTCCTCAGTCGTCAGGATGTACACGTCTGAGAGTGGAGCCTCCATCCAGAAGTATTTCAAATTCTAGTGGACAAGTGGGGCCTCCCAGATGTGGACCTGACGGCATCTTGACACAATCACAAGGTGGCGGTCTTCGGAACAAGAACAAGGGATCCTCAAGCAGCGTTTGTGGACGCACTGGCAATTCCATGGAACTTTCGGCTGCCATACGTGTTCCCTCCGGCGTCGCTCCTGCCCAGAATATTAAGGAAATTCAAGCAAGAAGGAGAAATCCTACTTCTGATCGCTACAGCGTGGCCCAGACGGCACTGGTTCTCAGACCTTCAGGGTCTATCGTTAGAGCGTCCTCTGATGCATCCACAACGACCAGACCTCCTCGTTCAGGGCCCTTGTGTCTTCCAGGATCTGGCCCGGCTGGCTTTGACGGCGTGGCTCTTGAAGCTTCCGTCTTGAGGGCCAAAGGATTTTCTGAGGCGGTCATTCAAACTATGTTGAAGGCCCGCAAACCGGCTTCTGCTCGGATTTATCATAGGGTCTGGAATTCTTACTTTGCTTGGTGCGCCAATCGAAATCATGACGCTTACAAGTTTAGTACGGTCAAACTTTTGGCCTTTCTACAACAGGGCCTGGACTTAGGCCTTCGTCTGACCTCCATCAAGGTTCATATTTCTGCCTTGTCTGTTTGGTTCCAGAGAAAAATTGCGACTTTACCTGATATTCATACGTTCACTCAGGGTGTGTTGCGGATTCAACCTCCTTATGTCCCGCCTGTGGCTCCTTGGGTGGTTCTGGAGGCGTTGCAAGGGTCTCCGTTTGAGCACCTTGAATCTGCAGACCTAAAGTGGCTTTCTCTTTAGGTATTGTTTCTGCTGGCTTTTGCCTCTGCTAGACGGGTGTCGGATCTGGTTGCCTTGTCTTGTAGGTTCCCATATCTGATTTTTCACCGTGACCAGGCGGTTCTTAGAACACGTCCCGGGTACTTGCCTAAGGTGGTGTCTTCTTTACACCTTAATCAGGAGATCGTGGTTCCGGCCTTTGCCTCTCCTGATTTGTCTTCCAAAGAACAGTCTGTGGATGTGGTACGGGCTCTCCGTATCTATGTGAAGAGAACTGCATCCCTTCGGAAGTCTTATTCTCTTTGTACTGTAACGTGACTGGCCTGCTCACAAGCAGACCCTGGCCAGATGGATTAGAATGGTGCTTGCACATGCTTATGTACAGGCTGGCCTTTCAGCTCCTGCTACCATCTAGGCCCATTCTACTTGTTTTTTTGGACCTTCTTGGGCGGCCCACCGTGGTGCGACCCTTGAACAATTGTGCAAGGCGGCTACGTGTTCCTCAGTGAACACGTTCATAAGGTTCTATGTTCTTGTGCCCGCTACAGTGCGTCCCCTCCCATGAGGAACTGCTTTAGGACATCCCCAATGTCATTCCCTGTGGAGCCCAGTGTACCCCACAGCAGTAAACGAAATTTATGGTAAGAACTTACCGTTGTTAAATCTTTCTGCGAGGTACACTGGGCTCCACAGGGCGCCCACCCTGGCGCACTTCTTCGGGTTGGTATGGCATTAGTCGCTGACATTTTCTCATGTCGTGCGAATGTGATGTATGTGGCTACTAATGGTTGTCGTTTTTTACCTGCTACTGCATTGGACTGGTTAACAAAAACTGAGCTCCTGTGCACGGAGGCGGGGTTATAGAGGAGGCGGCGCTAGGCATTCTGGGAAGAAGGTCAAAGCTTTCAGCCTGTTGATGCCTCAGATCAAGATCCTACTCTACACCCCAATGTCATTCCCTGTGGAGCCCAGTGTACCTTGCAGAAAGAGATTTAACAACGGTAAGTTCTTACCATAAATCTCGTTTTATTATGATCATAAACTTATTATGATCATAAACTATGATGTTTGTCACTGTTTCTCCAGGAAATGGTTGGTGGTCTCCGTAGCTGCCTCCGGCTGTACTGTGTACTGCGAGGTGTGAACCTTTACTGCTACTACACACCAGAAGAGATTGAGGCTAAAATTGAACCTAGCATGATCGTTCCTATTACCAAGGTAAAATTTATGTATGCATCTATAAATTATTTTATTTAATTAAATGACTTGGAAGGGTACTAAAGTTTTTTTCCACAATTAGAAAAAAATCTATACATAGCAATATTTTTTATGCTCTATTGTTTAATTTGACGGTTTGACACCTGTTTGGAGTTGTGGCTAGCACACTCTTAATGGTTCGCACACGTAGCACTTGCTGCGCCAACACTACATTCCAAAGGAACCACATTTACACAACATGAATGAATGTCTATAGATGAGTTATTGCACCCTACTGTAAATGTGACATAATTGTTCCAAAATCTTGTTTTATCGGGAGAATAAGCAGCTAGCATTTTATTGAACCAAGTACAGCTATTTTGTGAGGTTATCCAGTAGTCTACAGATTAACTACAGTCCTCGGGGCTTGTGATGTCACTACTGCCTCCCTAAAGGGGGGTACACATGGAGCGATGTTCAGCTAATTTTTAAGCAATCTGACTAGATTGCTTAGAAATTAGCTGAACATCGCTCCGTGTGTAGAGGTGCCGGCACCAGCGATGCGCGGTCCCACGCGTCGCTGTTGCTAGATTGGCCTGCATGCAGGCACAATCTGTCAGGTCGCTCATTTCACCCGCTGGGTGAAAAGAGCGCCCCCAGTCCTCGCAAAGCACATCGCGCTGTGCTGAGCGGGTTAGAGATGTGTGCTGAGCGGTCTGTGGGGAAATCTCCCCGTCAGTATGGCCCTTTAACTTCTGAAACACATGGCGGCCTATCAATCTGTAGTCCATTGCATTATGTTTACGTGAGGCTTTCTCCTTTTTATATAGCCTTCTTTGCTTTTCATTGAATTTAAAATAAATGTTTGCGGTTTTATGCAGTAGGTAGAGTAGAGTGTTTTTAAATGACCTCCAGCCAGTGGTGTAGGAACAAGGTTTTGCTTTTAACATACAGACTACAGAGGAACATTGCTTTCCCCTACAATCTTTATAATCATGAGGTTCTTCCCTTTATGACATACAGTATGTAGAAGAGCCACTGCGTCTTTTTGTCTTCACCTTTAGAGAGGATGACCAGATAGGTTGAGAAAAAAACGTTCAGTAGGCCCCTAACTCGTCTCTGTGTCAGCAGTGTAGGTTTGGGGTATTTTTGTTTACTTTTTATTTTTTCTTGAGGGGTGGTTCATAGGCTATAAACTTTTTGTATTTCAGACGTTTAATTTATTTATATACTTAATAAATTTGAGATATTTGTAAAATGTTTGCATTTCAGGAGACAAGAATTCGGGCTGTGGAGAAAGATTCTAAGAAGAGAACTAACAGTTTTACTGTCATCAACCTGGTGTCTGGCGAGGCAGTAACAAAGATATTTTCTGCTGACAGCAAAGAGGAACTTCAAAAATGGATGGAGGCCTTCTGGCAGCATTTCTACAACCTTAGTGAGTTTATGCATCTGCGAGTCTTTGGAAAGAAAAACTTCCTCTATCTTGCTATGAATGAATATAAATTGTAACCAATGGTCATGTCAACAGATCTGCTAGCCACACCTGGGGGGATGGGGGAGGGAATGTAATAGGGTCTGAGAATCACCAAGTAAGAGATTTTGGGAGAGTTCTCCTGTTTTTTTAAAGTGGCAATCACTTACAAAATCATTGGCAAAAGCTCAGAGCAGGGCCTTTTCTGCTCTTTAAATGATACTGTATTTTTCTTTCCACTCGAATGTGTGACAGTGCCCATTGGCCCACCAGCTTATGTTGTCTTTAGATGAGAATCTTAGGATGTGTAGAGCTGGAGTCTTAAAATCCCACTGGAGAGAGTTTACTCTGCAGGTTGTCTGAAGCAGCCAACGATCACATGCACAAAGCAGGGAGAGACATTATATAGAGAAATCAGACACCCCAGCAATGTACTGGATGGATACTCCAGCAATGTCTCTGCTTCCTGATGTCCGTATTAATGTCCCCTATCAATTCAGCAGGTCAGTTGTTCTAGAGACAATTGTATTCTAGTGAAGTCTGGTGCATCAGACAATTTTATTGCGTCCATTAAGTACTTCATCAGTTGTGTGGGGTTCATGTTCAGTAAAGCAAATCTCATACCATCCTCTAAAGATAATAAGGTGTTGCCCATAGCAACCAATGGAATTCTGCATAGCAGTCATTTTATAGATTATATTAGATAAAGGACAGCAAGAATCTTATTGGTTGCTATGAGCAATGCCTCCACTTTTACGCCTTAAAACGTTTGCTAAATCTCTAAATTATGTAAACAAGTAGTCACATGATCAGTGTGATACTAGTGCTAGACTTTTTTTTATTTTTTAGTCCCTTTCCAGGACAGAGATGTTAGGGATATTAATTGTAGATAATGATTTATTTAATGCTATGTTATATTTACAACGTAGCGCATGCCTTCCCGTATTGTCTTCCAATAAGAAACCAATATAACCACATACATGTATGTCATAAAATTCACATAAACAAATCGTGCAGGAAAATATATGTCCAAATGCTTTACTGAGATTATTAGCACACCCTCCTCTTTACTTTTCCATACATTTTATCACAGGTGCTAAATAGTCCCTTTAAAACAATGAAATGAGAGAACCTGTAAATATAGTTTGCTCTTATATTAGGCTTACGGAATAATCTTAGAATTGGCTGTATTATATTAGCCTCTTGGCATCATGTAAATGACATATGTTTAGATATAGTATCATCCAGCAAACCTCTTTTCATAGATTTGTAAAGGACAAATTGAACCAAAAACTAAAACAAAATTGTTAAAAAGTAACTGAGAGGGTTGGTTTTGTTCTGGATAAAGTCTGCGTGGATACAACATGGGTATTACCAATTGGTTTGCTACCTTACTTTTTAGGACACTTTCAAAAATGTACTAAAGATAGGGTATAGTTCCAACATATTTTGTAACCAGTTTTATTTAAGTAAAATGATAATTGGCATGACATACTGTACATGTTTCCAAAAAGTTAGCCTGAAAGGCTTTTCTGCAATGAGCACTCAGGACAGGATGTAAGTCAGAGTTCAGAGACCATGAGGGATGCCGGCCGAGCTCTGCCGTTTCTTGTTTTTGTTTAAGGGGGCAATCATGTACAATGCTAGCCATGTACATGATTGCCCCATTAATAAAATGTTCAAGTTCTTCCGGCATTCCGCATGGCTGCTGAAACAGACTTCATTACATCCCACCCACTGTGTTTAAGGGTGGCTATATATTTCTGTTTTGAATTCTCAGCGTAAAGGAGAGGCAGGTCACCTGTACTGGAGCTTTGCAGCGGTCTTAGAAGTACATGTCCCAGCAGCTAGAACCAGTAGTTCTACATTACTCGGGAGAGCCTAACTTCACTGATTTAATTGTGGCTCTAGTCATAATGTTTGTTACTGTGTGGTAAATATAGAGCAGTTGTTTGTTTTTTATGTTTTCAGTTAATTTATTAATCTGACAAGGCAGAGTAGTATGTAGTAGGTTACAAAGTGGGAGATGTATCAATAGAGAGTGTGTAAGTTGCCCATAGCAACCCATCAGCTCTAAGCTACAGTATAATTTATCTAGCACAGTCTAAAAAATGACAGAAGCTGATTAGTTGCTTTTTATTTCCACTTTATTTCTTTTTCTTTTTTTAAACATGTTTTCTCATACGTCCTAGAGGATGCTGGGGACGACATCAAGACCATGGGGTATAGACGGGATCCGCAGGAGACATGGGCACTCCA
The DNA here is from genome assembly GCF_028390025.1 of Pseudophryne corroboree. Taxonomy (NCBI): domain Eukaryota; kingdom Metazoa; phylum Chordata; class Amphibia; order Anura; family Myobatrachidae; genus Pseudophryne; species Pseudophryne corroboree. The sequence continues at coordinate 652,764,786 of NC_086446.1, read as the reverse complement.
AAGACTTTTCATTGGGTGTGAACTGGCTCCTCCCTCTATGCCCCTCCTCCAGACCTCAGTTTTAGAAATGTGCCCAGGTCGACTGGATGCACTCTGAGGAGCTCTACTGAGTTTCTCTGAAAAGACTTATGTTAGGTTTTTTATTTTCAGGGAGATCTGCTGGCATCAGACTCCCTGCTTTGTGGGACTGAGGGGGCAGAAGCAGAACCAACTTCCTCAGAGTTTCATGGCTCTGTTTCCATCTGACAGGACACCATTAGCTCCTGAAGGGAACTGAACGCTAGCCGTGTCTAGATGCTCACTCCCACAGCACGCCGTCACCCCCCTCAGAGCCAGAAGTCAGAAGACAGGTGAGTATGAGAAGAATGATCTTCAATCAAGTAAGTGACGGCTGAGGTGCGGCGCAGCTGGCGGGAGCGCAGCGCGCCATTGCTGCCCACACACACAGGCACTGCAGGGCGCGGGGTAGGGGCGCCCTGGGCAGCAAAAAAATACCTCAAACTGGCTAAAAGGGGGCGTAAGATGCCGCTGGCACAGCCCTACCCCCGCCAGTATAAATATTGTCATGGATACTGAGGGGCGGAGCTTCTTCCTCAGGCAGCCTGCCCATTACTCAGCATCATTTTCTCTCTCTCCTCAGGCTGCAGAGAACACGCTGGTCCTCTCCGCCACTTCTGACAAGTACAGGGTGCTATAAAGGGGGGGCACAAAGCGATTGTGGTTCATTTGATAGTGTATATTACTATTTAAAAGCGCTTTTGGGCTGTGGACATACTGTGTTCACAGGCAATGCTGGCGTTGGGTTTGTGAACTGGCTGCTCCTATCCTGTTTCCCTCTGACAGATTTTACTGTGGGTCTGTCCCCAAAATAAGTCCCAGTGTGTCTGTGAGTGTGGTGTACACGTGTGAGGCATGTCTGAGGCAGGGAGTTCCTCCCTGGAGGAAGCAATTTTAGGGACACAGAGTTGTAATGTGGTGGCGCTACCGGCACACCAAGAGCCTGCATGGGTGAAAGAGCTACGTGACAGTATGCATCTGATTAACCGTAGATTAGATAAGTCTGAATCTAAGGCTGCATGCTGGAGAAAATCTGTGGAAGATGTGATTTTTCAGGATGCTGTTATTCCTTATGCAGGCGGCCCCTCTGGGTCACATATGAGACCATTTGCAAATGTTGTAAACACTGATACCGACACGGATTGTGATTCTTGTGTCGATAATAGTGAATCCAGAGAGTTAGATCATAAATTGGCAAAAAGTATACAATATATGATTGTGGCTATAAGGACGTGTTGGAGGTTACAGAAAGCACTCCTGTACCTCAGGAGAAAGCTTATTTATGTAAGGAAAAGAAATCCAAAGTCACGTTCCCTCCTTCACACAAACTAAATGCTCTGTTTAAAGGGATGTGGGTGAATCCTGATAAAAAATTTCGGATTCCCAAAAGGATTCACATAGCTTATCCTTTCCCGGTTGAAGACAGGAAAAAATGGGAGTCACCCCCTGTGTTAGACAGTGCACTTTCCAGGTTGACAAAGAAGGTAATTCTCCCTGCTCCTGGCACGGCTTCTCTTAAAGAGCCGGCAGACCGCAAAATTTAAACGACATTGAAATCCATTTATGTTACCAATGGTACACTGCTCAGGCCCACTATTGCCTGCGCATGGGTGAGTCGCGCTATTGAAAAATGGTCAGAAAGCGTGTCATCAGAAATTGACACGATTGATAAAGATGAGATACTCCTTAAGTTAGGGAATATCAAGGACGCTGCCGCCTACATGCTGGAAGCAATGAAGGATATTGGACTCTTGAGTTCACAAGCTGCTACCATGGCAGTATCGGCTGGGCGGGCGTTATGGATTCGCCAGTGGAACGCGGATGCAGATTCCAAAAGAAACATGGAGGCTCTCCCATATAAAGGTGAGGCCTTATTTGGCGATGGCCTGGATGCGTTAGTCTCGGCGGCTACCGCAGGTAAGTCAACATTTTTGCCCTCTGCGCCTGCACCGGCAAAAAAGACCTATCACCCGCAAATGCAGCCCTTTTGGCCCAATAAATACAAAAAGGTGAGAGGTTCCCCCTTCTTTGCAGGTAGGGGAAGGGGAAAGAAGCCCACACCGGCTCCAGGTTCCCAAGAGCAGAAGTCTACCCCTAATTCTGCCAAATCCCCAGCATGACGCTGGAACTCCCGTGCAGGAGGCCGCTCGGGTGGGGGCACGTCTCAAACTCTTCAGCCAGGATTGGATTTTGTCTGGCCTGGATCCCTGGGTGTTGCAAATAGTATCCCAGGGATACAAACTAGAGTTTCAAGACGTTCCCCCCATGCCGATTTTTCAAATCTACCTTGCCAGCTTCTCCGCCAGAGAGAGAAGCAGTAACAGCGGCAATCCAAAAATGATGTCAAGACCAGGTTATAGTCCTGGTACCGTTGTCACAACAAGGGCGGGGTTTTTATTCAAGCCTCTTTGTTGTTCCGAAGCCGGACAGCTCGGTCAGACCGATCCTAAATCTAAAATATCTGAATTTCTTCCTGAAAAGGTTCAAGTTCAAGATGGAATCACTTCGGGCGGTGATTGCCAGTCTGGAGGAGGGGGACTACTTAGTGTCGGTGGACATAAAGGATGCTTACCTGCATGTTCCCATTTAACCTCCTCACAAGGCTTATCTGAAATTCGCGATTCAGGATTTCCATTACCAATTCCAGACGTTACCTTTTGGTCTCTCCACTGCGCCGAGGGTATTCACCAAGGTTGTGGCGGATATGATGGTCTTCCTTCGTCAGAAAGGAGTCAATATAATCCCTTATCTGGACGACCTCCTCATAAAGGCGAGATCCAGGGAGCAGTTATTACAAAACATATCCCTCTGCCTGTCAACACTCCAACAACACGGGTGGATCATAAATGACCCAAAATCACAGTTGGAACCGACGACAAGGTTGTCTTTCCTCGGGATGATTCTGGACACAGAAGTTCAGAGAGTATTTCTTCCGCTGGAAAAGGCTCTGGAAATCCAGAAAATGGTAAAACAGATATTGAAACCATGAAGTGTGTCGATCCATCAGTGCATTCGGTTGTTGGGGAAGATGGTGGCGGCCTACGAGGACATACAGTTTGGCAGGTTCCATGCCAGAGTATTCCAGTGGGACCTGTTGGACAAGTGGTTGGGGTCACACCTACACATGCACAGAAAGATAATCCTGTCGTCAAAAAACAGGATTTCGCTCCTGTGGTGGTTGCACAGCTCTCACCTGCTAGAGGGACGCAGGTTCGGGATTCAGGACTGGGTCCTAGTAACCACGGATGCAAGGCTCCGAGGCTGGGGAGCAGTCTCTCAGGGAAAAAACTTCCAGGGACGTTGGTCACAACAGGAAGCCTGCCTTCACATAAACGTTCTGGAGCTAAGAGCCATTTACAACGGCATTCAACAAGCGGTACATCTCCAAGACCGTCCCGTGCAGGTCCAGGCGGACAATGTAACAACAGTCGCATACATAAACAGACAGGGCGGAACGAAAAGCAGAGCGGCAATGGCAGAGGCGACAAAAATCCTCCGCTGGGCAGAAAAACATCTACAAGCTCTGTTGGCAATATTCATTCCGGGAGTAGACAACTGGGAAGCAGACTTCCTCAGCAGACACGATCTCCATCCAGGAGAGTGGGGCCTCCACCAAGAAGTCTTCGCAGAGGTGACAAGTCTTTAGGGAGTTCCTCAAATAGACATGATAGTGTCTCGTCTCAACAAGAAGCTTCAGAGATACTGTTCCAAGTCGAGAGACCCTCAAGCAGTAGCAGTGTATGCACTGGTAACCCAGTGGGTGTTTCCGTCAGTGTATGTTTTCCCTCCACTTCCGCTGATCCCAAAAGTGCTCAGGATCATAAGAAAGACAAGAGTTCGAGCAATCTTCATTGCCCCAGACTGGCCAAGAATGGCTTGGTACCCAGATCTTCAGCAGTTACTCATAGGAGATCCTCGGCCTCTTCCTCCTCGGGAGGACCTGCTGCAGCAGGGGCCGTGTGTGTACCAAGACTTACCGTGGCTACGTTTGATGGCATGGCTGTTGAGTGCCGTATCCTAGCCAGGAAGGGTATTCCTAAGGAGGTCATCCCCACCCTTATTCAGGACAGAAAGGGAGTAACGTCAAAACATTACCACCGTATTTGGAGAAAATATGTGTCTTGATGTGAATCCAAGAAAGCTCCTACGGAAGAGTTTCACTTAGGACGTTTTCTCCATTTTTTTGCAGGATGGTGTGGAGACGGGCCTACGATTGGGATCAATCAAGGTCCAGATTTCGGCCTTGTCAGTGTTCTTCCAAAAACAATTGGCCTCTCTTCCAGAGGTTCAGACCTTCGTGAAAGGGGTTCTGCACATCCAGCCTCCATTTGTGCCTCCAGTGGCACGATGGGACCTTAACGTGGTATTGCAGTTTCTTCAATCGGATTGGTTTGAGCCTCTACAAAAGATAGAGTTGAAGTTTCTCACTTGGAAAGTGGTGATGCTTTTTGCATTGGCATCCACACGGCAGGTGTCGGAATTGGGGGCCTTGTCTCACAAGAGCCCCTATTTGATCTTCCATGAAGATAGGGCAGAGTTGCGAACTCGCTAACATTTTCTTCCAAAGGTGGTTTCTGCTTTTCACATAAACCAACCTATTGTGGTGCCAGTAGTTACTGACACATTCACTGATTCAAAGTCTCTAGATGTGGTTAGAGCTTTGAAAATCTATGTTGCTAGAACAGCTCGTATACGGAAGACAGAGGCTCTGTTTGTCCTGTATGATCACAACAAGATTGGCTGTCCTGCTTCCAAGCAGACTATTGCACGTTGGATTAGAAATACGATTCAGCAAGCTCATACTACGGCTGGATTGCCGTTACCGATGTCTGTAAAGGCCCACTCCACTAGGAAGGTGGGCTCATCCTGGGCGGCTGCCCGGGGGTCTCGGCATTACAACTTTGCCGAGCAGCTACTTGGTCAGGGTCAAACACATTTGCTAAGTTCTACAAGTTTGACACCTTGGCCAATGAGGACCTAAAGTTTGGTCAATCGGTGCTGCAGGGTCATCTGCACTCTCCCGCCTGTACTGGAGCTTTGGTATAGACCCCATGGTCTTGATGTCATCCCCAGCATCCTCTAGGACGTATTTGAAAATAGGATTTTGATAACCTACCGGTAAATCCTTTTCTCCTAGTCCGTAGAGGATGCTGGGCGCCCGTCCCAGTGCGTACTTTACCTGCAGTTTAGTTATTACAGTTACACAAGTTGTATTATCTTGGTTTCAGCATGTTGCTGCAATTAGTTCATGCCTGTTGGCGTGTGTTATGTTGAATGCCATGTGTGTGGCATGGTTGAGGGTGTGAGTTGGTAGATTTCTCTAACGTCCTAAGTGGATGCTGGGGACTCCGTAAGGACCATGGGGAATAGCGGCTCCGCAGGAGACTGGGCACATCTAAAGAAAGCTTTAGGACTATCTGGTGTGCACTGGCTCCTCCCCCTATGACCCTCCTCCAAGCCTCAGTTAGATCTCTGTGCCCGAACGAGAAGGGTGCACACTAGGGGCTCTCCTGAGCTTCTTAGTGAAAGTTTTAGTTTAGGTTTTTTATTTTCAGTGAGACCTGCTGGCAACAGGCTCACTGCATCGAGGGACTAAGGGGAGAAGAAGCGAACTCACCTGCGTGCAGAGTGGATTGGGCTTCTTAGGCTACTGGACATTAGCTCCAGAGGGACGATCACAGGCCCAGCCATGGATGGGTCCCAGAGCCGCGCCGCCGGCCCCCTTACAGAGCCAGAAGACAGAAGAGGTCCGGAAAATCGGCGGCAGAAGACATCCTGTCTTCACCAAGGTAGCGCACAGCACTGCAGCTGTGCGCCATTGCTCCTCAGCACACTTCACACTTCGGTCACTGAGGGTGCAGGGCGCTAGGGGGGGGCGCCCTGAGCAGCAATAAAAACACCTTGGCTGGCGAAAATACATAACATATAGCCCCCAGGGCTATATGGATGAATTTTAACCCCTGCCAGAATCCATAAAAAAGCAGGAGAAAAGTCCGCGAAAAAGGGGCGGAGCCTATCTCCTCAGCACACTGGCGCCATTTTCCCTCACAGCTCCGTTGGAGGGAAGCTCCCCTGGCTCTCCCCTGCAGTCACTACACTACAGAAAGGGTTAAAAAAAGAGAGGGGGGCACTAATTAGGCACAGTATTAACAATACAGCTGCTATAAGGGGAAAAACACTTATATAAGGTTATCCCTGTATATATATAGCGCTTTGGTGTGTGCTGGCAAACTCTCCCTCTGTCTCCCCAAAGGGCTAGTGGGGTCCTGTCCTCTATCAGAGCATTCCCTGTGTGTGTGCTGTATGTCGGTACGTTTGTGTCGACATGTATGAGGAGAAAAATGATGTGGAGACGGAGCAGATTGCCTGTAATAGTGATGTCACCCCCTAGGGGGTCGACACCTGAGTGGATGAACTGTTGGAAGGAATTACGTGACAGTGTCAGCTCTGTATAAAAGACAGTGGTTGACATGAGACAGCCGGCTACTCAGCTTGTGCCTGTCCAGACGTCTCATAGGCCGTCAGGGGCTCTAAAGCGCCCGTTACCTCAGATGGCAGATATAGACTCCGACACGGATACTGACTCCAGTGTCGACGGTGAAGAGACAAATGTGACTTCCAGTAGGGCCACACGTTACATGATTGAGGCAATGAAAAATGTTTTACACATTTCTGATAATACGAGTACCACCAAAAAGGGGTATTATGTTCGGTGAGGAAAAACTACCTGTAGTTTTCCTGAATCTGAGAAATTAAATGAGGTGTGTGATGATGCGTGGTTTTCCCCCGATAACAACTGATAATTTCTAAAATGTTATTGGCATTATATCCTTTCCCGCCAGAGGTTAGGGTGCGTTGGGAAACACCCCCTAGGGTGGATAAAGCGCTCACACGCTTGTAAGGGCTCTACCCTCTCCTGAGATGGCCGCCCTTAAGGATCCTGCTGATAGAAAGCAGGAGGGTATCCTAGAATGTATTTACACACATACTGGTGTTATACTGCGACCAGCAATCGCCTCAGCCTGGATGGTGCAGTGCTGGGTTGGCGTGGTCGGATTCCCTGACTGAAAATATTGATACCCTAGATAGGGACAGTATATTTTTGCCTATAGAGCATTTAAAAGATGCATTTCTATATATGCGTGATGCACAGCGGAATATTTGCCGACTGGCATCAAGTCTAAGTGCGTTGTCCATTTCTACCAGTAGAGGGTTATGGACACGTCAGTGGTCAGGTGATGCGTATTCCAAACGGCATTTGGAAGTATTGCCTTAATAAGGGGAGGAGTTATTTGGGGTCGGTCTTTCAGACCTGGTGGCCACGGCAACAGCTGGGAAATCCACGTTTGTACCCCAGGTCGCCTCTCAACATGAGAAGACGCCGTATCAGGCGCAGTCTTTTCGTGGACAAGCGGGCAAAATGTTCCTCATTTCTGCCCCGTGACAGAGGGAGAGGAAAAAGGCTGCAGAAATCAGCCAGTTCCCAGGAACAGAAACCCTCTCCCGCCTCTGCCAAGCCCCTCAGTATGACGCTGGGGCTTTACAAGCAGAATCAGGCACGGTGGGGGGCCCGTCTCAATGAATTTCAGCGCGCAGTAGGCTCACTCGCAAGTAGACCCCTGGATCCTTCAGGTGATATCTCAGGGGTACAAATTAGAATTAGAGACGTCTCCCCCTCGCCGTTTTCCTAAAGTCGGCTTTACCGATGTCTCCTTCTGACAGGGAGACAGTTTTGGAAGCCATTCACAAGCTGTATTCCCAGCAGGTGATAATCAAGGTACCCCTCCTGCAACAGGGAACGGGTTATTATTCCACACTGTTGTTGTACCGAAGCCGGACGGCTCGGTGAGACCGATTCTAAATCTAAAATCTTTGAACACTTACATACAGAGGTTCAAATTCAAGATTGAGTCACTCAGAGCAGTGATTGCGAACCTGGAAGAAGGGGACTACATGATGTCTCGGGACATCAAGGATGCTTACCTTCATGTCAAAATTTACCCTTCTCACCAAGGGTACCTCAGGTTTATGGTACAGAACTGTCACTATCAGTTCAGGCGCTGCCGTATGGATGGTCCACGGCACCCCGGGTCTTTACCAAGGTAATGGCCGAAATGATGATATTCCTTCGAAGGAAGGGAATTTTAGTTATCCCTTACTTGGACGATTCCCTGATAAGGGTAAGATCCAGGGAACAGTTGGAGGTCGGTGTAGCACTATCTCAGGTAGTGTTGCGGCAGCACGATTGGATTCTCAATATTCCAAAATCGCAGCTGGTTCCGACGACTTGTCTTCGGTTCCTAGGGATGATCCTGGACACAGTCCAGAAAAAGGTGTTTCTCCCGGAGGGGAAAGACAGGGAGTTATCCGAGCTAGTCAGGAACCTCCTAAAACCGAGCCAAGTCTCAGTGCATCAATGCACAAGGGTTCTGGGTAAAATGGTGGCTTCCTACGAAGCAATCCCATTCGGCAGATTCCACGCAAGAACTTTCCAGTGGGACCTGCTGGACAAATGGTCCGGGTCGCATCTCCAGATGCATCAGCGGATAACCCTGTCACCAAGGACAAGGGTGTCCCTCCTGTGGTGGTTGCAGAGTGCTCATCTTCTAGAGGGCCGCAGATTCGGCATTCAGGACTGGGTCCTGGTGACCACGGATGCCAGCCTGCGAGGCTGGGGAGCAGTCACACAGGGAAGGAATATCCAGGGCTTATGGTCAAGCCTGGAGACATCACTTCACATAAATATCCTGAAGCTAAGGGCTTCAAGGTCAGCCGGTGTTGATCCAGTCGGACAACATCACGGCAGTCACCCACGTAAACAGACAGGGTGGCACAAGAAGCAGGAGGGCAATGGCAGAAGCTGCAAGGATTCTTCGCTGGGCGGAAAATCATGTGATAGCACTGTCAGCAGTATTCATTCCGGGAGTGGACAACTGGGAAGCAGACTTCCTCAGCACGACCTCCACCCGGGAGAGTGGGGACTTCACCCAGAAGTCTTCCACATGATTATAAACCGTTGGGAAAAACTCGACAGGTATTGCGCCAGGTCAAGGGACCCTCAGGCAATAGCTGTAGACGCTCTGGTAACACCGTGGGTGTACCAGTCAGTGTATGTGTTCCCTCCTCTGCCTCTCATACCCAAGGTACTGAGATTGATAAGATGGAGAGGAGTAAGCACTATATTCGTGGCTCCGGATTGGCCAAGAAGGACTTGGTAACCGGAACTTCAAGAGATGCTCACGGAGGATCCGTGGCCTCTACCTCTAAGAAGGGACCTGCTCCAACAAGGACCCTGTCTGTTCCAAGACTTACCGCGGCTGCGTTTGACGGCATGGCGGTTGAACGCCGGATCCTGAAGGAAAAAAGGCATTCCGGATGAAGTCATCCCTATCCTGATCAAAGCCAGGAAGGATGTAACCGCAAAACATTATCACCGCATTTGGCGAAAATATGTTGCGTGGTGCGAGGCCAGTAAGGCCCGACGGAGGAAATTCAACTGGGTCGATTCCTACATTTCCTGCAAACAGGAGTGTCTATGGGCCTGAAATTGGGGTCCATTAAGGTTCAAATTTCGGCCCTGTCAATTTTCTTCCAAAAAGAACTAGCTTCAGTCCCTGAAGTTCAGACGTTTGTAAAAGGGGTACTGCATATACAGCCTCCTTTTGTGCCTCCAGTGGCACTTTGGGATCTCAATGTAGTTTTTTGGGTTCCAAAAGTCACATTGGTTTGAACCACTTAAATCTGTGGAGTTAAAATATCTCACATGGAAAGTGGTCATGCTGTTGGCCCTGGCCTGGGCCAGGCGCGTGTCAGAATTGGCGGCTTTATCCTGTAAAAGCCCTTATCTGATTTTCCATTTGGACAGGGCGGAATTGAGGACTCGTCCTCAGTTTCTCCCTAAGGTGGTTTCAGCGTTTCACCTAAACCAACCTATTGTGGTGCCTGCGGCTACTAGGGACTTGGAGGACTCCAAGTTGCTAGACGTTGTCAGGGCCCTGAAAATATATGTTTCCAGGACGGCTGGAGTCAGAAAATCTGACTCGCTGTTTATCCTGTATGCACCCAACAAGCTGGGTGCTCCTGCTTCTAAGCAGACTATTGCTCGTTGGATTTGTAGTACAATTCAGCTTGCACATTCTGTGGCAGGCCTGCCACAGCCAAAAATCTGTAAATGCCCACTCCACAAGGAAGGTGGGCTCATCTTGGGCGGCTGCCCGAGGGGTCTCGGCTTTACAACTTTGCCGAGCAGCTACTTGGTCAGGAGCAAATACGTTTGTAAAATTCTACAAAATTGATACCCTGGCTGAGGAGGACCTGGAGTTCTCTCAATTGGTGCTGCAGAGTCATCCGCACTCTCCCGCCCGTTTGGGAGCTTTGGTATAATCCCCATGGTCCTTACGGAGTCCCCAGCATCCACTTAGGACGTTAGAGAAAATAAGAATTTACTTACCGATAATTCTATTTCTCGTAGTCCGTAGTGGATGCTGGGCGCCCATCCCAAGTGGGGATTGTCTGCAATACTGGTACATAGTTATTGTTACAAAAAAATCGGGTTATTGCTGTAGTGAGCCATCTTTTCTAGAGGCTCCTCTGTTATCATGCTGTTAACTGGGTTCAGATCACAAGTTGTACAGTGTGATTGGTGTGGCTGGTATGAGTCTTACCCGGGATTCAAAATCCTTCCTTATTGTGTACGCTTGTCCGGGCACAGTATCCTAACTGAGGCTTGGAGGAGGGTCATAGGGGGAGGAGCCAGTGCACACCAGATAGTCCTAAAGCTTTCTTTATATGTGCCCAGTCTCCTGCGGAGCCGCTATTCCCCATGGTCCTTACGGAGTCCCCAGCATCCACTACGGACTACGAGAAATAGAATTATCGGTAAGTAAATTCTTATTATCTCACCACTAGTTAAGTAATTCGTTTCCTCGAAATGGCAGTCTCCCTGGGCACAGTTCCTACAACTGAGGTCTGGAGGAGGGGCATAGAGGGAGGAGCCAGTTCACACCCAATGAAAAGTCTTTGGAGTGCCCATGTCTCCTGCGGATCCCGTCTATACCCCATGGTCTTGATGTCGTCCCCAGCATCCTCTACGGACTAGGAGAAAAGGATTTACCGGTAGGTTATCAAAATCTTATTTTTATTAAACACATCACAAATTAACAAAGTACAGTTAGCCATTATTGTACAGGATAAAAGGCCGAACATAATATCCACATAGTTACAATAAATATGAAGCAAAGCCTACATTCATATTCAACATGTGGAATACTGTGAATCGTGCTCTAGACAGTATGGACGTTCTTCCTTTGTTGTATTTATGGGTTTACTTTTTTTTTCTCTCTTTTAAACTTTCCAGTAAGTAACAAACATCATCACTTAAGTAACAAATAGTGACCTAAAATAACAAAACAATCAACATAACAGAAAGAAAAAAAGGAGGAGGGGTATGTGTGTAAGAGGTATCTCAGTCCTCCAAGGGGGCAAACCTTGAACCCGTATATACCAAAACAATTACACCTGAATAGGCTCATCCTCCAACAGCGTTCTAGTTTCATACCAACCCGTGTGTTGGAAGCAGGTTTTAACTTGTAGACGCGTAGGAGGTGGCAAAGTATCCACATAGCTTTCCCATAATTCAAAGACATTTTTCACTCGAGCCTCCTTATGTAGGGATGCCTCAAGCCAATCCATTTTAAAAATAAAAAATAATTTTTCCTTAAAAAGAGAGAGATTCGGAGGATTGGGGTGAATCCAGTGCTGAAGGATGGCTTTTTTTGCTTCCTCTGAAATAATAAGTTGTAGTGTCTTGCTGCCTTTAGTGTATTTAGACACCGGGGATGTTATTCCAAGTATGGCCCACTCTGGTGTCAGTGGCAGGTAGTTGAGGAGGTCGGCCCACTTTATTTCTTAAAGGTCTGATACATCTTCACACTAAGTGAGTGAACTGGTCTAGAAGTAAACAAGGAGGGGGATAGGATTAAGAAGATGCAGGATAGAAAAAGGAGATGAAAGTAAATGAATGAGTCCTACTAGAACGTTGTAGAGAAAGGAGTACACTTACAATAGTAATTTATATAGCTTCTTTCTCCCGTTAGGAATCAAAACACATTTAATTTTGCTTTGCAGATGGGATGCACTCCATTGCTATTCCGGCATACACTTCAGCCCCTTTCGCATTGAAGCTTTCAGTCTAGTGGCAGAATGTAATGGAGTCAGATCACCAGCGGTGCAGGATGCTGGACGATCTTGGACATTTTTTTAATGGGGCAAGGTTTTGCCTTGTAAGTGATTTTCCCTTAAAAAAATAATAATTAAGAGATCGGCCAGCATCCTGCACCTCCAGCGAGTACGGACTCCATTACATCCCGCCCTAAATCCCCTGACACTCCAATGCAAATACTAGGAGAAAAACTCCACACTGATAGAGCTCTGGTAGTAATCGTACTGCTGCCAACTGTACCACTGTGCTGTCCGTTACGTTGATAAGACAACAGTCAAAATGGGGGGGGGGGGGGGGGATGATAGTAGCAAGGCTGTGGTCACATGCAGGTGAGTAGACTTAAAATAAGAAGCATAGGGTTCCCAAATCTTATAGGAGAAGGCAGAGGTGATGTTCAAGAGAGAAGGTATGTATTCCATGTGATACACACATACTCTTTATTCAGGACTGCTTGGTGAGGTACAGGTGGGAAACGCCAGTTGAATGCCAGAAGATAAACAGTAGAGATAATGTCACATTTCTGCAGCGGGGTACATTGGTTTCCACAGGGAAAACATTGGGGTGTAGAGATGGATCTTGATCCAGGCACCAACAGGCTAAAGCTTTAGACTGTCCCAAGATGCATTGGGGCCTCCTCTATAACCCCGCCTCCAGGCACTGTGAGCTCAGTTTCGAGTTGGTGCCTGCAGAAGCAGGTCACTTAACAGGGATGCTGCACTGGGCAGCCCTGAAAAAAGCTTTTAGAAGACTTCAAGGGACGCAGCACTTGCATCTCAGGGTGACATTCTGTGCTGCGTCTCCATCACCTCCCAAGCTGCGTTGCATACTCCCGATGGCTCTGTTCCCGGGTACTTGCGGCGGAGACGCTCCGGCTCTAGGCACACGGTCGCAGACACTCTCCTGGTTCGCGTGGCTGCTACAGAAGGGAGGAGGTGAGCGGGTCCCCCAGGCGGGACCCTCCATTAAATCGCGTTCCGGTCGCAGTCTAAGGAGACGGACAGCGACACTGGCGTGGACACTAACAGTTTAGGGACCCCACTATATCCACCAGGGCATTAGGAGTACAGGTCAGATATATTAATATCCACTTTATTAAAACTCCACAGTACCGGGTGGTGAGGACCAGCATAGGGGAGAAGGCGCTTGACCTGTAGCCCCTCCCCCAGCTCCGGGTGCCATCTACTGCTGCTGTTCCTGCCCTGGAGCTGCCTCACACTCTTCCTCACTCCCTGACTGAGATGCTGGATGCCATCTTCTAGGATTAGCTGCGACTGGTCTCCGGCACTGCAGGGCAAGGTCTCCTCTGTAAATCCACCTGTACATCAGCGACGTGATTTTACAGACACTTAAGTATTCTACATGTCAATATTAAGACAGCATTAGTTAAGAACAAGTGTACCTGTGCCAGAATATATTGTACGAGTATTCTGATATATACATCCGGTCTCGGACCGCGCATTGTTTTTTATATATATATATTTCTCTGACGTCCTAGTGGATGCTGGGAACTCCGTAAGGACCATGGGGAATAGCGGCTCCGCAGGAGACTGGGCACAAAAGTAAAAGCTTTAGGACTACCTGGTGTGCACTGGCTCCTCCCCCTATGACCCTCCTCCAAGCCTCAGTTAGATTTTTGTGCCCGGCCGAGAAGGGTGCACACTAGGGGCTCTCCTGAGCTTCTTAGTGAAAGTTTTAGTTTTAGGTTTTTTATTTTCAGTGAGACCTGCTGGCAACAGGCTCACTGCATCGAGGGACTAAGGGGAGAAGAAGCGAACTCACCTGAAGTGCAGAGTGGATTGGGCTTCTTAGGCTACTGGACACCATTAGCTCCAGAGAGACCGAACACAGGCCCAGCCTCGGAGCTCGGTCCCAGAGCCGCGCCGCCGGCCCCCTTACAGAGCCAGAAGCAAGAAGAGGTCCGGAAAAATCGGCGGCAGAAGACATCAGTCTTCAACAAGGTAGCGCACAGCACTGCAGCTGTGCGCCATTGTTACTCAGGCACACTTCACACTCCGGTCACTGATGGTGCAGGGCGCTAGGGGGGGGCGCCCTGAGCAGCAATGTAAAACACCTTGGCTGGCATAAATACACCACATATAACCCCCAGGGCTATATGGATGTATTTTAACCCCTGCCAGAACTTACAAAAAAGCGGGAGAAAAGGCCGCCGAGAAGGGGGCGGAGCCTATCTCCTCAGCACACAGGCGCCATTTTCCATCACAGCTCCGCTGGAAGGACGTCTCCCTGACTCTCCCCTGCAGTCCTGCACTACAGAAAAGGGTAAAAAAGAGAGGGGGGGCACTAATTTGGCGCAGTTTTGATACTAACAGCAGCTATAAAGGGAAAAGCACATTTTATAGTGGTATTCCTGTTTATATATAGCGCTCTGGTGTGTGCTGGCATACTCTCCCTCTGTCTCCCCAAAGGGCTAGTGGGGTCCTGTCCTCTATCAGAGCATTCCCTGTGTGTGTGCGGTGTGTCGGTACGATTGTGTCGACATGTTTGAGGAGGAAAATGAGATGGAGGCGGAGCAATTGCCTATTATACAGTTGTCACCCTCTGGGGAGTCGACACCTGAGTGGATGAGCTTATGGAAGGAATTGCGTGACAGTGTCAGCTCGGTACGACAGACAGTTGACGACATGAGACAGCCGGCTACTCAGCTTGTGCCTGTCCAAGGGTCTCAAACGCCATCAGGGGCTTTAAAACGCCCGTTACCTCAAATGGCAGACACAGACACGGATACTGACTCCAGTGTCGACGATGATGAGACAAACGTGACTTCCACTAGGGCCACACGTTACATGATTGAAGCAATTAAAAATGTATTGCATATCTCTGATAATACAAGTACCACTAAAAAGGGTATTATGTTTGGTGAGAAAAAACTGCCTGTAGTTTTTCCTATATCCGAGGAATTAAATGAAGTGTGTGATGAGGCGTGTGTTTCCCCCGATAAAAAACTGATAATTCCTAAAAGGTTATTGGCATCGTACCCTTTCCCGCCAGAGGATAAGGGCACGTTGGGAAACACCCCCTAGGGTGGATAAAGCGCTCACACGTTTGTCAAAACAGGTAGCACTACCCTCTCCTGATACGGCCGCCCTAAAGGAACCTGCCGATAGAAAGCTGGAGAATATCCTAAAATGTATATACTCTCACACGGGTGTTATACTGCGACCAGCAATCGCCTCAGCCTGGATGTGCAGTGCGGGCCTGGCGTGGTCGGATTCCCTGACTGAAAATATTGATACCCTAGATAGGGACAGTATATTACTGACTATAGAGCATTTGAAGGATGCATTTCTATATATGCGTGATGCAAAGTACAAAGATTACAAACAGGGTGCGCAACAGATTTCCCCTATAATGCAGCTTATTTCTGTATGTGAGTAAGCACCAAAATACTCAAGTTATACAAATTGTGAAGAAGAAGTACACAGAAACCAATTAGCGCTTAAGGAGAAAGCCACATCCACCAATCAAAAAAACAAAGGACACCACTTTATATGGCTCCTTAAATGTTGTCACTATTTATACTTATTTAGCAGTTCATATTCATCCTTATGTGTCAGAAATTCATCTAAAGGATAAAGAACATAAAATAATAGTGCAGAAAGTCTGACAAGGTGAAATGGTGATTTTATTGCACGATGCACACTTACAAACAAGTGATATTAAATGGCATATAATATCATCCACATCGGCACTGCAGCAAAGGAACTTCTTTCAGGGCATCCACCGAATATTATTCCATATAAAACAAAAAAAAAAAAAGTGCAGGATAGTGCAGATTGATAAAAAACAATAGCAGCTTTAATGAATGAATCCACTTACAAACATTGGTTTATAAAAGGCATCAACAGAACTCCGCCAGGCAGAACAATAGGTCCCCACTCCTGAAAATTTCCCAAAGAGATGTTCACGGGTGCACTACAACTCACTTCCGGATAGTGAGCTCAGTGGATCAGTTCGAGTTCCAAGTTCAGCATAAGCGGGTCCCCATAAACATACCGTCGCTAAACGCGTTTCAGACAGAGTGTCCTTCTTCAGTAGCGTGGTATGTAGCTCTCAAACATTTCCTTATAAAGGTAGTTAATTGGCCTGACAGCTGGTTTGAATCAGGCAATCGCCGCGTTCACATAGACTTCCGTGCGTGTCACACCAAACCCGGAAGTGACGCGTCTATGCGTTCCGGATGTTGTCATCATGCGTTCCACCCAGCGACCTCCGGCGCTGTGGATTCGAACGGGCACTGCTTTCCAACACCAGTGTACAATTCCACCGGATTAAACGTTCTTTTTCAGGCCAACAAATTTAATTCATCATTTGAATATAAAACATAAAACAAGTAGTTAGATCACTACATATATATAATAAAAACAATATATTCACATGTTCCTACATATAAAAAATACATGCATATATGACAGATGTATAATGTGAAAGAAAAAGGAATACACCACTAAGTGGATGTAACACATGATTAGTATCATATGTTTAAAAGAGGGAAAAGGTACATCAAATCAAGAGAGTGGACAAGTAAAATTATATTAAAAAGCTCTTCAATTCGAAGTCAATATTGAGACCCCTGGGTACCAGGGTCCCTAATTGATATATCCATCGCATCTCTGATTGGGAGAGGCGTTTCTCAATATCATGACTCCTCCATTTCGGTAAAATTTGTTGTATCCCCCAAAAAATTTTTATACAACACTCTCTTGATCCATGTGTAATTTTAAAATGTGCAGAAACATTGTGTGTAATTAAAGATTTTCGGATATTATAGATATGTTCTGCAGCTCTTACTTTAAGTTGTCTAATGGTTTTCCCTACGTAGAATAACTCACATTCACATTGTAATAAATATACTACATTTTTAGAGTGGCAGGTGATAAACTCATTTATTAAATGGGTTTTATCACCTACTTTAAAACTGACAACCTTTCTATCTTTCATCTTTACGGTCCTGCACATAAGGCAGTCCCCACATCGATGAAAGCCTTTGGTTCTAATACTAGTTCTTAATTCACTATCTATGCTGCTTTTTACTAAATGGTCCTTCAGAGATGGAGCCTTCCTATACACAAATGTGGGTTTCGATGGTATTGTGTTACCTAAAATTGGGTCTTGTTTTAATAAATGCCAATTGTTTTGAAAGACTCGTTCAACCTCCCGATAACAATTGTTATATTGACATATGAAGGCCCATTGGTACTTAGTGTCTAGTTTTTCTTCTTTGGTTTTCACACTTGTTAGTTCTTTTCTATCAATCTTATCAATCCTCTCTCTTGCTTTATTTAATAAATTTTCGGGATAACCCCGAACACTTAATCTTTGGGAGACTTCTCTTAATTGCATATCACAAATAGATTCATCTGTACAATTACGTTTTATTCTCGAGAATTGTCCAAACGGAATTGCATTGAGCCAATTATGGTGATGTTGGCTGGATTTATCAATATAACTATTTGAATCCGTAATTTTCCTATGTGTCTTGGTCTTTAAAAGACCATTATCAATATAGATGCTTAGATCCAAAAATACCACTTCTTTAAAGCTATAAGAAAATACCAAATTAATGGAAAAAGTGTTGGAATTCAAATCAGCACACCATCGATTTAGGGAATCTTCCGTACCTCTCCATACGAAAAGTATGTCGTCTATAAAGCGCTGCCAGGACACCAGGCTCGCCACCAGACACTCCTCCTGCCAGATAACAGTGTCCTCCCAGTATGCCATATATAAGTTAGCATAACTGGGGGCGAACCTGGTGCCCATGGCAGTGCCAACACATTGTAAATAAAAAGTCCCCTCAAAGCAAAAATAATTATTTGTCAAAATAAAATCTATACCATCCAAAATGAACTTTTTTGATTTTGCCTCTAAAGTGCTCTTATCCAAGAAATAGGATACTGCTATTAATCCTTTATCTTTATTAATGATAGTATATAATGTACTAACATCCGCACTACATAATATATCTCCCTCTTGCCAATCGTAGGCAGATAACTTTCGTAGTACATCATTTGTATCTTTTAAATATGCCTTAGTATGTATAACTAACGGCTGGAGATATGAATCTATCATAGCGGATAAATTACTTGTGATGCTGTTACACCCTGAGATAATTGGTCTACCGGGGGGGTGCTTTGAGGGGACTTTTTATTTACAATGTGTTGGCACTGCCATGGGCACCAGGTTCGCCCCCAGTTATGCTAACTTATATATGGCATACTGGGAGGACACTGTTATCTGGCAGGAGGAGTGTCTGGTGGCGAGCCTGGTGTCCTGGCAGCGCTTTATAGACGACATACTTTTCGTATGGAGAGGTACGGAAGATTCCCTAAATCGATGGTGTGCTGATTTGAATTCCAACACTTTTTCCATTAATTTGGTATTTTCTTATAGCTTTAAAGAAGTGGTATTTTTGGATCTAAGCATCTATATTGATAATGGTATTTTAAAGACCAAGACACATAGGAAAATTACGGATTCAAATAGTTATATTGATAAATCCAGCCAACATCACCATAATTGGCTCAATGCAATTCCGTTTGGACAATTCTCGAGAATAAAATGTAATTGTACAGATGAATCTATTTGTGATATGCAATTAAGAGAAGTCTCCCAAAGATTAAGTGTTCGGGGTTATCCCGAAAATTTATTAAATAAAGCAAGAGAGAGGATTGATAAGATTGATAGAAAAGAACTAACAAGTGTGAAAACCAAAGAAGAAAAACTAGACACTAAGTACCAATGGGCCTTCATACGTCAATATAACAATTGTTATCGGGAGGTTGAACGAGTCTTTCAAAACAATTGGCATTTATTAAAACAAGACCCAATTTTAGGTAACACAATACCATCGAAACCCACATTTGTGTATAGGAAGGCTCCATCTCTGAAGGACCATTTAGTAAAAAGCAGCATAGATAGTGAATTAAGAACTAGTATTAGAACCAAAGGCTTTCATCGATGTGGGGACTGCCTTATGTGCAGGACCGTAAAGATGAAAGATAGAAAGGTTGTCAGTTTTAAAGTAGGTGATAAAACCCATTTAATAAATGAGTTTATCACCTGCCACTCTAAAAATGTAGTATATTTATTACAATGTGAATGTGAGTTATTCTACGTAGGGAAAACCATTAGACAACTTAAAGTAAGAGCTGCAGAACATATCTATAATATCCGAAAATCTTTAATTACACACAATGTTTCTGCACATTTTAAAATTACACATGGATCAAGAGTGTTGTATAAAAATTTTTTGGGGGATACAACAAATTTTACCGAAATGGAGGAGTCATGATATTGAGAAACGCCTCTCCCAATCAGAGATGCGATGGATATATCAATTAGGGACCCTGGTACCCAGGGGTCTCAATATTGACTTCGAATTGAAGAGCTTTTTAATATAATTTTACTTGTCCACTCTCTTGATTTGATGTACCTTTTCCCTCTTTTAAACATATGATACTAATCATGTGTTACATCCACTTAGTGGTGTATTCCTTTTTCTTTCACATTATACATCTGTCATATATGCATGTATTTTTTATATGTAGGAACATGTGAATATATTGTTTTTATTATATATATGTAGTGATCTAACTACTTGTTTTATATTCAAATGATGAATTAAATTTGTTGGCCTGAAAAAGAACGTTTAATCCGGTGGAATTGTACACTGGTGTTGGAAAGCAGTGCCCGTTCGAATCCACAGCGCCGGAGGTCGCTGGGTGGAACGCATGATGACAACATCCGGAACGCATAGACGCGTCACTTCCGGGTTTGGTGTGACACGCACGGAAGTCTATGTGAACGCGGCGATTGCCTGATTCAAACCAGCTGTCAGGCCAATTAACTACCTTTATAAGGAAATGTTTGAGAGCTACATACCACGCTACTGAAGAAGGACACTCTGTCTGAAACGCGTTTAGCGACGGTATGTTTATGGGGACCCGCTTATGCTGAACTTGGAACTCGAACTGATCCACTGAGCTCACTATCCGGAAGTGAGTTGTAGTGCACCCGTGGACATCTCTTTGGGAAATTTTCAGGAGTGGGGACCTATTGTTCTGCCTGGCGGAGTTCTGTTGATGCCTTTTATAAACCAATGTTTGTAAGTGGATTCATTCATTAAAGCTGCTATTGTTTTTTATCAATCTGCACTATCCTGCACTTTTTTTTTGTTTTATATGGAATAATATTCGGTGGATGCCCTGAAAGAAGTTCCTTTGCTGCAGTGCCGATGTGGATGATATTATATGCCATTTAATATCACTTGTTTGTAAGTGTGCATCGTGCAATAAAATCACCATTTCACCTTGTCAGACTTTCTGCACTATTATTTTATGTTCTTTATCCTTTAGATGAATTTCTGACACATAAGGATGAATATGAACTGCTAAATAAGTATAAATAGTGACAACATTTAAGGAGCCATATAAAGTGGTGTCCTTTGTTTTTTTGATTGGTGGATGTGGCTTTCTCCTTAAGCGCTAATTGGTTTCTGTGTACTTCTTCTTCACAATATATATGCGTGATGCACAGAGGGATATTTGCCGACTGGCATCAAGAGTTAGCGCGCTGTCCATTTCTGCTAGAAGAGGTTTATGGATGCGGCAGTGGTCAGGTGATGCAGATTCTAAAAGGCACATGGAAGTATTGCCTTATAAGGGGGAGGAGTTATTTGGGGTAGGTCTATCAGACCTGGTAGCCACGGCAACTGCTGGAAAATCCACATTTTTACCCCAGGTAGCTTCTCAACCTAAGAAGACGCCGTATTATCAGGCGCAGTCCTTTCGGCCCCATAAGGGCAAGCGGGCAAAAGGCGCCTCATTTATGCCCCGTGGCAGAGGGAGAGGAAAAAGGCTGCAACAAACAGCCAGTTCCCAGGAACAAAAGCCCTCTCCCGCCTCCGCAAAGTCCTCAGCATGACGCTGGGGCTTTACAGGCAGACACGGTGGGGGCCCGTCTCAAGAAGCGCAGTGGGCCCACTCGCAAGTGGACCCCTGGATCCTTCAAGTGGTATCTCAGGGGTACAAATTGGAATTCGAGACGTCTCCCCCTCGCCGTTTTCTAAAGTCTGCTTTACCGACGTCTCCCTCAGACAGGGAGGCAGTATTGGATGCCATTCACAAGCTGTATTCCCAGCAGGTGATAATCAAGGTACCCCTCCTACAACAGGGAAAGGGGTACTATTCCACACTATTTGTGGTACCGAAGCCGGACGGCTCGGTGAGGCCAATTTTAAACCTAAAATCCTTGAACACTTACATATAAAGGTTCAAATTCAAGATGGAGTCACTCAGAGCAGTGATTGCAAACCTGGAAGACGGGGACTATATGGTGTCTCTGGACATCAAAGATGCTTACCTACATGTCCCAATTTGCCCTTCTCACCAAGGGTACCTCAGGTTTGTGGTACAGAACTGTCACTATCAGTTTCAGACGCTGCCGTTTGGATTGTCCACGGCACCCCGGGTCTTTACCAAGGTAATGGCCGAATTGATGATACTCCTTCGAAGGAAGGGAGTTTTAGTTATCCCTTACTTGGACGATCTCCTGATAAGGGCAAGATCCAGGGAACAGTTGGAAGTCGGGGTAGCACTATCTCAGATAGTGCTGCGCCAGCACGGTTGGATACTCAATATTCTAAAATCTCAGCTGATCCCGACTACCCGACTCCTATTCCTAGGGATGATCCTGGACACAGTCCAGAAAAAGGTGTTTCTCCCGGAGGAGAAAGCCAGGGAGTTATCCGAACTAGTCAGAAATCTCCTAAAACCAGGCCAAGTCTCAGTGCATCAATGCACAAGGGTCCTGGGAAAGATGGTGGCTTCTTACGAAGCAATCCCATTCGGCAGATTCCACGCAAGAACCTTCCAGTGGGATCTGCTAGACAAATGGTCCGGGTCGCATCTTCAGATGCATCAGCGGATAATCTTGTCACCAAGGACAAGGGTGTCTCTCCTGTGGTGGTTGCAGAGTGCTCATCTTCTAGAGGGCCGCAGATTCGGCATTCAGGACTGGGTCCTGGTGACCACGGATGCCAGCCTGAGAGGCTGGGGAGCAGTCACACAGGGAAGAAATTTCCAGGGCTTGTGGTCAAGCCTGGAGACATCACTTCACATAAATATCCTGGAGCTAAGGGCCATCTACAATGCTCTAAGCCTAGCAAGACCTCTGCTTCAAGGTCAGCCGGTGCTGATCCAGTCGGACAACATCACGGCAGTCGCCCACGTAAACAGACAGGGCGGCACAAGAAGCAGGAGGGCAATGACAGAAGTTGCAAGGATTCTTCGCTGGGCGGAAAATCATGTGATAGCACTGTCAGCAGTGTTCATTCCGGGAGTGGACAACTGGGAAGCAGACTTCCTCAGCAGACACGACCTCCATCCGGGGGAGTGGGGACTTCACCCAGAAGTCTTCCACATGATTGTGAACCGTTGGGAAAAACCAAAGGTGGACATGATGGCGTCCTGCCTCAACAAAAAACTGGACAGGTATTGCGCCAGGTCAGGGGACCCTCAGGCAATAGCTGTGGACGGTCTGTTAACACCGTGGGTGTACCAGTCAGTGTATGTGTTCCCTCCTCTGCCTCTCATACCCAAGGTACTGAGGATCATAAGAAGGAGAGGAGTAAGGACTATACTCGTGGCTCCGGATTGGCCAAGAAGGACTTGGTACCCGGAACTTCAAGAGATGCTCACAGAGGACCCGTGGCCTCTACCTCTAAGAAAGGACCTGCTTCAGCAGGGACCCTGTCTGTTCCAAGACTTACCGCGGCTGCGTTTGACGGCATGGCGGTTGAACGCCGGATCCTGAAGGAAAAAGGCATTCCGGATGAAGTCATCCCTACCCTGATCAAAGCCAGGAAGGATGTAACCGTGCAACATTATCACCGGATTTGGCGTAAATATGTTGCGTGGTGCGAGGCCAGGAAGGCCCCTACAGAGGAATTTCAACTGGGTCGTTTCCTACATTTCCTGCAAACAGGACTGTCTATGGGCCTAAAATTAGGGTCCATTAAGGTTCAAATTTCGGCCCTGTCGATTTTCTTCCAGAAAGAACTGGCTTCAGTTCCTGAAGTTCAGACGTTTGTCAAGGGGGTACTGCATATACAGCCTCCTTTTGTGCCTCCAGTGGCACCTTGGGATCTCAATGTAGTTTTGGGGTTCCTATAATCACATTGGTTTGAACCACTCTCCACTGTGGACTTAAAATATCTCACTTGGAAAGTGGTAATGTTGTTAGCCCTGGCTTCAGCCAGGCGTGTCTCAGAATTGGCGGCTTTATCCTATAAAAGCCCTTACCTAATTTTTCATACGGACAGGGCAGAATTGAGGACTCGTCCTCAATTTCTCCCTAAGATGGTTTCAGCATTTCACTTGAACCAGCCTATTGTGGTGCCTGCGGCTACTAGGGACTTGGAGGACTCCAAGTTGCTGGACGTAGTCAGGGCCCTGAAAATATATGTTTCCAGGACGGCTGGAGTCAGGAAATCTGACTCGCTGTTTATCCTGTATGCACCCAATAAGCTGGGTGCTCCTGCTTCTAAGCAGACTATTGCTCGTTGGATTTGTAGTACAATTCAGCTTGCACATTCTGTGGCAGGCCTGCCACAGCCAAAATCTGTAAAAGCCCATTCCACAAGGAAGGTGGGCTCATCTTGGGCGGCTGCCCGAGGGGTCTCGGCTTTACAACTTTGCCGAGCAGCTACTTGGTCGGGGGCAAACACGTTTGCTAAATTCTACAAATTTGATACCCTGGCTAAGGAGGGCCTGGAGTTCTCTCATTCGGTGCTGCAAAGTCATCCGCACTCTCCCGCCCGTTTGGGAGCTTTGGTATAATCCCCATGGTCCTTACGGAGTTCCCAGCATCCACTAGGACGTCAGAGAAAATAAGAATTTACTTACCGATAATTCTATTTCTCATAGTCCGTAGTGGATGCTGGGCGCCCATCCCAAGTGCGGATTGTCTGCAATACTTGTACATAGTTATTGTTACAAAAATCGGGTTATTATTGTTGTGAGCCATCTTTCAGAGGCTCCTCTGTTATCATGCTGTTAACTGGGTTCAGATCACAGGTTGTACGGTGTGATTGGTGTGACTGGTATGAGTCTTACCCGGGATTCAAAATCCTTCCTTATTGTGTACGCTCGTCCGGGCACAGTATCCTAACTGAGGCTTGGAGGAGGGTCATAGGGGGAGGAGCCAGTGCACACCAGGTAGTCCTAAAGCTTTTACTTTTGTGCCCAGTCTCCTGCGGAGCCGCTAATCCCCATGGTCCTTACGGAGTTCCCAGCATCCACTACGGACTATGAGAAATAGAATTATCGGTAAGTAAATTCTTATTATATATATATATACTAGACCAGTGCAGTTTTATTGTCTTACTAAAATAATTATCTGCATTGTGACTGTGTGCGCCTGTATCTGCTGTGTGGATTTCACTTTCAGTGTATCACAGCTATATCTATCACTGTATTCTTTACCCTAAGGGACTAGGTGCGTCAGGGTCTCGTATATAGTGCTGCACAGTATTTACCGTCAAGTGTATTCTATCGTGTACTTAGTCACATACTATCGTATTTATTCACTGGTACTGTGTACGCAGTCACATAGTACCGGATTAAGACGCTGGTGCTGTGTGCGCTTTCACATACTAGGGGATTTATTCACAGGTCGTGTACTCTGTCTGGCTGTATCGTACTCATACGCTCTGTGGTTACATTCACTAAAATGTCTAACACAAAGGACGGGAAATCCACGGACGCTCCTGTATCATGCAGCGCATGCGCCAGCGATTTGCCTGAAGGGGAAGCTTTGTATGATGGTCTGTGTAATATGTGCCATACATCTCCCAGTCACTCTGCAGCTCCTGTAACCAATCAGGAGCCACCTTGGGCGGCATTCTCATCTATGCTCAATACGCTTGTGACACGCCTGACACCCCCTATGGGCCTCCTGTGCCATTGCAGCCACATATTGTCCCTATGGTAAATCCGCCTTGGGCGGATAATTTGTCTACCCATTTGTCGACCAATTTGTTACAGCAATTGAATCAATCTTTGGTTATAAGTAAACCTACCCCACGTCACTCTGGTGTCAAGGGGTCGTCTAAGCGGGCCACTTCCTCACAATCCACTAATCTCTCGGAAGATTCTTCTGATGACAATTGGGAGTATTCTGTCCCGTCAGACACTGATACAGCTGCTTCTGATGATTAATCTACAACTCAGGTTGATGTCCCTGACCTAGTGGTTGCTATTAAGCAAATTGTACAAATAGATGATGATGGTGATGTGGATCCCACTACTGTGTCTAAGAAACCTGATAAGTTTAAACGTCAGAAGGTAACTAAAATAATATTACCACATTCTGACCATTTAGTAGACATACGTCAAGAACCCTGGTCTTCGCCAGGAAAGAAATTCTCCCTATCTAAAAAGATGGTAGCTCGTTATCCTCTCCCTTCTGAGTTGTAAAAAGAGGGAAAATTAATCACCGGTGGGTTCCCATGTCACCCGTCTCATGGTGTCATCTACTCTGCCTGTCACTACTGTTACCTCACAGAAGGAACGGACAGATAAGCGGGTGGATGGTTGCCTGAAGTCTATTTACTCCCTTGCAGGTGCTGTACATAGACCAACTATACCAGCCTCCTGGGCTGCAAAAGGAATTGAAGCATGCGTTCCGGCATTAGAAGAGGAGCTGCCTCAGGATATATCGGACATTGCCAGACATTACCTGTCTCGCATTACCACTGCCGCCTATTACATTCAGGAGGCGTCCTCTGAGGCAGGTGTGCTAGCAGCCAAGGCATCGACTTTGTCCATCTTGGCTCGTCGTATTCTGCAGTTGAGGTCGTGGAAGGTGGACCTGGACTCCAAAAAGACCTTGGAGGTACTCCCTTTTAAGGGAGACATCCTATTTGGGGAATATCTTAATAAGATTGTTACTGACTTAGCGACTGCTAAGACTGCTTTTCTCCCGAGTACTAATCCTTCTGCACAGAAGGCAAAAGGTACCACTTTAAACTCCTTTCGGCCTCAAGGGAAAGCAAAAGGTCAGGCATTCCCGAGACAATCTCGTGCTCCCAAAACCACCAATCCCAAGGCAAAACAATCCTGGGCCTCCCGTCAACCCACTTCTAAACAAAACAAGCCTGCTGCATGATGGGGCGGGCCTCCCCTTGGAGGACCACAGGGTGAGTGGCCGACTTCTGCGATTCACCCAGGTCTGGTTAAAGACCACTTCAGATGCATGGGTGCGAGAAGTTGTCTCTCACGGGTACGCTGTCTTTCAAGAGACGTCCCGCTCGCCAGTTCTGCACAACGGTTATCCCTTCGGATCCGTTGATGGCGCAAGCTGCACGTCGGGTTGTGCGTTCCCTCCTGGATACAGGAGTGGTAGTGCCGGTACCTCTGTCCCAGAGGGGCAGAGGATACTACTCGACCCTGTTTCTAGTCCCGAAACCCAATGGTTCTTTCCGGCCTATACTCCACCTCAGATCGCTCAACAAGTTTGTGACAGTGTCCAAGTTCAGTATGAAAACACTGCGCTCAATTGTACTGGCCATGGAACCCGGAGACTACATGGTATCCCTGGACATATAAGATGCTTACCTGCATATCCCTATTGCCATATAGCATCAGCAATATCTGCGGTTTGCTATTGGCAACCTTCACTATCAATTCCATGCTCTGCCGTTTGGACTGGCCACGGCCCCTCGGATCTTCACCAAGGTTATGGCCGTGATGACAGCCCAGCTGCATCGTCAGGGAGATCCTGCCGTATCTGGACGACTTGCTGATTCTGGCAAACTCTACACCTGAAGATAGACTTCCTACAAGCCCACGGGTGGCTCATCAACTGGAAGAAGTCCTTGCTGGTCCCTGCTCGGAGTATGGTGCACCTGGGGGCACTACTGGACACACACAGTCAACGGCTGTTTCTGTCTCCAGAGAAGGTCCTGAAACTTCAGGACAGGATCAGATACTTCCTATTTCGCCCAAGAGTGTCGATACACTCAGCGATGCGAGTACTAGGCCTCATGGTGTCGGCGTTCGACATGGTAGAGTACGCTCAATTTCATTCCCGCCCTCTGCAGAGGTTAATTATTTCCAAGTGGGATGGCCTACCTCATCTGTTCAAGTCCCACGTGACCTCCTTGACTCAGGAGGTTTGTCTGTCGCTGACCTGGTGACTACAGGACCAGCAGTTGAGCAGGGGCCGTCCCTTCTGGATCCCCAACTGGGTCCTACTGACTACGGACGTCAGTCTGAGAGGTTGGGGCGCGGTGTTAGAGCAACACACTTTCCAGGGTCGGTGAACCATGGAGGAATCACTCCTCCCGATAAACATTCTGGAATTGCGGGCAGTGTACAATGCTTTGTCTCTCGCCCTGCCTCTGATACAGAACAGGCCTGTTCAAGTACGGTCAGACAAAGGCCACCACGGTGGCGTACATAAACCATCAAGGCGGCACTCGAAGCCGCATGGCAATGATGGAAGTGTGAAAAAATCCTTCGTTTGGCGGAACGCCATCTGCCAGAAATATGGGTGTTCATTCCGGTAGTCCTCAACTGGGAGCAGATTTCCTCAGTCGTCAGGACGTGCACGCCGGAGAGTGGAGTCTTAATCAGGAAGTCTTTCAACTCCTAGTGGACAAGTGGGGCCTACCAGATGTAGACCTGATGGCGTCTCGACATAATAACAAAGTTCCTGTCTTCGTATCAAGAACCAGGGATCCTCAAGCATCGTTCATGGACGCACTGGCAATTCCATGGAACTTTCAGCTGCCATGCGTGTTCCCTCCAGTGTCACTTCTGCCCAGGGTACTGCGGAAGTTCAAACAAGAAGCTGGAATACTACTTCTAGTCGTTCCAGGGTGGCCAAGACGGCATTGGTTCTCAGACCTGCAGGGTCTATCGATAGAGCGTCCTCTTCTACTTCCTCAACGCCTGGACCTCCTCGTTCAGGGCCCCTGTGTCTACCCGTTCCTGGCCAGATTGGCTTTGACAGCGTGGCTCTTAAAGCTTCACTCCTGAGGGCCAAAGGATTCTCTGACGTGGTTATCCAAACTATGCTGAAGGCCCGCAAACTAGCATCTGCGCTGAGTTATTACAGGGTCTGGAATTCTTACTTCACCTGGTGTGCCGCTAAGAATTACGATGCATGCAAATTCAGTATTTCCAGACTTCTGGCTTTTCTACAACAAGGCCTGGATTTAGGCCTTCGTCTGGCCTCCCTCAAGGTTCATATCTCTGCTTTGTCGGTGTGGATTCAGAGAAAAATTGCGTCTTTTCCTGACGTTCATACTTTCACTCAGGGCGTTTTACGGATTCAGCCTCCCTATGTCCCTCCTGTGGCTCCATGGGATCTGTCTGTTGTCCTGAATGACCTGCAAGAGTCTCCATTTGATCCTCTTGTCAGTGGACCTTAAATGGCTTACGGTCAAGGTCCTGTTCCTACCGGCTATTGCCTCTGCCAGGAGGGTGTCGGACTTAGGCACTTTGTCCTGTCGTCAATACTTTCTGATTTTTCACCGTGACCAGGCAGTTCTTAGAACTCGCCCTGGTTATCTACCTCAGGTGGTGTCATCTTTCCATCTCAACCAAGAGATTGTGGTTCCGGCTTTTATCTCTACTGGTTTGTCCTCCAAAGAGCGGTCTTTGGATGTGGTACAGGCTCTCCGTATATACGTGGAGAGGACTGCCTCTATTAGGTCAGATACCCTTTTTGTACTTTTTGGTTTTCACAAACGTGGCTGGCCTGCGAACAAGCAAACATTGGCCAGATGGATTAGAATGGTGATTGCATAAGCATATGCACAGGCTGCTCTCCCAGCTCCTGCTGCTATTAAAGCCCATTCTACTCGGTCTGTTGGACATTCTTGGGCGACCCGCCGAGGCGCGTCCGCTGAACAATTGTGCAATGCGGCTACGTGGTCCTCAGTGAACACGTTCATTGGGTTCTATGCCTTCGATACTTCCGCCTCCCAGGATGCTTCCTTTGGACACCGGGTTCTCATACCCGCTACGGCGCGCCCCCTCCTATGATGAACTGCTTTAGGACATCCCCGATGTTATTCCCTGTGGAATACCAGTGTACCCCGCTTCAGAAAAGGAGATTTATGGTAAGACTTACCATTGTTAAATCTCTTTCTGCGAGGTACACTGGATTCCACCCTGACACACTTAGCTACTTTGGGTTTGTATGGCATTAGCCGCTGGTACCTTCTCCTGTCGTGAGACTGTGGTTATCTGTGGCTACTAACTACTATCGTCTCTTACCTGCTCCTGCATTGGACTGGTTAACAAAACTGAGCTCCAGTGCCTGGAGGTGGGGATATAAAGGAGGCAGTGCAGTGCATCCTGGGAACAGTCAAAGCTTTAGCCTGTTGGTGCCTCGGATCAATATCCAACTCTACACCCCGATGTTATTCCCTGTGGAATCTAGTTTACCTCGCATAAAGAGATTTAACTATGGTAAGTCTTACCATAAAGCTCCTTTTTATCTGATTGGTATAGGGTTGTGGTATAGAAGATCTACAGTGTTTGAGTCCACACCAAATGGTCGACATGCAATAGGTCAACATGTACAAAAAGTCAACAGCGATAAAGGCTGACAGGTTCAAAAGTTTGACATGACAATGGTCGACACAAGTTTTTGTGTTTTTTCTCTAGTATCCATAAGGGATATTGGGAAGATTAGTACGATGGGGTATAGACGGGGTTCAAAGGAGCCGGTGCACTTTAAATTTCCCCCGCTAGGGGGGTCCCCCTGTTCAAAGTGCGACTGAACGCTGCACGGCTTATGGGACCCTCCTGGGGGGACCCGCTAGAGCCCCCCGTATAGACTGGCTTCAAATAGCTTGAACTAGCACTTATGTGATGTTTTTAAGCAAACAGGAGACATTGGAGGTATAAAAAATCACTGTAGTTCGGAGCTATTGGAGGGGGCGGTGCTACCTCAGAGCGGGACAAGAGGCATTTTGGCGCCTTCCTCTGCTTAATGCAGCCACAGACAGCACACACAGCGCTTCCTGCCTTACAAGACACGCTGGAAAACTGGTTTAGAGTGTAGCAATGGGGGAGAGCCGCTATTGTTCACTATCTTGGTCCTCTACAGGACAAAAATTTGTGTTACTGTAATATAATTAGCTGTCAGCCTCACTGGGACTGTGCAGCCAGGGGTGTGCTGGTGTCTCTCTCTCTCTCTCTCTCTCTCTCTCTCTCGCTCTGCGTCTCCTCTCAAATACAGTAAGGGCAGGCTTGATCAGTATTACAGTCTATGTGTATGTTCTTGTGCTTACTGTGAAACATGGGTAAACGCAAGCTGTGCAGTATAGATGTGTCCACATACATCTTTGCTATATCCCGCCATGTATGGCACAGTTTTGCATGCCATAGACTCGGAGACTTAGCCATGCCTTGTGATTTTTCTTAATTTTCTTCTTTAATATGTTACTTTATACATATTCTATTATGGCAAACAAAAATTTGAAAATTCATCCACTCGCTACTCGTGAAAAACAGCTTACCCGTGTTTTGCATGTTGTGCCAAATTTGTAAAAAAGCAAAGATGTAAGTGGACACATCTGTATGTCACACTAGATTCTCTCCAGTATCATCTAATTCTGTTTCTTGTGAACAATGCCTACAATCTTCACAAATCAGTGAAGGGGCTGGGGGAGAGGGTCCAGAGCCCTCCTGGCTAGGGTCTCTTAAAGGTATGATGACTGATATGTCATCCTAGCTCACTGTACAGAATACTCAGCTACTACAACAGGCTTTTGCAGACTTAGCTGCTAGGGCAGATGTTATACAGCCCCCCCCCCCCTCTCATGTAGCACCACAGAAGCGTGGTTTGCCTGCTCTACTCTCTGATTCAGATGAGGAAATACAGGAGGATGGGGAGGACTTGGATCCCGTTAGTGGGGATTCCGATTCTGCTCAGGATATTGAACCCCTCATTATGACTATATGGGACATGTTAAAGCTCCCTCTAGAGGACACTGTGTCACAGCAGTCGTTTTTCTTTACACAAAACAAGCCTAATGTCACTTTCCCTGATTCTGCAGAGTTAGATGACTTATTAAAATCAGCCTGGAAAAATCCAGACAAAAAATTCCAAGGGCAAAAAAGTTTTTGCGCACTTTCCCATTTGCTCCTGAAGTTAGGAAATTTTGGGAAGAACCCCCGTGGGTTGATGTATCAGTCTCTCGACTGTCCAAAAAGGCGGTGCTGCCTTCCCCTGGCTCCTTTACTAAAAATGGATCCTGGGGACAGAAAAATAGAGGCTACACTCAAATCTATTTTCATGGCAGCATGTGTATCGCAAAGGCCAGTCATAGCGGGTTGCTGGATGACCCATGCTATTCATTCATGGGCTACTCAAATTTAGGAGGGCCTCTCCGGGGCTATGCCTCTGGTCACTACGGTGACCCTCCTAATGCACATTCAGGACACTACACGCGTCCTGTGTGATTTGCTCAAGGAGATGGGTAATATTAATGCTAGGACTTCTGCCATGGCAGTGTCGGCGCGCAGGGCTTTGTGGTTGCGTCAGTGGATAGCTGACGCAGAATCAAAGCGCAGTATGGAATCCCTCCCCTTTTTGGGGGAATGGCTATTTGGGGTTAAGTTGGATACGTGGATTTACAAAGTCACTGCTGGGAAATCCACGTTTCTCCCCTCTGGGACCCCGCCGGCGTTCCTATCCGGGGCCGTCTGTTTCAGTCCTTTTGGTCTAACAGATTTCGTTCTAGGGCCAGAGGTGCCTCCAATGCAAATAGAGGCGCCAGAGGTAAGTCAAAAAGACCTGTAACCACCGATTCTCAGGAACAGTGTACCAGTTCTGCTTCCACTAAGTCCTCAGCATGACGGTGCCCACCCACCCCGTGGAGCTCTCGAGGTGGGAGCCCGACTGCGTCATTTCAGCCGCATCTGGGAAAGCTCCTACCAGGATACCTGGGTAAGCGACCTAATTTCTCAGGGCTACAAGCTGGAGTTCGACGGTGCTTCTCCCCTGCGATTTTTCAAATCAAGCTTACCAACTTTGGAGGATATGCAGGTTACGTTGCAACAGGCCATCCGAAAGTTGGTCCAATCCCACGTCATTGTTCCAGTACCGATACCACAATGAGGCAGGGGTTATTACTCCAACCTTTTTGTGGTTCCAAAACCGGACGGCTCGGTACGGCCCATTTTGAACCTAAAGTCCTTGAATCCTTACCTAAAGGTTTTCAAGTTCAAAATTGAATCCCTGAGGGCAGTGTTGCAGGTCTGGAAGAACAGGAGTTCTTGGTTTTCCTGGATATCAAGGACGCCTACCTTCATATTCCAATTTGGCCACCTCATCAGGCTTTTCTGAGGTTTTCCCTACTGGATGATCACTACCAGTTCCAGGCACTACCCTTTGGCCTGTCCACAGCTCCGAGGGTATTCACGAAGGTGATGGCGGAGATGATGTTTCAACTCTGGGTCCTGGGGGGTTAATGTTGTCCCTTACCTGGACGATCTTCTGATAAAAGCAAGATCCAGGGAGCTTTTATTGCTCCATATCGACTACATTATCCATCTTCTGTCACGCCATGGGTGGATTCTCAATCTACAGAAGTCCCACCTGGAACCGACTCAGCGGCTCCTGTTCTTGGGGATGTTACTGGATACGGTTGCCCAGAAGGTGTTCCTCCCAGAGGACAAGGCGAGAACACTTCAGGAGATGGTCTGCATGGTGTTCCGACCTGCTCGTGTATCCATCTTTGCATCAGATTGTTGGGGAAGATGGTCGCCTCCTACAAGGCGATCCAATATGGGAGGTTCCATGCCAGAACATTTCAATTGGATCTCCTGAGCAAGTGGTCCGGATCACATCTACAGATGCATCGGATGATTCGGCTGTCACCTCAGGCCAGGATTTCCCTCCTTTGGTGGCTGCAGTTCTCCAATCTCCTGGAAGGCCGGAGTTTTGGGATTCAGGATTGGATCCTCCTCACGACGGATGCGAGGATGGGGTGCTGTCACCCAAGGGGCGCAGTTCCAGAATAGGTGGTCAGCCCACGAAGCCCTTCTTCCGATCAACATTCTGGAACTTCAGGCGATCTACAAGGCTCTGCTTCAGGCCTCTCCTCTGCTCACGAATCACACGATCCAAGTTCAGTCGGACAATGCCACAGCAGTGGCGTACATCAGTCGTCAGGGAGGGACAAAAAGCAGAGCCTGCATGCAAGAGGTGTCAAAGATACTCCTCTGGGCAGAAAGAAATGCAAGAGCAATGTCTGCATTCTTCATTCCGGGTGTAGACAACTGGGAAGCGGACTTCCTCAGTCGTCGCAACCTCCACCTGGGAGAGTGGGGAAACTCCACCATCAGGTGTTCCAGCAGATCATCCACCGGTGGGGCTGCCCGCAAATAGACATGATGGCTTCTCGTCTCAACAAGAAACTTCACTGGTATTGCTCTCGAACCAGGGACCCTCAGGTGAGGGCAGTGGACACGCTGACGTCGCTTTGGCCTTACCGGCTGGTCTACCTGTTTCCGATTCTGTTGCTCCCAAGGGTGCTCAAGCGAATCAGAAATCAGGGAGTCCAGGCAATTCTGATTGCCCCGGATTGGCCTTGGAGGGCGTAGTACGCGGATCTTCTGGACATGTCCGTCAAAGACCCTTGGCCTCTACCACTAAGAATCGATCTTCTTCAACAAGGACCGTTTGTCTACCCGAACTTACGGCGACTTTGTTTGATGCCATGGAGGTTGAGCAGAACATCCTAGCTCACAAGGGCCTTTCCAAAAAGGTTATGGCTACCATGGTTCAGGCCAGGAAACCTGTGACGTCAAAACACTATCATCATATCTGGAGAAGATATGTCTCTTGGTGCGAGGAACACGCGTATCCACCTGCACAGTTCCACTTGGGACGTTTCTTATGTTTCCTGCAGGCTGGTGTGGATAAGGGCTTACGTCTGGGTTCCATTAAGATCCAGATTTCAGATCTCTCCATTTTCTTCCAGAAGAAATTGTCACTGTTGCCAGAAGTTCAGACCTTCTTGCAAGGGGTACTCCACATACAACCTCCTTTTGTGCCGCCTACGGCGCCCTGGGATTTGAATATGGTGTTGGAATTTC
The DNA here is from genome assembly GCF_028390025.1 of Pseudophryne corroboree. Classification (NCBI taxonomy): domain Eukaryota; kingdom Metazoa; phylum Chordata; class Amphibia; order Anura; family Myobatrachidae; genus Pseudophryne; species Pseudophryne corroboree. The sequence goes on along the minus strand of NC_086446.1, from coordinate 652,730,367 downwards.
TACAGTCCTCCTGTTTTGAGCCTCTGATGATGGTAGAAGACAAGTACCTCACGTGGAAGGCGGTGATGTTATTGGCCCTGGCTTCTGCTAGGTGTGTCTCAGAATTGGGGGCCTTATCGTGTAAAAGTCCATACTTGGTCTTTTAGGAGGACAGAGCGGAGCTCAGGACTAGGCAGCAGTTTCTGCTGAAAGTTGTCTCTGTGTTTCACCTGAATCAACCTATTGTGGTTCCGTCCAGTTCTCTGCTCCTCCGGAGGCATTAGATGTGGCATTAGATGCGGTGCGAGCCTTGAAGATCTATGTCAAGCGGATGGCTCGGATCAGAAAGACGGTGACAATGCCTATTCTATACCTTGTATAAAACACTCTAAAAGGTTAATGAACACAGTACGCAATTGGCGTATGGAATACCGTAAGAATACGTACGTAGCGTAATGAACGCTTAGCCGTGGACGAGGCGCACGAGCGGCACGTTCGCTCCCGGCTTAGAGCGTAAAGGCAAGCACGCTATAGGCTGCCGACTAACGTAATGATACGCTATCAGCGTAGCGGACGCTTGGGACCACGAGGAGATCACAAGCGGCGCTGACGCTCACAGAGTTAAACCTTTATAACTATACCATAAACAATGTACTTATACTGTAAACCCTTGTGCAGTGATAAGGTGTAAATGCAACACAGTGTAACCTTGTTAGTTTAAAAGCTGTATGAGCGTATGTGACGCTCTGAGAACCCCTTAGCAATATAATAAACACTCAAATACCGGTCTAAGGGTCTAACGCCTTTTAAGGAAATGAATGAACGTTCAATTGCAAAAGAATAATACAATACAAGTTATACACTACCAAGATAACATAAAATACCTAACCGGATAACTACACCTAAAATACACTAAAGATACAATTACATTTAAAGGAGGGGAAGGAGAGAGAGAATGGCTTATAACATTAAATAAGAGACAATATGGTTGCAGAGAACTTACGCACCAGGGGAAACAATCGCAAGCGCCTTTCTGGATATCCAGCTCCCGATTATCAGCAATGAGAACCGTTGAAGAGAGTAGAGAGCTGGCCCAGATCGGCTTGTCTTTATATACACTTACACACAGTACAGTACAATGGTCCCTACATTCTTATTGTTCATTGGACACAGGAATTCGTCTCTGTATTATAACAAAAGGTCATAGGTTGATTCATACAGGTGGGCTGTGACTATTTCAAACTGCTCAGGTGGGAGGGAAACTGGGTTTCCCGCCGCATGGGTAATAAAGTGCAAATATAGTAAATGTCCATAAACTTCTCATGTCCATAACTATACGCACGAGCGAGTAATCCGCTTCAAACCAACACCGGAATATTGCTAATTATATTCTCTTCCGATGGATACTAAACACCACTGTGTAACCCCTGTCTGACCCTTCGTATCAAACAAAGAGGAATCTCTTTGTCCCCGAACATGCTATATTAACTAAACTTTCAGATTCTATCAAAGGGACCATAATCTACAAAATACATCATATGACTAAAATATGTTACGATTGAGTCGCCCGCTAGACGCACATAAACTCTACCGTAAATGCGCATACCGTGCGCCTGCGGGTGCACGCAACTGTGAGTATGCGCACGCACGGGAGACCTCATGCACACGCAGCAGGCACTCGCATGAGGTGCATATATGGTAGTGTGTAGCGTGATATTTTTCTGACTTTGACAGTCCACCCTTTGGCAGTCACCAATAACTGCCACTTCCTAAAACATTTCAAAAAGAGAAAAATATATGTCATGTGTAAATACATTTCTATGGTTGGGTAGGGGAGGAGAGGAGAAGGTGGGAAAACGGTATGACCTAGTGAGATAGCAGAAGCATGTGTGTATGAATCCATGTTTGGGGGGTCATGTATCATCGTGCCGTACGTGTTTTAAATCAAGCTTCGAGGTATTGCGAAGTATACATTTGAATTCCTTCTTATCCCGTATTAAGGGTCTGTGGATGAGCTGTCAAACTTTACCGAGCTCTTTTCGGCTTTTGGTTGCGACAAAATGGGGGAGCACATTTTAGTTGATGATACATGAATAGGGGGATTTGTGAGTGCTGATATCTGTGCCTATATTCCCTATCGACTATGTGTGTCATTACCTGAAGGTTGTAGAGATGAAGATAAGAAGCAATTATGGTAAATGCAGTGATAAACTATGTGAGTTTAATATACATTTGCCGATTGAGGTCTTGTCTTGTGTCTTGTCTGGTCTTGTCTCGATGTACATGTTGACTGTAGTCTCCTTAGGCTTTTGCCAACAATGCAAGCAAAAAGCTTTCTCAATGTCCATAGACTTACAAAAAATGTTGGGCTAGCGTAAAATTAAAGGTACTAGGGATATGGGGGTCTATGGCATAGTCCATCAGTTGTCTATGTAAAAGGTTGTCAAATTCTTCTTCCAAGCGGATGTCTTTGTACCTTGGAGGAAAACAAAGGAGAAACGGGTGAAAGAAACGGACCGTGGAATCACATTTTCATCACAACATTGTCTCTATCGTTGGGTCATAAACCAAATCAGTCGTTGTTATTACAGTATCTTCACTTCTTAAACTCATCACTCGGGCGCTACGTTTACACTTTGTTAAAACCTGAACGCATCTAAATATCAGACCGATCAATATGATGACACCCAGAATACACAAAAGAAATTTCCCTACATCCATGATAATTCCTTGAGTCCATTCTCCTAAACCAGAGAACCAATTTCGTGGGTTCAACCATGACACCCAACTGGTCAGCTCATTACCCACAGCGGCAAGGGTGAGATTGTGTTTCCTTCAGAACTCCCATTTTAATTGCAAAATGTCATCCATCTTTTTGTCTATGACCTCGGTCGGGTCCTCGGTGCTGTTTGTAATATATGTGCAGCACTTTATTCCATACTGAGTCGCTAGGGTAACACAATACCCGCCTGTCACAGCTGTGAGATAATTGAGAATCATCCTATGCTGAACCAGTTCTGTTTTATAAGCTTGGAGCTACCTTCCGGTATACCTGAATGTGTCATCATACATTTCAGTGATATTGTCTAATAAATTTGCAAGCGCAGCTATATATTTATAATTTATCACTCCTCTGGCGGTACGAGTGATATCTAACGCGATTAGGAATTGAATCCCGGTGGATTCATGGATCAGGTCAGAGGCCGGATGCTCTGTTCTTTCTATCAGGTGCCGTTTAACGTTGTGCTCGTAATGAGTGTGAGTATAAGGAGCTTGGGCACTGCGGTGAATATCCTTCATTTTAGTGTGGGATACGGTCATTACTTCAGGCAGTACTTTTCCAATATAACATAACCCTTCTGAGTTTGGGGCAAGCCACTTATACGCCTTCCTCCCGCATATGAAATATGCATCATCGGGGAGAACATATGGGACGGAGTAGGACATTACCATATTACACACTTTCCATATGAAATCTCCTAACCCTAATTCTCCCATCTGTTTAGTACACGTATCAGTTTGTACGATATGTGCACAGTATCCTGGTGATACCTCTCCAACTCTCATGGTCCTACTTCCTAGGGTATACCTATATCGGAAATATTTTCCGCTACCGGCTATGTGGCGTATAAGTTCTGTATCTGTAGGCATTCTATCGGCTCTGTATGAAAAGGTCATGGTTTGGTTATTCCATGACACTTCCCAATTTCCCGGCTTTCGGGGATTGGAAATGTTAAAACATACTAGGGATCTATCCACATGATATTGGTGAAGCTTCAAACTAGGAGGACTGGAGATATTAAACCTCCTGTCCACCGGCCTCCCACCACTTAGCTCAAGTACCTCCCCTATAGTTAAAGGGAAGGGCACTAATCCTGATTTGCTATGGCCTTGAGGTACTTGAGAGCATACCCAACAATCTGTCTGATTTAACACTTTACCCACTAAGGAGTGATAGTCACTCAATGGATGCCGGTCCATGTGGATATTAAAACTGGATTGGCATTTCTTGATACACCCATCCTCAACTACACTGTCACAGAGTCTACAGATACAGTTCTCTTCAGCTAACAATCCTTCACAATTTCTTCTATTGTCAATGCTACCAGATCGTTTTCTGATACTCGCCTTTACTTGGTGATTATGTTGTTCTTGGAAATCTACGCCTCCATCTCTGTCATCAGAACCCATTCCAGAACCTCTCTCGACCTCCATGGTACTCTCGCCGGAACAGACTGCTCTGGTCAACATCATGGTCAACAGGAAAATCCGGATCACAGTCTCTTGGGGCAAGTCCATCTTATAGGAGGAAATGGAGAAGAATGAGAAGGGGGAAAGAAACAATTGAGGGAGATGGGATGGGAAGTGGAGAAAAACAATAAAAGGGAACAGGGAATCGACAACTGCCTCCGATCTTATTATTCTCAATGCTCAGGTGCCGTCTCAGTCCTCTTGAAACAGACACTCCAGTGATACAACTTCCTCTACCGTCTGTTCCTTATCACGGGACCTCTCTGGATCAGCAACCTTCTTACAATGGGACGAATGAACCCAAGTCTCTCTCTCGGCAACCTTCAATGCTGTCGTGCTAATCAATAAGACTTGGTATGGTCCTTCCCATCTGTCAATAAGGCAACCTGAGCGTAGAAAATTCCGTATCATTACATAATCCCCAGGTTCAATGTCATGACAATTACTATCTGGCAGATCAGGAATCACTAACTTCAAATTATCATTCTGATTCTTTAGTTGTTTACTCATCTTAACCAAATACTTTACAGTCACTTCATTGTTACACTTTAAATCATCCTGAGGGTTAATCATGACATGCGGTTGTCGACCAAACAGAATTTCAAAAGGGGACAGATTAAGAGGGGACCTGGGAGTGGTTCTGATGCTGTATAATACAATGGGTAAAGCTTCTGGCCATGTTAATCCTGTTTCCGCCATAACTTTGCTCAATTTATTTTTAATAGTGCTGTTCACTCTTTCTACTTTCGCACTCGCCTGGGGGCAGTACGGAGTGTGCAGCTTACTATCAATTCCCATCAACTTACACATTCCTTGAAAGACATCACCTGTAAAATGGGTACCCCTATCACTTTCAATTATTCTAGGGATACCGTATCTACACACAAATTCCTGTACAATTTTCTTAGCAGTAAACATTGCGGTATTTGTGGCCGCAGGAAATGCTTCGACCCAATTTGAAAACACATCTATACAAACTAGTACATACTTCAAATTTCGACAAGGGGGTAATTGTATGAAATCAATCTGAATTACCTGAAAAGGACCGCCTGTGGGTGGGATATGAGATGGTTCTGTTGGTATTGCCTTTCCGATATTCTTCCTCAAGCAGGTGAGGCATGACATTGCTCTCTTTCCCGCATGGGAAGAAAATCCTGGGGCGCACCAATATGCTCTTACCAACTTGCACATCCCTTCCTTGCCTAGATGAGTCAGCCCATGTGCTGCTTCAGCCAAACTTGGAAGGTATGCTCTGGGTGCCACTGGTTTACCCTGTCCATCTGTCCAGAGTCCTGAGGACTCCTGGCCATATCCCTTTGCCCTCCAAACTGCCTTTTCCTGTGTGGAACACAAATTTTGCATTTCACACAATTTCTGTGTGTTGACGGTATTAAATACCATCAGTTGTGTGGTGTCTGTCTGTCTGGGGGTACCAGCTGCTAACTTAGCAGCCTCGTCTGCTCGGCTGTTACCAAGTGATATTGGGTCTTGGCTATATGTATGTGCTTTACACTTGATAACAGCCACTCTGTCGGGTTCCTGTATCGCTGTTAGAAGCCTTTTGATGTGAGCTGCATGCGCTACCGGTGTACCAGCTGCCGTCATGAAATTTCTGAGGCGCCATAGGGCTCCGAAATCATGGACTACCCCGAAGGCGTATCTAGAATCGGTGTAGATATTGGCTGACTTGCCCTTAGCCAATTCACATGCTCTGGTCAGGGCAACCAGTTCAGCAACCTGGGCTGAGTGAGGTGGGCCTAGCGGTTCTGCTTCTATGGTGCCTTGGTCATCTACGACTGCGTATCCAGTACACAAGTCCCCCGAGTCCGTCTGTCTGTGACAACTACCATCAGTGTAGAAAGTAAGGTCTACATCTTCCAGTGGGTTGTCACTGATGTCAGGCCTTGCCGTGAAATTTTGGGTCAAATACTCCATACAATCATGCATGTCATCTCCTATATTAAATCCTCCTTCCCCATCACTCTCATCCTCCACCCTTTGTGCCTGTCCAGGCACACCTGGGAGATATGTTGCAGGATTTAATGCACTGCATCTCTTTATGGTGATGTTTACGGGGGCCATTAATGCCAATTCCCATCTTGTAAACCGCGCTGATGAGACGTGCCTGGTTTGGGCAGAATTCAGCAAGGCTGACACTGCATGCGGTGTATGGATTGTGATGTTGTGTCCTAGCACTACATCTTCGCTTTTTGTAACTAGCAATGCTATCGCTGCAACACTTCGCAAGCATGTGGGGAGGGATCGCGCTACCGTATCTAGCTGAGCGCTGTAGTATGCTACCGGCCTGCTGGCATCACCGTGCTTTTGGGTTTTGACGCCTGCCGCGCAACCAGCACTTTCTGTTCCGTACAGCTCAAAGGGTTTCCCATAGTCTGGCATACCTAATGCTGGTGCCTGCGTTAGGCACTGTTTAAGTCTCTCAAATGCCATCTCGGATTCGTCTGTATGCGAAATCCGATCAGGTTTGTTTGATGAGACCATCTCCTGCAAAGGTAATGCTAGAATGGAAAAACCTGGGATCCAGTTACGGCAATACCCACACATTCCTAGAAATGTCCTGATCTGTTGCTGGGTTTGTGGCAGAGTCATGTCTCGAATTGCTTGAATTCTATCAGCGGTCAGGTGTCTCAGTCCTTGTGTCAGACAGTGTCCCAGATATTTTACTTTAGTCTGGCATAATTGCAACTTGTCTTTGGAAACCTTGTGTCCTGTGTCTGAAAGATGAAACAGGAGCTGTTTCGTATCTTTCAGGGACGCTTCCAGTGAATCTGAACATAGTAGTAAATCATCCACATATTGGATCAATACTGATCCACTCTCTGGTTGGAAAGACTGTAAACAATCATGCAAAGCCTGTGAAAATATACTTGGGCTGTCTATGAAACCTTGTGGTAATCGAGTCCATGTGTATTGGACTCCTCTGTATGTGAATGCAAACAAATATTGGCTGTCAGGGTGTAGAGGTACCGAGAAGAAGGCGGAGCAGAGGTCAATAACAGTGAAAAATTTCGCAGTGGGAGGGATTTGCATAAGGATGACAGCTGGATTTGGCACTACGGGGAACTGACTCTCAACTATTTTATTAATCCCCCTTAGATCCTGCACTAGCCTGTAACCCCTCCCCCCACTCTTTTTCACAGGGAAGATGGGACTATTGGCAGTGCTGGATGTTCTTACCAGAATGCCCTGTTGTAGCAAGCGCTCTATTACGGGGTATACTCCTAACCCCACCTCTGGCTTCAGAGGGTATTGTGGGATTTTTGGAGCTATCCTACCATCTTTTACTTGCACAACTACTGGAGCTACGTTTGCCATTAATCCAGTGTCTTGTCCATCTTTAGTCCAAAGTGACTCTGGTATTTGGGATGTCATTTCTTCTACCTGGGATGAACTCCTATTTATCATAACGGTCTGTGACATTAATTTTGATGGGGAGTCTAGCATGTCTCGCACTTCCTGAGCGTGATTCTCAGGTATGTCTAAGAATACACCTTCAGGAGTACAATAAATGACACACCCCATTTTACACAATAAATCTCTTCCCAGGAGATTAGTCGGTGCCGATGCAGCCAGCAAAAAGGAATGCTTGGTATGCAAAGGCCCTATTGTAATCTCTGCTGGTTTGCTAACAGGGTAGTGTTGTACTACTCCCGTTACTCCCATGGCTGGAATTGTTTTACCAGTGGTTCTCATGCCCACTGTCGAATTTATCACTGATTTGGCCGCCTCCGTATCTACAAGGAAATTTAATGATTTACCAGCTACATCAATTGTGATCTCGGGTTCACTTCCAAGACTTGCAATCAATTTCACTGGCTGCAGATTACAGGTGTGGCCACACCCCTATTGGGTATGGTGACCTCCCTGAATCGCGCTGGCAGCAATTACTTGTGGTGGGGGTAGATGGGAACTATCAGAGATTTGCCAGTCTCTTCTTGGGGGATACCTTTTTGTTTCCCCTGCATGTGGCTCATAGCTCCACCCTTTCGGTCCTTGATCCCAATGTCTCGTGTCAGGTCGTTGTCTAGGGGATTGATATGAATTTTGTATTTGTCTTGTTTTACAATCACGTGCTATGTGTCCCTCTCTGTGGCAATAATAACATTTTATACCTGTTGACTTACCCACAGGGGTCACAGTTCGGGGCTGAGGTGGCCGGGTAGTGAGGGCCTGTATGCTCACAGCCATTAACTTATCACTCTGTGACTCCCTGTGTCTGATGATATTCCGATCATGCCCAGCAGCAGCCTCTCCCAATGCATCCACCGACATACCTCTCCAATCAGGCCTAGTGGTTTGTATTCTATTCCTTAAAATCTCTTTTAGACCGTCCATTAATACTGAAACAGCTACTTCCCTGTGGTGTACATTTGTTTTAATGTCATCTATACCAGTGTACCTAGCCATATCCTGCAGAGCCCGGTGAAAATACTCTGGTGTGGATTCACCTTCTTTTTGTTTTATGGTAAAGATTTTATTCCACTTTACAACTGCAGGAAAATATACCCCTAACTGTAAGTTGATTCTCTTTACATTATCCTGATTATACTCGTCTGTTAGTGGTACTTCCTCATCTAACTTGCAATCAGCGATAAACTTTAACGGATCAACACTGGGGGGTAAACATGCCCTCAAAACTGTCCTCCAATCTTTGTTATTTGGCTCTGCAGAATTTCCTAGCTCTCTAATATACTTTTGACATGCAGCTAAGTCTTTTCTAGGATCAGGGAATTCAGACATCATTGACCTTAATTCCGTTCGGGAAAAGGGACAGTGCATGGCGATTTTCCTGACAGGAGTTGCTCCTGAAGCTTCAGTTTTCCCATTTGGCACGGCTATTACCCTAACGGGATTAAGTCCAATAACATCATTCTGAGTAGATTCTACAACATGTGGTGAAATGGTTTCAGCATAGTGTATGGTGCCGTACTTACCAGTCGATACGACCTCACCTGTCCCTCCGCTAGGGGCCTTTGATACTAATCTTACGGGTTGAGTCGTGCCTACTGCTGTTTCTGATATGGTGGCTGCTAGGGAGAGTGCTGATATTGTTGTGGGCTCATCCTCTTGGTCACAATCCTGGGGAAAGTTCAAAACAGGGTACAACTTGCATGGATTAGTGTTAGCATTAATTACTTTGGTTACATTATCCTTAACTTCTACACATTTAACATGACCCTGAGTGCCATTCTCTGCAACCAATTTCTCTCCAGGTATGTATAGTGGTGGGGGAGCAGTGGCTATCAGTTTCCTGATAGGGTTAGATCCAGTGGCTTGCGCCAACCCCCTTTGTATTTCACCTTCCTGTTGCCACAATGTTAAATAATCATAATGTCTAATACGCCTTTTTGAAGACTTAATCAGGCATACTCTTCTCCTTAAATTCTGTAACACTTCTGGGTTAAAACTACCTACCCGGGGAAACTTTTCCCCGTCATGCACAGTCATCCTTTCCCATTCATTGCACAACATTTCTGTGTGATGACCATATTTCTCACACATGATATACCTTGCCGACCCGATTGGTCGGTTTACCAAATCAACCTGAACCTGGGTTGATCGCCCCTTACCTGAACAAGTGGCCCCCATCTCTGCAGGCGTTGCTTTCACTACCTCTGACTTCCAATCAGGGTCTCCGGCAACCCTCACAGAAAACCAAAATGTCCGGGGTAAGGCTGCGGTGGGGGTTTTGCCTCGAGGTCCGCCCACTTAACTCCGCCCACGCTGGCCAATACGGCGACCAAAGTTCCCAGAGGTTCCGTACCCAACCTAGGGCCCCTAAGTACGTCTACTTGCTCGGGCGTGTGGGAGTGTCTTACCCTCCCCAGCAAGTGTCAGTCGCTGGAATGTCCCCGAGTGATCAGGCTACTTCACTTAAAATAAAAAAATTACAGAAATCACGTTAACAATGTGCAAGTAGCGTTCTTTTGAATTTAAGACACGCTAATGCACACAATCACATGCGGTACAATCGTATCTGCACATAAGCAACTAATCTTATGTGCGGAACGATCAGTGGAATCGAAAATTTCGGCTGCGAATTCCTTCAGCAATGAGCTTCTTTGGCCTATATGGGTCTAGCACCAACCCTCTTCGGTTGTGCTTCTCTACTTCTAGTCTGCTGTACCTGAACCTCTTGTTCTGTGACCTCCTGGTCTGTGACCTCCTGGTCTGTTATGTACAGCAGACTCTACTGCTCATAAATGTGTCGAGTCTAACAAGGGACGCCTCCCAAGCCACCCCACGATATCACTCTCGCTGGTGTATCTCTTTCTACTGGCCTATGGTTCCCACTTCCGTAATAAAAGAGAAATCTTATATATACACACACTCTTACCACATGTACACTTTAATTTTTATTTCTGCGCAGAAATCCTTTCATTCAGTAATAGTCTAACCCAGAAGAATTGCAACAGAGAAAGTCTTTTTCTTTTAACTTTTAAACTTTTGGATTTGAGATAAATTTGTGTTATTTTTTTGCGTTATTTCCTTATCGCTTACTAAACAATACTATCGTGCGGTTTGTATCATGTGGGCGTATCCGTACGCTCCGTTGCGTAATACACGCTCCGTGCGTCGACCCTTGCTGCGTACGCCCTGCCCTTGTAAGGACACGTGTACACAGACCAAGTACGTCCACAGTTACACACTACACGTTTATCAATGTGAATGATCTTTAACAGTAATCCTTCACTGACCACCACTCAAATCTCCCTTGTATTCTAGGCGAGATTGTGCGTGCCTTTTACAATTATTCCCTTAAATATTACTTTTAACTATTAATAACAACAGATGTCTCAACACATGTGGCAATCAGGAGAATGAGGCACGAAAACAATACTAAACAAGAAATACAGATGTGTATGCTTATTGCTTACGTTCGCAAAACAGAAACTAAACAGGTTTTAAAAGACAATAACGTACTGTTCCTACCTTTTTTGTTCCGGATTCCTTCAGCACTCCTTACTAAGCGAAGCAGACGCTTATCTGGTCAGCACTACGAGGAATATTACCTCCCGCCTTTTGCTGACCGATAATGTCTGCTGGAATTACCTAGTGCAGATATGTGAAGAGCGGGCGAGTCCCCAATTGACAATGCCTATTCTATACCTTGTATAAAACACTCTAAAAGGTTAATGAACACAGTACGCAATTGGCGTATGGAATACCGTAAGAATACGTACGTAGCGTAATGAACGCTTAGCCGTGGACGAGGCGCACGAGCGGCACGTTCGCTCCCGGCTTAGAGCGTAAAGGCAAGCACGCTATAGGCTGCCGACTAACGTAATGATACGCTATCAGCGTAGCGGACGCTTGGGACCACGAGGAGATCACAAGCGGCGCTGACGCTCACAGAGTTAAACCTTTATAACTATACCATAAACAATGTACTTATACTGTAAACCCTTGTGCAGTGATAAGGTGTAAATGCAACACAGTGTAACCTTGTTAGTTTAAAAGCTGTATGAGCGTATGTGACGCTCTGAGAACCCCTTAGCAATATAATAAACACTCAAATACCGGTCTAAGGGTCTAACGCCTTTTAAGGAAATGAATGAACGTTCAATTGCAAAAGAATAATACAATACAAGTTATACACTACCAAGATAACATAAAATACCTAACCGGATAACTACACCTAAAATACACTAAAGATACAATTACATTTAAAGGAGGGGAAGGAGAGAGAGAATGGCTTATAACATTAAATAAGAGACAATATGGTTGCAGAGAACTTACGCACCAGGGGAAACAATCGCAAGCGCCTTTCTGGATATCCAGCTCCCGATTATCAGCAATGAGAACCGTTGAAGAGAGTAGAGAGCTGGCCCAGATCGGCTTGTCTTTATATACACTTACACACAGTACAGTACAATGGTCCCTACATTCTTATTGTTCATTGGACACAGGAATTCGTCTCTGTATTATAACAAAAGGTCATAGGTTGATTCATACAGGTGGGCTGTGACTATTTCAAACTGCTCAGGTGGGAGGGAAACTGGGTTTCCCGCCGCATGGGTAATAAAGTGCAAATATAGTAAATGTCCATAAACTTCTCATGTCCATAACTATACGCACGAGCGAGTAATCCGCTTCAAACCAACACCGGAATATTGCTAATTATATTCTCTTCCGATGGATACTAAACACCACTGTGTAACCCCTGTCTGACCCTTCGTATCAAACAAAGAGGAATCTCTTTGTCCCCGAACATGCTATATTAACTAAACTTTCAGATTCTATCAAAGGGACCATAATCTACAAAATACATCATATGACTAAAATATGTTACGATTGAGTCGCCCGCTAGACGCACATAAACTCTACCGTAAATGCGCATACCGTGCGCCTGCGGGTGCACGCAACTGTGAGTATGCGCACGCACGGGAGACCTCATGCACACGCAGCAGGCACTCGCATGAGGTGCATATATGGTAGTGTGTAGCGTGATATTTTTCTGACTTTGACAGTCCACCCTTTGGCAGTCACCAATAACTGCCACTTCCTAAAACATTTCAAAAAGAGAAAAATATATGTCATGTGTAAATACATTTCTATGGTTGGGTAGGGGAGGAGAGGAGAAGGTGGGAAAACGGTATGACCTAGTGAGATAGCAGAAGCATGTGTGTATGAATCCATGTTTGGGGGGTCATGTATCATCGTGCCGTACGTGTTTTAAATCAAGCTTCGAGGTATTGCGAAGTATACATTTGAATTCCTTCTTATCCCGTATTAAGGGTCTGTGGATGAGCTGTCAAACTTTACCGAGCTCTTTTCGGCTTTTGGTTGCGACAAAATGGGGGAGCACATTTTAGTTGATGATACATGAATAGGGGGATTTGTGAGTGCTGATATCTGTGCCTATATTCCCTATCGACTATGTGTGTCATTACCTGAAGGTTGTAGAGATGAAGATAAGAAGCAATTATGGTAAATGCAGTGATAAACTATGTGAGTTTAATATACATTTGCCGATTGAGGTCTTGTCTTGTGTCTTGTCTGGTCTTGTCTCGATGTACATGTTGACTGTAGTCTCCTTAGGCTTTTGCCAACAATGCAAGCAAAAAGCTTTCTCAATGTCCATAGACTTACAAAAAATGTTGGGCTAGCGTAAAATTAAAGGTACTAGGGATATGGGGGTCTATGGCATAGTCCATCAGTTGTCTATGTAAAAGGTTGTCAAATTCTTCTTCCAAGCGGATGTCTTTGTACCTTGGAGGAAAACAAAGGAGAAACGGGTGAAAGAAACGGACCGTGGAATCACATTTTCATCACAACATTGTCTCTATCGTTGGGTCATAAACCAAATCAGTCGTTGTTATTACAGTATCTTCACTTCTTAAACTCATCACTCGGGCGCTACGTTTACACTTTGTTAAAACCTGAACGCATCTAAATATCAGACCGATCAATATGATGACACCCAGAATACACAAAAGAAATTTCCCTACATCCATGATAATTCCTTGAGTCCATTCTCCTAAACCAGAGAACCAATTTCGTGGGTTCAACCATGACACCCAACTGGTCAGCTCATTACCCACAGCGGCAAGGGTGAGATTGTGTTTCCTTCAGAACTCCCATTTTAATTGCAAAATGTCATCCATCTTTTTGTCTATGACCTCGGTCGGGTCCTCGGTGCTGTTTGTAATATATGTGCAGCACTTTATTCCATACTGAGTCGCTAGGGTAACACAATACCCGCCTGTCACAGCTGTGAGATAATTGAGAATCATCCTATGCTGAACCAGTTCTGTTTTATAAGCTTGGAGCTACCTTCCGGTATACCTGAATGTGTCATCATACATTTCAGTGATATTGTCTAATAAATTTGCAAGCGCAGCTATATATTTATAATTTATCACTCCTCTGGCGGTACGAGTGATATCTAACGCGATTAGGAATTGAATCCCGGTGGATTCATGGATCAGGTCAGAGGCCGGATGCTCTGTTCTTTCTATCAGGTGCCGTTTAACGTTGTGCTCGTAATGAGTGTGAGTATAAGGAGCTTGGGCACTGCGGTGAATATCCTTCATTTTAGTGTGGGATACGGTCATTACTTCAGGCAGTACTTTTCCAATATAACATAACCCTTCTGAGTTTGGGGCAAGCCACTTATACGCCTTCCTCCCGCATATGAAATATGCATCATCGGGGAGAACATATGGGACGGAGTAGGACATTACCATATTACACACTTTCCATATGAAATCTCCTAACCCTAATTCTCCCATCTGTTTAGTACACGTATCAGTTTGTACGATATGTGCACAGTATCCTGGTGATACCTCTCCAACTCTCATGGTCCTACTTCCTAGGGTATACCTATATCGGAAATATTTTCCGCTACCGGCTATGTGGCGTATAAGTTCTGTATCTGTAGGCATTCTATCGGCTCTGTATGAAAAGGTCATGGTTTGGTTATTCCATGACACTTCCCAATTTCCCGGCTTTCGGGGATTGGAAATGTTAAAACATACTAGGGATCTATCCACATGATATTGGTGAAGCTTCAAACTAGGAGGACTGGAGATATTAAACCTCCTGTCCACCGGCCTCCCACCACTTAGCTCAAGTACCTCCCCTATAGTTAAAGGGAAGGGCACTAATCCTGATTTGCTATGGCCTTGAGGTACTTGAGAGCATACCCAACAATCTGTCTGATTTAACACTTTACCCACTAAGGAGTGATAGTCACTCAATGGATGCCGGTCCATGTGGATATTAAAACTGGATTGGCATTTCTTGATACACCCATCCTCAACTACACTGTCACAGAGTCTACAGATACAGTTCTCTTCAGCTAACAATCCTTCACAATTTCTTCTATTGTCAATGCTACCAGATCGTTTTCTGATACTCGCCTTTACTTGGTGATTATGTTGTTCTTGGAAATCTACGCCTCCATCTCTGTCATCAGAACCCATTCCAGAACCTCTCTCGACCTCCATGGTACTCTCGCCGGAACAGACTGCTCTGGTCAACATCATGGTCAACAGGAAAATCCGGATCACAGTCTCTTGGGGCAAGTCCATCTTATAGGAGGAAATGGAGAAGAATGAGAAGGGGGAAAGAAACAATTGAGGGAGATGGGATGGGAAGTGGAGAAAAACAATAAAAGGGAACAGGGAATCGACAACTGCCTCCGATCTTATTATTCTCAATGCTCAGGTGCCGTCTCAGTCCTCTTGAAACAGACACTCCAGTGATACAACTTCCTCTACCGTCTGTTCCTTATCACGGGACCTCTCTGGATCAGCAACCTTCTTACAATGGGACGAATGAACCCAAGTCTCTCTCTCGGCAACCTTCAATGCTGTCGTGCTAATCAATAAGACTTGGTATGGTCCTTCCCATCTGTCAATAAGGCAACCTGAGCGTAGAAAATTCCGTATCATTACATAATCCCCAGGTTCAATGTCATGACAATTACTATCTGGCAGATCAGGAATCACTAACTTCAAATTATCATTCTGATTCTTTAGTTGTTTACTCATCTTAACCAAATACTTTACAGTCACTTCATTGTTACACTTTAAATCATCCTGAGGGTTAATCATGACATGCGGTTGTCGACCAAACAGAATTTCAAAAGGGGACAGATTAAGAGGGGACCTGGGAGTGGTTCTGATGCTGTATAATACAATGGGTAAAGCTTCTGGCCATGTTAATCCTGTTTCCGCCATAACTTTGCTCAATTTATTTTTAATAGTGCTGTTCACTCTTTCTACTTTCGCACTCGCCTGGGGGCGGTACGGAGTGTGCAGCTTACTATCAATTCCCATCAACTTACACATTCCTTGAAAGACATCACCTGTAAAATGGGTACCCCTATCACTTTCAATTATTCTAGGGATACCGTATCTACACACAAATTCCTGTACAATTTTCTTAGCAGTAAACATTGCGGTATTTGTGGCCGCAGGAAATGCTTCGACCCAATTTGAAAACACATCTATACAAACTAGTACATACTTCAAATTTCGACAAGGGGGTAATTGTATGAAATCAATCTGAATTACCTGAAAAGGACCGCCTGTGGGTGGGATATGAGATGGTTCTGTTGGTATTGCCTTTCCGATATTCTTCCTCAAGCAGGTGAGGCATGACATTGCTCTCTTTCCCGCATGGGAAGAAAATCCTGGGGCGCACCAATATGCTCTTACCAACTTGCACATCCCTTCCTTGCCTAGATGAGTCAGCCCATGTGCTGCTTCAGCCAAACTTGGAAGGTATGCTCTGGGTGCCACTGGTTTACCCTGTCCATCTGTCCAGAGTCCTGAGGACTCCTGGCCATATCCCTTTGCCCTCCAAACTGCCTTTTCCTGTGTGGAACACAAATTTTGCATTTCACACAATTTCTGTGTGTTGACGGTATTAAATACCATCAGTTGTGTGGTGTCTGTCTGTCTGGGGGTACCAGCTGCTAACTTAGCAGCCTCGTCTGCTCGGCTGTTACCAAGTGATATTGGGTCTTGGCTATATGTATGTGCTTTACACTTGATAACAGCCACTCTGTCGGGTTCCTGTATCGCTGTTAGAAGCCTTTTGATGTGAGCTGCATGCGCTACCGGTGTACCAGCTGCCGTCATGAAATTTCTGAGGCGCCATAGGGCTCCGAAATCATGGACTACCCCGAAGGCGTATCTAGAATCGGTGTAGATATTGGCTGACTTGCCCTTAGCCAATTCACATGCTCTGGTCAGGGCAACCAGTTCAGCAACCTGGGCTGAGTGAGGTGGGCCTAGCGGTTCTGCTTCTATGGTGCCTTGGTCATCTACGACTGCGTATCCAGTACACAAGTCCCCCGAGTCCGTCTGTCTGTGACAACTACCATCAGTGTAGAAAGTAAGGTCTACATCTTCCAGTGGGTTGTCACTGATGTCAGGCCTTGCCGTGAAATTTTGGGTCAAATACTCCATACAATCATGCATGTCATCTCCTATATTAAATCCTCCTTCCCCATCACTCTCATCCTCCACCCTTTGTGCCTGTCCAGGCACACCTGGGAGATATGTTGCAGGATTTAATGCACTGCATCTCTTTATGGTGATGTTTACGGGGGCCATTAATGCCAATTCCCATCTTGTAAACCGCGCTGATGAGACGTGCCTGGTTTGGGCAGAATTCAGCAAGGCTGACACTGCATGCGGTGTATGGATTGTGAGGTTGTGTCCTAGCACTACATCTTCGCTTTTTGTAACTAGCAATGCTATCGCTGCAACACTTCGCAAGCATGTGGGGAGGGATCGCGCTACCGTATCTAGCTGAGCGCTGTAGTATGCTACCGGCCTGCTGGCATCACCGTGCTTTTGGGTTTTGACGCCTGCCGCGCAACCAGCACTTTCTGTTCCGTACAGCTCAAAGGGTTTCCCATAGTCTGGCATACCTAATGCTGGTGCCTGCGTTAGGCACTGTTTAAGTCTCTCAAATGCCATCTCGGATTCGTCTGTATGCGAAATCCGATCAGGTTTGTTTGATGAGACCATCTCCTGCAAAGGTAATGCTAGAATGGAAAAACCTGGGATCCAGTTACGGCAATACCCACACATTCCTAGAAATGTCCTGATCTGTTGCTGGGTTTGTGGCAGAGTCATGTCTCGAATTGCTTGAATTCTATCAGCGGTCAGGTGTCTCAGTCCTTGTGTCAGACAGTGTCCCAGATATTTTACTTTAGTCTGGCATAATTGCAACTTGTCTTTGGAAACCTTGTGTCCTGTGTCTGAAAGATGAAACAGGAGCTGTTTCGTATCTTTCAGGGACGCTTCCAGTGAATCTGAACATAGTAGTAAATCATCCACATATTGGATCAATACTGATCCACTCTCTGGTTGGAAAGACTGTAAACAATCGTGCAAAGCCTGTGAAAATATACTTGGGCTGTCTATGAAACCTTGTGGTAATCGAGTCCATGTGTATTGGACTCCTCTGTATGTGAATGCAAACAAATATTGGCTGTCAGGGTGTAGAGGTACCGAGAAGAAGGCGGAGCAGAGGTCAATAACAGTGAAAAATTTCGCAGTGGGAGGGATTTGCATAAGGATGACAGCTGGATTTGGCACTACGGGGAACTGACTCTCAACTATTTTATTAATCCCCCTTAGATCCTGCACTAGCCTGTAACCCCTCCCCCCACTCTTTTTCACAGGGAAGATGGGACTATTGGCAGTGCTGGATGTTCTTACCAGAATGCCCTGTTGTAGCAAGCGCTCTATTACGGGGTATACTCCTAACCCCACCTCTGGCTTCAGAGGGTATTGTGGGATTTTTGGAGCTATCCTACCATCTTTTACTTGCACAACTACTGGAGCTACGTTTGCCATTAATCCAGTGTCTTGTCCATCTTTAGTCCAAAGTGACTCTGGTATTTGGGATGTCATTTCTTCTACCTGGGATGAACTCCTATTTATCATAACGGTCTGTGACATTAATTTTGATGGGGAGTCTAGCATGTCTCGCACTTCCTGAGCGTGATTCTCAGGTATGTCTAAGAATACACCTTCAGGAGTACAATAAATGACACACCCCATTTTACACAATAAATCTCTTCCCAGGAGATTAGTCGGTGCCGATGCAGCCAGCAAAAAGGAATGCTTGGTATGCAAAGGCCCTATTGTAATCTCTGCTGGTTTGCTAACAGGGTAGTGTTGTACTACTCCCGTTACTCCCATGGCTGGAATTGTTTTACCAGTGGTTCTCATGCCCACTGTCGAATTTATCACTGATTTGGCCGCCTCCGTATCTACAAGGAAATTTAATGATTTACCAGCTACATCAATTGTGATCTCGGGTTCACTTCCAAGACTTGCAATCAATTTCACTGGCTGCAGATTACAGGTGTGGCAACACCCCTATTGGGTATGGTGACCTCCCTGAATCGCGCTGGCAGCAATTACTTGTGGTGGGGGTAGATGGGAACTATCAGAGATTTGCCAGTCTCTTCTTGGGGGATACCTTTTTGTTTCCCCTGCATGTGGCTCATAGCTCCACCCTTTCGGTCCTTGATCCCAATGTCTCGTGTCAGGTCGTTGTCTAGGGGATTGATATGAATTTTGTATTTGTCTTGTTTTACAATCACGTGCTATGTGTCCCTCTCTGTGGCAATAATAACATTTTATACCTGTTGACTTACCCACAGGGGTCACAGTTCTGGGCTGAGGTGGCCGGGTAGTGAGGGCCTGTATGCTCACAGCCATTAACTTATCACTCTGTGACTCCCTGTGTCTGATGATATTCCGATCATGCCCAGCAGCAGCCTCTCCCAATGCATCCACCGACATACCTCTCCAATCAGGCCTAGTGGTTTGTATTCTATTCCTTAAAATCTCTTTTAGACCGTCCATTAATACTGAAACAGCTACTTCCCTGTGGTGTACATTTGTTTTAATGTCATCTATACCAGTGTACCTAGCCATATCCTGCAGAGCCCGGTGAAAATACTCTGGTGTGGATTCACCTTCTTTTTGTTTTATGGTAAAGATTTTATTCCACTTTACAACTGCAGGAAAATATACCCCTAACTGTAAGTTGATTCTCTTTACATTATCCTGATTATACTCGTCTGTTAGTGGTACTTCCTCATCTAACTTGCAATCAGCGATAAACTTTAACGGATCAACACTGGGGGGTAAACATGCCCTCAAAACTGTCCTCCAATCTTTGTTATTTGGCTCTGCAGAATTTCCTAGCTCTCTAATATACTTTTGACATGCAGCTAAGTCTTTTCTAGGATCAGGGAATTCAGACATCATTGACCTTAATTCTGTTCGGGAAAAGGGACAGTGCATGGCGATGTTCCTGACAGGAGTTGCTCCTGAAGCTTCAGTTTTCCCATTTGGCACGGCTATTACCCTAACGGGATTAAGTCCAATAACATCATTCTGAGTAGATTCTACAACATGTGGTGAAATGGTTTCAGCATAGTGTATGGTGCCGTACTTACCAGTCGATACGACCTCACCTGTCCCTCCGCTAGGGGCCTTTGATACTAATCTTACGGGTTGAGTCGTGCCTACTGCTGTTTCTGATATGGTGGCTGCTAGGGAGAGTGCTGATATTGTTGTGGGCTCATCCTCTTGGTCACAATCCTGGGGAAAGTTCAAAACAGGGTACAACTTGCACGGATTAGTGTTAGCATTAATTACTTTGGTTACATTATCCTTAACTTCTACACATTTAACATGACCCTGAGTGCCATTCTCTGCAACCAATTTCTCTCCAGGTATGTATAGTGGTGGGGGAGCAGTGGCTATCAGTTTCCTGATAGGGTTAGATCCAGTGGCTTGCGCCAACCCCCTTTGTATTTCACCTTCCTGTTGCCACAATGTTAAATAATCATAATGTCTAATACGCCTTTTTGAAGACTTAATCAGGCATACTCTTCTCCTTAAATTCTGTAACACTTCTGGGTTAAAACAACCTACCCGGGGAAACTTTTCCCCGTCATGCACAGTCATCCTTTCCCATTCATTGCACAACATTTCTGTGTGATGACCATATTTCTCACACATGATATACCTTGCCGACCCGATTGGTCGGTTTACCAAATCAACCTGAACCTGGGTTGATCGCCCCTTACCTGAACAAGTGGCCCCCATCTCTGCAGGCGTTGCTTTCACTACCTCTGACTTCCAATCAGGGTCTCCGGCAACCCTCACAGAAAACCAAAATGTCCGGGGTAAGGCTGCGGTGGGGGTTTTGCCTCGAGGTCCGCCCACTTAACTCCGCCCACGCTGGCCAATACGGCGACCAAAGTTCCCAGAGGTTCCGTACCCAACCTAGGGCCCCTAAGTACGTCTACTTGCTCGGGCGTGTGGGAGTGTCTTACCCTCCCCAGCAAGTGTCAGTCGCTGGAATGTCCCCGAGTGATCAGGCTACTTCCCTTAAAATAAAAAAATTACAGAAATCACGTTAACAATGTGCAAGTAGCGTTCTTTTGAATTTAAGACACGCTAATGCACACAATCACATGCGGTACAATCGTATCTGCACATAAGCAACTAATCTTATGTGCGGAACGATCAGTGGAATCGAAAATTTCGGCTGCGAATTCCTTCAGCAATGAGCTTCTTTGGCCTATATGGGTCTAGCACCAACCCTCTTCGGTTGTGCTTCTCTACTTCTAGTCTGCTGTACCTGAACCTCTTGTTCTGTGACCTCCTGGTCTGTTATGTACAGCAGACTCTACTGCTCATAAATGTGTCGAGTCTAACAAGGGACGCCTCCCAAGCCACCCCACGATATCACTCTCGCTGGTGTATCTCTTTCTACTGGCCTATGGTTCCCACTTCCGTAATAAAAGAGAAATCTTATATATACACACACTCTTACCACATGTACACTTTAATTTTTATTTCTGCGCAGAAATCCTTTCATTCAGTAATAGTCTAACCCAGAAGAATTGCAACAGAGAAAGTCTTTTTCTTTTAACTTTTAAACTTTTGGATTTGAGATAAATTTGTGTTATTTTTTTTGCGTTATTTCCTTATCGCTTACTAAACAATACTATCGTGCGGTTTGTATCATGTGGGCGTATCCGTACGCTCCGTTGCGTAATACACGCTCCGTGCGTCGACCCTTGCTGCGTACGCCCTGCCCTTGTAAGGACACGTGTACACAGACCAAGTACGTCCACAGTTACACACTACACGTTTATCAATGTGAATGATCTTTAACAGTAATCCTTCACTGACCACCACTCAAATCTCCCTTGTATTCTAGGCGAGATTGTGCGTGCCTTTTACAATTATTCCCTTAAATATTACTTTTAACTATTAATAACAACAGATGTCTCAACACATGTGGCAATCAGGAGAATGAGGCACGAAAACAATACTAAACAAGAAATACAGATGTGTATGCTTATTGCTTACGTTCGCAAAACAGAAACTAAACAGGTTTTAAAAGACAATAACGTACTGTTCCTACCTTTTTTGTTCCGGATTCCTTCAGCACTCCTTACTAAGCGAAGCAGACGCTTATCTGGTCAGCACTACGAGGAATATTACCTCCCGCCTTTTGCTGACCGATAATGTCTGCTGGAATTACCTAGTGCAGATATGTGAAGAGCGGGCGAGTCCCCAATTGACAATGCCTATTCTATACCTTGTATAAAACACTCTAAAAGGTTAATGAACACAGTACGCAATTGGCGTATGGAATACCGTAAGAATACGTACGTAGCGTAATGAACGCTTAGCCGTGGACGAGGCGCACGAGCGGCACGTTCGCTCCCGGCTTAGAGCGTAAAGGCAAGCACGCTATAGGCTGCCGACTAACGTAATGATACGCTATCAGCGTAGCGGACGCTTGGGACCACGAGGAGATCACAAGCGGCGCTGACGCTCACAGAGTTAAACCTTTATAACTATACCATAAACAATGTACTTATACTGTAAACCCTTGTGCAGTGATAAGGTGTAAATGCAACACAGTGTAACATTGTTAGTTTAAAAGCTGTATGAGCGTATGTGACGCTCTGAGAACCCCTTAGCAATATAATAAACACTCAAATACCGGTCTAAGGGTCTAACGCCTTTTAAGGAAATGAATGAACGTTCAATTGCAAAAGAATAATACAATACAAGTTATACACTACCAAGATAACATAAAATACCTAACCGGATAACTACACATAAAATACACTAAAGATACAATTACATTTAAAGGAGGGGAAGGAGAGAGAGAATGGCTTATAACATTAAATAAGAGACAATATGGTTGCAGAGAACTTACGCACCAGGGGAAACAATCGCAAGCGCCTTTCTGGATATCCAGCTCCCGATTATCAGCAATGAGAACCGTTGAAGAGAGTAGAGAGCTGGCCCAGATCGGCTTGTCTTTATATACACTTACACACAGTACAGTACAATGGTCCCTACATTCTTATTGTTCATTGGACACAGGAATTAGTCTCTGTATTATAACAAAAGGTCATAGGTTGATTCATACAGGTGGGCTGTGACTATTTCAAACTGCTCAGGTGGGAGGGAAACTGGGTTTCCCGCCGCATGGGTAATAAAGTGCAAATATAGTAAATGTCCATAAACTTCTCATGTCCATAACTATACGCACGAGCGAGTAATCCGCTTCAAACCAACACCGGAATATTGCTAATTATATTCTCTTCCGATGGATACTAAACACCACTGTGTAACCCCTGTCTGACCCTTCGTATCAAACAAAGAGGAATCTCTTTGTCCCCGAACATGCTATATTAACTAAACTTTCAGATTCTATCAAAGGGACCATAATCTACAAAATACATCATATGACTAAAATATGTTACGATTGAGTCGCCCGCTAGACGCACATAAACTCTACCGTAAATGCGCATACCGTGCGCCTGCGGGTGCACGCAACTGTGAGTATGCGCACGCACGGGAGACCTCATGCACACGCAGCAGGCACTCGCATGAGGTGCATATATGGCAGTGTGTAGCGTGATATTTTTCTGACTTTGACAACGGATTCCGTGTTCGTTCTCTATAATGCGCAGAAAAGGTGTTCTTCTACTTCGAAGCAGTCCATTGCTCATTGGCTTCTGCTTACTATCCAACAGGCTTATGTGTCGGCAGCCTTACCTGTTCCTACGTCTCTGAAAGCCCACTCTACAAGATCTGTGGGCTCTTCCTGGGCGGCTGCCCGAGGAGTCTCGGCCTTGCAACTATGCCGAGCTACTATCTGGTCGTGGAAGAACACCTTTGTGAAGTTCTACAAGTTTGATACCCTGGCCAAAGAGGATACCCAGTTTGGGCAGGCGGTTCTGCAGCAGTCTCCGCACATTCCCGCCCGTTCTGGAAGCTTTGGGACGACCCCATCGTACTAATCTCCCCAATATCCCTGATGGATGCTAGAGAAAATAGGATTTTAATTACCTACCGGTAAATCCTTTTCTCGTAGTCTATAAGGGATAGTGGGCGCTTGCCTCAGTGTTACCTTTTCTGCAGGTTCTCTGTTAGGTGGTTACCAGTTCAGCTGATGCTGTTATGGGTACCAGCCGTTGCTGGTTGTTATATGTTAGTGGTGTGCTTGTGTTAAATCTCACCTCTCTTTGTTGTCATGTTCCTTCTCTCATATATGTCCTTTCTCCTTCGGGCACTGTTTTACCTATAACTGCCTGTGGGAGGGGGCATAGAGGGGAGGAGCCAGCACACCCAGTGAAGAAATTGAAAGTGCATCGGCTCCTTTGGACCCCGTCTATACCCCATTGTACTAATCTCCCCAATATCCCTTATGGACTACGAGAAAAGGATTTACCAGTAGGTAATTAAAATACTATTTTTTGGGTCAAATCTTGTATGTTCGATAATTTGTCACCACCATCAGTACACTTAACCACACTTCAGGCAGGTTACTCCTTCCAATCGTAGTCCACGTTGATAGTAAATCAAGCAAATGTTGGGAAAACATGATAAAATAAATAAATAAAATGTGCGTTGACCATTTGTATGTAGGCCCTTTTGTACCTGCCGACTATATATTGTCAACCTATACACTGTCAATCAATGATTCGGATACCATTGCTTGTGTCAAGTGATGGAGGTAATGGGTAGGTACCAATATAATAAAATATCACTGCAGCATGTATTTTCTAAGCAGACCCAAACTGCAAGGGATGAGTGTAGGTACCAATATAATAAAATATCAACAGTAAACTGTAAGATGAGTTCTGTAATATGTCTCCAAATTTTTACTAATTTGTGGCAGTCCCACCAATGTGTGAACCTGGAACTATACAGCGCCTCCAATATCTGTCTGAGTTGGATAACAATATTTCTCTTACGTCCTAGAGGATGCTGGGGTCCACATTTTTACCATGGGGTATAGACGGGTCCACTAGGAGCCATGGGCACTTTAAGAGCTTAATAGTGTGGGCTGGCTCCTCCCTCTATGCCCATCCTACCAGACTTTGTTTAGAAAATGTGCCCGGAGGAGCCGGTCACAGCTAGGGGAGCTCCATAGGAGTTTTTCTAGTTTTCTTGTTTTTTCTTAGAGTTAGGCACAGGCGCCACCCCCTAACAGTCAGAAGACGTCTGTGGTGAGTTGAACGCTGGTGACCCGACAAGCGGGGATCCAGTGAGAATGGCGGCATCAGGGTGGGAGCGCTGCGGCTGCGCTGCAGAAGGCTCAGAGGTACAAAGTGCGGTGCTGTGAGGGGCGCCCTTAAAACTGGTCACAGCAGCTATCAGGGACTCTGGGCTTCTGCTAGCATCATTTACCTCAGGCCAGTATAATCTCTGCAAGTGCGGGAAGACGCACCATTTTAGGGGGCAGAGCTTCTCCTCAGAGCGGATCCAGCACTCACCAGCGCCATTTTCTCCCTGCAGATCACACTACAGAGACGCTGATGGGGAGAGCTGACCCTCCACATAACTCCAGCTATCCTGTGCAGCAAGGGATTATAGAAGGGGGGGGGGGGGGGGGATGCAATACGCTGTCTCAGCCCTCTGAACCCGAACCCAAGTGGGTGGCTTCTATTAAGGGTATGATATCCCAGATTTCATCTAGGATAGCTCATTATGAGACTGAAACACAGGTTTTAAAACAAGCTGTGGAGGTTTTGTCGTATTCAACTCCCACTACCTTATCTAAGTCCCCTGGTTTATGCCCCCAAAAGTGTGCTCTTGCCCAAGTAATGCAAGTCGACACGGATACCGACTCTGATACGGGTGACGGTGATGGGAACATATTGCAGGGGGAGGCATCCCTTGCTAAAGTGGTGCAGCTAATGATTGAGGCCATTAGGGATGTTTTACACATTACTGATAAAGTTCCTGAACAGGTCGAGGAGGCTTATTTTACTGAAAACCCTCCTATAGTAGACGCTTCTGTTTCTAGATTGTCTAAAAAGGTGGTTTTACCTGTCCCTGGGTCTACCGCTTTGAAAGAACCGGCAGACCGCAAAATTGAGATTACGCTCAAATCCATATTCACTGCTTCAGGCGTGGCGCGTGGATTGCTTGTGCGTGGATCTCTAAAGCCATAGTAAAGTGGGCAGGCACGCTATTAGAGGATTTAGATACTATGGATAGAAGTGACATTGAATTGTTTTTACGTTACATACACGATTCTGCGGGTTTCATGGTGGAGGCCATGAAGGACCTTGGTAATCTGACTGCACGGACGTCTTCCATGGCTGTGTCGGCACGCAGGGGACTCTGGCTATGCCAATGGTCTGTGAATGCAGAATCCAAGAAGAGTGTGGAGAACCTACCCTACACAGGTCAGTCTCTCTTTTTAGGGAGGCTTTGGGTGCGTGGATCTCCACGGCAACCGCGGGTAAGTCAACCTTTCTTCCCTCAGCCACGCCGACGCCAAAGAAATCCTTTTCTGCATATACCATGCAGTCCTTTTGGACCACAAAGTTTAAGAAGTCTAAATCCCCGACCACCTTTTTCAGAGGTGGTCGGGGAAAATCCAGAGAACCCGCACCGACAGGTTCCCAGGAACAGAGCCAAACTCTGTTTCCTCAAAATCCTCAGCATGACGGTGGACCTCCCAGCCTGGAGGTCAGACAGATGGGAGCACGTCTGCGAAATTTCAGTCAGGTCTGGGCGTCGTCAGGCCTTGACCCTGGGTACTAGATATTGTATCTCAAGGGTACAGACTGGAGTTTCAAGAGCTCCCACCTCACAGATTTTTTCAAGTCAGGCTTACCAGGTTTGCTGACAGAGCTATCTTACAAGTAGCCATTCAAAAATTGTAAAGGGCAAATGTCATTGTTCCAGTTCCATCTCAGCTGGAAAACAAAGGTTACTATTCAAACCTTTTTGTGGCACTGAAGCCGGATGGTTCGGTCAGGCCAATACTGAACCTCAATTTGTTAAATCCATATTTGATGGAATTCAAGTTAAAGATGGAATCTCTGAGAGCAGTGATCTCAGGTCTGGAGGAGGGGCAATTCCTGGTGTCCTTGGACATCAAGGATGCTTACCTTCACATTCCTATTTGGCCGCCACACCAGGCTTACCTCAGGTTTGCATTGTTGGACTGTCACTATCAGTTCCAGGCACTGCCTTTCGGCCTATCCACAGCTCCGAGGGTGTTCACCAAGGTAATGGTGGAGATGATGCTTCTACTCCGAAAACAGGGTGTGAACATAATCCCATATCTGGACGATCTGTTGATAAAAGCATCGTCCAGGGAGAAGTTGTTGCAGTCCATTGCTCTCACAACTCGACTGCTCCAGGATCATGGTTGGATCCTGAATCTTCCAAAGTCACATCTGGAGCCGACTAGAAGACTGTCCTTCCTGGGAATGATTCTCGACACTGAAGTGCAGAGGGTGTTTCTGCCGGTGGAGAAAGCATTGGTGATACAATCAATGGTACGGGATGTATCGGTTCATCAGTACATTCGCCTTCTGGGGAAGATGGTTGCCTCCTACGAGGCTCTACAGTACAGAAGATTTCATGCACGGTCTTTCCAGATGGATCTCCTGGACAAATGGTCAGGATCTCATCTTCACATGCACCAGAGGATACGTCTGTCACCGAAAGCCAGAATTTCGCTCCTCTGGTGGCTGCAAACTTCTCACCTACTGGAGGGCCGCAGGTTCCTGATTCAGAATTGAATCTTTCTAACCATGGATGCCAGTCTCAGGGGTTGGGGAGCAGTCACCCTGGGGGTAACCTTCCAAGGAAGGTGGTCAAGCCTGGAATCCAGCCTTCCGATAAATGTTCTGGAACTAAGAGCCGTATACAACGGTCTTGTACAGGCGGCTCATCTTCTAAAAGAACGGGCTATTCAAGTTCAGTCGGACAATGTAACGACAGTGGCCTACATAAACCGACAAGGCAGAACGAAGAGCAGAGCTGCGATGTCAGAGGTAACAAGAATCATCCTCTGGGCGGAAAAGCACGCGGTGGCTCTTTCTGCAATCTTTATTCCGGGAGTATACAACTGGGAAGCGGACTTGCTCCATCCAGGAGAGTGGGGCCTCCACCCAGAGGTGTTTGCAGAGGTGACAAGTCTTTGGGGCGTACCTCAAATGGACATGATGGCCTCACACCTCAGCAAGATGCTTCGGAGGTATTGTTCCAGGTCGAGAGACCCACAGGCAGTGGCGGTGGACGCCCTGGTAACTTCGTGGGTGTTCCAGTCAGTGTATATGTTCCGTCCACTTCCGCTCATTCCATGGATTCTCAAATTGATCAATAGAACAAGAGTTCAGGCGATCCTCATTGCTCCAGACTGGCCAAGAAGGGCTTGGTACGCGGATCTTCTGGATTTACTACTGGAAGATCCGAGGCCTGTTCCACTTCGAGAGGACCTTCTTCAACAGGGGCCGTTAGCTTATCAAGACTTACCATGGCTACGTTTGACGGCATGGAGGTTGAACGCCAGATCTTAGCTCGGAACGACATTCCGAACAAGGTTATTCCTACCCTGATACAGGCTAGGAAAGGAGTAACGTCTAAGCACTACCATCGCATTTGGAAAAGGTATGTGTCTTGGTGTGAGTCCAAGAAGTTTCCTACGGTGGAGTTTCAACTTGGGCGGTTTCTCCTCTTCCTGCAAGCAGGTGTGTATGTGGGCCTACGTTTGGGCTCCATAAAGGTCCAGATTTCTGCCTTGTCCATTTTCTTCCAGAAACAATTGGCATCCCTCCCTGAGGTTCATATTTTCTTGAAAGGGGTGTTGCATATCCAACCTCCCTTTGTGCCTCCCACAGCACCATGGGATCTTAACGTGGTGTTGCAGTTCTTGCAATCAGATTGGTTCGAGCCTCTACAGGAGGTTGAGGTTAAGTTTCTCACTTGGAAGGTGGTCACACTGTTGGCGTTAGCTTCGGCTAAGCGTGTGTCTAAATTGGGGGCCTTGTCCTGCAAGAGCCCCTACTTGATTTTCCATGAAGATAGGGCTGAGCTCAAGATGCGTCAGCAATTTCTTCCAAAGGTTGTGTTGGCTTTTCACATCAACTTATTGTGGTGCCAGTGGCTACTGACTCCTCAATTCCCTCAAAGTCCTTGGATGTTGTGAGGGCTTTGAAGATTTATGTGAAGAGGACTTCACGTTACAGAAAGTCGGACTCTCTGTTTGTCCTTTATGATCCCAACAAGATTGGGTTTTCTGCTTCTAAGCAGACGATTTCTCGCTGGATTAGGTTCACTATCCAGCATGCTTATTGTACGGCAGGCTTGCTGTGTCCAAAATCTGTTAAGGCCCACTCTACTCGTAGGGTGGGTTCTTCCTGGGCGGCTGCCCGGGGTGTCTCTGGCTTTACAACTTTGCCGAGCGGCTACTTGGTCAGTGTCGAACACGTTTGCTAAGTTCTACAAGTTCGATACTTTTGCCTCTGAGTACCTAAAGTTTGGTCAATCAGTTATGCAGGAGCCTCCGCGCTCTCCCTCCTGTACTGGGTGCTTTGGTACATCTCCATGGTACTAATGTGGAGCATCCTCTAGGACGTAAGAGGAAATAGGATTTTAATTACCTACCGGTAAATCCTTTTCTCGTAGTCCGTAGAGGATGCTGGGCGCCCACCTAGCGCTTCGTTATCCTGCCGTGGTTAATTCAGTACTGCTTTGTTCTTGGTTTAGTACTGTTGTTACTTGGTTAAGTAATGTTATTCAGTAGTTGCTGACTTGTCAAGCTGGATAGCTTGGTTTGCCTTGTATGTGTGAGCTGGTGTGAATCTCACCACTATCTGTGTAAATTCCTTCTCTCGAAGTTGTCCGTCTCCTCGGGCACAGTTTCTAGACTGAGTCTGGTAGGAGAGGCATAGAGGGAGGAGCCAGCCCACACTATTAAACTCTTAAAGTGCCCATGGCTCCTAGTGGACCAGTCTATACCCCATGGTACTAATGTGGACCCCAGCATCCTCTATGGACTACGAGAAAAGGATTTACCGGTAGGTAATTAAAATCCTATTTTCTGCAGTCTGGTGGAGACTTACACCCCTTTCACATAGCCAAAATAACCCGGGTTATTGCCGGGTCAACCAGGGTTCAGGTGTGACGTGAAAGGGGTATGTTTAAGTTCCCGGGTGTACTGACCCATTTTTTCAACCTGGGAATAAAGCAGGATTATTCCTGGTTTTGAAGTGCAGTGTGAATGGTTTGCTGGGTCGACGGGACCTGTTCACACTATGGGGAGAGGTAGCGTTTAGAGATGATCTGATCTCCAGGCACCGACTCCGCACACATCACCACTGACTTCACCAACCCAGCAATATGTGCCCATGTTTGTGCCGTCGGTCTGAAAGGGATTTTGAGTGTGTCTCACCTGGGAAGGAGCAATGCACAAGTCCCGGGTGCGACCAGCTGTTGCGATGTGAAAGGGGTATTAGTGACAGTGGTGTAATAACATATATGATTTTATGAATTTCCTTGGATTCCAACAGTAAAAACATTTACTATTCCAACTCCCCTAGTTTCTGCTAAATTTGTATTTCTCGAATGAATGAATGAATGAGGATCTTTTACCAAGGTGTTGGGAAGAGAGAGGGATAACCATAAGCATAATATTACCACTCAAGAAGCGGTGTTGTGTCATTGAGAGATCCCATTTCCCTGGTCAGCCCTGGAGATCTATGCGTTTTACATTGGGGTTATTTAGTTTTTGTTTTTACTTTTTTTTTATACTTCTAAATTGGTAGAGAGGATGATTGTTGAGGAGAGTAGAAAATGGTGCTTTGTAAGAAATGGGAGGGAGGAGCTAGCCAGTCCATGTTCTGATTCTGTATCAGCTGAGACTTAATGTGAGAGCGACATTAAGTGCCTGATGCAGAGAAGAAGTAAAAGCCGTCGCAGTTGTGATTTAGTATGCGGAGGCTGTGTGAAAATATGCAAATGTCGCAGCTGTCGGGATTTGTATTGAGACTGGAGGCATCTCAAACCCACTGCTTGTGCACAGAGATGCAGCCATCGGATGCACATTGGTCGATAATCAACCTTTTGCGTAACCCTACGGGCGCGTAGACTGGCCAACGAAACATCCATAAACGGTGCCTGACTGTCAATCACTTTGCATATAAATCCTTGCTGCAACCGTCACTGCAAGATCATCATGGCATATGTGCAGTTTGACTGCGAAGCATGCGTAGTGGCAAAAATTCTCTGCACCTCGTACAAAATAGACATTGTGCCCCTAAGGTGGATGGCTAGAAAATGTTTATAAAATTTAAGATTCCCAGTCCCTATTCTTTAGCAGATCTCTGCAAAATGTGTAATATAACCTTAGTTTTTTTTTAACTTAAATAGCAAGATGTGTTGCTGAAGACTTTCCAAGAGATATACCGGGAAAATCTGCTTAAGCCAGGAATCTGGTATGGAAATATGGGTTATTCTGACAATCCTCACTGGTCGAAAAGCGGGCAACGCGAAGTGCAGCTTGTATGGAATTACAGCTGCCCCCTACATAGTGATGCTAGGATAATGGGTACTTTGGCTGATAGTTTATGGTTCTGCTTATTTTATAATTTGGTGGTTTCAGACCCTGGACTGGTAATAGTATTAAATACAAAACCAGGCTTTGGGATTCCCCCCCACAAAGGCATAGCAGCTTTGGAAAGTGGAGTATATTTGTATGCTTTGCATATTTTTTGGGAGGATTTTTTTTAATAAATATTTGTCATTATATTTTGGGGATTCTTGATACTCTACTCCAGTATTTCTCAACCTCTGTCTGTAAAGCACACTAACAGTCCATGGTTTAGTGATATCCATGCTTGAGCACAGATGGTTTTATCAAATGAACTGGGGTACTAATTAAGTCACCTGTGCTCATGTATGGCTATTAAAAGCACCTTGAGTCCTGCTGGAGAAAGAACGATATATAAATAAAATTGTCATTATATTATTATTATTAAAACCTGGACTGTTAATGTGCCTTGAGGTCTGCTCCGCTCCTTGATCAGTTTATATTATCCTTGCATCCAGCAGCATATGCACTCCTAGCAGCTTGAGGACTAAATTACAAAAACATTTATATAAACATATGGTTGGTTCTAAATCGGAGTGGGAGAAGGGACCTTCTGACGTCACTAGGGGAGGAGACACGTCACCAAGGGAGGAGCTACGGCCGAACAGGGTACCCGAAAAGTACCCTCGCGGGCTCGCTTTGCTCGCCATGCTTCGGGCTCGGTGGCTCGCTCCGCTTCGCTCACCAACTGATTACTAAAGGTAATAGTTGGTGGCGTGGATAGTAGAGGAACTATCCCGCTGGCCTAGCTCCTCCCCCTTGTGTCATGGCTCCTCCCGATGAGGTAAAAGGTCCCTTAGGCCACTTGAATCTAGCATCTACCATAAACATATCCATCATGTATTTTTGGATTACACATTACTGCACATGGACATCTGTGTTGACGCACAAAAAAATACTTTTCTGTATACTAAGGATAACTGAAGATTATTGTTGAAGTGCAATTTGAGATTATTTTTTGAACAGCATATACACAATGACGTAAAATACGGATTAGAATTAAACATGCAATGTTTCCCTGAATAAGATGAAAACCTTATTTACCTGTTGGTCTTAATACTCCGTTTTCTTGGAAAGCAGGACTTTAGGCTGTAGTGCCCTTGGGGTGGTTAGGTGATACATTTGTGATTTATGTTTTAGGGAAACGCTCCCCATTCATACATCTGCCATGAAATATTTCTATTGCCTTTTCTGACTCCTTTCTCTTCCTCACTTCTGATAATGTCTCCTGTGAGTACAATTAGCACAAGCCACATTCAGATTGGATTTCCCCAAAGCATGCATCTAATTAAACATTTTCTCCAGCAACAGACAATGAAATATTGTCTCTCTTTTTCTGGTAGATTTAATTACCATGTTTCTAGTGTTTAAAAACTGACATTTTGTTGCAACATTAATTTTAACAAAGGTAAAGGAAAAAAAAAAACCAACAAACTAGCACATCTCCTTAATTTGTTTATTTTATTCAGAAGTTTAACTGTTTGATGCCTAGTAAGCTTCTGTATTTTATAACCATACTTTTTGGCACATTACGAGCAGTAGCACACATGCTGGGACCAGACTCGCAATTGATTTCTGGCTGGTAGGCAGTTAACAAGTATTTAGTGTAAATACAATTTGTATGTTTCTCTAAAGACCTTTCCATTACAGAGGTTTCGTTTTCTTCTGGACTTCATGTAAAGTGCTGAATTTTGTCTAATAGATGTGCTGGGGAAAGGTTTCAGGTCGGTTAAATTGTATATATTGCACAACAAAATCCAGTCCGATTTGGCATGTTTTACTTTATTATTTATATTTTGGCATGATAATATATTTAATATACCTTGCTGCACAGTGAAAAATGGTTTACTTAATGTGTGAGTGCTTAGCATGTGGCTAGAGAGCGAGAGATGGATAGTGCTGTGTGTGTTCATTTTGTGTTAAAAATATAACTGCAGTCGGAATAAAATAGCCATCATACAGTGTACAGCTCTATGTCAGGAACCTTGCCTATATCCCCTTATCACATTTGCTACAATTACAGATGTGTCCTCTTACATCCTTGCTGCAGTCACACTAAACAGCCCTTCAAGTTGCGCCATGACGTAGTGGGACTCTGTAGCACTGCGTCTTTTTTTTTTTTACCTTTTTCAGCAAAAATGCATCGTAGATGCAATGTAATTCAGTAGGACACACAAGAAGCTTCTGCTGATTAAAATGATATGCAGCTTGCCTATATTCTGTGTGTAATTGCGGCTGTATCTGCATCCAAAATGTCACATTCCAGAAAACACTGAAGCATAGCATTTTGTACGCAAATACAGTGTAAGTCACACACACAATATAGGCATGCTGCATACCATTTTAATCAGCAGAAGCTACTCAGGCGTCCTATTGCATTACATTGCGTCTAAGATGCATTTTCATGGCTAAAATGTAAAAAGGCGCTTAATATTTTTGAGTCACACCGCACTCGCGCGTTATGTATCATGCGACTTATAGTGCACAGAGCAAAGTTGTAAGAGGACACATCTGTACTTTCTCTTACGTCCTAGAGCAGCGATTTTCAACCGCTGTGCCGCGGCACACTAGTGTGCCACGAGCGGTCTCTAGGTGTGCCGCCGCCAGCCAGAGATGCTCCCCACCGCTGCCCGCCAGAGATATCCGTTGCCGCCCGCCAGCCAGAGACCCGCCCCCAGCCGGAATCAACAGCCGGCTCGGGCAGCGCTGTGCAGTGTGCACTTCCGCGTGCGTGACTCATAGGTCACGCACGCTACGTCTCAATCCTGCCTGGAGTGCCCTCACGCCCGCCCGCCCACTGACCACTCCACATCACATTCCTGCCTGGAGTGTACGTCCGTCCGTCCACTGACCACTCCACGTCGCATTCCTGCCTGGAGTGTACGTCCGTCCGTCTGTCCGTCCACGGGCCACTGCTGCTCCTCCATCCATGCTGTCATCTCAGCGTTACAGATGCAGGTTTTATATTTAAAATAAAAAATTTATTTATGTAAGCAATGTTTGGAATCACTGTGGGGGGGGGATGTGGGTGGCAGCAATTATTATTGGGGGCAGTGGGTGGAATTACGGGGGGGGGGGCAGTGTGTGGAATTACTGGGGAGAAAGTGTATGGCATTATTAAGGATTAGATATGTTTTACCGACAAATGTGATGTTGGCTGTCAGTATACCGACCGCGGAATCCCGTCTGTTTAATTACTGTGGGGGCCAATGTGTTTTTTTCCCCGTGGCGCACTGATGGTGTGCCTTGGCAATTTTAAACTCTTATCGGTGTGCCGCGAGTTGAAAAAGGTTGAAAATCACTGTCCTAGAGGATGCTGGGGTCCACATTAGTACCATCGGGTATAGACGGGTCCAACAGGAGCCACTGGCACTTTAAGAGTTTGAGAGTGTGGGCTGGCTCCTCCCTCTATGCCCCTCCTACCAGACTCAGTTTAGAAAATGTGCCCGTAGGGGCCGGTCACAGCTAGGGGAACTCTACAGAGCTTCTTTAGTAAAGTTTTTCTTTTTAGAGTTTATTATTTTACAGGGAGGCTACTGGCAACAGCCTCCCTGCTTCGTGGGACTAAGGGGGGGGGGAGTAGTGTCCACCCTGCGGGCTCTGAGCCACTATCTCCGCTGACAGGACACAGAGCTCCTGAGGGGATAGATCGTTCCCCGCCACAGGGGATCGCTCACCCCAGCAGCATGCCGCCACCCCCTTACAGAGCTGAAGATCAGTGGCGAGTGAGTCACCGACCCCCCTAGCAAGCGGGGGGCCGGTGTGAAGATGGCAACAGGGTAGGAGCGCAGTACTAACTGCGCTCCGGAGGCTCAGCGGTACTTAGTGCGGCGCTAAGAGGGGTGCCCTGAGCCAGCGCCTGATCCCTGCACTGGTCAGCAAACCTGTCAGGGTCCGTGGATCTCTATAATCCTTGTGAAGAGTGGGAAGACCACGCCATTTTGGGGGCGGGGCTTCTCAGAGCAAACCCAGCAGCGTTCAGTGCCATTTTTTTGCCTGCACAGCGCTGTCCAGGAAGAGCAAGTCCCTCCACAGCAACTCCAGCTATCTCTCACGGTACCAGGGGGTTGTAGAAGGGGGCGGGAGGCTGCATTAAGACTGTGTAACCCAGAGGTTCCCAAACTGTGTGCCGTGGCTGCCTGGGGTGCCTCGGGACACTTGCAGGGGTGCCCTGGGTTGGTGGTCCAGGACCAAATCAAATTATTCATGGTCAATATAATAGGCAAAACCAGTGCTGGTGGCTGCCAGTCATAAAATATGTGGCCAAACAGAAGCATATCTTGTCCCTCACCACACAACTGACCCTAAGGATGACATAAACGCGATCTACTTAATGTAATATTTCTTTCTAAATTTCTCAATAAGAAATTTTTGGCCTAGGGGTGCCGTGAAAAAAATTCTGATATTCTAGGGCGCCGTGATTCAAAAAAGTTTGGAAACCACTGGTGTAACCTATTAAGGTGCACAGTCAGCGCTAGTAGGGGGTCTTCCTTTACATTAGAAGCGCTGTGTGTGGGTTGGCCAATCTCTGTCTCTCTTTTGCTATTCTTGGGGGTGAAACTCTGTCCTCCCCTGTGTGTGTGTGTGGAGTGTCTGTGGTCTCCATTAAGCAATGTCCAGGGACTCTGTGTCATATGCTGCAGAGGATATGTCCTCTCAGGATGATCCCATTACATGTAGTCAGGATTGCACTGGTTTAGCACAGATACCAGCAAGGGAGCCTGAGTGGTTATCCTCTATCAAATCTATGATTTCTCAGATTTCAGTATGATTGCACAAAATGAATCTGCAACTCAGGCTTTACAGAACTCTATGGCAGTCTGGCCCAGTTCTGGTAAACGTGCTCTTGCTCAGATCATGCAGGATGATACGGATACCGATTCTGACACTGCAGACGGTGACGGGGATGTGTTGCGGGGGACAACATCTCTTGCTAAAGGGGTGCGGTTGATGATAGAGGCTATTAGAGATGTGTTGAATATTGCTGATACAACACCCGAGCAGGTTGAGGTGGCGTACTTCACTAAAAATAAGAGAGCCTCGCTAACCTTCCCTGCATCAAAGGAATTAAGTGCTATTTTTGAAGAGGCTTGGGAATACCCGGATAAAAAAATTCCAGATACCTAAAGGGGTTCTGATGGCATTTCCTTTCCCGGTAGAGTACACGTCTCATGAACTGCACACAATACTAAATTGAAGTCCGGGTGCCAGATCCACACAATCTGATAACACAGAAACCTCGTAAACACATACAGCACTGCTGAGTGTATAGAAGTGATCAGCACAACCAGTAGCAAAAACTTTGATTTTAATCCACAAATAAAAGTTTCCATCAAATGCTCAAGTGCACAAGTCAAATTGTATATAAAGAGCAGCAGCGTTTACAAGCATGCTACCGCTCCTGGAGACATTCCTCCGATACCCCTGACAGCCGTTTCGGTGTCTGCACACCTTTCTCAAAGGATGTATAGAGATAGTGGCAAAAACGAGCATTTAAATAGAACATTGTATAATGCCTCACCTGTGTGTAATGTGTAATCTCCAAACCTCCGTGGCACCACGTCCTCCCGTCACTCCCGCCATCTCTCCCCGTTGCGGCTCCGGCGCCTCCGTAGTGACGTCAGCAGCTGGAACCAACATTCAGGAAAAGACGCCGTAGGAGTTGATCAGGGTTCCCTGGTGCCGGAAGTGACAAAACCGGAAGTCAGAGTTACCATGACTCCCTGTATACAACAGCGCTATGAAAAGAATCATAATGCAATAATGATTCATCCTGTATACAATGGCACAATTTAAAGTATATAGGAATAGAGCCTCATGGTAATTAAATAATATGTTCACCACAATAGCCATATTAACAGGATATGCGAACGTGTTATATAAAAAACACCTACATAAAACATGCAAAAATAAATTAAATAAAGAAGATAACGACATAAACACACACAATGGATCCAGAGTATGGGGTTGATTACTGTATTAACATATACCAATGTCCATACCTGGGTCCAATAACTAGCCTAAGAAAACTGACATATTGAACTCTTCATTAAGGCCTAACGGGGTCATAGATTTTAAGTCATAAATCCACTGGCACTCCCGTTTGAGTAATAGTTTGTGTCTGTCACCTCCTCTGCGTAGGGGGGGGATATGGTCGATCGGCATGAAGCTGAAGTCTTTGATAGTATGTCCTGCCATGGCAAAGTGTTTGGCAACTGGTGGTGTGTTTGTTTCCAATTTCGCAAATGCTTTCTTTATTGAAGATCGGTGCATTCCGATTCTTTCTTTCAACATTCGAATAGTTTTGCCCACATAGATGCGTTTACATGGACACTGGATCATATAGATCACGAATTTTGACTCACAGTTCATCCGATGTTTTAGATAGTATATACGGCCTGTCAGGGGATTTTGAAAACTCGTTCCTGTGAGGATAAATCGGCAATTGACGCATCCAGAACACTTAAATGAGCCCTTGGTAGTAGTTAGCCAATTTCTACCTTGTGCAACTTTAGGGCTGATGTCCGAGTACGTCACTTGTTGTTTTAGGTTATTGCTCCTCTTGTAGCAGAATAATGGTTTCTCTCCACACAGTTCACCAATAACTGGATCTGATCTAATAATGTGCCAGTGATTCAAAATTGCTGATCTTAGTGCACCCGATGTTATTGAAAAAGTTGTGCCAAACATCATTTTGCCATGACTTTTATTTTTATTGACTTCTTTCGGAGTTAGTAGGTCTTCTCTTTTCAGTTTCAAGCATTTTTGCTTAGCAGCTTCGATCTCTTTTGGATCATAGCCTCGATCTAGGAAATTGTTCCCCATTCTGGTAAGTGATTGTTGTAATTCAGTTTGATTAGAGGTAATTCTTACAGCTCGAACAAGCTGTGAAAACGGAAGTCCCTTCTTCAACGGTTGGGGATGAAAGCTTGATGCAAGGAGCAAGCTATTTTTATCCGACAGTTTCCTAAATAAAGCAGTTTCAAAATGTCCATTGTTACATGAAATAGACACATCTAAAAACTGTATCACTGTCAGGCTAGCTGAATAAGTAAACCTAATGGACCCAGGTATGTGATTAAGGGAATCCACGAAGTCCCTCAGAGCTATATCAGTCCCAGTCCACACCAAAAACAAATCGTCTATGAAACGAACATAAAAAGCAATGTGCTGAGAAAATTCATGATTAGCCATAATATGCTTCCTTTCGTAATCATACATAAAGATATTCGCATACGATGGGGCCATGTTTGACCCCATCGCGGTCCCTTTGAGTTGTAAATA
Organism: Pseudophryne corroboree; assembly: GCF_028390025.1. Lineage (NCBI taxonomy): Eukaryota > Metazoa > Chordata > Amphibia > Anura > Myobatrachidae > Pseudophryne > Pseudophryne corroboree. Next base: position 652,691,406 of record NC_086446.1, on the reverse strand, counting down.
AAAAGTATTATCAAAAAGAAAATAGTTCTTGTGCAAAATTAACTCAATCAATAACATCAAAAATTCAGATGGTGGACCTTTGTAGTGTGGACTGGAGCCTACAACTCGACGGACCGCCTGTATTCCCTCATCATGATCAATATTTGTGTATAAACTGGCAACATCAAGTGTTACCAGATAACATCCAGTAGGGGGAGAACCAAAAGCAGATAATTTGTTAAGGAAATCAGTGGTATCTCTCAACCAGTAAGGAGTATTTTGAACCACTGGCTGCAAGTAGTAATCAATATACTGAGATATTGGTTGACATAGGGAGCCCATGGAAGAAATAATTGGTCTACCCGGTGGTGCTGTTGTCGATTTGTGGATTTTTGGTAGAATGTACAGTAACGGAATTTTGGGAAATTCCTGAGTCAAGAATTCTACAGTTTGTATGTCAACCCAACCATTTAATAGACCCATCTGCACTATGTTATCGATTTCTCTTTTGTATTTGTCAGTTGGATCAAACAACAATTTCTTATAGCAGACTGAGTCTGACAGTTGTCTCATGACCTCTCTTATATAGTCATCCCTGTTCAAAATCGCATTTCCTTTCCCGGTAGAGGATAGGAAAAAATGGGAAAACCCGCCTGTTGTTGACGCGTCAGTATCCAGACTCTCAAAAAAGGTGGTTTTACCTGTTCCAGGATCTACCGCCTTGAAAGAGCAGGCTGATCGTAAAATTTATAATACGCTCAAATCCATGTACACCTCTTCTGGGGCAATACTACGTCCCACTATTGCCTGTGCTTGGATTGCCAAAGCTATAATAAAGTGGTCAGGCTTGATACTTGAAGACTTGGATACTATGGAGAAATGTGATGTTGAATTGTTTTTACGTAACATTCAGGATTCGGCAGGATTTCTGGTAGAATCCATGAAAGACCTGGGTTCCATGGCTGCGGGAATTTCTTCCATGTCTGTATCAACTCGTCGAGGACTGTGGTTGCGCCAGTGGTCTGCCGATGCGGAATCCAGGAGAAGTGTGGAGACCCTACCCTACACAGGTCAGGCTCTTTTTGGGGAAGCGTTAGATGCGTGGATCTCCATGGCTACGGCGGGTAAGTCACCTTTTCTTCCCTCAGCTGCACCTGCTCTGAAGAAACCCTTTTCTTCTGCTACATCACAGCCCTTTCGGTCATGCCAAGCCCAGGAAGTCCAAGCCATCCAACACCTTCTTTCGGGGAGGTCGGCTGAAGTCCAAGAAACCTGCGGCTGCAGGTTCCCAGGAACAGAAGCCTGCTTCAGGTACACCAAAGTACCCCGCATGTCGGTGGACTGCACGTCCCGGAGGTGAGGCCGGTGGGAGCGAGACTCATTTCAGTCACGTCTGGGTGTCATCTGGCCTGGACCCCTGGGTGCAAGATATTGTGTCTCGGGGGTACAGGCTGGAATTTCAAAATCTCCCTCCTCACCGATTTTTCAAATCAGGCTTACCAGGTCTGCTGGCAGACAGGACTGTCCTGCAAAAAGCAGCCCAGAAGTTTGTGGAGGCACAGGTCATTGTGCCAGTACCACCTCATATACAAAACAAAGGTTACTATTCTAACCTTTTCGTGGTACCGAAACCGGATGGTTCGGTCAGGCCTATTCTGAACTTAAAATCACTGAACTCCTTTCTGAGGGAGTTCAAGTTCAAAATGGAGTTTCTAAGGGCATTGATATCAGGTCTGGAGGAGGGGGAATTCCGGGTATCCCTGGATATCAAGGATGCGTACCTCCACATTCCGATTTGGCTGCCGCATCAAGCTTATCTTCGATTCGCACTGTTGGACTGTCATTTTCAGTTCCAGGCCCTACCATTTGGCCTCTCCAAGGGTATTCACCAAGGTGATGGCGGAAATGATGATTATCCTCCGCAGACGGGGTGAACATAATTCCGTATCTGGACGATCTGTTGATGTAGGCATCGTCCAAGCAGAAGCTGTTACGGTCCATAGCTCTCACGACCCAGCTTCTCGGGTAACATGGTTGGATCCACAATTTTCCAAAATCACATTTGGAACCAACCAGGAGGTTGTCCTTTCTGGGAATGATCCTCGACCCGGAAGTGCAGAGGGTGTTTCTTCCAGAGGAAAAAGCGTTGGTGATACAAACAATGGTCCGGGGTGTCCTGAAGCCAACCCGGGTGTTGGTTCATCAGTGCATTCGCCTTCTGGGGAAGATGGTGGCGTCTTACGAGGCTTTGCAGTACGGGAGGTTTCACGCTCGGTCCTTTCAACTGGATCTCCTGGACAAGTGGTCGAGATCCCATCTAAACATGCACCAGAGAATATGTCTGTCACCAAAGGCCAGGATTTCACTCCTCTGGTGGCTGCAATTACCTCACCTTCTGGAGGACCGCAGGTTCGGGACTCAGGACTGGATCCTTCTAACCACGGATGCAAGTCTCTGGGGCTGGGGTACAGTCACTCAAGGGGAAAACCTTCCAAGGAAGGTGGTCAAGTCCGGAAAGCGGCCTGCCGATAAACATTCTGGAACTAAGAGCCGTCAACAACGGTCTTCTCCAAGCGGCCCATCTTCTGAGAAATAGGGCTGTTCAAGTGCAGTCGGACAATGTGACAACAGTGGCTTACATAAACTGACAGGGCCGTAACCAGAATCATCCCCTGGGCAGAAAAACACGCGTTGGCGCTGTCCGCAATCTTCATTCCGGGAATAGACAACTGGAAAGCGGACTTCCTCAGCAGGCACGATCTGCATCCAGGGGAGAGGGGTCTCCATCCGGAGGTGTTCAAGGAGGTAACAGATCTTTGGGGCGTCCCCCAGATCGACATGATGGCCTCACGTCTCAACAAGAAGCTGGTGATGCAGTTCCTCCAATCGGACTGGTTCAAGCCTCAACAGGAGGTTGAGGTCAAAGTTTTTACATAAAAGGCTGTCACGTTGTTGGGCTTAGCTTCTGCTAGACATGTGTCGGAGTTGGGGGGGCTTTGTCCTGTAAAAGCCCATACTTGATCTTCCATGAAGATAGAGCTGAGCTCCGGACACGTCAGCAGTTTTTTCCGAAGGTTGTGTCAACCAACCTATTGTGGTGCCAATGGCTACTGATGCCTCAATTTCATCAAAGTCCTTGGATGTTGTAAGGGCTCTGAAAATCTATGTGAAGAGGACTGCTCGTCACAGAAAATCGGACTCTGTTTATCCTGTATGATCCCAAGAAAATAAGGTGTCCTGCTTCTAAGCAGACGATCTCTCGCTGGATCAGGTTCACTATCCAGCATGCGTATTCTACGGCAGGATTGCCATGTCCTACAACTGTCAAGGCCCACTCTACTCGTAAGTTGGTGTCTTCCTGGGCGGCTGACCGGGGTGTCTCGGCGTTTCAACTTAGCCGAGCTGCAACTTGGTCTGGGTTGAACACGTTTGCAAAGTTCTACAAGTTTGATACTTTGGCCTCTGATGATCTGAAGTTCAGTCAATCAGTTCTGCAGGCGCTTCCGCGCTCTCCCTCCCATTCTGGAAGCTTTGGTACATCCCCATGGTACTAATGTGGACCCGGGCATCCTCTAGGACGTAAGAGAAAATAGGATTTTGGTTACCTACCGGTAAATCCTTTTCTCGTAGTCTGTAGAGGATGCTGGGCGCCCGCCCAGCGCTTCGTTTTCCTGCTATCGTTATTTGGTTCAGTACAACTTCGTTTTCGTTGAATACTGCATTGTTACTTGGTAAGTAATGTTATAGCGGTTGCTGAGTGTTCAAGCTAAGTTAGCTTGATGTGCCTTGTATGTGTGAGCTGGTATGAATCTTGCCACTATCTGTGTTAAATCCTTCTCTCGAAGATGGGCGTCTCCTCGGGCACAGTTTCTAGACTGAGTCTGCTAGGAGGTGCATAGAGGGAGGAGCCAGCCCACACTCTCAAACTCTTAAAGTGCCAATGGCTCCTGGTGGATCTGTCTATACCCCATGGTACTAATGTGGACCCCAGCATCCTCTACGGACTACGAGAAAAGGATTTACCGGTAGGTAACCAAAATCCTATTATTTTCTCCAGTCGCTGACTGTTACAAAAGTAATGTAATCTTTAAGCAAAAATACTGGCATTCTTATTATCACCAGTGAAATTGCTCCTCTGCTCCAAGGTCGCTGAGAGAGCACGTGATTAGCAATCTGTGCATGTATGTGGCTGCAAAGTAGTAATTAGCAGAACTACACTGGATTGATGTGCTATGTACATTAGTCTTGTCCAGCCACTGCTAGTTTCATATTCCCCCCAGGCATACACCAGGAAACGATATCTAAGGTTAAATGTCCATAAATTATATACAGTAGTTCCAGCCAATTCCAGTGGCCCAGAAAATATCAAAGAATTATACAAAGATTTGCATGAGTTATCTTACTTGAGTAATAATCACCAGGTAATATCCGTAGATTATGTAAACTGTTTACTTCCCAGAAAAGAGCACAAAACACAAAAAATGTGGTCACAAGTTAATTTACCATAGACATCAATTTTTATTTTAGTTTATTTTTTTAATGTCAAACCAGGTTATATAAAATTTGTGCACAAAAAACTACCGTAATATACATAATGCCCTATAGCTAGCTGGGAACATCACATCCAAACCAAAAATCTGATATTACATGTGATATCATATTTGAGAGACCCTTTAAATGCTAAATCATTTGTAGTGAAATCTTTGCGTGTGACTGTGCCTTTATACTGCTTTCTTTGTTGCGTTGTCCAATAATGGTTCCTCAGTGGTTACCCAAGTTGAGAAAATAATGCAGCTGTGTTAATGAACAGAGTTATTCCCTTGTTATCTGCAGCTGACAGGAGCATATGAATTGGTTTGGAATGCTTGTTAGAGAAGGTATTGACATTCCATGACAGCTGCTTGCAGATCAGGTCATTCACCAAACAGATATGTATTCACATTGCAATAACGTTTTATGCCTTTGTCTCTGCATTGGATGCTTTGGCCTACTGGGATTAAACATTTTACAGCACTATATGTATGATGCCAGACAGTGGGGGGTTTTTTGTTTGTTTTTTATTCACTTGCAGTCATCAATTTGTAAGGTAATTATTGCCAATAGATATCTTTCCAACAAATCACTATAACTGTATTCATCAAACCTATTTGTTTCAACAAAGTTAATGTACTTTAAATTGTACATGTTGCTTTCTGCATTATTTGCATCTTAGTACAGTATATAGGGAAGGGAATGGCTGACAGACAGAATGTCTGCAAGCACAAAAGGGGACACACCGTTATGTTGGACCTGACATGCTGACATTATAGAAGTTTAAACATGATGGTAAAGCATCATGCTTAAAGTGCTAATGCTAAGATTGTCCCAGTGCTTTACATCACATTACTAGGTTGTTGGCATGTAGGCTTTGTCATTCTGCCCCCATTCTACTTATTGACATTCTAACTGTCAATAACTAAATCCTGTATATAGAAACTCATTCATAGAGCATTGGCATTGTCTGTATTTGGATGTAGTCAGAATACCAACAGCGGGATCCGGACTCTTCCTGCCGTGCTAGGGTTAGGCTTCAGGGGGGTGGGGTAGGGTTTAAATACTTACTGGGATCAATCGGAATTTTGACTGTTGGGATGCCACTGTCTGCATCCTGATTGCCGGGATTTCGTTCCCAACCCGCATGAAGTAAAATATCCAATAGAAAATGTATACGTACATGGACAGTTAGCAAGCCATTTGTTTTCTTGTACATTTGCTGTGTTGTTGCCCTAGTTATGGTCAGTGACATTTTATGCGAATAAGGAGGGAGACAAGGAAGTGAAAATTGTTGTTCTTTTTTATGAACTTTATTTAATGAGAGCTCTAGTAGAATAGGGTACTTGTAGAAGAGTATATAAACTGTTGCTAACAGGTTGAGTATCCCTTATCCAAAATGCTTGGGACCAACAGTGTTTTAGATATTGAATTTTTCCTTATTTTTGAATAATTGCATACCATAATGAGATATCATGGTGATGGGACCTAAGTCTAAGCACAGAATACATTTATGTTTCATATACACCTTATACACACAGCCTGGTGGTCTTTTTAGCTTAATATTTTTAATAACTTTGTGTATTAAACAAAGTGTGTGTACGTTGAGCCATCAGAAAACAAAGGTTTCACTATCTCAGTCTCACTCAAAAATTCCGTATTTCAGAATATTCCGTATTTCGGAATATTTGGATATGGGATACTCAACCTGTATTAAGAACAAGTACTAAGGAAAGGACATCATTCATGTAAGCATTGGCAAAATTTTATTGTAGACCAACAAATAAAGATCTGTGTTATGATCCTGGAGGAGGTGTGTTATAGAGAGGGGGTGGCAGTACTGAGTGGGATGGTACTTCTAGAATACTATAAAAGTATAGTGAGAAAAGAGACCATGGTGACCGTTTATCTATCCTGTATTACTTATGCGAATATAGGATGGCAGTGCTTCTAAGGTCTGGAAAAAGATTTGAGGGAGTTGAACCACACGCTGGGAATAACTTCCATCCAGTAAGTAGTAGTAGTGTATAATTTTAGTCTAAAACGAAGTATGGTACTTACTAATGTCCATTTCAGAGAAGGGTGTTCATGAAATTTCAGATAGTATTTATGGTTTTTAAATAGACAAATATTTCTCCTACGTCCTAGAGGATGCTTGGGACTCCGTAAGGACCATGGGGTATAGACGGGATCCACTGGAGACATGGGCACACTATAAGACTTTGAATGGGTGTCAACTGGCTCCTCCCTCCTATGCCCCTCCTCCAGACCTCAGTTAGACTCTGTGCCCAGGAGTCACTGGACACACACTAGGGGAGCTCTCCTGAGTTTCTCTGAAAAGACTTTGTTAGGTTTTTTATTTTCAGGGAGACCTGCTGGCTACAGGCTCCCTGCATCGAGGGACTGAGGGGAGAGAAGTCAGACCTACTTCTTCTTAGTTAAGGGCTCTGCTTCTTAGGCTACTGGACACCATTAGCTCCAGAGGGTTCGATCACTTGGTGCGCCTAGCTGCTTGTTCCCGGAGCCGCGCCTTCACCCCCCTCACAGAAGCCAGAAGAAAGAAGCCGGGTGAGTATGAGAAGAACAGAAGACATCAGACGGCAGAAGACTTCAGTAACGGAGGTACAGTGCGGCGGTCGCGCTGCGCTCCATGCTCCCACACACAAACGGCACTCACAGGGTGCAGGGCGCTGGGGGGGAGCGCTCTGGACAGCAGTTACTGAGTCTCTCTTTTTCATTGGCAAGAAGTCATATTCGGGCCCCGGCACCAGGTACGTTACCCCCGCCAGCATACAGCAGCGATTGCGCTGCGTGCCATTGCTCCCATACACACCAACGGTTACATGGGTGCAGGGCGCAGGGGGGGCGCCCTGGACAGCATTATATATGTTATTTGAGGAGGTATATAGTGTGTGGACACTATATACGGTCCCCTGTCTGCATTTAATACTATATTATAACGGGGCTGAAGCGCGCCGAAGAGAGGGCGGGGCTTAGCCCCCACAGCAGTGTTCAGCGCCATTTTCTCTCTGTCCCCGCCAAAAATGTGTACAAACATGGAGGGGCACAGATTTTTAGTGTTATAATGAATATAGCACTGTTTTTTAGAAAGAGGTATATAATCATTGCTGTGCATGTTTCTCTGTGTGTTCCCTGTCAGAATACCCACTATAGTCCACATGTGTCTACACAATCAGCTATGGGAATCACTGTCTGCATCGCCGACGCCTGTTGGTACTTGATGCTGTAGAGGCAGAGTCAACAGGTCGGTAGTTGTATGCTTGTTAAAAGTAAACACTGTATGGGAGACACAGTAGTATGTGGGTGACCCTGGCGGCACCAACTGTTATTACTGGGTGTAAATTAACATGCTGTAACTGCCTTATACCTGTATATATATATATTTATATGTATGCTACGGTTCCATGGGCCTGTAGCTCGTGCACAGACTCTGTAGTATATGTGTGGGAGTGTTATTAAAATTATTTACGTATATTCCCCTCGGACCGACTACTGGGTTGTCTGTCGACCATAAGGTTTCCTGTTAGATCAACAATTGGGCATTCAGTACATGGTCATACACATTCCGAACACATTAATGTCGCTAAGAACCCGAAGGTTCCGGACAATCCGCTTATATGTATGTTTTATATATACATATATATATATATATATATATGTGTGTATGTGTATATATATATATATATATATATATATATATATATATATATAAATTTAGGATATGTGTGCAATTGTGTATTACATTATGTATATTCTTATTATGATTTATAATGAATGCTGAAGTAATAGTATTCCTTCTCATGTGCTGGTCGCTCTGTTGATAAAGCTCTAGGTCGACCGTGATGAGTTTGTCTCAGATCCTCTCAAGGGCCAATATTTACTAATATTCGTGTTTTGGCCGTTTTGAAGGGTGTTTGAACTCGAATGGTATCGGGTGCATTTTACTGCAACTTTTTGAATCCTGATACGATCATTCACTAAGCTGCCGAGTTTTACACAATCGTTTTTTCCGATGTCGATGTGATTCGTAATATCAGGCAGTGTTTTACGGGAGTGATGAGTAAAACACTGCCTGACAAAACACAAGGAATCCCGGCCGGATCTGTGAGATCCGTGCAGGGCTTCATTGTGTACCTTAAAAAGTTGATTAAACTGTTTAAAAATCTGAAAAAAATTGCGTGGGGTCCCCCCTCCTAAGCACAACCAGCCTCGGGCTCTTTGAGCCGTTCCTGGTTGAAAAAAAGTGGGGGGAAAAATGACAGGGGTCCCCCCATATTTAATCAACCAGCACTGAGCTCTGGTCCTGGTTCCAAAAATACGGGGGACAAAAAGCGTAGGGGTCCCCCATATTTCTGAAACCAGCACCGGGCTCCACTAGCTGGGGAGATAATGCCACAGCCGGGGGACACTTTGATATCGGTCCCTGCGGCCGTGCCATTAAAACCCCAACTAGTCACCCCTGGCCGGGGTACCCTGGAGGAGTGGGGACCCCTTCAATCAAGGGGTCCCCCCCCTCCAGCCACCCAAGGGCCAGGGGTGAAGCCCGAGGCTGTCCCCCCATCCAAGGGCGGCAGATGAGGGGCTGATAGCCAATTGTGAATATTGTTTTTAGTAGCAGTACTACAAGTCCCAGCAAGCCTCCCCCGCAAGCTGGTACTTGGAGAACCACAAGTACCAGCATGCGGTGGAAAACCGTGCCCGCTGGTACCTGTAGTACTACTACTAAAAAAATACCCCAATAAAAACAGGACACACACACCGTGACCGTACAACTTTATTACATACATGCACACCAACATACACACATACTTACCTATGTTCCCACGAGGCTCGGTCCTCTTCTCCATGTAGAATCCTTGGGGTACCTGTGAAAAAAATTATACTCACATAATCCAGTGAAGAATCCGGCCTTTGAATAATCCACGTACTTGGCACACAAAAAAACGCAAACCCGACCACGCACTGAGAGGGGTCCCATGTTTACACATGGGACCCCTTTCCCCCGACTGCCAGGACCCCCCTGACTCCTGTCAAAGAGGGTCCCTTCAGCCAATCAGGGAGCGCCACGTCGTGGCACCCTCCTGATTGGCTGTGTGCTCCTGTAGTGTCTGTCAGGCAGCACACGGCACAGATACAATGTAGCGCCTATGCGCTCCATTGTAGCCAATGGTGGGAACTTTGCGGTCAGCGGTGAGGTTGCTTTCGGTCAACCTCTGACCGCAAAGTTCCCACCATTGGCTACAATGGAGCGCATAGGCGCTACATTGTATCACTGCCGTGTGCTGCCTGACAGACACTACAGGAGCACACAGCCAATCAGGAGGGTGCCACGACGTGGCGCTCCCTGATTGGCTGAAGGGACCCTCTTTGACAGGAGTCAGGGGGGGTCGGGGAAAGGGGTCCCATGTGTAAACATGGGACCCCTTTCAGTGCGTGGTCGGGTTTGCGGTTTTTTTTTTTTGCCAAGTACGTGGATTATTCAAAGGCCGAATTCTTCACTGGATTATGTGAGTATAATTTTGTCCACAGGTACCCCTAGGATTCTACATGGAGAAGAGGACCGAGTCTCGTGGGAACATAGGTAAGTATGTGTGTATGTTGGTGTGCATGTATGTAATAAAGTTGTACTGTCACGGTGTGTGTGTCCTGTTTTTATTGGGGTATTTTTTTAGTAGTAGTACTACAGGTACCAGCGAGCCCGGTTTTCCTCTGCATGCTGGTACTTGTGGTTCTCCAAGTACCAGCTTGCGGGGGAGGCTTGCTGGGACTTGTAGTACTGCTACTAAAAACAATATTCACAATTGGCTATCAGCCCCCCATCTGCCGCCCTTGGATGGGGGGACAGCCTCGGGCTTCACCCCTGGCCCTTGGGTGGCTGGAGGGGGGGGACCCCTTGATTGAAGGGGTCCCCACTCCTCCAGGGTACCCCGGCCAGGGGTGACTAGTTGGGGTTTTAATGGCACGGCCGCAGGGACCGATATCAAAGTGTCCCTGTGCATTATCTCCCCAGCTAGTGGAGCCCGGTGCTGGTTTCAGAAATACGGGGGACCCCTACGCTTTTTGTCCCCCGTATTTTCGGAACCAGGACCAGGCACAGAGCCCGGTGCTGGTTGATTAAATATGGGGGAACCCCTGTCCTTTTTTTTCCCCATATTTTTTCAACCAGGACCGGCTCAAAGAGCCCGAGGCTGGTTATGCTTAGGAGGGGGGACCCCACGCAATATTTTTTCCCGTTTTAACACTAAACAGACCCTTTCCCATAGATAACCATGCACAGATCTCACTGATCCATGCATGGTTATCCAAACTCGACTGGAAAAAGCAGGACTATTTTATTGCTGCTTTTTTAACGAATCGAAAAAAAACAGACCCGCACTTGAGCACTCAGAAACTAACACCCAAATACGAATGAATAGTGAATGCCCGTATTCTATGAAATAACAGCCGCGTTTGACTGATGGTCTATTCATTCGTATTTGTGAACGTTGTCATTCAAACCATTACGAATAGTCCAAACACTGCCGAGATTGGTGCTTAGTGAATTCCCGGATTGGGACTTAGAAAAAAAAAAACACAAATCGGCCAAACTCCGATTTTTAGTAAATCCTGGCCAAGGAGTCCGAATGTTTATTCTTTTCCCGCTGCGGATAGAATACTGTGAAAGTCAACTCCTGGTCGACACGGGGCCCAGTCACAAAGGATCGTACACAGGAAGCGAAGTGATATTTTATTCTTTACTTTGGAGTTATTTGCATTACCTGCACATGGGGGAGTGTTTTTTTATTCGGAAAGGCATCCGATAGAATTACCCTATAGAGAGAGGGGATGTGTCTTATGTTGATTCTTCTCTATAACATGGCGGCAGGTTGCCGTGCGACTGCAGAAGAAATGCTGAGGCCGAATCCGAGAGATACTGGAGTGTTTCCCTGGGACGGTGTACCGCTGTTTGGGAGGCCTCAGTTCAGTTCAGTCAATCTTGGCAGATATGGCGGGTAAGTCTAACTTTGTGAGTTAGATTCCCTCACAACGGTTGGTGACGCATTCGGTTGTGGGATGCAGTCATTTTAACCGGTTTGATACCCTTCTTTTTTCCTTTTCGGTGCAGACTGTGGAAGGTGAAAAGGTAAGAGTTCTGCAGCCTTGTTAGGTTCGCAGAAGTGGATGTTGCTTTCTGTTTCTACCACATCCACCACATGTCGCTGGGTCTATGTGGCTGGAGCCCACTCCGGTGGGAACTCGTCTACTATTCTTCAGTCAGTCCGGGAATGGACTTGGACCTGTGAGTTACTAATAGAATCCAAAGGGGGACATGCTGGAGTTTACAGATGATTCCCCTCACTGATTTTCGAATAGATCTTAGCGATTCCCCTCTGGAAGGGGAGGTAGTACGCGACGCCATTCCAGAGTTGCGTCAGGTTCAGGACATTGTCCTGCTGTCCCTAAAAAAAAAAAAATCAAAGATTTCTACTTGCGAAGGGAGCTCCAGCACGTAAAGGTAGAAAAGGGGTTGAATGCGTTTTTTTCTCCGCATTCGGCTTACCTGGGTTGATATCCAGGATTGTCTTTGCCATTTCACCGGAGTGATGGCAGTATGATGGGTTTCTTTCAATAGTAAGAGCCATTGTTATTCTGTACTGAGACGCTCTCCTAAATAAGGCGAGGTCAAGAAACAAGTGGTGCAAATCGTTGTTTCTCTCTGACTGTTCTTCAACACAGGGAATGGCTGTTGTTCCCAACGACGCAGATGTCGGTGGTGGGTATCAGAGTAGATAATGAACTGTTGAGGTTCTGTGTTTTCCTGTGGAAAGAGGTCTGAGGATCCAGAGTCTGATCGGATTTGCAGTGACAATCCATCAATATGTACCGTTGATGAAGAAGAGGGTGCGGTCTAAGAGGCTTTTCGGTGAGCAGGTCATATGCCAGAGTGGTTTTCACGGGGCCAGTTGGAAATGTGGTCCGGGTCTCACCTGCACATGCGCCAGAATATAATTCTAATGGCCAGGATATTGCTCCTGTGGTGTCTGCTCAGTTCTCACCTCCTAGAGGGAAGAAGGTTCGAATCCAGGATGGGATCCTGGTGTCCGTGCATGCAGATCTCCGAGACTGGGGAGCATTCCTTGCAAGGGAAGTATTTCCAGTGGAAAAGGTCAAGCTGGGAAGCTTGTTTGCAATAAGTTTTCTTGAATTAAGAGCTATTTTCAATGAACATATGCTTTGTAATCTGCTGTGTTAATTCTGTCGGACGACTTGACAGCTGTGGTGTTAGTATGCCGCTAGGGCGGAACATGGAGCAAAGCGGCAATGGCAGATGCCGTAAAAGTTTTCCGCTGGGTGAAAAGACTGGTAAATGCTATATTAGCAGTCTTCGGTCCGGATGTGAACGACGGAGAAATAGATTCCTCTGCAGATGCGATCTCCATCTAGGAGATATACAGTCGTCATCGAGAAGTTTCACTGAAGCGACAGGTCTTTGAGGTGTTCCTCAATTCGACATATAGGTGTCTCGCCTCAACGAGAGATCTCAGGGATATTGTTCCAGGTCAGGGGACACTCAAGCTATAGCAGTGGACGTCCTCGGGACACCTTGGGTGTTTTCAGTCGGTCTATGTGTCCCCTCCGTTTTCACTTTTCTGAGGGTGATTTACATAAGACGAACAAAGGTTCAGGCGATCCTCATTGTTCCGGTCTGAACATGGAGGGCTTGGTATCCAGTTCTTCAAGATTTACTCATAGAAGATTCCTGGCCTCTTCCTCTACGTGAGGAACTGTTACAGCAAGATCCGGGCGTGTATCAAGACTTATCGCGGCTGCGTTTGGCGGCGTTGCGGTTGAACGCCATATCCTAGCCAGAAAGGGTATTCCCAGTGAAGTCATATCCACTTTTCTTCAGGCTAGAACAGAAGTAACGGCAAAGCCTTCCCACCGTGTTTGGAGAAAATATGTGTCTTGGTGTGAATCCAACAAGGCTACTTCGGAAGCTTCAGGTGGGTCGTTCTTCTCCATTCTTTGCAAGCAGGTGTGGGTGCAGGCCTAAAGTTAGGCTCCATTCAAGTGCGGTTTTGGCCTTATAAATTTTTCTTTCAAGAAAGAATTGGCGACCTTTCCGGAAGTTCGGACCTTCGTGGAAGGAGTACTGCATATCCAACCTCCATTTGTGCCCCCACAATGATTGGAACCTTTCTGAAAGGTTGTGTAAAATTCTCTCTTGGAGAGTGGTCATGCTTTTGGCTTTGGCGTCGGCACGGCGGGTGTCGGAGGTAGCGGCTGGGTCTCACAAGAGCCCCTGTTTGATCTTCAAGGAGGATAGAGCGAAAGTGAGAACTCGGATAATAGTTCTGCCAACAGTGGTTTAGGTGTTTCGCAGAAACCAGCCTATTTGATGCCTGTGGTTACTTAAGCTGATTCAAGGTCTCTCAATGTAGTCGGAGCTTTGAATATTTATGTCGCCAATTTGGCTCAGATTGCGGAAACAGAGGCTCTGTTTGTCTGGGATGCTCCCAACGTGATTGGGGCGCCTGCGTCTCTGCAGTCGGTTACACGCTAGATCTGTGATCCGATTCGGCGTGCTCGTTCTACGGCTTTATTGCCGTTACCGAATTCGGTGGTGACCCATTCTACTAGGAAGGTGGGCTTTCTTGGGCGGATGCCCGAGGAGTCTCGGTGATTCAACTTTGCAGAGCGGATACTTGGTCGGGTTCAAACACTTTTTGCTAAGCTCTACAAGTTTGATACCCTGGCTGATGGGGACCTCATGTTGCTCAATCGGTGCTGCAGAGTCGTCCGCACTCTCCCGCCCGGTCTGGAGCTTTGGTATAAACCCCATGGTCCTTACGGAGTCCCCAGCATCCTCTAGGACGTAGGAGAAAATAGGATTTTAATACCTACTGGTAAATCATTTCTCTTAGTCCGTAGAGAATGCTGGGCGCCCGTCCCAGTGCGTACTGTGTCTGCAGTTAATGGTTATGGTTACACTCTGGTGGGGTTTCTTTTCTGTCAGGCTGTTGCTGATGTTGTGCATGCCATGGCAGGTGGTGTCTTATTATTGGTTGTGTTACATATTCTCTCAGCATGTGGCTGTGTATTTTTTCATGCCGTTGGCTGGTATTCTTTTGATACTCACGTTCTGCGGTATGTTCGTGGTGTGAGCTGGTATGACACTCACCGTGTTTATACAATAAATTCTTTCCTCGAAATGTCCGTCTCCCTGGGCACAGTTTTCTAACTGAGGTCTGGAGGAGGGGCATAGAGGGAGGAGCCAGTTCACACCCATTCAAAGTCTTTTAGTGTGCCCATGTCTCCTGCGGATCCAGTCTATACCCCATGGTCCTTACAGATGCCCCAGCATCCTCTACGGACTAAGACAAAAGGATTTACCGGTAGGTATTAAAATCCTATTTTTATTAAGGGCTCTACACCTTGGATGAGGTAATACAACCTTCAGTTTAGACTATTGCAGCACCTCTTTGCAGTGGAGATGTCTCCTATACACTCTCACAGTGGGAACTTTTATTATTCTTTATATAGCAACGCCATTGTGTGCAGCTGTGTACAACTTATGTCACTCCCTGACCCATTGGTGCTTACAGTCCATATTCAATGTTGCACAAGAACACATAGGCATTAGGGTTAATTTTGTCACATTCCAAGTTATTTACCTATATGTGTTTGGAGTGTGGGGAGGAAACCATGCAAACACTGGAAGATTCCACAAACTCCACACCGATATGGTCCTGGTCGGGTATGAAAGTCAAGACCCCTGTGCTGTGAGGCATGAATGCTAACCGCTATGCTGCCTAAACATCTGCTGGAAGACTGTAAAAATGACAGCGGATCTCGGAGATGGTTGTCATTTCACTAGGGTGTTTCATCCGGTCTGTCTTGTAGAGTTCGAGCATGTTCCCAGTACAGGTGAGTGAGGATGTTGGCATGATACTGTAAAATGACTAATTAGTATTATGTCGAATGGGAAGTTACAGTTTGTAAGGTTAAAAGTATTGTAATCCATAACAGTAAATGGATCCAGGCATTTAAAGTTAGAACAGTTTCACTGATTATATGTACTACTTAATATCATGGTTTTTTTTCAAGCCAACTTGTTATGAGTTTTCAGCTGTAGCAGGCAGCATATTTGAATGTCCAGCTTGAATTTTGGGGCCAGGTTCAGAAATGTATTGCATATTTAAGCAAATAGAGGTATAAAATAATAGTGATGATCAGATAATCTATTCTAATACTTTGCACCTACCACCTAATTATATCATTAATTAGTGTACCTTGCTTTTTATTACAGCCATACCTCTTCAAGAACCTCTAGGTTGTACAGTCCGTATACATGGCTGATTGCAGTCCTGCTAATGCCATTGTTTTTCAGGTCAGTGGAAGCAATGTTCAGAAGAACTTATGAAAATAGAGATGATGTCACCACGGAAACCACCATTGTTCCTAACAAAAGAGGCAGCCTCGGTGTACCATGATATGAGTAAGTGCCATTGATGTTTTGTAAGTGGAGGTTTTAAGTAGAAAAAAGTGCGCACAGAATTATCTTTGTGTGTATAGATTTCTATTTGCTGAACAATAATGACTATCATCATATATGAACAAGAATGATATAGACAAAATTGAGCTGCATGTACAGACGACTGAAGACCACATTAAACGACCAGCGTGTTCATGCATTGTTCAAGCGTACACGCTGGACGATATGAATGATAGATCTTTTTTTTTTTTTAAAGTTATCGTTCATATCATACATTCATATCGCCCAGTGTATAGGGGGTAGGGAGGCCAATCCCGGGATTGGGATAGTGCGGATCCCGGGATTTAGGGTCAACAACGGCTGGGATTCAATTCCGTGATTGGTAGTGCAGTCATAGGTCACGCTGCACCGTCACTCGCCGCCGAGGGGGAGAAGAGGATGTTTTCCACTCGCCCGCCCTGCATGTATGGCGAGTTATGTGTGCAGGGGGTAAATTTACTAAGATGGGAGTTCTATTTAAGATGGGATGTTGCCCAAAGCAACCAATCAGCTTCTACTTCTCATTTATCTAGCACCTTCTAGAAGGTAATACCTGGAATCTGATTGGTTGCTATGGGCAACATCCCATCTTAAATAGAACTCCCATCTTAGTAAATTTACCCCCAGGTCGGGTCGAGGAGGGGCGGCCACATAGGGAAACGCCAATCCCGGGAATCCCGGGATTAACCATTTTTCAATCCCGATACCCGGGATTGGAAAAATGGCCCGGGATTGGCCTCCCTAGTAGGGAAACTGTAGTTGTTGGCACGTCCAGTAAACTCAATGGGGTATATGCAATAGCGGGCGAATTTCAGAAAAAGGCGAATTCCGGAACGTTTTCGCCTCAAAAAATCAATTCGCCTATGCAGTGCAGTACTTTTTCGCAAAAAAACGGACCGTCAAAATTCGCCTTTTCTCAATTCGCCTTTTTCCGCATTCGCCTTTTCTGCAATGGTACAGATGCTGCAATTCGCCTCCAGCATATTCAATTCAAGTTTGGAAATTCGCCTGCAGTGCTTTTAGACAGCAAATTCGCGATTTTCAATCCGCCACACTTTGGAGGGTGAAAACAAATAAAAAAATTTTAAACATGTTTTTTTGGGGGGGTTTTTTTTTGGGAATAGCAGATCTATTTATATTAGAAGGGATTAGGTTTTTTTTTTTTTTTTTGGGGGAGGCACAAATATTATTTATATATTTTTTAATTTTTTTTTTTTTTTTTTTTTTTTTTTTTTTGCTGGAACGGTAAAATCTGAAAAAAAAATGGCGTGGGGTCCCCCCTCCAAAGCATAACCAGCCTCGGGCTCATTGAGCTGGTCCTGGTTCTAAAAATGCGGGGAAAAAATTGACAGGGGATCCCCCGTATTTTTAAAACCAGCACCGGGCTCTGCGCCTGATGCTGGTGCCAAAAATACGGGGGACAAAACGAGTAGGGGTCCCCCGTATATTTAACACCAGCATCGGGCTCCACTAGCTGGACAGATAATGCCACAGCCGGGGGTCACTTTTATGCCGTGCCCTGCGGCCGTGGCATCAAATATCCAACTAGTCACCCCTGGCCGGGGTACCCTGGGGGAGTGGGGACCCCTTCAATCAAGGGGTCCCCCCCCCCAGCCACCCAAGGGCCAGGGGTGAAGCCCGAGGCTGTCCCCCCCCATCCAATGGGCTGCGGATGGGGGGGCTGATAGCCTTTGTGATAATAAAAAGATATTGTTTTTTCCATTAGTACTACAAGTCCCAGCAAGCCTCCCCCGCAAGCTGGTACTTGGAGAACCACAAGTACCAGCATGCGGGAGAAAAACGGGCCCGCTGGTACCTGTAGTACTACTGGAAAAAAAATACCCAAATAAAAACAGGACACACACACCGTCGACAGTAAAACTTTATTTCACACTACCGACACACACATACTTACCTATGTTCACACGCCGACATCGGTCCTCTTCTCCATGTAGAATCCACGGATACCTGAAAAGCAAAGTTCAATATACTCACCTTAACCAGGGTCCAGAGATAAATCCACGTACTTGGCAAAAAAAGAAAACGCATTTACCCGCACCAAAAACGGACTGAAAGGGGTCCCATGCTGACACATGGGACACCTTTCCACGATTAAGATCTGTCAGTGACAGCTGTCACTGACAGGTCTCTAAGCCAATCAGGAAGCGCAACTTCGTTGCGCTCACCTGATTGGCTGATCGCTGTGACAGCGCATCGCACAGCTCCCTCCATTATATTCAATGGTGGGAACTTAGCGGCTAGCGGTGAGGTCACCCGCCGGTCAGCGGCTGACCGGCGGGTGACCCCACCGCTAGCCGCTAAGTTCCCACCATTGAAAGTAATGGAGCGGCTTTGCGAGGCGCTGTCAGAGTACAGACGGCGTCCAGCCAATCAGGTGAGCGCCACGGCAGTAGCGCTTCCTGATTGGCTGAAGGGACATCAGTGACAGGAGTCACGTGATGTCCCGGCATTCGGGGGAAGGGGTTTGATGTGAAAACATTGGACCCCTTTCAGTCCGGTATGGCTCGGTGTTCGGTTTGTTTTTTTACAAAGTACGTGGATTTACCTCTGGACCTGGACCTCTGGACGCTGGAAGGTGAGTATAATTTTTTGACAGGTACCCTCGGATCGTCGGAGATCGTTGCAGTCGGCGTGTCAACACAGGTAAGTATGTGTGTGTCGGCGTATGAAATAAAGTTTTACTATCAAGGTGTGTGTGTCCTGTTTTTATTTGGGTATTTTTTCCCCAGTAGTACTACAGGTACCAGCGGGCCCGTTTTTCTCCCGCATGCTGGTACTTGTGGTTCTCCAAGTACCAGCTTGCGGGGGAGGCTTGCTGGGACTTGTAGTACTAATGGAAAAAACAATATCTTTTTATTATCACAAAGGCTATCAGCCCCCCCATCCGCAGCCCATTGGATGGGGGGGGACAGCCTCGGGCTTCACCCCTGGCCCTTGGGTGGCTGGGGGGGGGGGACCCCTTGATTGAAGGGGTCCCCACTCCCCCAGGGTACCCCGGCCAGGGGTGACTAGTTGGATATTTGATGCCACGGCCGCAGGGCACGGCATAAAAGTGACCCCCGGCTGTGGCATTATCTGTCCAGCTAGTGGAGCTCGATGCTGGTGTTAAAAATACGGGGGACCCCTACTCGTTTTGTCCCCCGTATTTTTGGCACCAGCATCAGGCGCAGAGCCCGGTGCTGGTTTTAAAAATACGGGGATCCCTGCCCGATTTTTCCCCTGCATTTTTAGAACCAGGACCAGCTCGATGAGCCCGAGGCTGGTTATGCTTTGGAGGGGGGACCCCACGCCATTTTTTTTTCGGGTTTTTCCCCGTTTTTTCACGTTTTTAAAAATCGCGGCAAAATCCGCCAAATCGGCCGATTTTCGCCCGCGACCCTGGCGAATCCGTTTTTCATTGCATATGGTGAATTCCGGAAGCCACCTTCCGGAATTCACCTGGCGAATTTGGTCGAATTGAAAAAACGGCGATAATTGCCGCGATTTCGCCCGCTATTGCATATACCCCAATATGCTCCGATTATCAGCGCAATAGAAAAAATTGCAAAGCACAGTTACATGTTTCTGGGTTCATTAGACTTGTCTAAAAATATTTAACATGTATAATTTTATATATTGTTTTAACCACTGTAACAAGCTAAACTATGCAGTCATAGAGCATATAGCCCAGTGATAGGCCACAGATGGCCCTCCAAGCCTTTACCTGCAGCCCCCTAGCCTTCCTGTGTCTGTTTTTTTTTTTTTTTTGTTACTGTTTAAATGCCTGTTGATATGTTTTTATAGATGTCTTTCTTTGATTACTGTATGTCCATTTTCTCAAATTCACACATTCCTAAAGACTCATGATATCTGCCTGTGGAGATGATTAGGATAATTACTGACCGAACCAAAGAGAATAAAATTGAGTACACGCTATACGACAGGGCTTGACAAATCTAGGAGCCAGAATGAAATTGTAGGAGCCAGACCACACTTTCCCCCCACAAAAAACTGAACACACTACCCCCATGCAATCCAGTCCACAAGCCACACAACGAAGGGCAAACCAGCCCTCTGCAGCTATCCTCCCGGGCAAGCACCCCCCCCCCCCCCCCCCCCCATCCTGCCCGTGGCCTCATTGTTATCCACTCTGTAGCCGCAATCCCTGGCCACGCATAGAATCTCTTACCGGAGAGCTCTGTGCAGCCGGAGTTTGTAGGCAGCAGGCAGCGCAGGCTGTGACAGACAGCTGAAGTCAGCTCAGGCCCAGATGGACACTCGACACATGCTTAAAAATTGCCGCCACAATACAGGTACACCCACGAGTCTCTGCTGGGACTGTTGAGGATCTGCTTCCTCCCTCTCTGCATGATCTGGTCGTCGGGCAGCAAAATCTAGGAGTCATGGCGACCTGGCCCTCGGGATTTGTCAAGCTTTGCTATATACGATATATTGACCAATCGTATGGTCTTGTCGCATCTTCCCATCTGATGTGCTGCAAATCAGATACAATGTATGAAATGGTTCAGTAACAATACCCCAGCAGCAATATATTGTGTCATTGTATGGCAGAGTGTGTTTGCAGACATGATATATCATTACATCATATCGTGTTATCACTAGATCGACAAGTCGTCCCGGTATGCAGCTTTTTTCATCTGATGATTAAGGAAATTCTAAAAACATGAGCTGCACAGTCTTTTTGAAGGTACATGCAAGTGCCTTCTGAAATATTTTTAGTTGCCCATTGCTGCCATAGGGTCTTTTTCCGGGCTATTCGTCTGAGATATTGGGTGAGCCTTCTGAAAAGTTTGGGAGATTTGGTGAGGCAGAACAATTGAGCTTTAGTAAAAGAACACAAGTAAAGTTTAAAATCTATTACACACATGTCATCAGAACCACACATGCCTCTTCATATGCATCAGACTCCTCTCCAGGACACCAACTTTTTACACGTGCCCCACTGCATAGCAGCTACTGACAGTAGTGCCCCTTATTCACTTTATGCCAGACAGTAGTGCTGCCCCTTATTTACTTTATGCCACAAATTGGTTTAAATAATCCTGCCTGGCTTACATGAATCATCGTCCGGTGCTGATATAGAGGTCCATACAGTAAGAAGGATGTCTCTGCTCCTTGTGCTGGTGATGCTGAGCTGTCTTCTGTTTGTTAACGGCGGTTTCCGCTGCATCCAGTTGTATAGCCCTGGTTTATTTTCTAAATATACTGTAAACTCCTTCCTAACTTTCATTGTGAGTTAAACTGAGTACACATTAGACTTTTTTGGACTATTTGTTCAGCGACTAATCGTATGATAACTCGTCTAGCGTGTACTCACTAATGCGCGTTCCCGTGAGTTGTTCATAGTGTCTTTTGGTCAGGCCTACATGCTGCTCCATCTGAGGATGCCGATAACGATGTTTAGCACATTGCACGGTGTGTATGTATGCACTACCTACGTATACCTGATATATCGTTAAGGACCAGACAACCTAATGATGCCCAATAAATCATTCGGTCGTTAGCTTGATTGCACAGTGTGTATGCACTATAACATTTGTCTGGGAGTTCAAGAGAAATAATTGGCGTTGCATAGTTTGCCCGTCGTCTAGTGTGTACCCAACTTTAGATACACTCTTTCAGAGTGTATCTGCTGATTCCTTTACGGAAGTGTGGCATCAGTGGGAATTAATTCTTCTCCATGAATACATACACTGTGGAAATAAAACTGCTGATCAGATAAGATGACATAATGGTAAGGATGGACTTATGTGCACATCTGCTTGCAGTGCTCTCCCTTAGGAGACTATACATATGGTAATAGTAGCAGGAAAGGGGTGATATTCTAGCGACTCCAGTTGACCATTACTGCTTAGTGTCTCGAATGGAATGTGATAAGGTTTTGAATTGCAGATGGATGAAGTAAGCAAAATCTGTGGACCTCAAATGATCACATGCGGAAATGTGTTTATCCAGAAACATCCTTGATACACCCATATCCTAATATTTCTCTGACGTCCTAGTGGATGCTGGGAACTCCGTAAGGACCATGGGGAATAGAAGGGCTCCGCAGGAGACTGGGCACTCCAAAAGAAAGATTAGGTACTATCTGGTGTGCACTGGCTCCTCCCTCTATGCCCCTCCTCCAGACCTCAGTTAGATTTCTGTGCCCGGCCGAGCTGGATGCACACTAGGAGCTCTCCCTAGCTCCTAGAAAGAAAGTATATATTAGGTTTTTTATTTTACAGTGAGACCTGCTGGCAACAGGCTCACTGCAATGAGGGACTAAGGGGAGAAGAAGCGAACCTACCTGCTTGCAGCTAGCTTGGGCTTCTTAGGCTACTGGACACCATTAGCTCCAGAGGGATCGACCGCAGGACCCGTCCTTGGTGTTCGTTCCCGGAGCCGCGCCGCCGTCCCCCTTACAGAGCCAGAAGCATGAAGATGGTCCGGAAAATCGGCGGCAGAAGACTTCAGTCTTCACCAAGGTAGCGCACAGCACTGCAGCTCTGCGCCATTGCTCCTCTGTACACCTCACACTCCGGTCACTGATGGGTGCAGGGCGCTGGGGGGGGGGGGGCGCCCTGAGCAGCAATATAAACACCTTGGCTGGCAAAATAATAACAATATATAGCCCCAGAGGCTATATATGTGAAAATTACCTCTGCCAGAATCCATAAAAAGCGGGAGAAAAGTCTGCCGAAAAAGGGGCGGAGCTATCTCCCTCAGCACACTGGCGCCATTTCTCCCTCACAGTTCCGCTGGAAGGAAGCTCCCTGGCTCTCCCCTGCAGTCTGCACTACAGAAAGGGTAAAAAAGAGAGGGGGGGCACTAAATTTAGGCGCAGTATAACTTATAGCAGCTATAAGGGGACATAATTCAGTTAGTCCCTGCATTATATAGCGCTCTGGTGTGTGCTGGCATACTCTCTCTCTGTCTCCCTAAAGGGCTTTTGTGGGGTCCTGTCTCCTGTTAAGAGCATTCCCTGTGTGTGTGCGGTGTGTCGGTACGATTGTGTCGACATGTTTGATGAGGAGGCTTATGTGGAGGCAGAGCAGACGCCTGTAAATGTGATGTCACCCCCTGCGGGGCAGACACCTGAGTGGATGGACTTATGGAAGGAATTCCGTGCAAGTGTCGACTCCTTACATAAAAAATTTGACGACATGCCAAATGCGGGACAGCCGGCTTCTCAGCTCGTGCCTGCCCAGACGACTCAAAGGCCATCAGGGGCTCTAAAGCGCCCACTACCTCAGATGGCAGACACAGATGTCGACACAGATACTGATACCAGTGTCGACGACGAAGAGTCTAATTTAATGTCCACTAGGGCCATTCGTTGCATGATTGAGGCAATGAAAGAGGTATTACACATTTCTGATATAAACCCAGGTACCTCAAAAAAGGGTATTATGTTTGGGGAGAAAAAACTACCAATAGTTTTTCCCCCATCTGAAGAATTAAATGAAGTGTGTGAAGAAGCGTGGGCTTTCCCCGATAAAAAATTGGTAATTTCTAAAAAGTTACTAATGGCGTTCCCTTTCTCGCCAGAGGATAGGTCACGTTGGGAAACTCCCCCTAGGGTGGATAAAGCGTTCACACGTTTGTCAAAAAAGGTGGCACTACCGTCTCCGGATACTGCCGCCCTAAAGGAACCTGCTGATAGAAAGCAGGAGGCTATCCTGAAGTCTATATATACACACACAGGTGTTATACTGAGACCAGCTATTGCTTCAGCATGGATGTGCAGTGCTGCTGCTGCATGGTCAGATTCCCTGTCAGAAAATATTGACACCCTAGACAGGGACACTATATTGCTAACCGTAGAGCATATAAAAGACTCAGTCTTATACATGAGAGATGCACAGAGGGAGATCTGCCGGCTGGCATCTAGAATAAGTGCATTGTCCATTTCTGCTAGGAGAGGCTTATGGACTCGGCAGTGGACAGGGGATGCAGATTCAAAAAGGCACATGGAAGTTTTGCCTTATAAGGGTGAGGAGTTATTCGGGGATGGTCTCTCGGACCTAGTTTCCACAGCAACAGCTGGGAAGTCAGCATTTCTGCCCCATGTCCCCTCACAGCCTAAGAAAGCGCCGTATTATCAGGTACAGTCCTTTCGACCCCAGAAAAACAGGCGGGGAAAAGGCCGGGTCCTTTCTGTCTAGAGGCAGAGGTAGGGGAAAAAAGCTGCAACACACAGCAGGTTCCCAGGAACAAAAGTCCTCCCCCGCTTCTTCTAAGTCCGCCGCATGACGGTGGGGCTCCACAGGCGGAGCCAGGTACGGTGGGGGGCCACCTCAAAAATGTCAGCGATCAGTGGGCTCGCTCACAGGTGGATCCCTGGATCCTTCAAGTAGTATCTCAGGGGTACAAGCTGGAATTCGAGACGTCTCCCCCCCCCCGCCGTTTCCTCAAATCTGCCTTGCCGACAACTCCCTCGGGCAGGGAGGCTGTGCTAGAGGCAATTCACAAGCTGTATTCCCAGCAGGTGATAGTCAAGGTGCCCCTACTTCAACAAGGACGGGGTGACTATTCCACACTGTTTGTGGTACCGAAACCGGACGGTTCGGTGAGACCCATTTTAAATTTGAAATCCTTGAACACATACATAAAAAAATTCAAGTTCAAGATGGAATCGCTCAGGGCCGGTTATTGCAAGCCTGGACGAGGGGGATTACTTGGTATCTTTGGATATCAAGGATGCTTACCTGCATGTCCCCATTTACCATCCTCACCAGGAGTACCTCAGATTTGTGGTACAGGATTGCCATTACCAATTCCAGACACTGCCGTTTGGACTGTCCATGGCACCGATGGTGTTTACCAAGGTAATGGCAGAAATGATGATACTCCTTCGAAAAAAGGGAGTTTTAATTATCCCGTACTTGGACGATCTCCTTATAAAGGCGAGGTCCAAGGAGCAGTTGTTGGTCGGAGTAGCACTATCTCGGGAAGTGCTACAACAGCACGGATGGATTCTAAACATTCCAAAGTCACAGCTGGTTCCTTCCACACGCCTACTGTTCCTGGGGATGGTTCTGGACACAGAACAGAAAAAAGTGTTTCTCCCGCAGGAGAAAGCCAAGGAGCTGTCATCTCTAGTCAGAGACCTCCTGAAACCAAAACAGGTATCGGTGCATCACTGCACACGAGTCCTGGGAAAAATGGTGGCTTCATACAAAGCAATTCCATTCGGCAGGTTCCATGCAAGGACCTTCCAGTGGGACCTCTTGGACAAGTGGTCGGGATTGCATCTTCAGATGCATCGACTGATAACCCTGTCTCCAAGGACCAGGGTGTCTCTGCTGTGGTGGCTGCAGAGTGCTCATCTTCTAGAGGGCCGCAGATTCGGCATACAGGACTGGGTCCTGGTGACCACGGATGCCAGCCTTCGAGGCTGGGGGGCAGTCACACAGGGAAGAAATTTCCAAGGACTTTGGTCAAGTCCGGAGTCGTCCCTACACATAAATATTCTGGAACTGAGGGCCATTTACAATGCCCTAAGTCAGGCAAGGCCCCTGCTTCAAAATCAGCCGGTACTGATCCAGTCAGACAACATCACGGCGGTCGCCCATGTAAACCGACAGGGCGGCACAAGAAGCAGGATGGCGATGGCAGAAGCCACAAGGATTCTCCGATGGGCGGAAAATCACGTCGTAGCACTGTCAGCAGTGTTCATTCCGTGAGTAGACAACTGGGAAGCAGACTTCCTCAGCAGACACGACCTACACCCGGGAGAGTGGGGACTTCATCCAGAAGTCTTCAAACTGTTGGTAAACCGTTGGGAAAGGCCACAGGTGGACATGATGGCGTCCCGCCTCAACAAAAAGCTAAAGAGATATTGCGCCAGGTCAAGGGACCCTCAGGCGATAGCTGTGGACGCTCTAGTGACACCGTGGGTGTACCAGTCGGTTTATGTGTTCCCTCCTCTGCCTTTCATACCAAAGGTGCTGAGAATAATAAGAAGGCGAGGAGTAAGAACGATACTCGTGGTTCCGGATTGGCCAAGAAGAGCTTGGTACCCAGAACTTCAAGAAATGATATCAGAGGATCCATGGCCTCTACCGCTCAGACAGGATCTGCTACAGCAGGGGCCCTGTCTGTTCCAAGACTTACCGCGGCTGCGTTTGACGGCATGGCGGTTGAATTCCGGATCCTAAAGGAAAAGGGCATTCCGGAGGAAGTCATTCCTACGCTGATAAAAGCCAGGAAAGAAGTAACCGCAAACCATTATCACCGTATTTGGCGAAAATATGTTGCGTGGTGTGAGGCCAGGAAGGCCCCTACAGAGGAATTTCAGCTGGGTCGTTTTCTGCACTTCCTACAGTCGGGAGTGACTATGGGCCTAAAATTGGGTTCCATTAAGGTCCAGATTTCGGCTCTGTCGATTTTCTTCCAGAAAGAACTGGCTTCAATGCCTGAAGTTCAGACATTTGTAAAGGGAGTGCTACATATTCATCCCCCTTTTGTGCCTCCTGTGGCACCTTGGGATCTCAACGTGGTGTTGAGTTTCCTGAAATCACATTGGTTTGAGCCACTTAAAACTGTGGATTTTAAATATCTCACGTGGAAAGTGGTCATGTTGTTGGCCTTGGCTTCGGCCAGGCGTGTGTCAGAATTGGCGGCTTTGTCATGTAAAAGCCCTTATCTGATTTTCCATATGGATAGGGCAGAATTGAGGACTCGTCCCCAGTTTCTCCCTAAGGTGGTATCAGCTTTTCACTTGAACCAACCTATTGTAGTGCCTGCGGCTACTAGGGACTTGGAAGATTCCAAGTTACTGGACGTAGTCAGGGCCTTGAAAATTTATGTTTCCAGGACGGCTGGAGTCAGGAAAACTGACTCGCTTTTTATCCTGTATGCACCCAACAAACTAGGTGCTCCTGCTTCTAATCAGACTATTGCTCGCTGGATTTGTAGCACAATTCAGCTGGCGCATTCCGCGGCTGGATTGCCGCATCCTAAATCAGTAAAAGCCCATTCCACGAGGAAAGTGGGCTCTTCTTGGGCGGCTGCCCGAGGGGTCTCGGCTTTACAACTTTGCCGAGCTGCAACTTGGTCAGGGGCAAACACGTTTGCAAAATTCTACAAATTTGATACCCTGGCTGAGGAGGACCTTGAGTTCTCTCATTCGGTGCTGCAGAGTCATCCGCACTCTCCCGCCCGTTTGGGAGCTTTGGTATAATCCCCATGGTCCTTACGGAGTTCCCAGCATCCACTAGGACGTCAGAGAAAATAAGATTTTACTCACCGGTAAATCTATTTCTCGTAGTCCGTAGTGGATGCTGGGCGCCCATCCCAAGTGCGGATTGTCTGCAATACTTGTATATAGTTATTGCCTAACTAAAGGGTTATTGTTAAGCCATCTGTTGAGAGGCTCTGTTGTATTTCATACTGTTAACTGGGTATAGTATCACGAGTTATACGGTGTGATTGGTGTGGCTGGTATGAGTCTTACCCGGGATTCAAAATCCTTCCTTATTGTGTCAGCTCTTCCGGGCACAGTATCCTAACTGAGGTCTGGAGGAGGGGCATAGAGGGAGGAGCCAGTGCACACCAGATAGTACCTAATCTTTCTTTTAGAGTGCCCAGTCTCCTGCGGAGCCCGTCTATTCCCCATGGTCCTTACGGAGTTCCCAGCATCCACTACGGACTACGAGAAATAGATTTACCAGTGAGTAAAATCTTATTTTTGCTGACATAAACGTGTGCACCTATACTGTCTTTATCCTCCTTCCCTGTAAACCTTAATGTTATTGGGAGAAATATTTATCACATGCCAAAATTTGCATTGTGGTTATAAATATTTTGTTTGATTCTTGTAGCTCATAAATGACTTGTACTATGTCTGAACCCTGCTTTCAGCGTAACTCAGTTTGAACATTGGTTCTTTAGTAAAAAAACAAAAAACTAGTACCATACTTGGCTATCCAGCACCTAAGTAAAGATTATCTATAGGTTAAAACTAGTGACCCACATTATTTCTTCAGTTATTTGTTAGTAACAAGACCTAAGCTAATTAACCCATCCACTAAATGGACGCAAAACACACGTGTGTGTGTGTGTGTGTGTGTGTGTGTGTGTGTGTGTGTGTGTGTGTGTGTGTGTGTGTGTGTGTGTGTGTGTGTGTGTGTGTGTGTGTGTGAAAATAAATCTCCTATATATTTGGCTACATCTGTGACTCTGTGCCTGCCCGTAACGCTGGGTGGAGTCACAGGGCTGTCCGGGGCGGAGCCACCTGCTTCTGACCAGTGCCTAGATGGACAGCCACAAAATCCAGCCACCATCAGCACTGCACTGCAGCACTGGATGGACACCCCACTGAGCACGGTACCACACACCCCTCCCTTGCTTTCCCCACCACAAACAGCCACTCACACCCCTAATGACACCTGCTATTCGCACCCTAACCCACCACAGCCACACTCCGCTAACCCCCCTCCCCAGCTCCCACCTGCAGCTTCTCATCGCCCGCAGCACTGGAGCCACCCGCACCCCCCACCCCGACCCAACACAGGCAGCCTCCACTTACCCCCGTCCCCAGCTCTCACCACTCACATGAAGCCGGAGGACGGCACCCGCAACTAGCAGCGCTGCCTGCCTCCGCCACCCTCCCTCTCCAGCAACCTCCTCCACTATCTCTGCGGCCGCACCACGGAAACCCTACGCACCCCGACGCGCAGCACGGGACCCACCCGCACCCCCCACCCCGACCCAACACACGCAGCCTCCACTTACCCCCGTCCCCAGCTCTCACCTCTCACATGAAGCCGGAGGACGGCACCCGCAACTAGCAGCGCTGCCTGCCTCCGCCACCCTCCCTCTCCAGCAACCTCCTCCACTATCTCTGCGGCCGCACCACGGAAACCCTACGCACCCCGACGCGCAGCACGGGACCCACCCGCACCCCCCACCCCGACCCAACACACGCAGCCTCCACTTACCCCCGTCCTCAGCTCTCACCTCTCACATGAAGCCGGAGGACGGCACCCGCAACTAGCAGCGCTGCCTGCCTCCGCCACCCTCCCTCTCCAGCAACCTCCTCCACTATCTCTGCGGACGCACCACGGAAACACTACGCACCCCGACCCGCAGCACGGGAGCCACCCGCACCTCAACCCACCACACCCACCTCCCACCTGCAGCTTCTCATCACCCGCAGCACGGGAGCAGCCCGCACCCCCCACCCCACTACCAACACAGCTAGCCTCCCCTAAACCCCCTCCCCAGCTCCCACCTGCACCCCTTCATCACCCCCTGTACGGGAGCAGCCCCCACACCCAACATCCACCCTCCACTAACCCCCCTCCACACCTCCCACCTCTCACACGCACCCCCCACCCCGACCCACCACATCCATCCTCCACTAACCCCCCTCCCCAACTTCCACCTCCAGCCTGTCATCACCCGCAGCATGGGGGCTGCATGCACCCCCCAGATCCACCCACCACATCCAGCCTCTGCTAACCACCCTCCCCAGCTCCCACCTCTAGCCTCTCATGACCCACCGCACGGGGGCCGGCCGCACCCCACAACCTCAACCCACCTCATCCAGCCTCTCATCAGCCGCAGCACGCAAGCAGGCCGCACCCCCCACCCCGATCCCCAACATGTAGCCTCCAATAACCCCCCTCCCCAGCTGCCCACTCTCACACGCACCCCCTACACCGATCTACCACATCCAGCCTCCACTAACCCCCCTCCCCAGCTACCTCCTACTGCCTCTCATCACCCGCAGCACGGGAGCCACCTGCACCTCAACCCACCACACCCACACTCCACTTACCCCCCTACCCACCTCCCACCTGCAGCTTCTAATCACCCGCAGCACGGGAGCAGCCCGCACCCACCACCCCACTACCAACACAGCTAGCCTCCCCTAATCCCCCTCCCCAGCTCCCACCTGCAGCATGTCATCACCCCCTGTACGGGAGCAGCCCCCACACCCAACATACACCCTCCGCTAACCCCTCTCCACACCTCCCACCTCTCACACGCACCCCCAACCCCGACCCACCACATCCATCCTCCACTAACCCCCCTCCCCAGCTTCCACCTCCAGCCTGTCATCACCCGCAGCACGGGGGCTGCATGCACCCCCCCAGATCCACCCACTACATCCAGCCTCTGCTAACCACCCTCCCCAGCTCCCACCTCTAGCCTCTCATGACCCACCGCACGGGGGCTGCCCGCACCCCACAACCCCAACCCACCTCATCCAGCCTGTCATCTGCCGCAGCACGCAAGCAGCCCGCACCCCCCACCCCGATCCCCAACATGTAGCCTCCAATAACCCCCCTCCCCAGCTGCCCACTTATTACATATCATTCCCATCCTAATTCTCTACATCGTACCCTACACACACTCTTCACACACTCACAACCCCCTACACACCATTCACCATCACAAAACCAACAGTCCACCACAATACATTTGACAACTACTATTCTAGACCTTCACCTTTATATAGGGGTTACGGGGGCGTAGCCCCTTACGACGGTGTGAAGAGCATATATATATATATATATATATATTTCTCTGACGTCCTAGTGGATGCTGGGGACTCCGTAAGGACCATGGGGGGGGGAATAGACGGCTCCGCAGGAGACTGGGCACACTAAAAGAAAGATTTGGTACTACCTGGTGTGCACTGGCTCCTCCCTCTATGCCCCTCCTCCAGACCTCAGTTAGATTTCTGTGCCCGGCCGAGCTGGATGCACACTAGGGGCTCTCCTGAGCTCATAGAAAGAAAGTATATGTTAGGTTTTTTATTTTACAGTGAGACCTGCTGGCAACAGGCTCACTGCAACGAGGGACTAAGGGGAGAAGAAGCGAACCTACCTGCTTGCAGCTAGCTTGGGCTTCTTAGGCTACTGGACACCATTAGCTCCAGAGGGATCGACCGCAGGACCCGTCCTTGGTGTTCGTTCCCGGAGCCGCGCCGCCGTCCCCCTTACAGAGCCAGAAGCATGAAGATGGTCCGGAAAATCGGCGGCAGAAGACTTCAGTCTTCACCAAGGTAGCGTGAAGTGTGTATAAGGAGCAATGGCGCACAGCTGCAGTGCTGTGCGCCATTGCTCCTTATACACACTTCACACTCCGGTCACTGAGGGTGCAGGGCGCTGGGGGGGGGGGGGGCGCCCTGAGCAGCAATAAAAACACCTTGGCTGGCAAAATAATCGCAATATATAGCCCCAGAGGCTATATATGTGATAGTTACCCCTGCCAGAATCCATAAAAAAGCGGGAGAAAAGTCCGCGAAAAAGGGGCGGAGCTATCTCCCTCAGCACACTGGGCGCCATTTTCTCTTCACAGTGCAGCTGGAAGACAGCTCCCCAAGCTCTCCCCTGTAGTTTTCAGGCTCAAAGGGTTAAAAAGAGAGGGGGGGCACAAAATTTAGGCGCAATATTGTTTATACAAGCAGCTATTGGGGAAAATTCACTCAGTGATAGTGTTAATCCCTACATTATATAGCGCTCTGGTGTGTGCTGGCATACTCTCTCTCTGTCTCCCCAAAGGGCTTTGTGGGGTCCTGTCCTCAGTCAGAGCATTCCTTGTGTGTGTGCGGTGTGTCGGTACGGCTTGTCGACATGTTTGATGAGGAGACTTATGTGGAGGCGGAGCAGATGCCGATAAATGTGATGTCGCCCCCTGTGGGGCCGACACCAGAGTGGATGGATAGGTGGAAGATATTAACCGACAGTGTCAACTCCTTACATAAAAGGCTGGATGACGTAACAGCTGTGGGACAGCCGGCTTCTCAGTCCGCGCCTGCCCAGGCGTCTCAAAGGCCATCAGGGGCTCAAAAAATGCCCGTTACCTCAGATGGCAGACACAGATGTCGACACGGAGTCTGACTCCAGTGTCGACGAGGTTGAGACATATACACAATCCACTAGGAACATCCATTGCATGATCTCGGCAATAAAAATTGTGTTACACATTTCTGACATTGACCCAAGTACCACATAAAAGGGGTTTTATGTTTGGGGAGAAAAAGCAGCCGGTGTTTTGTTCCCCCATCAGATGAGTGAATGAAGTGTGTGAAGAAGCGTGGGTTCCCCCGATAAAAAATTACTGCTGGCGTACCCTTTCCCGCCAGAGGATAGGTCACGTTGGGAGATATCCCCCAGGGTGGATAAGGCGCTCACACGTTTGTCATAAAAGGTGGCACTGCCGTCTTAGGATACGGCCACTTTGAAGGAGCCTGCTGATAAAAAGCAGGAGGCTATCCTGAAGTCTGTATATACACACTCAGGTATTATACTGAGACCTGCAATTGCCTCAGCATGAATAGTGCTGCTGCAGCAGGGTCTGATACCCTGTCAGATAATATTAATACCCTAGACCGGAAGAATATGGTGCTAACATAGAGCATATTAAAGACGTAGTCTTATATATGAGGGATGCACAGAGGGATATTTGCCGGCTGGCGTCCAGAATTAATGCAAGGTCCATTCTGCCAGGAGGGTATTAGAGACCCGGCAGTGGACAGGTGATGCTGACTTTAAAAGGCACATGGAGATTCTGCCTTATAAGGGTGAGGAATTGTTTGGGGATGGTCTCTGGGACCTCGTATCCACAGCAACAGCTGGGAAGAAAAATTTCTACCTCAGGTTTCCCCACACCCTAAGGAAGCACTGTATTATCGGGTACAGTCCTTTCGGCTTCAGAAAAGCAAGGGGGCCAAAGGCGCTTCTTTTCTGCACAAGGGAAGAAGGAAAAAGCTGCACAGACAGCCAGTTCCCAGGATCAAAAATCTTCCCCCGCTTCCTCTGAGTCCACATCATGACGCTGGGGCTCCACAGACAGGTGCGGTGGGGGCGCGTCTCGGGAACTTCAGGCACCAGTGGGCTTGCCCACAGGTGAATCACTGGGTTCTGCAAGTAGTATCACAGGGATACAAGCTGGAGTTCGAGGCGACTCCCCCTCGCCGTTACCTCACATCAGCCTTGCCTGCTGCCCTCGGATATAGGGAGTTAGTACTGGCGGCAATTCACAAGCTGTACTTCCAGCAGGTGAAATCAAGGTACCCCTCCTTCAACAAGGCCGGGGTTACTATTCCAAAAATGTTGTGGTACCGAAACCAGACGGTTCGGTGAGACCCATTCTAAAATTGAAATCCTTGAACACTTATATACGAAGGTTCAAGTTCAAAATGGAATCGCTCAGGGCGATTATTGCAAGCCTGGAGAATTTCAGGGTATCACTGGACATCAAGGACGCTTACCTGCATGTCCCTATTTACCCTCCTCACCAGGAGTACCTCAAAATTGTGGTACAGGATTGTCATTACCAATTCCATACGTTGCCGTTGGTCTGTCCACGGCACCGAGGGTATTTACCAAGGTAATGGCCGAAAGAATTATCCAGTACTTGGACGATCTCCTTATAAAGGCGAGGTCCAAGGAGCAGTTGTTTGTCAGAGTAGCACTATCTCGGGAAGTGCTACAACAGCACGGCTGGATTCTGAATATTCCAAAGTCGCAGCTGGTTCCTACGACGCATCTACTGTTCCTGGGGATGGTTCTGGACACAGAACAGAAAAAAGTGCTTCTCCCGCAGGTGAAAGCCAAGGAGCTGTCATCTCTAGTCAGAGGCCTCCTGAAACCAAAACAGGTGTCGGTGCATCACTGCACGCGAGTCCTGGGAAAATTGGTAGCTTCCTACGAAGCAATTCCATTCGGCAGGTTCCATGCAAGAACTTTTCAGTGGGACCTCTTGGACGGGATCGCATCTTCAGATGCATCGGCTGATAACCCTGTCTCCAAGGACCAGGGTGTCTCTGCTGTGGTGGCTGCAGAGTGCTCATCTTCTAGAGGGCCGCAGATTCGGCATACAGGACTGGGTCCTGGTGACCACGGATGCCAGCCTTCGAGGCTGGGGGGCAGTCACACAGGGAAGAAATTTCCAAGGACTTTGGTCAAGTCAGGAGTCGTCCCTACACATAAATATTCTGGAACTGAGGGTATTTACAATGCCCTAAGTCAGGCAAGACCCCTGCTTCAAAACCAGCCGGTACTGATCCAATCAGACAACATCGCGGCAGTCGCCCATGTAAAACCGACAGGGCGGCACAAGAAGCAGGATGGCGTGGCATAAGCCACAAGGATTCTCCGATGGGCGGAAAATCACGTCTTAGCACTGTCAGCAGTGTTCATTCCGGGAGTGGACAACTGGGAAGCAGACTTCCTCAGCAGACACGACCTACACCCGGGAGAGTGGGGACTTCATCCAGAAGTCTTCAAACTGTTGGTAAACCGTTGGGAAAGGCCACAGGTGGACATGATGGCGTCCCGCCTCAACAAAAAAACTAAAGAGATATTGCGACAGGTCAAGGGACCCTCAGGCGATAGCTGTGGACGCTCTAGTGACACCGTGGGTGTACCAGTCGGTTTATGTGTTCCCTTCTCTGCCTCTCATACCAGTCATTCCTACGCTGATAAAAGCCAGGAAAGAAGTAACCGCAAACCATTATCACCGCATTTGGCGAAAATATGTTGCGTGGTGTGAGGCCAGGAAGGCCCCTACAGAGGAATTTCAGCTGGGTCGTTTTCTGCACTTCCTACAGTCAGGAGTGACTATGGGCCTAAAATTGGGTTCCATTAAGGTCCACATTTCGGCTCTGTCGATTTTCTTCCAGAAAGAACTGGCTTCACTGCCTGAAGTTCAGACTTTTGTAAAGGGAGTGCTTCATATTCAGCCCCCTTTTGTGCCTCCTGTGGCACCTTGGGATCTCAATGTGGTGTTGAGTTTCCTAAAATCACATTGGTTTGAACCACTTAAAACCGTGGATCTCAAATATCTCACGTGGAAAGTGGTCATGTTATTGGCCTTGGCTTCGGCCAGGCGTGTGTCAGAATTGGCGGCTTTGTCATGTAAAAGCCCTCATCTGATTTTCCATATGGATAGGGCAGAATTGAGGACTCGTCCCCAGTTTCTCCCTAAGGTGGTATCAGCTTTTCACTTGAACCAACCTATTGTAGTGCCTGCGGCTACTAAGGACTTGGAGGATTCCAAGTTACTGGACGTAGTCAGGGCCTTGAAAATTTATGTTTCCAGGACGGCTGGAGTCAGGAAAACTGACTCGCTTTTTATCCTGTATGCACCCAACAAAATAGGTGCTCCTGCTTCTAAGCAGACTATTGCTCGCTGGATTTGTAGCACAATTCAGCTGGCGCATTCTGCGGCTGGATTGCCGCATCCTAAATCAGTGAGAGCCCATTCCACGAGGAAGGTGGGCTCATCTTGGGCGGCTGCCCGAGGGGTCTCGGCTTTACAACTTTGCCGAGCTGCTACTTGGTCAGGGGCAAACACGTTTGCTAAATTCTACAAATTTGATACCCTGGCTGAGGAGGACCTTGAGTTCTCTCATTCGGTGCTGCAGAGTCATCCGCACTCTCCCGCCCGTTTGGGTGCTTTGGTATAATCCCCATGGTCCTTACGGAGTCCCCAGCATCCACTAGGACGTCAGAGAAAATAAGATTTTACTCACCGGTAAATCTATTTCTCGTAGTCCGTAGTGGATGCTGGGCGCCCATCCCAAGTGCGGATTGTCTGCAATACTTCTATATAGTTATTGCCTAACTAAAGGGTTATTGTTGAGCCATCTGTTGAGAGGCTCAGTTGTATTTCATACTGTTAACTGGGTTAAATATCACGAGTTATACGGTGTGATTGGTGTGGCTGGTATGAGTCTTACCCGGGATTCAAAATCCTTCCTTATTGTGTCAGCTCTTCCGGGCACAGTATCCTAACTGAGGTCTGGAGGAGGGGCATAGAGGGAGGAGCCAGTGCACACCAGGTAGTACCAAATCTTTCTTTTAGTGTGCCCAGTCTCCTGCGGAGCCGTCTTCCCCCCCCCCCCCCCCCCCCCATGGTCCTTACGGAGTCCCCAGCATCCACTACGGACTACGAGAAATAGATTTACCGGTGAGTAAAATCTTATTTTATATATATATATATATATATATATATACGTGTGTGTGTATATATGTACTTTGTGTGTGTATGTATATATATATATATATATATATATATATGTGTATATATATATATATATATATATATATATATGGATTAAAAGTTTTCTATACCATTTATTCTCGACTGCTGAGTGCCGCTGATTTCTTCTTCTATTGTATTGGATCCAGCACAGGATCACAGAAGGCACCGCAGCAAGTATTCCAGTAGCCCCCATTGTGAGTGCCGATCCCCACACCGCTATATATATATATATATATATAATAAGAATTTACTCACCGGTAA
The DNA here is from genome assembly GCF_028390025.1 of Pseudophryne corroboree. Classification (NCBI taxonomy): domain Eukaryota; kingdom Metazoa; phylum Chordata; class Amphibia; order Anura; family Myobatrachidae; genus Pseudophryne; species Pseudophryne corroboree. The sequence goes on along the minus strand of NC_086446.1, from coordinate 652,655,090 downwards.
TTCTATTTCTCGTAGTCCGTAGTGGATGCTGGGAACTCCGTAAGGACCATGGGGAATAGCGGGCTCCGAAGGAGGCTGGGCACTCTAGAAAGATTTATGACTACCTGGTGTGCACTGGCTCCTCCTACTATGACCCTCCTCCAAGCCTCAGTTAGGACACTGTGCCCGGACGAGCTGACATAATAAGGAAGGATTTAGAATCCCGGGTAAGACTCTTACCAGCCACACCAATCACACCGTACAACTCGTGATACTATATCCAGTTTGACAGTATGAAAAACAACTGAGCCTCTCAACAGATGGCTCAACAATAACCCTTTAGTTAACAATAACTATTTACAAGTATTGCAGACAATCCGCACTTGGGATGGGCGCCCAGCATCCACTACGGACTACGAGAAATAGAATTACCGGTGAGTAAATTATTATTTTCTCTGACGTCCTAGTGGATGCTGGGAACTCCGTAAGGACCATGGGGATTATACCAAAGCTCCCAAACGGGCGGGAGAGTGCGGATGACTCTGTAGCACCGAATGAGAGAACTCCAGGTCCTCCTCAGCCAGGGTATCAAATTTGTAGAATTTTGCAAACGTGTTTGCCCCTGACCAAGTAGCTGCTCGGCAAAGTTGTAAAGCCGAGACCCCTCGGGCAGCCGCCCAAGATGAGCCCACCTTCCTTGTGGAATGGGCTTTTACAGATTTTGGCTGTGGTATGCCAGCCACAGAATGTGCAAGCTGAATTGTACTACAAATCCAGCGAGCAATAGACTGCTTAGAAGCAGGAGCACCCAGCTTGTTGGGTGCATACAGGATAAACAGCGAGTCAGATTTTCTGACTCCAGCCGTCCTGGAAACATATATTTTCAGGGCCCTGACAACGTCTAGCAACTTGGAGTCCTCCAATTCACTAGTAGCCGCCGGCACCACAATAGGCTGGTTCAGGTGAAATGCTGACACCACCTTAGGGAGAAATTGGGGACGAGTCCTCAACTCTGCCCTATCCATATGGAAAATCAGATAAGGGCTTTCACATGATAAAGCCGCCAATTCTGACACTCGCCTGGCTGAAGCCAAGGCTAATAACATGACCACTTTCCACGTGAGATATTTCAGATCCACGGTTTTTAGCGGCTAAAACCAATGTGATTTTAAGAAACTCAACATCACGTTGAGATCCCAAGGTGCCACAGGAGGCACAAATGGGGGCTGAATATGCAGCACTCCTTTCACAAATGTCTGAACTTCAGGTACTGAAGCTAGTTCTTTTTGAAAGAAAATCGACAGAGCCGAGATCTGTACTTTAATGGAGCTTAGTTTTAGGCCAATATCCACTCCTGCTTGCAGGAAATGCAGAAATCGACCTAGTTGAAATTCCTCTGTTGGGGCCTTATTGGCCTCGCACCATGCAACATATTTCCGCCATATGCGGTGATAATGCGTTGCCGTAACATCTTTCCTGGCCTTAATAAGCGTAGGAATGACTTCTTCCGGAATACCCTTTTCCTTTAGGATCCGGTGTTCAACCGCCATGCCGTCAAACGCAGCCGCGGTAAGTCTTGGAACAGACGGGGCCCCTGCTGTAACAGGTCCTGTCTGAGCGGTAGAGGCCACGGGTCCTCTGAGAGCATCTCTTGAAGTTCCGGGTACCACGCTCGTCTTGGCCAATCCGGAACCACGAGAATTGTGTTTACTCCTCGCTTTCTTATTATTCTCAATACTTTTGGAATGAGAGGCAGAGGAGGGAACACATAAACCGACTGGTACACCCACGGTGTCACTAGAGCGTCCACAGCTATCGCCTGAGGGTCCCTTGACCTGGCGCAATATCTTTTTAACTTTTTGTTGAGACGGGACGCCATCATGTCCACCTGTGGTTTTTCCCAACGGTTTACCAGCATCTGGAAGACTTCTGGGTGAAGTCCCCACTCTCCCGGGTGGAGGTCGTGTCTGCTGAGGAAGTCTGCTTCCCAGTTGTCCACTCCCGGAATGAACACTGCTGACAGTGCTAGTACATGATTCTCCGCCCATCGGAGAATTCTTGTGGCTTCTGCCATCGCCATCCTGCTTCTTGTGCCGCCCTGTCGATTTACATGGGCGACTGCCGTGATGTTGTCTGACTGGATCAGCACCGGCTGGTGTAGGAGCAGGGATCTTGCTTGACTTAGGGCATTGTAGATGGCCCTTAGTTCCAGAAAATTTATGTGAAGGGAAGTCTCCTGACTCGACCATAGTCCTTGGAAGTTTCTTCCCTGTATGACTGCCCCCCAGCCTCGAAGGCTGGCATCCGTGGTCACCAGGACCCAGTCCTGTATGCCGAACCTGCGACCCTCTAGAAGATGGGCACTCTGCAGCCACCACAGTAGAGACACCCTGGTTCTTGGAGACAGGGTTATTAAGCGATGCATCTGAAGATGCGATCCGGACCACTGGTCCAACAGGTCCCACTGAAAGATTCTGGCATGGAACCTGCCGAAGGGAATTGCTTCGTAAGAAGCCACCATCTTTCCCAGGACCCGTGTGCAGCGATGCACTGATACCTGTTTTGGTTTCAGGAGGTCTCTGACTAGAGATGACAACTCCCTGGCTTTCTCCTCCGGGAGAAACACTTTCTTCTGGACTGTATCCAGAATCATACCCAGGAACAGTAGCCGTGTCGTCGGAACCAGCTGTGACTTTGGGATATTCAGAATCCAGCCGTGCTGGTGCAGCACCTCCTGAGATAGTGCTACTCCCACCAACAACTGTTCCTTGGACCTCGCTTTTATTAGGAGATCGTCCAAGTACGGGATAATTAAAACTCCCTTTTTTCGAAGGAGTATCATCATTTCCGCCATAACCTTGGTAAATACCCTCGGTGCCGTGGACAGGCCAAACGGCAGCGTCTGGAATTGGTAATGGCAATCCTGTACCACAAATCTGAGGTACTCCTGGTGAGGATGGTAAATGGGGACATGCAAGTAAGCATCCTTGATGTCCAGGGATACCATGTAATCCCCCTCGTCCAGGCTTGCAATAACCGCCCTGAGCGATTCCATCTTGAACTTGAATTTTTTTATGTACGTGTTCAAGGATTTTAAATTTAAAATGGGTCTCACCGAACCGTCCTGTTTCGGTACCACAAATAGTGTGGAATAATAACCCCGGCCTTGTTGAAGTAGGGGTACCTTGATTATCACCTGCTGGGAATACAGCTTGTGAATTGCCGCTAGCACCGCCTCCCTGTCTGAGGGAGCAATCGGCAAGGCAGATTTTAGGAACCGGTGGGGTGGGGACGCCTCGAATTCCAGTTTGTACCCCTGAGATACTATTTGCAGGATCCAGGGATCCACCTGTGAGCGAGCCCACTGATCGCTGAAATTCTTGAGGCGACCCCCCACCGTACCTGGCTCCGCCTGTGGAGCCCCACTGTCATGCGGCGGACTTGGAAGAAGAAGCGGGGGAGGACTTTTGCTCCTGGGAACCTGCTGTTTGTTGCAGCCTTTTTCCCCTACCTCTGCCTCTGGACAGAAAGGACCCGCCTTTTCCACGCCTGTTTTTCTGGGTCCGAAAGGACTGAACCTGATAAAACGGCGCGTTCTTAGGCTGTGAGGGGACATGGGGTAAAAATGCTGACTTCCCAGACGTTGCTGTGGAAACTAGGTCCGAGAGACCATCCCCAAATAATTCCTCACCCTTATATGGCAACACTTCCATGTGCTTTTTAGAATCTGCATCTCCTGTCCACTGGCGAGTCCATAAGCCTCTCCTAGCAGAAATGGACAATGCACTTACTTTAGATGCCAGTCGGCAGATTTCCCTCTGTGCAGCTCTCATATATAAGACTGAGTCTTTTATATGGTCTATGGTTAACAGGATCGTGTCTCTGTCTAATGTGTCAATATTTTCTGACAGTTTATCTGACCACGCAGCGGCAGCACTGCACATCCAAGCTGACGCAATAGCTGGCCTAAGTATAATGCCTGAGTGTGTATATACAGACTTCAGGATCGCCTCCTGCTTTCTATCAGCAGGTTCCTTGAGGGCGGCCGTATCCGGAGACGGTAGTGCCACCTTTTTAGACAAACGTGTGAGCGCTTTATCCACCCTGGGGGGTGTTTCCCAACGTGACCTATCCTCTGGCGGGAAAGGGAACGCCATTAGTACCTTCTTAGGAATTACCAATTTTTTATCAGGGAAAGCCCACGCTTCTTCACACACTTCATTTAATTCATCTGATGGGGGAAAAACTACGGGTAGTTTTTTCTCCCCAAACATAATACCCTTTTTAGTGGTACCTGTAGTTATATCAGAAATGTGTAACACCTCTTTCATTGCCTCAATCATGCAGTGAATGGCCTTAGTGGGCATCAGGTTAGACTCATCGTCGTCGACACTGGTGTCAGTATCAGTGTCGACATCTGGTTCTGCTTGCGGTAGCGGGCGTTTTAGAGCCCCTGACGACCCATGTGACGCCTGGGCAGGCACGAGCTGAGAAGTCGGCTGTCCCACATTTGGCATGTCGTCAATTTTCTTATGTAAGGAGTCTATACGTGCACTCATTACTTTCCATAAGCTCATCCACTCAGGTGTCTGCCCCGCAGGGGGTGACATCCCTTCTAAAGGCATCTGTTCCGCCTCCACATCATTATCCTCATCAAACATGTCGACACAGCCGTACCGACACACCGCACACACACAAGGAATGCTCCGAATGAGTACAGGACCCACAAAAGCCCTTTGGGGGGACAGAGTGAGAGTATGCCAGCACACACCAGAGCGCTATATAATGCAGGGACTAACTGAGTTATGTCCCCTATAGCTGCTTTTTCTATCTATTATATACTGCGCCTAAATTTAGTGCCCCCCCTCTCTGTTTTTACCCTGTTCTGTAGTGTAGACTGCAGGGGAGAGCCAGGGAGCTTCCTTCCAGCGGATCTGTGAAGGAGAAATGGCGCCAGTGTGCTGTGAGAGATAGCTCCGCCCCTTTTCCGCGGACTATTCTCCCGCTTTTTTCCATATTCTGGCAGGGGTATTTTCCACATATATAGGGGTATATGCAATTGCGGTCGAATTCCCGAAATTGTCGAATTTCGGGTCATTTTCGCCAAAAAAAATAATCGTCAATGCAATTCAGTGCTTTCCGTCAAAAAAACGGACTTTCAAAATTCGACTTTTTGAAATTCGACTTTTTGCAAATTCGACTTTTCTGCAATGATACAAGTGCTGCAATTCGACAAAAGCATATTCAATTCAAGTTTGGAAATTCGACAGCAGTGCTTTTAGACAGTAAATTCGTCATTTTCAATCCGTCACACTTTGGAGGGTGAAAACAATAAAAAAAAATGTAAACATGTTTTTTTTTTTTTTGGTGTTTTTTTTTTTTTGGGGAATAGCATATCTATTTATATTAGAAGGGATTAGGTACTTTTTTTTTTTTTTTTTGGAGGCACAAGTATTATTTATATATTTTTTTTTAAATCTTTTTTTTTTTTTTTTTTTTTTTTAGTGCTGGAACGGGAAAATTTAAAAAAAAAATGGCGTGGGGTCCCCCCTCCAAAGCATAACCAGCCTCGGGCTCTTCGAGCTGGTCCTGGTTCTAAAAATGCGGGGTAAAAATTGACAGGGGATCCCCCGTATTTTTAAAACCAGCACCGGGCTCTGCGCCTGGTGCTGGTGCAAAAAATACGGGGGACAAAACGAGCAGGGGTCCCCCGTATTTTTCACACCAGCATCGGGCTCCACTAGCTGGACAGATAATGCCACAGCCGGGGGTCACTTTTATACAGTGCCCTGCGGCCGTGGCATTAAATATCCAACTAGTCACCCCTGGCCGGGGTACCCTGGGGGAGTGGGGACTCCTTCAATCAAGGGGTCGTCCCCCCCCCCCCAGCCACCCAAGGGCCAGGGGTGAAGCCCGAGGCTGTCCCCCCCCCCATCCAATGGGCTGCGGATGGGAGGCTGATAGCCTTGTGAAAAATGTCAGAATATTGTTTTTTCCAGTAGTACTACAAGTCCCAGCAAGCCTCCCCCGCAAGCTGTTACTTGGAGAACCACAAGTACCAGCATGTGGGAGAAAAACGGGCCCGCTGGTACCTGTAGTTCTACTGGGAAAAAAATACCCAAATAAAAACCGGAGACCGACACCGTGAAAGTAAAACTTTATTTCATACGTCGACACACACATGCTTACCTATGTTCACACGCCGACATCGGTCCTCTTTTCCAAGTAGAATCCAGGGGTACCTGAAAAGAAAAGATAAATACACTCACCTCATCCATGGTCCAGAGGTAAATCCACGAACTTGTCAAAAAAACAAACCGGACACCCGTACCACACGAACTGGAAGGGGTCCCATGTTGACACATGGGACACCTTTCCGCGAATGCAGAGAGACCCCCTCGTGACAGCTGTCACTGAAAGGTCTCGTAAGCGAATCAGCGAGCGCAACGTCCTTGCACTCTGTGCGCGTCTGAGCTGACAGCGCATCGCAAAGCCTCTCCATTATATTCAATGGTGGGAACCTTGCGGCTAGCGATGGGGTCACCCGCCGGTCAGCGGCTGACCGCGGGTAACCCCACCGCTGACGGCAAAGTTCCCAGCATTGAAAGTAATGGGAGAGGCTTTGCGATGCGCTGTCTGAGGTCACACGCGCACAGCCAATCAGGTGAGCGCCACGGAAGTAGCGCTTCCTGATTGGCTGAAGGGACCTCAGTGACGGGAGTCACGTGGTGTCCCGGCATTCGGGGAAAGGGGTCTGATATGTAAACATGGGACCCCTTTCAGTCCGCTGGTACGGGTGTTCGTGTTCTTTTTTTAACAAGTACGTGGATTATCTCCCGGACACTGGATTGAGCTGAGTCTAATTTTTTTCACAGGTACCTCGGATCGTCGGAGACTGTGGCAGTCGGCGTGTCAACATAGGTAAGTATGTGTTTGTCGGCAGTGTGTAATAAAGTTGTACTTGTCACGGTGTCGGTCTCCTGTTTTTATTTGGGTATTTCTCTAACGTCCTAGTGGATGCTGGGAACTCCGTAAGGACCATGGGGAATAGCGGGCTCCGAAGGAGGCTGGGCACTCTAGAAAGATTTAGGACTACCTGGTGTGCACTGGCTCCTCCCACTATGACCCTCCTCCAAGCCCCAGTTAGATTTCGTGCCCGGCCGAGGTTGGATGCACACTAGGGGCTCTCCTGAGCCCTTAGAAAGAAAGTATAGTTTTAGGTTTTTTATTTTCAGTGAGACCTGCTGGCAACAGGCTCACTGCAGCGAGGGACTAAGGGGAGAAGAAGTGAACTCACCTGCTTGCAGCCGGATTGGGCTTCTTAGGCTACTGGACACCATTAGCTCCAGAGGGATCGACCGCAGGCCCAGTCCTTGGTGTTCGGTCCCGGAGCCGCGCCGCCGTCCCCCTTACAGAGCCAGAAGCAAGAAGAGGTCCGGAAAAACGGCGGCAGAAGACATCAGTCTACACCAAGGTAGCGCACTGCAGCTGTGCGCCATTGCTTCTCATGCACACTTCACACTCCGGTCACTGAGGGTGCAGGGCGCTTGGGGGGGGGGCGCCCTGAGCTGCAATAAAAACACCTTGGCTGGCAAAAATACCACAATATATAGCCCTAGAGGCTATATATGTGGTAAATACCCCTGCCAGAATCCTGAAAAAAGCGGGAGAATAGGCCGCGGAAAAGGGGCGGAGCTATCTCCCTCAGACACACTGGCGCCATTTCTCCTTCACAGATCCGCTGGAAGGAAGCTCCCTGGCTCTCCCCTGCAGTCTACACGTCAGAACAGGGTAAAAACAGAGAGGGGGGGCACTAAATTTGGGCGCAATACATATATAATATAAAAAGCAGCTATAGGGGACATAACTCAGTTAGTCCCTGCATTATATAGCGCTCTGGTGTGTGCTGGCATACTCTCACTCTGTCCCCCCAAAGGGCTTTTGTGGGTCCTGTCCTCATTCGGAGCATTCCTTGTGTGTGTGCGGTGTGTCGGTACGGCTGTGTCGACATGTTTGATGAGGGTAATGATGTGGAGGCGGAGCAGATGCCTTTAGAAGGGATGTCACCCCCTGCGGGGCAGACACCTGAGTGGATGGGCTTATGGAAAGTAATGAGTGCACGTATAGACTCCCTATATAAGAAAATCGACGACATGCCAAATGTGGGACAGCCGTCTTCTCAGCTCGTGCCTGCCCAGGCGTCGCATGGGTCGTCAGGGGCTCTAAAACGCCCGCTACCTCAAGCAGACCCAGATGTCGACACTGATACTGACGCCAGTGTCGACGACGATGAGTCAAACCTGATGCCCACTAAGGCCATTCACTGTATGATTGAGGCAATGAAAGAGGTGTTAAACATTTCTGATATAACTACTGGTACCACTAAAAAGGGTATTATGTTTGGAGAGAAAAAACTACCCGTAGTTTTTCCCCCATCAAATGAATTAAATGAAGTGTGTGAAGAAGCGTGGGCTTTCCCTGATAAAAAATTGGTAATTCCTAAGAAGGTACTAATGGCGTTCCCTTTCCCGCCAGAGGATAGGTCACGTTGGGAAACACCCCCTAGAGTGGATAAAGCGCTCACACGTTTGTCTAAAAAGGTGGCACTACCGTCTCAGGATACGGCCGCCCTCAAGGAACCTGCTGATAGAAAGCAGGAGGCGATACTGAAGTCTGTATATACACACACACAGGCATTATACTTAGGCCAGCTATTGCGTCAGCTTGGATGTGCAGTGCTGCCGCTGCTTGGTCAGATAAACTGTCAGAAAATATTGACACATTAGACAGAGACACGATCCTGTTAACCATAGACCATATAAAAGACTCAGTCTTATATATGAGAGATGCACAGAGGGAAATCTGCCGACTGGCATCTAAAGTAAGTGCATTGTCCATTTCTGCTAGGAGAGGCTTATGGACTCGCCAGTGGACAGGAGATGCAGATTCTAAAAAGCACATGGAAGTGTTGCCTTATAAGGGTGAGGAATTATTTGGGGATGGTCTCTCGGACCTAGTTTCCACAGCAACGTCTGGGAAGTCAGCATTTTTACCCCATGTCCCCTCACAGCCTAAGAAGGCGCCGTTTTATCAGGTTCAGTCCTTTCGGACCCAGAAAAACAGGCGTGGAAAAGGCGGGTCTTTTCTGTCCAGAGGCAGAGGTAGGGGAAAAAGGCTGCAACAAACAGCAGGTTCCCAGGAGCAAAAGTCCTCCCCCGCTTCTTCTTCCAAGTCCGCCGCATGACGGTGGGGCTCCACAGGCGGAGCCAGGTACGGTGGGGGGTCGCCTCAAAAATTTCAGCTATCAGTGGGTTCGCTCACAGGTGGATCCCTGGATCCTGCAAATAGTATCTCAGGGGTACAAGCTGGAATTCGAGGCGTCCCCACCCCACCGATTCCTAAAATCTGCCTTGCCAATTGCTCCCTCAGACAGGGAGGCGGTGCTAACGGCAATTCACAAGCTGTATTCTCAGCAGGTGATAATCAAGGTACCCCTACTTCAACAAGGCCGGGGTTATTATTCCACACTATTTGTGGTACCGAAACCGGACGGTTCGGTGAGACCCATTCTAAATTTGAAATCCTTGAACACATACATAAAGAAATTCAAGTTCAAGATGGAATCGCTCAGGGCGGTTATTGCAAGCCTGGACGAGGGGGATTACATGGTATCCCTGGACATCAAGGATGCTTACTTGCATGTCCCCATTTACCATCCTCACCAGGAGTACCTCAGATTTGTGGTACAGGATTGCCATTACCAATTCCAGACGCTGCCGTTTGGACTGTCCACGGCACCGAGGGTATTTACCAAGGTTATGGCGGAAATGATGATACTCCTTCGAAGAAAGGGAGTTTTAATTATCCCGTACTTGGACGATCTCCTAATAAAAGCGAGGTCCAAGGAACAGTTGTTGGTGGGAGTAGCACTATCTCAGGAGGTGCTGCACCAGCACGGCTGGATTCTGAATATCCCAAAGTCACAGCTGGTTCCGACGACACGACTACTGTTCCTGGGTATGATTCTGGATACAGTCCAGAAAAAGGTGTTTCTCCCGGAGGAGAAAGCCAGGGAGTTGTCATCTCTAGTCAGAGACCTCCTGAAACCAAAACAGGTATCAGTGCATCGCTGCACGCGGGTCCTGGGAAAGATGGTGGCTTCTTACGAAGCAATTCCCTTCGGCAGGTTCCATGCCAGAATCTTTCAGTGGGACCTGTTGGACCAGTGGTCCGGATCGCATCTTCAGATGCATCGCTTGATAACCCTGTCTCCAAGAACCAGGGTGTCGCTACTGTGGTGGCTGCAGAGTGCCCATCTTCTAGAGGGCCGCAGGTTCGGCATACAGGACTGGGTCCTGGTGACCACGGATGCCAGCCTTCGAGGCTGGGGGGCAGTCACACAGGGAAGAAACTTCCAAGGACTATGGTCGAGTCAGGAGACTTCCTTTCACATAAATATTCTGGAACTAAGGGCCATCTACAATGCCCTAAGTCAAGCAAAATCCCTGCTCCTACACCAGCCGGTGCTGATCCAGTCAGACAACATCACGGCAGTCGCCCATGTAAATCGACAGGGCGGCACAAGAAGCAGGAAGGCGATGGCGGAAGCCACAAGAATTCTCCGATGGGCGGAGAATCATGTACTAGCACTGTCAGCAGTGTTCATTCCGGGAGTGGACAACTGGGAAGCAGACTTCTTCAGCAGACACGACCTCCACCCGGGAGAGTGGGGACTTCATCCAGAAGTCTTCCAGATGCTGGTAAACCGTTGGGAAAAACCACAGGTGGACATGATGGCGTCCCGCCTCAACAAAAAGTTAAAAAGATATTGCGCCAGGTTAAGGGACCCTCAGGCGATAGCTGTGGACGCTCTAGTGACACCGTGGGTGTACCAGTCGGTTTATGTGTTCCCTCCTCTGCCTCTCATACCAAAGGTATTGAGAATAATAAGAAAGCGAGGAGTAAACACCATTCTCGTGGTTCCGGATTGGCCAAGACGAACGTGGTACCCGGAACTTCAAGAGATGCTCTCAGAGGACCCGTGGCCTCTACCGCTCAGACAGGACCTGCTACAACAGGGGCCCTGTCTGTTCCAAGACTTACCGCGGCTGCGTTTGACGGCATGGCGGTTGAACACCGGATCCTAAAGGAAAAGGGTATTCCGGAAGAAGTCATTCCTACGCTTATTAAGGCCAGGAAAGATGTTACGGCAAAGCATTATCACCGCATATGGCGGAAATATGTTGCATGGTGCGAGGCCAAAAAGGCCCCGACAGAGGAATTTCAACTAGGTCGATTTCTGCATTTCCTGCAAGCAGGAGTGAATATGGGCCTAAAACTAGGCTCCATTAAAGTACAGATCTCGGCTCTGTCGATTTTCTTTCAAAAAGAACTAGCTTCAGTACCTGAAGTTCAGACATTTGTGAAAGGAGTGCTGCATATTCAGCCCCCATTTGTGCCTCCTGTGGCACCTTGGGATCTCAACGTGATGTTGAGTTTCTTAAAATCACATTGGTTTGAGCCACTAAAAACCGTGGATCTGAAATATCTCACGTGGAAAGTGGTCATGTTATTGGCCTTGGCTTCAGCCAGGCGAGTGTCAGAATTGGCGGCTTTATCATGTAAAAGCCCTTATCTGATTTTCCATATGGATAGGGCAGAATTGAGGACTCGTCCCCAGTTTCTCCCTAAGGTGGTGTCAGCGTTTCACCTGAACCAGCCTATTGTGGTGCCTGCGGCTACTAAGGATTTGGAGGACTCCAAGTTGCTAGACGTTGTCAGGGCCCTGAAAATATATGTTTCCAGGACGGCTGGAGTCAGAAAATCTGACTCGCTGTTTATCCTGTATGCACCCAACAAGCTGGGTGCCCCTGCTTCTAAGCAGTCTATTGCTCGCTGGATTTGTAGTACAATTCAGCTTGCACATTCTGTGGCAGGCATGCCACAGCCAAAATCTGTAAATGCCCATTCCACAAGGAAGGTGGGCTCATCTTGGGCGGCTGCCCGAGGGGTCTCGGCTTTACAACTTTGCCGAGCAGCTACTTGGTCAGGGGCAAACACATTTGCAAAATTCTACAAATTTGATACCCTGGCTGAGGAGGACCTGGAGTTCTCTCATTCGGTGCTACAGAGTCATCCGCACTCTCCCGCCCGTTTGGGAGCTTTGGTATAATCCCCATGGTCCTTACGGAGTTCCCAGCATCCACTAGGACGTTAGAGAAAATAAGAATTTACTCACCGGTAATTCTATTTCTCGTAGTCCGTAGTGGATGCTGGGCGCCCATCCCAAGTGCGGATTGTCTGCAATACTTGTAAATAGTTATTGTTAACAAAAGGGTTATTGTTGAGCCATCTGTTGAGAGGCTCCGTTGTTTTCATACTGTCAAACTGGATATAGTATCACGAGTTGTACGGTGTGATTGGTGTGGCTGGTAAGAGTCTTACCCGGGATTCTAAATCCTTCCTTATTATGTCTGCTCGTCCGGGCACGGTGTCCTAACTGGGGCTTGGAGGAGGGTCATAGTGGGAGGAGCCAGTGCACACCAGGTAGTCCTAAATCTTTCTAGAGTGCCCAGCCTCCTTCGGAGCCCGCTATTCCCCATGGTCCTTACGGAGTTCCCAGCATCCACTACGGACTACGAGAAATAGAATTACCGGTGAGTAAATTCTTATTTTTTGTTCCAGTAGTACTACAGGTACCAGCGGGCCCGTTTTTCTCCCGCATGCTGGTACTTGTGGTTCTCCAAGTACCAGCTTGCGGGGGAGGCTTGCTGGGATCCCCTGTCAATTTTTACCCCGCATTTTTAGAACCAGGACCAGCTCGAAGAACCCGAGGCTGGTTATGCTTTGGAGGGGGGACCCCACGCCATTTTTTTCCGGGTTTTTCCCGTTTTTTTAATTCGCGGCAAAATCCGGCAAATCGGCCGTTTTTCGCCCGCGGGACTGTCAAATCCGTTTTTCATTGAATATGGTGAATTCCGGCAGCTACCTGCCGGAATTCACCTGTCAAATTGTGTCGAATTAAAAAACGGCGATAATTTGCCGCGATTCGCCGTGAATTGCATATACCCCATAGCCTCTGGGACTATATATTGTGGAATTTTTGCCAGCCAAGGTGTTATTATTGCTTCTCAGGGCGCCCCCCACCAGCGCCCTGCACCCTCAGTGACCGGAGTATGAAGTGTGTATGAGGAGCAATGGCGCACAGCTGCAGTGCTGTGCGCTACCTTGGTGAAGACTGATGTCTTCTGCCGCCGTTTTTCAGGACCTCTTCTTGTTCTGGCTCTGTAAGGGGGACGGCGGCGCGGCTCCGGGACCGAACACCAAGGACTGGGCCTGCGGTCGATCCCTCTGGAGCTAATGGTGTCCAGTAGCCTAAGAAGCCCAATCCGGCTGCAATCAGGCGAGTTCGCTTCTTCTCCCCTTAGTCCCTCGCTGCAGTGAGCCTGTTGCCAGCAGGTCTCACTGAAAATAAAAAACCTAAATCTATACTTTCTTTCTAAGGGCTCAGGAGAGCCCCTAGTGTGCATCCAACCTCGGCCGGGTACAAAATCTAACTGAGGCTTGGAGGAGGGTCATAGTGGGAGGAGCCAGTGCACACCAGGTAGTCCTAAATCTTTCTAGAGTGCCCAGCCTCCTTCGGAGCCCGCTATTCCCCATGGTCCTTACGGAGTTCCCAGCATCCACTAAGACGTCAGAGAAATATATATATATATATAATCAGCACGGTATGGCACTCCCAATGTATACAAATGTAGTTTGCTCCGGTGCCCTGTGTCAGTCACAGCTGGGAGATACAATCACAAAAAAGCTGGCACTCATGGAGACTCGTAAAGAAGACACAGATGCTGTAGCTTTAAGTCAACATTTCAGGGCTATGCCCTTTTATCAAGACCAACTATACATACAGAATAGAAAAATATTTATACATTACCAGTGACACCTCGTGTGTAGACGACCACCGCTCTCCGGGAGACCCGCTGACGTCATGGGCGCGCGCCGGCGACCCGGCGTCTCCAGGGGGCGTGGTATGAAAACTGTGTAACCCGTCACCATGGGAACAAGTGTAAGGGTACTGGAAAGGGACAAAATAGAACAGCCACAAATAAATATAGCGCACGGTGTAAGGAAAAGCTATGTGGTCAACATTAGAACTAGCAACATTGCTAATTAACTACAAGACTGAATTCTGGAGGATGAAACACAGGCATAAGGATACAGGGCATGTTTATAACACAGGCCCTGATATATTAAACAGATGCAGTGTGATCATAAACATGAGTGCATCTGCTAATATACTTGGGGGGGCTGATGATGAAGCTAATAGCAAAGACTAGGCAATGGGGACTATAAGGAAAATTCACAGATGTATTAATAACTCATAAAAAACATGTGTAGGATAGCATGTCATTCAGGCCAAACGGTTTAACCGTTTGAAGGGTATGGATCCAACGGGCTTCCCTTTGTAATAAAAGACGACCGCGGTTGCCACCCCTAGAGTTATCAGGAACTCCATCAATTATCTTATAACGGATGGAGGCAAGGTTATGATGAAATTCTTTGAAATGACGGGCGACGGGTTGGTCAGACCCGCGTCCTTCCAGTGCGGCCCGTATACTGGAGCGATGTAAGGCAATGCGCTCCTTTAACTGTCGTATTGTCTTGCCTATGTACAGGAGCCCGCATGGGCATTTGATGTAATATATGACATATCGACTGGAACAAGTGAATGATTGAGTGATGCTAAACCTTTTGCCAGATCTAGGGTGGTAAAAAAGAGTCGCCAGTCTCCAGGCTGCTGCAAGTAGTGCAGCCTAAGCACTTGTAGTTGCCTGCTTTGCGTGAAAGAAAATGCGTAGGCACTGTAGGTTTCATCCTTGTGATGTCATTGTGGACCACAATGTCCTTAATGTTTTTTCCTCTACGAAATGAGGGTAAGATCCTGGACTTGGCAAGTCTCGGCAGCTGTTTGTCATGTGAAATGATGGGCCATATACGTTTAGCCGTTTTCATAGCTGTAGCGCTAAAAGCAGAGAAGTCATGTGGCCAAGGGATCCGATCCTGTTGCTGCCCTTTAATCGTAGTGTGTAAAAGGTTCATACGGCCCTGTAGCAGTGCTCTCTCCTTGGCTTTCTTCAAGTGGTGCCATTTATATCCTCTGCTGAGGAATTTTTGGTGATTGTATGTATGTATATATATATATATATATATATATATATATATATATATATATTGAAAGTACAGCGCCACATGCGGTGGTAAAAAAACTAAGAATAATGGTCCGATTTTTGACATTCAGATACATTCCCTATTAGAGGGCGTCAGCCAGTCCCTAGAGTTTTTTAGCAATGGCAAGTTGCTAAGGGATTTTTTTTGATATGTAAATAAGTACTAGGGATTCGGCGACCAATGGTGTTTCTTACGGAAAATACTTAGAAGACAACCTTACAAATTTAAAACATATAAATATATAGTCTAGAGAGATGTTTCTATGAAGATTAAAAAATTAACACATTTATTTAACATATAATCCAACAGTTTAGACAATAAATATATTATGAGGGTAAAAGGTTGTATATGTCACTATGTATAAGCAGTTCTCACTTAAAAAAAGAGGAATTTGCTTAAAAGATTATTTACGTAAAAAAGTGATAAAGTGCATATAGATGGTATGGTAAAAGATATTGGTAAAAAGTATAATATACAAATAATATATGTACGATCAGGGATCATAAAATGTATACATAGTGACATATACGACCTTTTACCCTCATAATATATTGTCTAAACTGTTAGAATATATGTTAAATAAATTTAATTTTTTAATCTTCATAGAAACATATCTCTAGTCTATATATTTATATGTTTTAAATTAGTAAGGTTGTCTTCTAAGTATTTTACGTAAGAAACACCATTGGTCGCCGAATCCCTAGTGCTTATTTACATATATATATATATATATATATATATATATATATATATATTTATCTATATCCCTATAGATTGTATGCTTGCGATCAGGGCCTTCCTACCTCTATGACTGTTTGTTATCACCCATTTTGTTATTGTTATTTCAAATTGTAAAGCGCAACGGAATTTGCTGCGCTATATAAGAAACTGTTAATAAATAAATATATATATATATTTATTTATTATGTGTGTATATGTACGTGTGTGTGTGTGTGTGTGTGTGTGTGTGTGTGTGTGTATGTGTGTATATATATATATATATATATATATATATATTATATAATGTTTCTGCTGCGGGATACACTGAACTCCACAAGGAATAACATCGGGGTGTAGAGTAGGATCTTGATCTGAGGCACCAACAGGTTCAAAGCTTTGACTGTTCCCAAGATGCCCAGCGCCGCATCCTCTATAAGACAATCAACAGGGGGGCTGCTCCTGCAGCCCATTTTATAAACTAATTTCAGAAGAGAGAAGAAATCTGAAGACTTCAAGGGCTGCAGCTTAATGAATGTCAGACAGACATCCTCTGCTGCAGCTCCATCACTCCCCCAGCGGCGCTGTATACTCCCGCGCCCTGGTTGCTGGGTAACTACAGCGGAGGCTCCGGTGTACTTCTGGTCAGTCACACACACTCGCCGCTGCCCTCCGGGATCGCGTGGCCGCAGGTACAAGGGGAGGTAAGGGGTCTCTTTGGACCGCTGTTATTTTTCTTTGTGATTTATAGTTGCTATATATCTCTTGGATTCCCAGTTCGTGCTGACAGGAAAGTCACACTGCTCTGGGAGTTCCTGCTAGGTATATCGCTGCTAAGTTTGTACTAGGTTGCCTGATATTGTGCTTCTCATTATGTCAGCTACACGAGGCAACGGAACTAGGGCTTCTTTCACATTGCGTGGTGGTGATGCAGTTACTTTTGAGGAAAACATGGCAGCAGAGAGTTCAGGTTCAGGGGGTTCCTTACCCCCCCAGTGGATCTGTAGCACCTCGGGCTACTAATGACCCACCTTGGGCTACCTTCTCTCTGTTGTTAAATACGCTGGTAACTAAACTTACGCCCCCTGTGGGACCTCCTATGCCAGTACAGCAATTTATTGTCACTACAGTCAATCCGCCGTGGGCGGACCAAATTTCAACACAGTTACAGCACTTGAACCGATCGCTGAATAAAAATAAGTCTCACTTTCGCCCACCTAAGACGAGGGTGTCCAGGCCGCTACATCCTCACAATCCACCGCTGTCCTGGACACATCCTCTGAGGAGGATGGTGGATATACTGACCCCACAGACACTGACTCAGATGCCTCTGATGGGGAAGAGAAGCCACTGGTGGATGTCCCTGATTTGATTGAGGTTATCAGGCTCATTCTTCAGGTCTCTGATGAACCTGAGCCTGTGGTTGTCTCTAAAAATCCATACAGATTTAAACGTAAGAAGGTGGTTGAACAAGTGTTACCTCATTCTCAACACCTGGCTGACATACGTCAGGAATCATGGGAAAATCCGGGAACAAAATTCACACCGCGTAAGAGACTGTTGGCTCCCTATCCTCTCTCTGCGGAGCTATGTAAAAATTGGGAAACTCCCCCGCCTGTAGATTATCATGTGGCACGCATGGTAGTTTCCTCAGCTCTGCCAGTAACTACAGTCACTCTCTGAAGGAACCGACGGATAGACGTGTGGAGGGTTGTTTGAAAGCGATTTACACCTTAACTGGGGCTGTGCATAGAGTAGACCAACCACTGCAGCAACATGGGCTTGCTGAAGCTGTTGAGGCGTGGGCTCAGGATCTGGAGGCGGAGCTGCCTTCCAACACTTCTGAGCATGCTCGACAATGTCTGTCATATATTGCCACGGCTTCTCAGTACCTTAAGGAGGCGGCTTCCGATGCCGGGGTGCTGGCAGCCAAGTCTGCCACTACGTCCATCTTGGCTCGACGTATCCTTTGGTTGAGATCCTGGTCGGTGGATATGGATTCTAAGAAAACCTTGGAGGTGCTTCCTTTCAAGGGAGGCATTCTTTTTGGCGAAGACCTAAATAATATTGTGGCTTATCTGGCTACTGCTAAAACAGCTTGCCTACCTAGTATGGCTCCTTCCGCACAGAAGGCTAAAAGTACTTTCCCTCAGCCCTTTCGTCCTCCAGGTAAAGCAAAAGGTCAGGCATACCCAAAGCAAACTCGTGCTTCCAATCCTGCCAAGCCCAGACCGAAGCGTGCCCGTCAGCCTGCTTCCAAAACTGACAAGCCTACCGCATGACGGGGCGGGCCTCCCTCTGGGGGATCTAAGGGTGGGGGGCCGGCTTCTAGGTTTTACCCAGGAATGGTTGAAGACCACTTCCGATGCCTGTGTAAGGGAAGTTGTCACTCAAGGTTACGCTGTACCCTTCAAGACCCGTCCCACTTATCGATTTTGCCTGACAGACATACCTTTGGACCCAGTGAAGGCAAACACTCTTCATTCGATGGTACATTCCCTCCTAACCTCAGGACTGGTAGTACAAGTGCCTCTGGCTCAGAGAGGCAAGGGGTACTATTCACCGCTGTTTCTAGTCCCGAAACCGAACGGGTCCTCGCGGCCCATTCTCAATCTCAAGTCCTTGAATAAGTACTCCAAGTTTTGTATGGAACTCTGCGCACTATTGTTCTGGCCTTGGAGCCTGCGGACTATATGGTCTCCCTGGACATACAGGATGCCTACCTGCATATTCCTGTTGCAGTGTCTCATCAGCAGTACCTGAGGTTTGTGGTGGGCAACCTTCATTACCAATTTTGGGCGTTACCTTTTGGTTTGACAACGGCTCCGCGAGTTTTCACCAAAGTCATGGCGGTAATGACGGCTGTACTCCGCCGTCAAGGGGTCAGGATCCAACCGTACTTATACTATTTGTTGATCCTGGCAAATTCCCCAGAACTTCTCCTGTGTCATCTAGATCTGACTGTCCAGTTCATGAAAGCCCACGGGTGGCTAATCAACTGGAAGAAATCTTCCTTGGTTCCTGCTCAGAGCATGGTGCACCTGGGAGTGTTATTGGACACCCACAACCAGCAATTGTTCTAGTCTAAGGAGAAAGTCCTGAAGCTTCAGGACAGGATTCGATTCTTCCTGTCTCGTCCGCAAGTGTCGATGCATTCGGCAATGCAAGTGCTAGGTCTCATGGTGTCTGCTTTCGACATGGTGGAGTATGCTCAATTCCATTCTCGCCCTCTGCAGAAGTTAATTCAGGCCAAGTGGTACGGCCTGCCTCACCGGATCAGATCTTACATGATCTCCTTGTCTCCGGAGGTCAGCCTGTCACTGAGCTGGTGGCTTGAGGACCATCGATTGAGCAGGGGCCGTCCCTTCTGGATATCCAACTGGGTCCTGCTGATGAAGGATGCCAGTCTGAGAGGTTGGGGCGCGGTGTTGGAACAACACTCCCTTCAGGGTCGGTGGACCGAGGAGGAGTCTCTACTCCCGATAAACTTTCTGGAACTGCGGGCAGTGTTCAATGCACTAAACCTGGCCCAGCATTTGATACAGAACAGACCTGTTCAAGTACAATCGGACAACGCCACCACAGTGGCGTACATCAATCATCAAGGCGGCACTAAGAGCCGCATGGCAGTGCTGGAAGTAACACGGATTCTTCAATGGGCAGAACGCCATCTGCCGGCCATATCCGCAGTGTTCAGTCCGGGGGTCCTAAACTGGGAAGCGGACTTTCTTAGTCATCAGGACGTACACGTCAGAGTGGAGCCTCTATCCAGAGGTTTTTCAACTTCTTGTGGACACGTGGGGCCTTCCAGATGTGGACCTGATGGCGTCTCGACACAATCACAAGGTTCCAGCCTTCGGAGCAAGGACAAGGGATCCTCAGGCAGCGTTCGTGGACGCTCTGGCTTTTCCATGAAACTTTCAGCTGCTGTACGTCTTCCCTCCGGTGTCACTCCTGCCCAGAGTAATACGGAAGTTCAAGCAAGAAGGAGGAAACCTACTTCTGATTGCTCCAGCGTGTCCCAGGCGGCACTGGTTCTCCGATCTACAGGGCCTCTCGCTAGATTGTCCCCTTCTACTTCCACAACGACCAGACCTCCTCGTTCAGGGCCCTTGTGTTTACCAGGACTTGGCCTGTCTAGCTTTGACGGCATGGCTCTTGAAGCTTCCGTCTTGAGGCCCAAGGGTTTTTCTGAGGCGGTCGTTCAAACTATGTTGAAGGCCCGGAAGCCGGCTTCTGCTCGGATTTACCATAAGGTCTGGAATGCTTACTTTACTTGGTGCGCGTCTCACAATCATGACGTTTTCAAGTTTAGTGCGGCCAAGCTGTTGGCCTTCCTACAACAGGGCCTGGATTTAGGCCTTCGTCTGGCCTCTCTCAAGGTTCACATTTCTGCCTTGTCGGTTTGATTTCAGAGAAAGATTGCTGCCCTTCCTGATGTTCGTACCTTCACTCAGGGCGTGTTGCGGATTCAGCCTACTTATGTGCCACCTGTGGCCCCTTGGGATCTGTCTGTGGTTTTGGAGGCCTTGCAGGAGTCTCCATTTGAACCTCTTGCGTCTGCAGGCCTTAAGTGGCTTTCCCTTTAAGGTTTTGTTTTTGCTGGCTATCGCTTCAGCTAGAAGGGTCTCGGACTTAGGGGGACTTACAGGATAAGGCACCTATCTGATTTTTCACCATGACCGGGCGGTTCTTAGAACACGTCCGGGTTATTTACCTAAAGTGGTGTCTTCCTTCCACCGTAATCAGGAGATTGTGGTTCCGGACTTTACTTCTCCTGAGGAGTCATCTAAAGAGCGGTCTTTGGATGTGGTACGGGCTCTCCGTATATATGTGAAGAGAACCTCCTCCATTCGGAAATCTGATTCTCTCTTTGTACTGTTTGGTTTTCACAAACGTGGCTGGACTGCTAACAAGCAGACCTTGGCCAGATGGATTGGAATGGTGATTGCACATGCTTATGTATAGGCTGGTTTGCTAGCTCCTGCTACCATCAAAGCCCATTCTACTCTGTCTGTTGGATCTTCTTGGGCGGGCCGCCGTGGTGCGACCCTTGAACAATTGTGCAAGGCGGCTACGTGGTCCTCAGCAAACATGTTCATAAGGTTCTATGCCTTCGATACTTCCGCCTCCCAGGATGCTTCCTTTGGACGCCGGATTCTTGTGCCCGCTACAGTGCATCTCCTCCCATAAGGAACTGCTTTAGGACATCCCCGATGTTATTCCTTGTGGAGCCCAGTGTACCCTGCAGCAGAAACCGAGATTTATGGTAAGAACTTACCGTTGTTAAATCTCTTTCTACGAGGTACACTGGGCTCCACAAGGCGCCCACCCTGCGCACTTGACTTCTTTGGGTTGGTATGGCAATAGCCGCTGACACCCTCTCCTGTAGTGTGTGGTGTATGTGGCTACTCACGATTGTCGTCTCTGGTACCTGCTACTGCATTGGACTGGTTAACTAAACTGAGCTCCTGTGCATGGAGGCGGGGTTATAGAGGAGGCGGCGCTGGGCATCTTGGGCACAGTCAAAGCTTTGAGCCTGTTGGTGCCTCGGATAAAGATCCTACTCTACACCCCGATGTTATTCCTTGTGGAGCCCAGTGTACCTCGCAGAAAGAGATTTAACAACGGTAAGTTCTTACCATAAATCTCGTGATATATATATATATATATATATATATATATATATATATATATAAAGAATAGGGGTACGGCGACCAAATGTGCTAAAAAGTAAAAGTACAATAAGACCATTTAAAAATGGAATCTAGAAGCCAGTATCAATAAAAAGTATTTATTTAATAAAATATCACTTGGAAGCTAAGCACAATTACAAATATAATTATAAAAAATCTAAAAACAATAAGTAGCGGAGTCTGAAGTATAAAAGACTTACCTCAGTGCACGGTGGAGGTCAATTAAGGGGAGCCCAGCACGTTTCGTCCTGTCGACTTCATCAAGGGGTGATATGAGACTGGGACTGGGCTAGAATTTATACCTCACCTAATAGGAGCTACTTATTGTTTTTATATTTTATATAATTATATTTGTCATTGTGCTCGGCTTCCTAGTGACATTTTATTAAATATATACTTTTTATTGATACTGGCTTCTAGATTCCATTTTTAAATGGTCTTATTGAACTTTTACTTTTTAGCACATTTGGTCGCCGTACCCCTATTCTTTATACCCCTTGTTACTTTTACAGCTCTTCACCAGTGCTGTTATATACTTAGGGGCTGGCAGACACCCATATATAGGGGTGTGTGATTTTATAGTTCTCTGTTGTTATATTGAACCTTTGGTGGTAATTGTGTCTCACAAGTGGCGCCGTATTCCCCTTTCTTTCCGTGTGTGTGTGTGTGTGTGTGTATATATATATATATATATATATATATATATACATATATATATATATATACACTGCTCAAAAAAATAAAGGGAACACTAAAATAACACATCCTAGATCTGAATGAATGAAATATTCTTATTAAATACTTTGTTCTTTACATAGTTGAATGTGCTGACAACAAAATCACACAAAAATTATCTATGGAAATCAAATTTATTAACCCATCGAGGTCTGGATTTGGAGTCACCCTCAAAATTAAAGTGGAAAAACACACTACAGGCTGATCCAACTTTGATGTAATGTCCTTAAAACAAGTCAAAATGAGGCTCAGTAGTGTGTATGGCCTCCACGTGCCTGTATGACCTCCCTACAACGCCTGGGCATGCCCCTGATGAGGTGGCGGATGGTCTCCTGAGGGATCTCCTCCCAGACATGGACTAAAGCATCCGCCAACTCCTGGACAGTCTGTGGTGCAACGTGCCGTTGGTGGATGGAGCGAGACATGATGTGCCAGATGTGCTCAATTGGATTCAGGTCTGGGGAACGAGCGGGCCAGTCCATAGCATCAATGCCTTCGTCTTGCAGGAACTGCTGACACACTCCAGCCACATGAGGTCTAGCATTGTCTTGCATTAGGAGGAACCCAGGGCCAACCGCACCAGCATATGGTCTCACAAGGGGTCTGAGGATCTCATCTCGGTACCTAATGGCAGTCAGGCTACCTCTGGCGAGCACATGGAGGGCTGTGCGGCCCCCAAAGAAATGCCACCCCACACCATTACTGACCCACTGCCAAACCGGTCATGCTGGAGGATGTTGCAGGCAGCAGAACGTTCTCCTTGGCGTCTCCAGACTCTGTCACGTCTGTCACATGTGCTCAGTAGGAACCTGCTTTCATCTGTGAAGAGCACAGGGCGCCAGTGGCGAATTTGCCAATCTTGGTGTTCTCTGGCAAATGCCAAACATCCTGCACGGTGTTGGGCTGTAAGCACAACCCCCACCTGTGGACGTCGGGCCCTCATACCACCCTCATGGAGTCTGTTTCTGATCGTTTGAGTAGACACATGCACGTTTGTGGCTTGCTGGAGGTCATTTTGCAGGGCTCTGGCAGTGCTCCTCCTGTTCCTCCTTGCACAAAGGCGGAGGTAGCGGTTCTGCTGCTGGGTTGTTGCCCTCCTACGGCCGCCTCCACGTCTCCTGATGTACTGGCCTGTCTCCTGGTAGCGCCTCCATGCTCTGGACACTACGCTGACAGACACAGCAAACCTTCTTGCCACAGCTCGCACTGATGTGCCATCCTGGATGAGCTGCACTACCTGAGCCACTTGTGTGGGTTGTAGGGAGGTCATACAGGCACGTGGAGGCCACACACACTACTGAGCCTCATTTTGACTTGTTTTAAGGACATTACATCAAAGTTGGATCAGCCTGTAGTGTGTTTTTCCATTTTAATTTTGAGTGCGACTCCAAATCCAGACCTCCATGTGTTAATACATTTGATTTCCATTGATAATTTTTGTGTGATTTTGTTGTCAGCACATTCAACTATGTAAAGAACAAAGTATTTAATAAGAATATTTCATTCATTCAGATCTAGGATGTGTTATTTTAGTGTTCCCTTTATTTTTTTTGAGCAGTGTATATATATATGTGTGTGTGTGTGTGTGTGTGTGTGTGTGTGTGTTTACTGCAACTTATTTTGAAGCACTAGTAATTAATGGATAAACCTATATGCATAACTAAAGAAAATCACGTAAGTGTATTTTTTTCCAAAAAGTTGATCACTAGGGAAAGTAATGCACTTTAATATGTGGTTGTTATAAAAGTACGTCTTTTCCCCCCACACGCTACTGTAGCTATGGCACCCTGAAGGAAAATACTTGTCTCTGCATACACACACAGTTTCCTGGGCAATCACAGTTGTGATGGCATTAGTGTCACAATATGGCAGAGTAGAGTAATGGCTTCCAAATGCTAATAGTTGGAGCAGCATTGTTAAATAATTTTTGTAATCTGTGTTTTCTACCTTTCACGTTTATAGGTATCGGCTCACCAGTGAAATTTGAAAGCTTAACAGATATTCTGCACAGGAAGATTGAAGAAACTGATGGTCAGTTCCTTATTGGGCAGGAAGAGTCTGCACCACCTGCCTGGGATGCATTATTTGATGGTAACCACCAACTTCATGTAGTAAGAAAGCCGCTGTCTCCACCTTCACAAAGCGACTGCGCAAACCTGATCGATGGCAAAGGAAAGAAGAGAAGGGCCCCACCACCGCCTCCCAACAAGACGCCATATAATGCAGGAGACCAGAAGGTCACAGATCCATCCGAAAAGGAAAACATCTGGTCACGGTCTAGCTTGTCCCGCAAGTCTTTTGATGCTAAATTATCTTCAATAATGCAACAGTTCCAGAAGCCAACAGCTGCTCCCCGGAAGTTCGTATCTTCTGAGAAGCATAGCGGTGACCAGCTGAGACTAGCAGAAGAGGATGTCCCATTGAAACCAACGCCTGCTCCTCGACAGAAGTCCATAAGAGAGAGATTTGTTCCTAGATCTTGGTTACCATCGCAAGAATGACTTCATTTTATCCATATTTGACTATATCTGTATAGTTTGCTTCTTAGCTGGTGTATTTTTTTTAATTGTATATTATGTTAAAACTGGAAGTTGATGATCCACATATACATGGGCTGCAATTTGTTACAAAGGACTCTGGAAGGAATGCATTTTTTCCCCTCTGAGCAATTTGCAGCATAGAATAGTTGGCAAAGTAATCACAATGCTGTTGCTAAATTATTTGCAGTGTGATCAGCCTATGTGTAAGAATTTATTTTGAATATTCTGAGCTCTTATTTTGAATATCCTGGGCTTTTAATCTTCAAAAACGGTTTCGTTTTATTGTTTGTTTTATCTGTCATCCACAAGCTAGAAGACTGTTCTGCATCATAATTACACAGTGGATACAGAAGTTAAATGTCAATTGATGTTGTATCACACCCATTATTCTTTTCTTTACCAGTTGTTGTCTGTAGCCGGCAACCTAGATCGTTGTAGAACGAATAGTCCAATTAGGTTTAGTCCTAAAGAATACAAGTGTCAGTAAATCCATGCGCTTCAGGATGCGGTCAATACTTGCAGAGCAGTGACTTGTGGTCTCCCAGAGTTTTAACTATAAAAATGCTATCAAATAAATATCTTCTTTGTATTACAGGTTGAGTATCCCTTATCCAAAATTCAAAATCACACATTTCTCTTACGTCCTAGAGGATGCTGGGGTCCACATTAGTACCCTGGGGTATAGACGGGTCGACAAGGAACCAGTGGCACTTTAAGGGTTTGAGAGTGTGGTCTGGCTCCTCCCTCTATGTCCCTCCTATCAGACTTGGTTTAGAAAATGTGCCCGGAGGAGCCAGTCACAGCTAGGGGAGCTCTCCAGAGTTTCTCTAGTAAAAGTTTTCTTAGAGTTTATTATTTTACAGGGAGGCTGCTGGCAACAGCCTCCCTGCTTTGTGGGACTAAGGGGGGGGAGTAGTGTCTTCCCTGTGGGATCTGAGCCACTATCTCCGCTGACAGGACACAGATCTCCTGAGGGAGCTGATCGTTAGCCACTCCAGGTGAACTCTCACTCCCACAGCATGCCGCCACCCCCTTACAGAGCCTGAACACTTCGGTGGCGAGTGAGTCACCGGCATCCCTGGCAAGCGGGGAGCCGGTGTGAAGATGGCGGCAACAGGGTAGGGAGCGCAGTACTAACTGCGCTTCGGGGCTCAGCGGTACATGGTGCGGCGCTGTGAGGGGCAGTGCCTATACCCTACACTGGTCAGCAAGCCTGTCAGGGTCCCCGGATCGCTGCCATCAGAAATCCTCAGGCCAGTATAATACAATGAAGAGCGGGAAGCAGCGCCATGTTCAGGGGGGCAGAGCTTCTCGGAGCGGACCCAGCAACGTTCAGCGCCATTTTCCTGCCTGCAGTTCCTGTATAACAGACGCTGACAGGGAGAGCTGTCCCTCCAAGCAACTCCAGCTATCCTGTGCGGTACCAGGGGGTTGTAGAAGGGGGGGAGGCTGTGTAAAGTCTGTGTAGTCTATTAAGGTACACAGACAGCGCTGGTAGTTTTTTTATTTCTACCTCAAAGAGCGCTGTATGTGGGTTGGCTCCAATCTCTGTGTCTCTCTGTGGCATACTTGGGGGGAAACTGTGTCTGACATTTCCGTGTGTGTGTGTGTGTGTGTGTGTGTGTGTGTGTGTGTGTGTGTGTGTGTGTGTGTGTGTGTGTGTGTGTTTGTTTAATATCTCACATAGCCATGTCTAGGGACTCTGTCATATGCTGCAGAAGAGGTTCCCTCTCAGGAAGGATCCATTCCATGTACACAGGATTGTAATGCTTTGTCTCAGATCCCTATTGTTGATCCTGAGTGGCTAACTTCTATCAAAGGAATGATCTCTCAGATTTCTACTAGAGTAGCTAAGACTGAAACTCAGGTAATAAAGAACTCTATGGCAGTTTTGTCAGGCTCTGTCCCTATTCCTGCAAAATCCCCTAGCATGTTCCCACAGAAACGTGCATTTGCCCAAATTACGCGAGATGACACGGATACCGATTCTGATAATGCAGACGGTGGTGGGGATGCGCTGAGGGGGGGCGGCATCCCTTGCTAAGAGGGTGCAGCTCATGATTGAGGCCATTAGAGATGTGTTAAACATAAATGACACAACACCTGAGCAGGTTGAGGAGGCTTACTTCACTGACAATAAGAAAGCCTCGCTAACCTTCTCTGCATCTAAAGAATTAAACGCTATATTTGAGAAATTCTGGGAAAACCCGGAGATAAAATTCCAGATCCCAAAAAGGGTTCTGTTTGCTTTTCCCTTCACTGAGGAAGATAGGAAAAAATGGGGAAACCCACCCATTGTTGACGCATCTGTCTCCAGACTGTTTAAAAAGGTGGTTTTACCTGTACCTGGATCTACCGCATTAAAGAACCGGCTGATCATAAAATTGACACTACGCTCAGATCCATTTACACTGCTTCAGGAGTGGCATTAAGGCCCACTATTTCCTGTGCATGGATTTCTAAAGTGGTCAGGCACATTACTAGAGGATTTGGATACAATGGATAGAAGTGACATTAAATTGTTTTTACGTAACATACAGGATTCTGCAAGGTTCATGGTGGACCTGGGTACGCTGACTGCACGGATATCTTCCATGTCGGTCCCAGCCCGCAGGGCACTCTGGCTACGCCGATGGTCTGCAGACGTGGAATCCAGGAGAAGTGTGGAGAGCCTACCCTACACAGGTCAGGCTCTATTTGGTGAAGCGTTGGATGTGTGGATTTCCACGCCAACCACGGGTAAGTCACCTTTCCTTCCCTCTGCTACACCTTCTACGAAGAAACCATTTTCTTCAGCTGTGCCGCAGTCCTTTCGGACCGCTAAGGCAAAAAAGTCCAAGCCTCCTACCACTTTCTTTAGAGGTGGTCGTGCAAAATCCAAAAAGCATGCACCCGCAGGCTCCCAGGACCAGAGATCTGCTTCTGGTTCCTCAAAATCCTCAGCATGACGGTGGACCACAAAGCCTGGAGGACGGGCTGGTGGGTGCGAGACTCAGACGTTTCAGACACGTCTGGGTGTCGTCCGGCCTCGATCCCTGGGTACAGGATATTGTGTCCCAGGGGTACAGACTAAAGTTTCAAGAACTCCCGCCTCACCGATTCTTCAAATCAGGCTTGCCAGCTTTGCTGACAGACAGGTCTATCCTACAGGAAGCCATCCTAAAATTGGAAAAGTCACAGGTCATTGTCCCAGTTCCACCTCATATGCAAAACAAGGGTTATTATTCAAACCTTTTTGTGGTACCGAAACTGGATGGTTCGGTCAGACCAATTTTGAACTTGATCTCGTTGAACCCTTACCTGAGGGTGTTCAAATTCAAAATGGAGTCTCTCAGAGCAGTGATTTCAGGTCTGGAGGAGGGAGAGTTTCTGGTATATCTAGATATCAAGGATGCGTGCCTCCACATTCCGATTTGGCTGCCACACCAGGCTTATCTCAGATTTGCACTGTTAGACAGTCACTATCAATTTCAGGCACTGCCATTCGGCCTCTCCACAGCACCGAGGGTGTTCACCAAGGTGATGGCAGAGATGATGGTTCTCCTCCGCAGACAGGGGGTGAACATAATCCCATATCTGGACGATCTGCTGATAAAGGCATCGTCCAGGGAGACGTTGTTGCAGTCCATTGTTCTCACGGCTCGTCTGCTCCGGGAACACGGTTGGATCCTGAACCTTCCAAAATCACATTTGGAGCCGACCAGGAGGTTGTCTTTTCTGGGAATGATCCTCGGCACGAAAGTGCAGAGGGTATTTCTCCCAGAGGAGAAAGCGTTGGTGATACAAACAATGGTCCGGGATGTCCTGAAGCCAGCCCGAGTTTCGGTTCATCAGTGTATTCGCCTTCTGGAGAAGATGGTGGTCTCTTACGAGTCTCTACAGTACGAAAGGTTTCATGCTCGGTCCTTCCATCTGGATCTCCTGGACAAGTGGTCGGGATCTCATCTACACATGCACCAGAGAATTGTCTGTCGCCGAAAGCAAGGATTTCACTCCTTTGGTGGCTGCAACTACCTCACCTACTGGAGTGCCGCGGGTTCGGGATTCAGGACTGGATCCTTCTAACCACGGATACAAGTCTCCAGGGCTGGGGCGCAGTCACTCAGGGGGAAACCTTCCAAGGACGGTGGTCAAGCCTGGAATCCAGCCTTCCAATAAACATTCTGGAACTAATAGCCGTCTACAACAGTCTTCTCCAAGCGGCCCATCTTCTGCAAGATCGAGCCATTCAAGTGCGGTCGGACAATGTAACGACAGTCGCTTACATAAACCAACCAGGTTGATCGAAGGGCAGAGCTGCAATGTCAGAGGTAACGAGAATTATCCTCTGGGCAGAAAAGCATGCATTGGCGCTATCAGCAATCTTCATTCCGGGAGTAGACAACTGGGAAGCGGACTTCCTCAGCAGACACGGTCTCCATTCAGGAGAGGTGACTCCATCCGGTGGTGTTCACGGAGGTAACAGATCTTTGGGGTGTACCTCAAATAGACATGATGGCCTCTCGTAGCTTCGACGGTAAGCTGTGGCGGTGCACGCCCTAGTGATTTCGTGGGTGTTCCAGTCGGTGTACGTTTTTCCTCCACTTCCACTCATTCCAAGAGTTCTAAAACTCATAAGAAAAACAAGAGTTCAGGCAATCCTCATTGCTCCAGACTGGCCAATAAGGGATCGGTTCCCGGATCTACTGCTAGAAGAACAGAGGCCTCTTCCTCTTCGGGCGGACCTGCTGCAGCTGGGGCCGTTTGCTTATTAAGACTAACCACGGCTACGTTTAACGGCATGGAGGTTGAATGCCAGATATTAGCTCGGAAGGGAATTCCGAACAAGGTTATTCCTACCCTAATACAGGCTAGAAAAGGAGTCATGTCTAAACATTACCATCGTATTTGGAAAAAATATGTATCTTGGTCTGAGTCCAAGAAGTTTCCTGGTGGAGTTTCAACTGGGACGGTTACTCCTCTTCCTACAAGCAGGTGTGGATATAGGCCTGAGGTTGGGATCCGTAAAGGTCCAGATTTAGGCCCTATCCATTTTCTTCCAGAAACAGTTGGCTTCCCCCTCTGAGGTTCAGACCTTTTCTGAAAGGGGTTCTGCACATCCAGCCTCCCTTTGTGCCACCTACGGCGCCCTGGGATCTTAACATGGTGTTACAGTTCCTCCAATCGGATTGGTTCGAGCCTCTACCGGAGGTTGAGATCATATTTCTCACGTGGAAGGCGGTCACTTTGTTGGCCTTAGCTTCTGCTAGACGTGTGTCGGAGTTGGGTGTCTTTGTCTTGTAAGAGCCCCTACTTGATCTTCCATGAAGATAGAGCTGAGCTCCGGACACGTCAGCAGTTCCTTTCGAAGGTTGTGTCTGCATTTCATATCAACCAACCTATTGTGGTGCCAGTGGCTACTGACTCCTTAATTTTATCAAAGTCCTTGGATGTTGTAAGGGCTCTGAAAATGTATGTGAAGAGGACTACTCGTCACAGAAAATCGGACTCTCTGTTTGTCCTGTATGATCCCAAGAAACTTGGGTGTCCTGCTTCTAAGCAGGCGATCTGTCGCTGGATCAGGTTCACTATCCCGCATGCGTACTCTACGGCAGGATTGCCGTGTCCTACGTCTGTTAAGGCCCACTCTACTCATAAGCTGGGTTCTTCCTGGGTGGCTGCCCGGGGTGTCTCGGCTTTACAGCTTTGCCGAATGGCTACTTGGTCTGGGTCAAACATGTTTGCAAAAATCTACAGGTTCGATACTTTGGCCTCTGAGGACCTTAAGTTTGGTCAATCAGTTCTGCAGGAGCCTCCGCGCTCTACCTCCCATTCTGGGTACTTTGGTATATCCCCATGGTACTAATGTGGACACCAGCATCCTCTAGGACGCAAGAGAAAATAGGATTTTAATTACCTACCGGTAAATCATTTTCTCGTAGTCCATAGCCCAGCGGTTTAGATCCTGCAGTGGTTACTTTGTTCAGTACTGCTTAGGTATTGGTTAGGTACTGTTTTGTTACTTGGTTAAGTAATATTGTTCAGCCGTTGCTCATGTTTCAAGCTGGTTAGCTTTGTTTGCCTTGTATGTGTGAGCTGGTGTGAACCTCGCCACTATCTGTGTAAAATCCTTCTCTCGAAGTTGTCTGTCTTCTTGGGCACAGTTTCTAAACTGAATCTGCTAGAAGGGGCATGGAGGGAGGAGCCAGCCCACACTGTTAAACTCTTAAAGTGCCAGTGGCTCCTAGTGGACCCGTCTATACCCTATGGTACTAATGTGGACCCCAGCATCCTCTAGGTACTACGAGAAAAGGATTTACCAGTAGGTAATTTAAAATCCTATTTTTTGGTTCGCTGTATTCTAGTAATTTTTATAGTCAAAACTCAGGAGTATACTGGCGTATGACAGGTGATGCACTGCCTAACTTGTCTGCACATCTCTGACCAAAACTCATCATATTTTCAGCAGTATATACTGCTGTACCTTTGCTTACCCACATGCTGTACACAAATATATATATATATATATATATATAATTATAGTGTGTGTGTGTGTGTGTGTGTGCGCCATTTACCTCACCACAACAGAGCTTTAAATGCAGTGTTCCAACACGTTGAGTCCCTATCTAGAACTTCATCAGGGGATGATTTGGGGATTGGACAATTCATTGCAGCATCATCTGTAATTGTTCTGATAAACTTCACAAATTAGGCGGGATCCAGAAATATGCGTATCCTAGGAGGAGAATCATAGATTTTGACAGCAGATTATAGTCACTTGGCCCAATCTAATCTGCCCCCTTTTTTTTAATCTTTAAATTACCTCAGGCCTTATTGATCCTTAGTTATTTGTAAGGATATTTATATGCCTAACCCAAGCATGTTTAAATTGCTCTACTTACTTTGCCTCAACCACCTCTGGCTGGAAGTTATTCCACTCCATCTACTAACCTTTCTGTTAAGTAGTTTTTCCTTACATTTTCCCCTACCTTACTACAGTTTCAGCGCATGCCCTCATGTTCTAGTACTCCTCTTCCTTCGAACAATGTTTCTTAAGTTTCTATCTTTTCCCTCATTTCCCTCCTCTGTTCCAAACCGTGATACTGACCTTGTTCCTTTCGCATAGTGAGAATCGGGGTTAGCCCGAATCTTACCATGTGTACACACCGTTAGAAAGATAAGTGAAATTGTAACAAAAGAAAATTGTTCAGATACAGTATGTTAAAATCAGAGAATGGATGACATAGATTAGATACAGAGTAAACACTTTTGGAAAATGATAAAATGGAGAGTGAAAAAGTGGCAACCAATCACCTCCTAACTGCCATGTCAAAGGCTGTGTTAAAAATGAGGAGCAGAATGGATTGTACTTCACTCTCCATTTTATCACTTTTTAAGCGATGATGCATATCTCACACAACACCACATACAAAATATTTTTTTCAATTAACTTTACTTTTGAAATTCTGTAACAAAATGTAAACAAGAAGTTTAGAAAAAATAAAGAAATTTATCTAAGTTTATTTTTTAAAATAATAATGTCCTCCAGGAGGACTTTCATATGCAGCTCCATTCTGGACAGGACCATCCTGATTCCTGCATTGCAAACTCCACCCTCTGCATCTGTAATGGATGTTTTGGGGGGGGGGGAGAGAATCAGTTTCACACATTATGCAATATTGCATCAATATACAAACCACACTCCACCACCTCACTATCTAGTTGTCAATCTTGACAGGGAACGTTTTTCAAACCCACAAATTCAGGCATAAAACCATGTTACATGCATTGGCCGCCGGCATATCATACTACACCCGTCTCCTTACTGTCCTTCCAAATATAACACTTTTACCACTGCAATCCATTATAAATGCAAACCATTTTATACAGCAAACCAAATACCACATACAAACCTTCATTGTGTGCCTAACCACTGTTACACCCTCCATTGTTTTTACATATGCTACTAGTTTTTTTTATCAGTAAATTCACATATTAAAAAAAACATTTAACATTAAAACATCACCTAACACACATCAATTGTAAGGGGGATATTCAATTACCCGCTGCGACTGCGGGTGTAAAAGTATCGCTGAGGGGGCTATGTAATTAGCACAGATAAGCCAGTACGTGGCGCAGCTTTATGGGGATTTGTTTCACCTGCCTCTACCGAAAACACACAGGTTCAGCGAAACGTGTTTTTTCGAGGGGAAAAGATGTTTTTTTTTCCGGGTGAAAAAAACATTGGAGCATCGGGAAATATCACCCGAAGCTTCATCGGCGGGAATTGAATATCCCCCTTAAAATTTGTCCTATATCACAGACAGAAAAAGGTTAGTAAAGTATTTAAAAAGTTACTGTACTTACTTTCCACATCAGCTGCATATGCCTTCTCGGCAGCTTCTGCAAATCCCGAGGTGGTGGCATCTTGTAGTGGTGAAGGTTTTGCAGAGGGCCGCCATCTTGTGGTGGTGAGGGTGGCGCAAAGGCGCTGCCTTCTTGTGGTGGTGAGGATGGGGCAGAGGGCCCACTATCTTGTGGTGGTGAGGGTGGGGCAGAGGAACCTGCCATCTTGTGGTGAAGGTGGGTCAGAGGGCCCGCTATCTTGTGGTGGTGAGGGTGGGGCAGAGTGCCTGCTATCTTCTGGTGGGGAGTGAGGTTCCAAGGGGGAGGGGGCTTGCTGGTTGGGACAACTTGTGCGTCTGCGACTCCGTTGTGTTCGGCCTAAGGAAAAAGGATGAAACATTACTTAAGTCTGTAATAAACAATTATTACATACTTTACATTATTCTAAATTAAATAATAGAGCATTTTAAACCACATTATTACAATGCTATTTAGTAGTCACCAACTTAATCACTCAACTGAACAACTGCATGCTAATACGCTAATAACGGTAACCTTTATTCTCCATTCGACATGCCATATGAACACTCAATCTGAATTGCTATGTATGCATTACTTATAGGCTCTAATTTTGCGAGCGTAGCCTCGCAAGTAGGTTGCACTGGCAGCGGAGGTCTGACCAGTGACGCTCCAGCTGGACTACTTTCTGCCGGGAGTTCATCCGCACCTGCAGCTTTCTGCGGACCTCCGCATAGGCCGCATGCTTCCGTGCATTGGAGACACATGGCCCCAGCGGTCCATGAATGCAGTAAGCAGCCGCAGCTCCCTTTGTGTGCACGCGGCAGGTTGCATGGTGCCAATGGCGTATTAATCATATTTGCTAATATTTATACAGTCTGCCTGCTGTAGATTGGTCGACAGCTGTGATGCACATAAATACAAATAAGCTTTTTTGCTATTATTGGGCATAAACATTTTTTGTCAGAGTTTGCAGTTGCGAACGCAATTACGATGGTATTCTACGTTAACCTGTGATATTGCAAAATACTTACCAAAGTTCTCCGTACTTCTGTGTCAACTAAACATTGCAGGTGAAAAATGTGGTTTTAGTATATGAAAATTTTTTTTTACAAAAATTTGTGTCAAGGTTACTTCATTTTTTTTTTTTTTTTATACTTTGGACACAAAATCATGGCTAACAAACTACACATATGCAGCGTCAAAATTTATACAAATAATAGTGAAGGAAAATGTATTAAATTCACATTGCTTCATTGATCTTTGCAAATACATCTATGGTGACTACAAATCACTACTTCAACAGTAATGTTTGTTAACACATGTCATGGTAAATTTCTAAAGTACAATATCATTTTTAGTTTTTTGGTACAACAACAATCATTGTTGACATTAGCCATAATTTTAAGGCGCATTCACTAATACTGTGTCTGGTATTTTATTTTGGGTTAATTTGTACTTACAAAAAGGTTTATTTCTAGTTTATTTTATAAGCATAATAAACATTTTTAGTTAAATTATGTGCTAATTTACACAACATTCAGACGTGTTCATAACTCAAACATACCTGAAATATTGTGCAACTAATGTGTTGCAGGTTGCATGTCCGTGTTTTAGTATCGCAGCCACAGCCCCTGAAAAGGCCAACCACTGGCTCCTCTCGTCGGGCCAATGCCACATGACTCCTTATAGCAATATTGTGCAGTATTGCACACAGGAACACTACCTTACTAACCATTTCCGTACAATACATGAGGTCGCCACCAGTGCAGTGGAGCACCCTAAACAGGCCTTTTAAAAGGCCGATCGTACGCTCCACCGCCTGTCTGGTGGCTGTAATCGCAGCGTTAAATGGAGACTGACTGTGTTCCTGGTGTTGGTGTGCTATAAAGAGTCATGAGCCAGTGGGTGCAAGGATATCCACTATCTCCTGAAAGAAACTAAGGATTTTATTATTTGATGTTAAAATTTTCAAACAACACTGTAACTTTAACCCATGATGTGCCACAAACTCACCCAAGATCCACGTGTCTTGGCCTTCCAACATGGATTGTCAAATCACGTGAGAATCATGGGCACTTCCTGGGTACCGGGCATTCAGGGAAAGGATCTGGAGGGAATGGTCACAAACCAACATCACATTCAAAGAATGGAATATTAGGTTACTGGCTTCAAGTGAAATAAACAAAATGCATGGAAAGCATTCCTCTGACTGGGTAATCCATCTCCTGATTATTATTCCAGATTATAAAGCTTTGCATATATTTGAACCATTTCTCCTATGCTTGCTTGTCCCAAAAGGACTGAGAATTATGACTGTTCTCTATACATTTTAAAGTATCCAGATTGTGCTGTCATTTAATCTTTGATTGAATTCAGAGACTGCTACTAGATGGACTTTCTATGAGGCCGTCGGATCTTTTTTATTTTGTACTTGTACTATATGTGGAATGTTTTAATAAATTGTGATATGTTTTAATTGAACCGCAGTATATAATTGTTTTGTCTACCCATCAACCCTAAGCGCCACCTTCCTTTGTAAATATACTGGAAGGACCCTGAGGCGCAAAAGTGTAAGACAGCAATGAATTGTGTCAGTGGTGGAATTGCTGTAGGATTACAATTTCTCGAACGTCCTAAGTGGATGCTGGGGACTCCGTCAGGACCATGGGGGATAGCGGCTCCGCAGGAGACAGGGCACAAAAATAAAGCTTTAGGATTAGGTGGTGTGTACTGGCTCCTCCCCCTATGACCCTCCTCCAAGCCTCAGTTAGGTTTTTGTGCCCGTCCGAGCAGGGTGCAATCTAGGTGGCTCTCTTAAAGAGCTGCTTAGAAAAAGTGTTTTAGGTTTTTTATTTTCAGTGAGTCCTGCTGGCAACAGGCTCACTGCATCGAGGGACTTAGGGGAGAGAATTTCAACTCACCTGCGTGCAGGATGGATTGGATTCTTAGGCTACTGGACACCATTAGCTCCAGAGGGAGTCGGAACACAGGTCTCACCCTGGGGTTCGTCCCGGAGCCGCGCCGCCGACCCCCCTTACAGATGCTGAAGATTGAAGGTCCGGAAACAGGCGGCAGAAGGCTCTTCAGTCTTCATGAAGGTAGCGCACAGCACTGCAGCTGTGCGCCATTGTTGTCACACACTTCACACCAAGCGGTCACGGAGGGTGCAGGGCGCTGCTGGGGGCGCCCTGGGCAGCAATATTTTATTACCTTAAGGCAAAAGAATACATCACATATAGCCATTAAGGCTATATGTATGTATTTAACCCATGCCAGTTATCTAAATCTACGGGAGGAAAGCCTGCCGAAATAGGGGGCGGGGCTTATTCTCCTCAGCACACAGCGCCATTTTCCTGCTCAGCTCCGCTGTGAGGAAGGCTCCCAGGACTCTCCCCTGCACTGCACTACAGAAACAGGGTAAAACAGAGAGGGGGGGCATTTTTTGGCGATATATTTAAGCTGCTATAAGGAACAACACTTATATAAGGTTGTTCCCATATATATTATAGCGCTTGGGTGTGTGCTGGCAAACTCTCCCTCTGTCTCCCCAAAGGGCTAGTGGGGTCCTGTCTTCGATAAGAGCATTCCCTGTGTGTCTGCTGTGTGTCGGTACGTGTGTGTCGACATGTATGAGGACGATGTTGGCGTGGAGGCAGAGCAATTGCCGATAATGGTGATGTCACCCCCCAGGGAGTCGACACCGGAATGGATGGCTTTGTTTATGGAATTACGTGATAATGTCAGCACATTACAAAAATCAGTTGACGACATGAGACGGCCGGCAAACCAGTTAGTACCTGCCCAGGCGTCTCAGACACCGTCAGGGGCTGTAAAGCGCCCTTTACCTCAGTCGGTCGACACAGACCCAGACACAGACACTGAATCTAGTGTCGACGGTGATGAAACAAACGTATTTTCAAGTAGGGCCACACGTTATATGATCACGGCAATGAAGGAGGCTTTGCATATCTCTGATGCTGCAAGTACCACAAAAAGGGGTATTATGTGGGGGGTGAAAAAACTACCTGTAGTTTTTCCTGAATCAGAGGAATTAAATGATGTATGTGATGAAGCGTGGTTTAACCCAGATAGAAAAATGCTAATTTCAAAAAAGTTATTAGCATTATACCCTTTCCCGCCAGAGGTTAGGGCGCGCTGGGAAACACCCCCTAGGGTGGATAAGGCGCTCACACGCTTATCAAAACAAGTGGCGTTACCGTCTCCTGATACGGCCGCCCTCAAGGATCCAGCAGATAGGAGACTGGAAACTACCCTAAAAAGTATATACAC
This sequence comes from Pseudophryne corroboree, assembly GCF_028390025.1. Classification (NCBI taxonomy): domain Eukaryota; kingdom Metazoa; phylum Chordata; class Amphibia; order Anura; family Myobatrachidae; genus Pseudophryne; species Pseudophryne corroboree. The sequence goes on along the minus strand of NC_086446.1, from coordinate 652,617,559 downwards.
ACATACTGGTGTTATACTGCGACCGGCCATCGCCTCAGCCTGGATGTGCAGTGCTGGGGTCGTCTGGTTGGATTCCCTGACTGAAAATATTGATACCCTGGATAGGGATAGTATTTTATTGACTATAGAGCAATTAAAGGATGCTTTCCTTTATATGCGAGATGCGCAGAGAGATATTTGCACTCTGGCATCGAGAGTAAATGCGATGTCCATATCTGCCAGAAGGAGTTTATGGACGCGACAGTGGTCAGGTGATGCGGATTCCAAACGACATATGGAAGTATTGCCGTATAAAGGGGAGGAATTATTTGGCGTCGGTCTATCGGATCTGGTGGCCACGGCAACTGCCGGAAAATCCACCTTTTTACCTCAGACCCCCTCCCAACAGAAAAAGACACCGTCTTTTCAGCCGCAGTCCTTTCGGTCCTATAAGAACAAGCGGACAAAAGGACAGTCATATCTGCCTCGGGGCAGAGGAAGGGGTAAGAGAGGGCAGCAAGCAGCCCCTGCCCAGGAACAGAAGCCCTCCCAGGGTTCTGCAAAGCCCTCAGCATGACGCTGGGGCCTTACAAGCGGACTCAGGAACGGTGGGGGGTCGACTCAAGAATTTCAGCGCACAGTGGGCTTGCTCACAGGTGGACCCCTGGATTCTGCAGGTAGTATCTCAGGGTTACAGGTTGGAATTCGAGAAGTCTCCCCCTCGCCGGTTCCTAAAGTCTGCTTTGCCAACGTCGCCCTCAGACAGGGCGACGGTATTGGAAGCCATTCACAAGCTGTTTGCTCAGCAGGTGATAGTCAAGGTACCCCTCCTACAACAGGGAAAGGGGTATTACTCCACGCTATTTGTGGTACCGAAGCCGGACGGCTCGGTAAGACCTATTCTAAATCTGAAATCTTTGAACCTGTACATACAAAAATTCAAGTTCAAGATGGAGTCACTCAGAGCAGTGATAGCGAATCTGGAAGAAGGGGACTTTATGGTGTCCCTGGACATAAAGGATGCTTACCTGCATGTCCCAATTTGCCCTTCACATCAAGGGTACCTCAGGTTCGTGGTGCAAAACTGTCATTATTAGTTTCAGACGCTGCCGTTTGGATTGTCCACGGCACCTCGGGTCTTTACCAAGGTAATGGCCGAAATGATGATTCTTCTGCGAAGAAGAGGCGTATTAATTATCCCTTACTTGGACGATCTCCTGATAAGGGCAAGGTCCAGAGAACAGCTGGAGGACGGAGTAGCACTAACCCAAGTAGTGCTGCAACAACACGGGTGGATTCTGAATTTTCCAAAATCTCAGTTGACCCCGACAACACGTCTGCTGTTCCTGGGAATGATTCTGGACACGGTTCAGAAAAAGGTGTTTCTTCCGGAGGAGAAAGCCAGGGAGTTATCCGAACTTGTCAGGAACCTCCTAAAACCAGGGACAGTGTCTGTGCATCAATGCACAAGAGTCCTGGGAAAGATGGTGGCTTCTTACGAAGCGATTCCATTCGGCAGATTCCACGCACAAACTTTTCAGTGGGATCTGCTGGACAAATGGTCCGGATCGCATCTGCAGATGCATCAGCGGATAACCTTATCGCCACGGACAAGGGTGTCTCTTCTGTGGTGGTTGCAGAGTGCTCATCTGTTAGAGGGCCGCAGATTCGGCATACAGGACTGGGTCCTGGTGACCACGGATGCCAGTCTGAGAGGCTGGGGAGCGGTCACACAAGGAAGAAACTTCCAGGGAGTATGGTCAAGCCTGGAGATGTCTCTTCACATAAATATACTGGAGCTAAGAGCGATTTACAATGCTCTAAGTCTGGCAAAACCCCTGCTTCAGGGTCAGCCGGTGTTGATCCAGTCGGACAACATCACGGCAGTCGCCCACGTAAATAGACAGGGCGGCACAAGAAGCAGGACAGCAATGGCAGAAGCTGCAAGGATTCTTCGCTGGGCGGAAGATCATGTGATAGCACTGTCAGCAGTATTCATTCCGGGAGTGGACAACTGGGAAGCAGACTTCCTCAGCAGACACGATCTACACCCGGGAGAGTGGGGACTTCATCCAGAAGTCTTCCACATGATTGTGAACCGTTGGGAAAAACCAATGGTGGATATGATGGCGTCCCGCCTCAACAAAAAACTGGACAGGTATTGCGCCAGGTCAAGAGATCCTCAGGCAATAGCTGTGGACGCTCTGGTAACACCGTGGGTGTTCCAGTCAGTGTATGTGTTCCCTCCTCTGCCTCTCATACCAAAAGTACTGAGAATTATACGGCAGAAGGGAGTAAGAACGATACTAGTGGCTCCGGATTGGCCAAGAAGAACTTGGTACCCGGAACTTCAAGAGATGCTCACGGAGGATCCGTGGCCTCTACCTCTAAGACGGGACCTGCTTCAGCAGGGACCGTGTCTATTCCAAGACTTACCGCGGCTGCGTTTGACGGCATGGCGGTTGAACGCCAAATTCTAAGGGAAAAAGGCATTCCGGAAGAGGTCATTCCTACACTGGTAAAAGCCAGGAAGGAGGTGACTGCACAACATTATCACCGCATTTGGAGAAAATATGTTGCGTGGTGTGAGGCCAGGAAGGCCCCCACGGAGGAATTTCAACTGGGTCGATTCCTACATTTCCTGCAAACAGGATTGTCTATGGGCCTCAAATTGGGGTCCATTAAGGTTCAAATTTCGGCCCTGTCGATTTTCTTCCAGAAAGAATTGGCTTCAGTTCCTGAAGTCCAGACTTTTGTAAAAGGAGTACTACATATACAGCCCCCGGTTGTGCCCCCAGTGGCACCGTGGGATCTTAATGTAGTCTTGGATTTTCTCAAATCCCATTGGTTTGAGCCGCTCAAATCGGTGGAGCTGAAGTATCTCACATGGAAAGTAACCATGCTACTGGCCCTGGCTTCAGCCAGGAGAGTATCAGAATTGGCGGCTTTATCATATAAGAGCCCATATCTGATTTTCCATACGGACAGGGCAGAACTGCGGACGCGTCCTCATTTTCTGCCTAAGGTGGTGTCAGCGTTTCACCTGAACCAGCCTATTGTGGTGCCTGCGGCTACTAACGAGTTGGAGGATTCCAAGTTGTTGGACGTGGTCCGGGCATTGAAAATATATATTTCAAGAACGGCGGGAGTCAGAAAGTCTGACTCACTGCTTATATTGTATGCACCCAACAAGATGGGTGCTCCTGCTTCTAAGCAGACGATTGCTCGTTGGATTTGTAGCACAATTCAACTTGCACATTCTGTGGCAGGCTTGCCACAACCTAAATCTGTCAAGGCCCATTCCACAAGGAAAGTGAGCTCATCCTGGGCGGCTGCCCGGGGAGTCTCGGCATTACAACTCTGCCGAGCTGCTACTTGGTCAGGGGCAAACACGTTTGCAAAATTCTACAAATTTGATACCCTGGCTGAGGAGGACCTTGAGTTCTCTCATTCGGTGCTGCAGAGTCATCAGCACTCTCCCGCCCGTTTGGGAGCTTTGGTATAATCCCCATGGTCCTGACGGAGTCCCCAGCATCCACTTAGGACGTTAGAGAAAATAAGAATTTACTTACCGATAATTATATTTCTCGTAGTCCGTAGTGGATGCTGGGCGCCCATTCCAAGTGCCGATTGTCTGCAATACTTGTACATAGTTATTGTTACAAAAAAATCGGGTTGTTATTTGTTGTGAGCCGTCTGTTCAGAGGCTCCTACGTTTGTCATACTGTTGACTGGGTTCAGATCACAAGTTATACGGTGTGATTGGTGTGGCTGGTATGAGTCTTACCCGGGGTTCAATATCCTTCCTTATTGTGTACGCTCGTCCGGGCACAGTATCCTAACTGAGGCTTGGAGGAGGGTCATAGGGGGAGGAGCCAGTACACACCACCTAATCCTAAAGCTTTATTTTTGTGCCCTGTCTCCTGCGGAGCCGCTATCCCCCATGGTCCTGACGGAGTCCCCAGCATCCACTACGGACTACGAGAAATAGAATTATCGGTAAGTAAATTCTTATTTCTCTAACGTCCTAGTGGATGCTGGGGACTCCGTCAGGACCATGGGGAATAGCGGCTCCGCAGGAGACAGGGCACAAAAGCAAGCTTTTTAGGATCACATGGTGTGTACTGGCTCCTCCCCCTATGACCCTCCTCCAAGCCTCAGTTAGGTTTTTGTGCCCGTCCGAGAAGGGTGCAATCTAGGTGGCTCTCTTAAAGAGTTGCTTAGAAAAAGTTTTTAGGTTCTTTATTTTCAGTGAGTCCTGCTGGCAACAGGCTCACTGCATCGAGGGACTTAGGGGAGAGAATTTCAACTCACCTGCGTGCAGGATGGATTGGATTCTTAGGCTACTGGACACCATTAGCTTCAGAGGGAGTCGGAACACAGGTCTCGCCCTGGGGTTCGTCCCGGAGCCGCGCCGCCGACCCCCTTGCAGATGCTGAAGATTGAAGAGGTCCGGAACCAGGCGGCAGAAGACTTTTCAGTCTTCCTCAGGTAGCGCACAGCACTGCAGCTGTGCGCCATTGTCTGTCAGCACACTTCCCACAGCGATCACGGAGGGTGCAGGGCGCGGGGGGGGGGCGCCCTGGCAGCAATGTAGAATACCTGTATGGCGAAAAATACATCACATATAGCCCTTGAGGCTATATGGATGTATTTAACCCCTGCCAGACTTCACAATCTCCGGAGAAGAAGCCCGCCGAAAAGGGGGCGGGGCCTATTCTCCTCAGCACACAGCGCCATTTTCCCTCACAGAAAGGCTGAGGGGAAGGCTCCCAGGCTCTCCCCTGCACTGCACTACAGAAACAGGGTTAAAACAGAGAGGGGGGGCACTGATTTGGCGATATACATATATATTAAATGCTATATGGGAGGAACACTTATATAAGGGTTGTCCCTGTATAATTATAGCATTTTGGTGTGTGCTGGCAAACTCTCCCTCTGTCTCCCCAAAGGGCTAGTGGGTCCTGTCCTCTATCAGAGCATTCCCTATGTGTGTGCTGTATGTCGGTACGTGTGTGTCGACATGTATGAGGAAAATGTTGGTGAGGAGGCGGAGCAAATTGCCTGTAATGGTGATGTCACTCTCTAGGGAGTCGACACCGGAATGGATGGCTTACTTATGGAATTACGTGATAATGTCAACACGCTGCAAGTGGGTTGACGACATGAGACGGCCGGCGAACAAATTAGTACCGGTCCAGGCGTCTCAGACACCGTCAGGGGCTTGTAAAAACGCCCATTTACCTCAGTCGGTCGACATAGACCCAGACACGGACACTGATTTCAGTGTCGACGGTGAAGAAACAAACGTATTTTCCTTTAGGGCCACACGTTAAGGGCAATGAAGGAGGTGTTACATATTTCTGATACTCCAAGTACCACAAAGAAGGGTATTATGTGTGAGGTGAAAAAACTACCTGTAGTTTTTCCTGAATCAGATAAATTAAATGAAGTGTGTGATGATGCGTGGGTTTCCCCCGATAGAAAATTATTGGCGGTATACCCTTTCCCGCCAGAAGTTAAGGCGAATTGGGAAACACCCCTCAGGGTGGATAAGGCGCTCACATGCTTATCAGAAAAATATCCTAAAAAGTATACACACACATGCTGGTGTTATACTGTGACCAGCGATCGCCTCAGCCTGGATGTGCAGAGCTGAGGTGGCTTGGTCGGATTCTCTGACTAAAAATATTGATACCCTTGACAGGGACAGTATTTTATTGACTATAGAGCATTTAAAGGATGCATTTCTATATATACGAGATGCGCAGAGGGATATTTGCACTCTGGCATCAAGAGTAAATGCGATGTCCATATCTGCAAGAAGATGTTTATGGACACGACAGTGGTCAGGGGATGCAGATTCCAAACGGCACAAAGATGTATTGCCGTATAAAAGGGGAGGAGTTATTTGGGGTCGGTCCATGGGACCTGGTGGCCACGGCAACTGCTGGAAGATCCACCGTTTTTTACCCTAAGTCACATCTCTGCAGAAAAAGACACTGTCTTTTCAGCCTCAGTCTTTTCGTCCCTATAAGATATCTGCCCAGGGATAGAGGAAAGGGAAGAAGACTGCAGCAGGCAGCCCATTCCCAGTAACAGAAGCCCTCCACCGCTTCTACTAAGTTCTCAGCATGACGCTGGGACCGTACAGGACCCCTGGATCCTACAAGTAGTATCAAAGGGGCACAGATTGGAATGTCGAGGCGTTTCCCCCCTCGCAGGTTCCTGTAGTCTGCTGTACCAATGTCCCCCTCCGACAGGGAGGCAGTATTGAAAACAATTCACAAGCTGTATTCCCAGCAGGTGATAATACAATTACCCCTCCTACAACAAGGAAAGGGGTATTGTTCCACACTATAGGGTGGTACTGAAGCCAGAAGGCTAGGTGAGACCGATTCTAAATCTGAAAAATTTGAACACTTACAAGGGTTCAAATCCAGATGGAGTCACTCAGAGCAGTGATAGCGAACTGGGAACAAAGGGACTATATGGTGTCCCGGGACATCAGGGATGCTTACCTCCATGTCCCAAAATTTGCTTTTCTCACCAAGGGTACCTCAGGTTCGTGGTACAGAACTGTCACTATCAGTTTCAGACGATGCCGTTGGAGTGTCCAAGGCACCCCGGGTCTTTACCAAGGTAATGACCGAAATGAGGATTCGTCTTCAAAGAAAATGGACGACCTCCTGATAAGAACAAGGTCCAGAGAACAGTTGGAGGTCGGAGTAGCACTATCTCAAGTAGTTCTACGACAGCACGGGTGGATTCTAAATATTCCAAAACCGCAGTTGTTCCGACGACACGTCTGCTGGTCCTAGGGATGATTCTGGACACAGTCCAGGAAAAGGGTGTTTCTCCCAGAGGAGAAAGCCAGGGAGTTATCCGAGCTAATCGGGATCCTCCTAAAACCAGGAAAAGTGTCAGTGCATCATTGCACAAGAGTCCTGGTAAAAAATGGTGGCTTATTACGAAGCGCTTCCATTCGGCAGATTTCACGCAAGAACTCTTCAGTGGGATCTGCTGGACAAATGGTCCGGATCGCATCTTCAGATGCATCAGCGGATAACCCTATATCCAAGGACAAGGGTGTCTCTCCTGTGGTGATTACAGAGTGCTCATCTTCTAGAGGGCCGCAGATTCGGCATTCAGGATTGGATGCTGGTATCCACGGAGGCCAGCCTGAGAGGCTGGGGAGCAGTCACACAGGGAAAAAATTTCCAGGGAGTGTGATCAAGTCTGGAGAATTCTCTCCACATAAATATACTGGAGCTAAGAGCAAATTTGTAATGCTATAAGCTTAGCAAGGCCTCTGCTTCAAGGTCAGCCGGTATTGATCCAGTGGGATAACATCACGGCAGTCGCCCACGTAAACAGTTAGGGCGGCACAAGAAGCAGGAGGGCAGTGGTCAAAACTGCAAGGATTTTTCGCTAGACGGAAAATCATGTGATAGCACTGTCAGCAGTGTTCATTCCGGGAGTGGACGACTGGGAAGCAGATTTCCTCAGCAGGCACGACCTCCACCCGGGAGAGTGGGAACTTCATCGGGAAGTTTTCCGCATGATTGTGAACCGTTGGGAAAGACCAAAGGTGGAAATGATGGCGTCCCGCCCGAACAAAAAACGGGACAGGTATTGCGCCAGGTCACGAGACCTTCAGGCGATAGCTGTGGACGTCCTGGTAACACCGTGGGTGTAACAGTCGGTGTATGTGTTCCCTCTTCTGCTTCTCATAACCAAGGTATTGAGAATTATAAGACGTAGAGGAGTAAGAACTATACTCGTGGCTCCGGATTGGCCAAGAGGGACTTGGTACCCGGAACTTCAAGAGATGCTCACAGAGGACTAATGGACTCGGGAGCTAAGATGGGATTTGCTTTCAGCAAGAACCATGTCTGTTCCAAGAGGAACCGTGGCATCTGCCTCTAAGAAGGGACCTGCTCCAGCAGGGACCTTGTCTGTTCCAGGACTTGCCGCGGCTGCGTTTGACGGCATGGCGGTTGAACGCCGGATCCTAAGGGAAGAGGCATTCCGGAAGAGGTCATACCTACCCTGGTCAAAGCCAGGAAGGAGGTGACCGCACAACGTTATCACCACATGTGGTGAAAATATGTTGCGTGGGTGAGGCCAGGAAGGCCCCACGAAAAAATTTCAACTAGGTCGATTTCTGCACTTCCTGAAAACAGGAGTGTCTATGAGCCTCAAATTGGGGTCCATTAAGGTTCAAGTTTCGGCCCTGTAGATTTTCTTCCAGAAAAAATTGGCTTCAATTCCTGAAGTCCAGACGTTTGTCAAGGGAGTATTGCATATACAGCCCCTTGTGTGCCTCCAGTGGCACAGTGGGATCTCAACGTAGTGTTGGGATTCCTCAAATCATATTGGTTTGAACCGATCAAATCTGTGGATTTGAAATATCTCACATGGAAAGGGACCATGTTGTGGCCCTGGCCTCGGCCAGGCGATTGTCAGAATTGGGGGCTTTGTCTTAAAAAAAGCTCATATTTGTTTTTCCATTCGGACAGGGCAGAACTGCGGACTCGTCCCCAGTTTCTTCCTAAGGTGGTGTCAGCGTTTCGCCTGAAACAACATATTGTGGTGCCTGCGGCTACTAGGGACTTGGAGGACTCCAAGTTGCTAGACGTTGTCGGGGCCCTAAAAATATATATATATATATATATATATATTTCCAGGACGGCTGGAGTCAGAAAGTCTGACTTGCTGTTTATATTGTATGCACCCCAAAAGATGGGTGCTCCTGCTTCTAAGCAGACTATTGCTCGTTGGATTTGTAGTACAATTCAGCTTGCACAGTCTGTGGCAGGCCTGCCACAGCCAAAATCTGTCAATGCCCATTCCACAAGGAAGGTGGACTCATCTTGGACGGATGCCCGAGGGGGTCTCGGCTTTAAAATTTTGCCGAGCAGCTACGTGGTCAGGGGGGAACACGTTTGTAAAATTCTACAAATTTGATACCCTGGCTGAGGAGGACCTGGAGTTCTCTCATTCGGTGCTGCAGAGTCACCCGCACTCTCCCGCCCGTTTGGGAGCTTTGGTATAATCCCCATGGTCCTGACGGAGTCCCCAGCATCCACTAGGACGTTAGAGAAAATAAGATTTTACTTACCGATAAATCTATTTCTCGTAGTCCGTAGTGGATGCTGGGCGCCCATCCCAAGTGCGGATTGTCTGCATTACTTGTACATAGTTATTGTTACAAAAATCGGGTTATTATTGTTGTGAGCCATCTTTTTTAGAGGCTACTTCATTGTTATCATACTGTTAACTGGGTTCAGATCACAAGTTGTACGGTGTGATTGGTGTGGCTGGTTTGGGTCTTACCCGGGATTCAAGATCCTTCCTTATTGTGTACGCTCGTCCGGGCACAGTACCTAACTGAGGCTTGGAGGAGGGTCATAGGGGGAGGAGCCAGTACACACCATGTGATCCTAAAAAGCTTGCTTTTGTGCCCTGTCTCCTGCGGAGCCGCTATTCCCCATGGTCCTGACGGAGTCCCCAGCATCCACTACGGACTACGAGAAATAGATTTATCGGTAAGTAAAATCTTATTTTTTTACTCTCTAGATCACTCTATTATTGAGAGAGTTTCTAGGATAACTTGAGGGTGCTGCCTATAGTGCTGCATCACCTCATCATCTGGCAAACCAAAAAAGGTGACACAGGTTCAAAAGATTTTGCATGCCTCCTTTGCCTTCGAGGATGAGGCGCATGTTGGGGTTGGCAGTATAAAGCATACAGGTAAGCTGCTGTAGTCAACTGCAAATAAAAATGTTCACGTTACTTTTTTACCAATTGAAGTTTGTCAAATATTATGGACAAGCTAATTGTAGTGATTCAATCAACTTACAGGTGTGCTGATTTCCATCACCAAATATTCCACAACAGGAGGGAAGGAACTTTTAAAAATATAAATTTTAACTTTTACTTAAAAAATAAATAAATAACACGCATAAAACCTTCATATTCTTACCAGCGGAAAAACAAAAATGTAGAATACAGCAAAAACAAAACAAAAAGCAAAATCCTGCCACCAAATGTAAACCAAATATACACGCACCCTTGAGAAATCAACACAAAACACCTTAATAACCAAACACACTAAGAAAAGACACCTATAAACCACACGCAGCAAGCCAACACAGAAAACCTTCATATACTTACCAGCAGAACGAAAATGTAGAATACAGCAAAAGGCTTAAACAAAAAATAGCCTACTCCGGCAAAAAAGGGAACTCCAATAACACGCACCCTTGAGAAGTAAACCAAAGACAAAATGAAACAAAAGAATTCCAAAACGCACTAAAAAGACACACAAACAGCACCCCACCACTTAAAAACAACGTATACTTACCAGACAGTAAATGAAGAATACAACAAAAGGTTTAAACAAAAAATAGCCTACTCTGGCAAATAAGGGAACTAAAATAACACGCACCCTTGAAGTATACCAAAGACAAAATGAAAAAAAATAATAATAAAACACACTTGGGTAAAAAGTTACAAACAAACACAGCACAACACACAGCGAACCAAAAATTTAGTGTCGACTACACAAAAATGAATAAAGAAAACAGCAGAATTACCCTTTAAGAGCAAACAAACATGCATTATTTGAGAAACATGTGCAAATGCAAACCACCATATACAAAAAAGCATACGTCAAAACATCGGAAGATGAAAAAAACACTACTTTGCACAATAATATAAAAAATCCCTCTAACAATACACATGCACACATACATGTGTAATACAGACATGCTGTGCGAATGCAAAATACCATAGCAAACCACCACATACTTACCAGCACAATCAGACCAGTACTGAGAAACACGAACAGTCTACATAAAACTAGAGATGAGCGGATTCGGTTTTACTCGGTTTTACTCGGTTCTCAAAACCGAATCTTATTGGCTATCCAAAACACGTGACATCCGTGAGCCAATAAGATTCGGTTTTGAGAACCGAGTAAAACCGAGTAAAACCGAATCCGCTCATCTCTACATAAAACATTACATAGCAAATATTAGTCTCAGGAAATATGACTACTTCTAATACATGTTTAACTTGAAAATCTAATAAAAACCACTTACCTTCACCAATAACACCAGACACGCTATCTCCAACAACATCACCCACAATACACAGATGCCTAGAGCCACCTTAAATATGGTAGTCAATCAATTTAATTTTGGCAATTACAGTATGTATGCATCACCTGTGCAATATTACGTTAATCATGCATACGCATGTATAAAAATGCACCCCCAGAACCTTACGCAAATGCTACCAGCACCATAGATCCCATTGAGGAAGAGATAAATGTCCTCAATGCTCAGCTACGTGCAGCATTCCAAAAGAAAAGAGAAACACAGCTCAAACGTGAAGGCCAAATGGCACAACAAATACCAGCACTGACTGAGCCGAGGAGAAGGTTGCAGAACCCAGTAGGCAGTTACCCCCATCTCTGCAACAAACAGAACAAGAAGCTGGTCCCAATTCCCTGGCTGAAGAATGTGAGGCAAAGAGAAGAAGAATCTGTGCCTAGTACCCAGACACAACAATCAGGCCCAAAAACAGAGGAGGAAGCTGACCAAAATTCCCAGTCTTCTCAATCGCAGCCAGGGAGAGAGAAAAAAAAAGACAACCCCTATTTGGCAGGATGGAGTTGGACATTCTTGTCCCGCAAGCCATGGATAAAATCCACTATGGCCGAAAGAACATGAGCGCAGAAACCAAGGAGCGCATCTGGAGAGAAATCGCCAATGATGTAAATGTGGAGGCACCACTTGTACGCACACCACAGGAAGTGAAGAGGCTAAGTGCATACTGATTCACACTCTAACACACTATTGGGTACATTTACTAAGATGGTAGTTCAGATTAAGATGAGATGTTGCCTATAGCAACCAAGACAATCCCCATGTATTATCTTCTAGAAGGTGGAAGACAAATGAGCAGTTGAATGTTTGATTGCTCTGGCCAACATTACCTCTTTAAATACAACTCCCATCTTACAATATTTACTGCTATGTATGTGTACAAGGAGAAGTAGGCCAAAGTAATGTAGTGTATGTTATTTGTGTTTGTTTGATGTATACAATTAGACCAGTATTTCACTAAAAAGCCAAAAAAGTAAACATGGTATGTTAAACATGACAGACAGATTAATAAAAATTCAAACATAAATTAATGTTAACAATGTTAGTTAGAAAGCTAAATATGTATGCTAATTGTTATTGTAAATCTGTAGACGGGCTGACTTCAAGTGCCGGCTGAAGGGCAAGATGGCTGTGTTGTGGTGATCTGCGAGGCAAACTGGTGGAGGCAGACTCCTGAGTGTCTGGAATACTCTGCCTTGGAGGAGCTTGCCTTGGGCTGTGTGTCCGAGATAGACACAGACATGCCTGCCCTTAAAGTTCCGCATGTCTTGCAAGATTAATATTTAATATGGCAATAAATGTAAACTGAATTACAAATAGGATTAGTATTTTTTTTCCATCTCCTTAACAAAATACAGCACAGGAGGTGCAGCTCACTGAGGCTAGGGAGGATGTATCCGAGTCCATCTCTGATGTGGACCTGGACAGCCCACCACCCTGGGAACACATCGAGACACCCTCCCTCCCCCAACCAACCCTCAAGGAGCTTCTGTTGGCCATCCAACACAAAGGCCAAAAAAATGATGAATTCCAGCAACAGATGCTCCTGGAGGTCCGTGAGCTCACCTCTGCTATGTGGCAAGGCTAACCTCCATTCTTGGCCCCATTGCCCAAGGCATGCAGGCCATCGCAGCAGTCCATGGCCAGACTTTCAGGGAGTAAACAACACCTGTCCCATCCCCTTGCCCTGCCCAGGAACAACATCTCACTGGACAGGGCCTTTGCAGATCGGCACGCAGAAGCCATTCCCCAGAACCACCCTTGCAGCTGGCTGAAAAAAGAGGAAGATGGTGATATATCTCCCCAGATGCACTCCTTGGTTCCTGCCCACATATTCTTCGGGACATAGTGGTTTTGTTCCATGGCGTGTGTAACAAGAATGTCCAACTCCATCCTGCCAAAAGTTTTTTTGCTTTTTACCGGGCTGCATTTGAGTAGACTGGTAACTTGGGTCAGCTTCCTCTTCTGTTTGTGGGCCAGATTGTTGTGTCTGGGTACTGGTCCCAGTTTCTTCTTCTGTTTGGCTCACATATTCCTCATCCATGGTAGGGGACCAGCTTTTTGTTTTGTTTGTTACGGAGATGGGGGTAATTGCCTACTGGGTACTGTAAGCTTCTTCTCTGCACAGCCATGTGCTTGTTTTGAGTTTGTTAATAACATTTATTTATATTGGCTTACACTTAAAGCATAAATAGTGTTAATTTTCTTGTGATGCATGTTAATGCAAAAATATATTTACAAAACATAATTCTTTAAACAATAAAAATATATATTATTAAGCTAACTCCTGTATATTGATAATCTTTTAACTGCAACATGATTACAGGACATTATAACAATAATTGCAGTATGCTGGTAATGTTATAAGAGCAACACAAAAAAAATATTTTTCAGAAAACATGGCATGTAGGTGGGAGACTTGCATACAGCAGGTCTATTTAGATTGCACACAGCAGTTTGAAAGGCAGCTCAAAGCAATGTGAGCACACAGTTTGAAAAACATGAGTTAATCTGTTGTAAGAGTTGTAATGTTTAGAATGTTCGTAAAAAGACACTTGTAGTACATGTGTAGTACACATGTAGTAGTTGGAATCAAACAGAAGTGCAGATTGTGTGTTGCACATATCCAGAGAATGACAGGCTACATGCCATTTCACAGAGATCTAGAGATGTAATGGGGTGTTGAGGCATTTAGATTTTAACCAGGTATGTGTAATTTACTATTATTTGCAGGACGATCGATGGCAGGACACCTGTGCTGAGCGTTCGCATGCTGTGCGCAGCCCTGGACTTACTCTGCATCTGTGAACGCTCAGTGTGCAGTGACAGAGATTTGCTGTGCCGTAGTGCAAAAACCCCCGCCTGCAGCCCATGGCACACACCCCTGCTACACGCCCAACTTCATGCACCGCCTCCGCCACGCCTCTCTGTTGTTGCCTGTATGTGTTCTAAATTTTCATGTGTATGTGCGCACATTTTTTGCACATCGCGTCCAGCACATGCGCACTGGTGACTTTACGCGTGCGCATTTAGCTAGAAAACGCAGCTTGAAATGCTATTTGCAGCAGCAGTCAGATCTGAATGACCACGCTAGATCTCTAATTGTTTCCTCTGGTGTCTCCTATTCAATGAATGGTCTCTTTACTCACTATTTCCATGCTCATTGTGTTTATTTCTTCCATATCTGTTCTGTTCTTAATCAAATGTACTCTTCCTGGGGTGAGTATAACAGTCTTCTTTTATTCTGCAGGTGAAATTGATCCCTCTATAGCTTTCCACCTCGCCTTCTTTTATTATTTTGCTTTGATATCTTGCTATTGCTTTAACTATTGTCTGGTAACTTACTAAAGTGTTTGTACTGTAAGTTTTTGCATCATAAGAAATGTAGAAATAATATGGTCCATGGTCCATGAACCGCGGAGATCCGTATATGTTAGAGCATTAGAATGTCAACATTCACCATGTTGACATCAAGTATGTTGACACTGATGAAATTTTGACATGCTGAGAATATTGACAATTTTTATGGATACTTCAGCTGTTGTAAAGGTTAGTACTCTAACCTTGTGGCTAATGTTTAGGCGGTTGCGACTTAATGTCCCAAATCTGCAGTTGCTGTGATAAGTATGTCTCTTAACCTAATGTCGGCATTTCACTTTCAACATTGTGAACCTGTAGACATGTTAGCTGTTGCCATTTCATCAATCTCAGCTTATGACTGTGGACATGCTGACCGCATCCTGTGAACTTCTACCCTGTCTAACCTCTAGAGCAGGCATGTCCAACCTGCGGCCCTCCAGCTGTTGAGAAACTACACATCCCAGCATGCCCAGACACAGCTTTAGCATTCTCTGACAGCAAAACAGTGTCAGGGCATGCTGGGATATGTAGTTTCACAACAGCTGGAGGGCCGCAGGTTGGACATGCCTGCTCTAGAGAATGCTGACCTAATTCGCTCCGTTTTTACTTTTACATAATTCACACAAAATTACTCTTAGTATTTCTGGAATCGTTACTTTTGGTTTAATGTTTGAGTCTCTCTCTTTTCTCGGCATGGAAGAACTTTTGTAAAATCATCTCATTTTAGATTTCATTTAAACTCTGAAGGGAAGGCCTTTTAATGTTTTAAGAAATGGTAGGATTTCTATTAAGGTCACTCCTATTTTTAAAATTCTCTGTGCTTACATCTTGGAACGCTTGCTGTGAAAGATGAAAATGGCCATTAAATAGAAATTGATGAATTACTGACATTTCTATCAAACAGCTGTGTACAAAAGATGCTTTTGGTCCCAAGTATGGTGCAATTTAGTTAGAGAATTTTCAGGTAGTAAAATTGATGGCAGACACATTGCTCATTCTAAGTTTGTGACTGTAATCTTTTAATACCTTCACTGTTTCCTCAAATGACTCGTAGATGTAAGGTTCAACTATATGACAGCCAAATTCAGACAATCATCCATCATCAGCAAAGAAAACTGTATGCCAACCCTAGTTTATTAATAAACTGTTTTATACTGTGCAGCAAGCTTGTTTTATTGTTTGTAATTAATAACCTACTACTATAATAACATTGTGCCTAAAATAATCTAAATAAAATATTTGAAACTCCCCCAGCTTTCTCCACCCTACCCCTGGCAAGAACTCTACTGTACTTTATTAAATGGCCTAGCAATGCTCTTTACAGAAACTGTACAATCAGACACTTGGTGATCAGTTTTGTTCTGGCTAACTGGCCCATGCTTAAATATATGAAATTCAGTTGCTCATTGTGTTCATACAATGCTGCATGCCAGTGTGTATGTGATAAATACATATGTAAACTTACAGCAGTCCAGAAATGTAGTATTAGGGACTACGATCCTATACGCAGTGGGTCTGTCAAAATATGCAAATGTCACTGCTGCCGGGATGTGTACAGAGCTACCCATTGGAGGCATCTGAGATCCACCTCTTGTGTACGAAGACACAACCATCGGACACATGTTAGTTGATAATCTGTGTTCTGAATAACTCCATGGTTCTGCAGCATGGCCATTGGGATTAAGACGCCTGAGCCATTTTAACTGCGGCATTGCAGTCGCAAGCTGTAACACCTGCGAAATGGTTGCAACAATCATATTTTTGAATTGCTACTTTCCTGTTACTTCGCACAAACACTCCCTACCTGTCACTTTGCAAATAAGTCCTTACTGTGACTGCCACCGCAAGGCCATCGCAGCACATGTGCATACACAGTAGCACATAGTCGCTCTTCTGCTTATAGCATTGCATCATCTCTTAATCAGCCCCTCTTAGTCTACTGGAATCCTGCTTAGCTCCTCTTCTGAGCAGTTTTACTACCTCCAGCAGGTCTGTGCCTCTCTCGGGTGCACACAGACCTGTTAACTGTTGCAAAAGGCTCTTTTCAGATATGGATTTTAATATCGGCACTTCAGTCTTGATGGAAATTATCAGAATCAGCTTTATTGGCCAGGTGTACTCACGTACACTAGGAATTCTTTGTGGTGTGATGCACTTCCTACTATAAATTACTACAGAAATAAGAACTTATTGCAGATGTCTGTAAACTGCAAGAGTCACAGAACTCCAGTGTGACTTTTTATGTTCATATGATTTGCTATATGAATGTAGGAATATATTGCTACATAAAGATCACTGACAGGACATTGGAATTAGAATGATATTTTGGGGATTTTTTTTGATTGAGAAATAGGCAACCATTCAGTCGTCTTCCTCTTTTAAGAAACATGATATACTAAAATTCACTTAATGCCTATTCAAAAGCTTCTGAAAGTTCCCTTCATGTCTGCAACTCCTAAAACTGGATTAGAGTATCGGAATTATGTAGCATCAGACAAGTGTTCTACAGTGCTTGATCATTTGGCTATACTTTGAGAAAGATTTAACAAGAGTGCCGAGCGCTGATTGGATGATGCTCCAAACAATCAGCTCCTAACTGTCATTTCTCCGGCAGGGTCCACAGGTTATCCAATGGATAACACTAGGATACGATTAAGTGACAGCGGATTTGCACCAATCAAAGCTTTTCGGCCTCGCAGCATGAAACAGGCCCGTCCATTTATCCCCTCCTCCTTGCTCAGACAAATCAGTTTTTTGTTTGGTGCGGCAGGAGCCAAACCATGGTCAATGGACTGCTGGTTTTTAGCAGCCATAAGCTTTTTTTATTTTATTTTTATAGTCTTACTATTTTTTGAGTGATCTTTCTAAAAAGCGTCTTATACGTACATTGGAAAGAGTCGCTCCAACAACTCTCCGCCGGGCCGCAACAACGCTTACCCACAAGTACAGTACTGTTTTAGCAGGCTGTGTAGGATATACTATCAGGTCCAGCAGATGTTACCAGCCTGTGGCTGGAGCATGGGGAGAAGGTAAGACATCGGTTCCGCTTAGAGTGGGAATACGGACACAGCCGCACTGCTTTGGGAGGAGACTACCAAACAGTCGCTAGTGCGGCTGCCACCTTGGGTGCACTAGCCCTCAGGGATCATAGGCTCAAAGAGTAGTATGAGGCCGTGATCCCTAGGGTTGATGTCAGCAGTGGGGAGTCAGACGCTCTCCTGGTCACCCCTGCCCCTGGTTCATGACCAGTTTCCTCCGAGTCTCCCGCCATGAACTGTTTTCCCGCTTCCATCTGAGACGCTGTGTACTAAGGGACCCAGTCGCAGCATAGGCGGCTGTGTGACTGGTGCGTCTGTTCATAGGTAGGTTCACAGAGCGGCGGTGTACACTAATAGCGTCTGGATCCACTCAGCGTTCGCAGACGTATTGATCGATCCTGGAAGCGGGGTAAGTCTCCTTGTATCCCACTCTACTGAGTATGGGTTATACAGCACTAAGTCTCTATCTTCCTTTTGAGTATGAATAGTGGAATAAGTGCATAATGCATATGAGTCTGATAATATTACTGTGGTTTCTTTCGCTATGCGTCTGAATACGGTTTAAACCTTTTAAAAAAGTTACATAGTAACATAGTATTTGAGGTTGAATAGAGGCAAATTGCCCATCATGTTCAACCTGTTTTAAGTTATGATGATTCTACATACTTGCTGAATAATGTTTTATGACTAGTTAGCTACTATAACTCATGTTACCCCCGGATTAACCACGTTGATATTTTAAGTATTATAACCTTGGATAGCTTTTTCATTCAGAAATTTTATCCATTCCTTTTTTAAATCCAATTACAGAGTCCGCCATTACCACCTTCCCTGGCAGGGAATTCCACATGCTCTAACAGTGAAGAACCCTTTTCTCCATTGCGTTCGGAACTTTCTCTCCTCCAGTCGCAGCGAGTGCCCACGTGTCCTAAACTGTGTTCTTTTAATAAATAATTCCTCTGATAACTCTGTGATGTTCCTTTACATATTTGAAGATATCAATAATATCTCCTCTTAGACGCCTCTTTTCTAGTGTATACATATTCAGCCTAGTAAGTCTTTCCTTATAGTCAAGTCCTTCTAGGCCTTTAATCAATTTAGTAGCTCGCCTTTGAACACTTTCGAGTTCACTGATGTCTTTTATATACAATGGTGCCCAAAACTGAACACAATATTCCAGGTGCGGACGTACCAATGCCTTATACAGCGGCATGATTACATCCGAGTCCCTTGTCTTAATTACCCTTTTTATGCACGCTAGCACCTTACTTGCCTTCTTTACTGCGTTCTGACATTGTTTACGGTTATTAAGCCTATTATCAATGAATACCCCCAAAACTTTTCCCAACTCTGTTTCCCCTAGGCGTTCCCCATTTAATATGTAGGATGCAAGTTTGTTTTTAGTCCCAAAATGCATAACCTTGCATTTGTCTGTATTGAACCGTATTTTCCATTTAGATGCCCAGAGTTCAAGTTTAGATAGATCATTCTGCAAGGACTCCACATCCAATTCTGAATTAATTACCTTACACAGTTTAGTATCATCTGCAAAGATTGACACTGTACTTTCCAGGCCTATTTCTAGGTCATTCATAAATATGTTGAACAGTAGTGGTCTGAGTACGTACCCTTGTGGTACTCCGCTGACTACTGGGGACCAGGTTGAGGACTTCCCGTGCAGTAATATGTTTCTCCTACATACTTAAAATGTATTTGTAGTTGATTATATGCTCATATTGCTTGTTATACTAATGTATAACGTGACTGAGTGCTAGTGTGATTGCTGACTTTTACTATAATTCTGTCAGTTTTTTTTTCTATCTATTCCGATCGTCAATGCTGGTGTATATCAGGGTAGGGTCGGATTGTATGTCACTTTAACGAGTCTTAAAGTGATTACAATCACAAATTGTGTAGTACACTGTGTAAGTGTTGATTATTTAGCATGTCTAAGAGCGGCAAAGGTGAGGAAGATACACTCACAGCAACACCAACACTCATATCATGTTTGTCTTGCAAAGCTGGGTTAACCTCTCAGGATCTGGTTCAGGGTGGTTTGTGTGCAAATTATTTTAGCTTTCACCAAGGTCTCTTCAATAATACAAGGCAGATACAGGTGCAAGTTGATCCCCCTTGGGCTTTGTTTGCACAAACATTATCCAGTATAGCTGAGTGGATAATTCCAACTTCTGTACCATGAATAGGTTACATGATTAACCCTTACACGCAGCTTCTCACCTGTGGTTTATCACTACCTACAAAGAAAAAGGTTGCAGGTGCACAATTCAAACATTACCAATTTATTAATAATAATCATTGCAGTAAAATTTTGCATTTTGAGCGAGGTTCTTCTCATAATTATGGCCATAAGTAACGGCTTGCCCACCGCATCCAGGTGACCTCATTAGTCGGGCATGTCCCTAACATTTTGGGGGTACAAATCTTGGGCTCGGGACCCCCCAAAATGAAGCAACTGAGTAACCCCAGGGCAACACAAAAGTGAAAAAATATAAAGTGAAAATAGGTTAGTGAAAGAGGCTGCCGAAAAAAGCAGGGATAAATTAGTGAGAGGTAATGAAGTGGGAGATAAAGTAGTGAGAGGTAAAGTAGTGAAAAGTGAAGGTAGGAAATGAATGACGTTGAAACAAAACACACAATAGGGATTAAAGTAAATATGAAAATAAGTGTTAATATGTGTTGCTCCTGAGGCAAAACAGCCACAACAGTCCAGGGGACCCACACCCCAGAAATGCACCCCCATCTGATAATCCAATATACATTTGTGCAGGACTCACATTTCTCTGCATGCAGTCTAAGAAATGTCAGGAACCTAATTAAAACCAATATATAGGACGTGTGGGTGTGGGTGCTACCACAGGGCAGAAGGGGTCTCTGGCCTTCTATTGTGTATGTAAATACACAGCATTAGGCATACTGTGTATCACAGTGGTTTATCAGTACCAGCAGCAGCCTCTCAAAAGAAACAGGCCGAAAAGCCAAGTGGTAAGTTAATCTACATCTTCAGTCTACACATGTTTCAGATGAGGATTCATCAGAGGATGAATGCTCATTACGCTCTGGTTCTGCATACAAAGAGGAGGAGGTAGGCCTCAGCTCAGTGGACATAGCTAAGTTAATTAAGGCAATGAAAGCCATTCTATCCTTAGAAGAATCAGCAGAGCCCGTGTTAAAATCCATGGCACCTGTGTTTAAATGTCCCAAAACCATTAAGGCTGAGTTTCCTGGGCCAGATCAACTGACAGAAATCATGTAATAGGCTCGGTCTACGCCCAGTAAAAAGTTTAGAATTCCTAGGAAATGGAATTCCAAATATCTTCTTCCAGCTGGGGATTGTCTAAAGAGGGAGGTAGCCCCCAAAGTAGACGCATGTTATTCGATTAGTGCGAAAATCTACATTACCTCTGCATTCAACAACATTAAATGTCACGGATAGGAGAGTGGATGGTTTTTTTAAAACATTTTTTTCCCCTGTCTGGGGCAGTCATAAGACCAGCCATGGCTTCAGTTTGGATGGCAAAAGCAGTGGCTGCTTGGGCTGATGCATTGGAGGGAGATCTTTCAATGGCATCTAGAGAGCAAAAATCCCATATAACACATATAAAACAGGCTGCAATGTTCTTGGAAGAAGCAGCTTTGGATATGGGTACAATTGCTTCCAGGGCATCAGCTTCAACAGTAACTGCTCGCAGAGCAGTTTGGCTACGTACATGGAAAGCTGATTCGGAATCTAAAAAAGTTTTGGAGGTTTTACCTTTCTCTGGAGATATTCTTTTTGGTAAAGAATTGACATATTTTGGAGTCAGAAGCAGACTTCAAGAAAGTAAAGTTTCCTTCCACATACAAATTCAAACCTAAAGTTCCAGTTTTTTGGCCCTTTCGGTCTCAAGGAAAAGCTAAAGGGATAAGTGATGGCAAACAGCCCCAATACAACCAGTCTGGTAAGACTAAAAAGCATTGGGCTACCAGAGGACCAGTTGATAAAACAGAAAATAAGCCATCGGCCTGATGGTGCGGGCCTCCACCTGGGGGATTCCGGGGTGGGGGGGCGACCTCAGTTTGCTCAGATCTGGCAGCAGTCTACAACAGATGCCTGGGTGCAGGAAGCGGTATCTCTCCGTTATGCATTTGCCTTCAAGAAACACCCTCCTCAAAGGTTTTTTTTTACCAGCCCGTCTTGGGTAGCGACAAAGGCCAGGGCATTGCAAGAGGCAGTTCAGAATTCCTTCAGTTAGAGGTAAACATTCCAGTTCCTCCTGCACAACAAGGATAGGGTTTTTACTCCAACCTATTTCTAGTTCAGAAGCCAAATGGGCCATTCCGGCCCATACTCAATCTCAAGTGCTGAACAAGTACATTTGGGTATCTCAGTTTCATATGGAGACTTTACGTCCCATCATTTTGGCCATGGAGCCCGTGGATTATGTGGTATCCCTGGATATCCAGGATGCTTACCTACATGTTCCTATAGCACTGTCCCATCAGTGCTATCTCAGGTTCGCTGTCCTCCAACAGCATATTCAGTTCCAAGCCCTACATTTTGGGTTAGCCACAGCCCCCAGAGTATTTACCAAAATGATGGTGGTAATGGCAGCTTATCTCCGCCAGCAAGGGAAAATAATTTTTTCATACCACGACAATCTTTTATTCCTGGCACAGTCTCAGTAATTGCTCCTGTGTCATCTGCAACAGACAATAACGTGTCTGCAGAAGCACGGGTGGCTCATAAATTGGGCAAAATTGTCTCTGGTTCCATCACAGTGGATGACTCACTTGGGGGCTGTACTGGAGTCAAGCCTTGAAAGAGTATTTTTTACCTCTGAACAAGATATCCAAAGTTCATTCAAGGATTCAGGAGCTGCTACACAGTCAAAGGCTATCCATTCATGCAGCAATGCATGTGATGGTATTGATAGCTCTACAAATATGTCTCTAGGCGCTAATATTTGTTATTATATAACCAGAAAATACCCCTCAAAATCTTAATTAATAATCAGCTGCAAACAGTGATAAATATGCCTGTGTGCGCATATAAAAAAATCACCCCCTGTTGCTACAGGAGATGCCAAACAAAATACACTAATTCACTATGCGCTATTATACATAGTTTACTGGCTGAAATGAGATAAGTGCAGACACATGTCTTAAAATAATATTATTTTTGAATATAGAAAGTTTGCACTCAGTGTCAATTGCCCCACAAATTTAATATACCATTAAAACATGAACAGTACTCAATCAATTAACATCCTATTCTACTGCACACATTCCTCTAAATACTAAAACACGTGTAACAATTCTATAAATAGTAACTACTGATAGAGGTGGATCAATTATCAATAATCATAACAGTGCACTGTTAGAAAATAACCACCTATTAACTTGTGGATAGTGAGACGTATATAAACTGGAACCTTACGTCCTTTAACCCCACACAGAGGTTAGATATTGTCCCGATGCAGGTTTTCACAAGTACCAAATAGTGTTCATACGTTTGCTGCTGTATAGTAATTTGAGCCAGTCTTAATTATCACACCAATGTGTGTATGTATGCTCAATCTAGCCACCAGTGAGGATAACGGGCTCACCACAGTCCACTGAATAAATGAATGGAACAGCTTCTCCCACGGCGGGTCAGTGATGTATTGTGAAGGAGTCGGCTAGGAGGCACTGGACGTCTCCGTCCTCCACAGTCTGATTGCAGCTGCGCCTTCCAGTATCCGCCCAATGGAGTGCTGTCACTGACAAGTGGTGAGCTAATGATCGTACAAGCGTGTCCTCAATGGTGGTTTCCCCGTCAGCATTCGACATGGTGGAGTTTGCTCAGTTCCACTCAAGGCCTCTGCAGTATCCGATCGTTGCCAAATGGAATGGGTTTCATCAGATGATTAAAAAGGCAGACTATGGTCCTTACGGTGGAAGTAAGGAGGTCGTTAGCCTGGTGGCTACAGACATCCCATCTGGACAAAGGGAGACCCTTTTGGATATCAGATTGGGAAATTCTGTCAACAGACACCAGTCTCCAGGGCTGGGGAGCAGTATCAGGAAGGTTTTGTTTTCAGGGGCAGTGGACCAAGGAAGAAGGTTGCCTGCCAATAAATATATTGGAACTTCGGGCCATTTTTACATGGCACTTATTCAGGCAAAGGACATTCTTCAGGGAAAACCAGTTCAGATCCGCTCAGACAATGCGACGACAATAGCGTACCTCAACCATCAGGGAGGAACTCGCAGCCAAAAAGCTATGAAGGAGGTAAGTCACACACTAAAGTGGGCAGAACTTCATCATCCAGCCTTATCCGCAGTGTTCGTTCCGGTACTCCTAAACTGGGTAGCGGATTTTCTCAGTCGACACGCCTTTCAGGCAAGCAATTGGGCTCTACACCCGGAGGTCTTCTAGACTCTAGTTGACAAGTGGGTGTTGCCAGAGATAGATCTCATGGCGTCCTGTCAGAGCAACAAAGTTCTCTCATACAGGTCAAGAACAAAGGATCCCAGAGCGATCTTTGTGGATGCCCTGTCGGTGAGAAATGGACTTTCATCTGGCCTATGTGTTTATTCCAATCACCTTATTACCCAGGGTGGTGAGAAAGATAATGCAAGGAAAGGGTGCCGTGATACTAATAGCTCCGGCTTGGACCAGAAGACATTGGTACACAGATCTGCAGAGAATGTCAATGGATGCTCCATTCCAGCTCCCTCAACGTCCAGATCTACTGACGCAGGGTCCTTGTTATCACAGACATCTGGATCGACTGTCTTTAACTGCGCGGCTCTTGAGACCTCTATCCTGAAGTCAAGAGGATTCTCACAACAGGTAATTCAAACAATGCTCAGAGCAAGGAAACCTTCCTCAGCTCGAATTTATCACCGAATATGGCAAACCTATATTCATTGGTGCAGTAAACAGAAAATGGACCCTAGGTCTTTCAGAGTTTCCAGGGTCTTAGCATTTCTTCATGCAGGAATGGATAAAGGTTTGAAGGTGGCTTCCTTGAGAGTGCAAGCGTCAGCATTGACTATATGGTTCCAAAAGAAAATTGGCAACTTACAGGATGTGTGTACTTTTTTCCAGGGAATGCTGCACATTCAACCTCCTTTTGTTCCTCCTACAGTGCCTTGGGACTTAAGTTTAGTCCGAAAGTCCCTTCAAGTTGCCCCATTTGAACCCCTTAATAAAGTGGATCTTAAATGGTTGACAGCTAAAGTTCTCTTTCTACTAGCCATGGCGTCCGCTAGAAGAGTATCAGATTTAGGGGTTTTGTTATGTCGTACTCCATTTCTGATCTTTTATCCAGATATAGCGGTTCTCAGAACTAAATCTTGGTATCTTCCTATGGTGGTGTCTAAATTTCACCTTAACGAAGAAATTGTAGTCCCGGCTTTCCAGGAACCAGGCCTTCCTGCGGGAGATGCATCGCTGGACGTGGTCCGTGCCTTAAGGATCTACATGGATCATACCAGTGCCATCAGAAAGACAGATTCTCTCTTCATTCTCTACGTATTTCACAATAGAGGATGGCCTGCTGATAAGCAGACACTGGCAAGGTGGCTTCGGATGACTATTTCAGAAGCATATTCTCACGCTCTCCCTGTTCCGGCTAATATCTCTGCTCAATCTACTCGTAAGGTAGGTCCATCATAAGCAGCACAACATGGTGCTTCAGCAGACAGATATGTAAGGCAGCTACATGGTCTTCCATTAACACATTCATTAGACATTATGCCGTGGATACCTTTGCCTCTCAGGACGCTGAATTCGGGTGAAGGATTCTCCTGTCCAATCAGGAGCGTCCCCACCACTAAATTGCTTTGGGAAATCCCAATGTTGTCCTGTGGACCCTGCCGGAGAAATATACGTTATGGTAAAAACTTACCATTGATAACGGTATTTCTCCTAAGTCCACAGGGATCCCACCCTGACGCCCCTGATTTGAGGATCCTTTTACTCACTAACCTCTTCCTTCTTGTACGGAAGGGTGTGCATGTGTGTTCTTCTCGCCTGATTAGGGCTGTCTATGATTCTCCTGTCTTAAGCTATGGGAAAACAACTGATTTGTTTGAGCCAGGTGGCAGGGATATATGGACAGGCCCATTGCATGCTGGGAGGCCAAGAAGCCTTGACCGATTGATGCAAATCCGCTGTCACTTCATCATATCCCAATGCTATCCTGTGGACTTAGGAGAAATACTGTTATCAATGGTAAGTTCTTACCATAACGTATATTTTTCAAACACACAACAGGAGCTGATTGGTTGGTGCATCATTTAAGATTAGTAACAAGTAACAAGAATATCACTTTAAATATGCCCCTTTTTTTGAGTCTAGTGTCACTTGATAGTTATTCTCCTAAAACACTAAGAGCCTATGTTAGATACAGAACAATGACAGATTTGTTTATTATGTAAAGGAGAGGTGTTTGCCTATGATTTTTTTACTCTATTGATATTAAGAAAAAATAACCTAGCTATTGTCATTATAAATGGCACAGTTCCAAACCAAGTTTTGC
This sequence comes from Pseudophryne corroboree, assembly GCF_028390025.1. Lineage (NCBI taxonomy): Eukaryota > Metazoa > Chordata > Amphibia > Anura > Myobatrachidae > Pseudophryne > Pseudophryne corroboree. Next base: position 652,591,477 of record NC_086446.1, on the reverse strand, counting down.
ATAGGCAGTTAAGCAAATCATCCTTTTTGAGTTGAATATAAATGTGTCTTTCCCTTGAGAGAGATGAATTGAGCTTAAGCAGCTATCAGCCATTTTGTTAAGTAGCAGCCATAATGTAGTGAATAAGAAGTATGCTTTGCTGGAGAAATCATAATAATGCTGACATTTCATAGTACATTCTGTGCGAAGCAAGGTCGTAGCTATAGTCTTGAAAATATGTTATTAGACAGTCTCTTGTGTTTAGACTTCTTGTGAAGGACACGAAGGAGGGTGTCAGCCAGAGAGGAGCTATGAGAAGAGATGCATTATTATTTTGAAATGTGACTTGTATCAAGTGTTCATGCAAGTACCTTTTTGCTATATAACGCCCTGCTGATTAAACAAGCTTTAGTCTCATTTTGTGGACATAACTGCATGTGTTGTCTTCTTCCTGGGATTCCCAATCGATTGGTAAACAAACGGTATCGGACAGACAATTGAAGGGACTTGATAGAAGGAGGTTTATCTCTGACACCCTTGTTCCTACTGCTTGATGAGCAGCATTCAATGCATGTGATGGTCTAGAATACACTGAATGTTTTTGGCCTTTGTAAATCCAATACAAAGGTATAACCAGAAAAGTACTCTGGACAACTGAGATGTTATTTCTTCATGTAGCAAAGCATTGATTATTATTTTTTTAAGTTAATTTTACTTAGCACACAAATTTTTGTATTGTTCATTTTACTAAGATTATAGACTGAATTAGCCTAACTTGTTGTCATTTATGCAAAAAATGGTGAGCTGCTCAATCGGATAGTGATGTCACTCAGGTGCTAAAAGGGAGGGGTAATTCTGTGTAGGAAAAAACAATGGTTCCCTAATGCACACCGAGTGAAAAATATTACTACATAATAGTCAGATAATACGGAGATCTTGGTTGCGTATATCTGCAGATATAGGGTTAAGCCCCCAGGCCGATCGACAAGGTTTCTCCGTCACTGGGGGTCCCTAATACTAGGTATGGGTCCGGGGTGCAGGACCCCATAATGTCGGCACAGGTCGGCTACCCCATGTCAGCACACAGGTGAGAGTTAATAAGGGTTAATAAGAAGCACAGAAGTGCTATGTAAGTGGTGTGATTAAAATAATACAAAAATATATACAAAGTGTTGTTGTCATTTATGTAATCTTATTCTTTTGTAGCAGACGACTTAGTATTTGTATTTTTGTACAATAGTCTATGTAAGTTTTTGAATTTAGATTCTCATTTTGGTGATTTTGTAAATTGGGGTTGATCAATAAATGATACTGTCATAAATAAAATAATTTTCTACTTTATTATGGATGGTATTAACCCCCCAATGAAATACATCAAACTTTAATAAAAGAGCACTTTAATGTGCCTTTCCAGAAGGAGGTTTATCTCCGTCAGTTACATGGGGGCTATTGTTCCGGTATCGATAACAGCTACCGATATCAGATGACGATGCGACTGATGGATGTATGCAACTACTGACATACCTGGGTAAGGGGTGGTCTTCTGTTTGCCGGCGGTCGGGCTCCCGGCGCTCAGTATACCGGCGCCGGGAGCCCGACAGCCGGAATACCGACAATTATTTTCCCTCGTGGGGGTCCACGACCCCCATAGAGAGAGAATAAAATAGTGTGCACCGTGCCCGTAGCGTGGCGAGCGCAGCGAGCCCGCAAGGGGCTCATTTGCGCTCGCCAAGCTGTCGGTAAGCCGGCGGTCGGGCTCCCGGCGCCGGGATGCTGGTCGCCGGGAGCCCGACCGCCGGCCAGCCGTAGTGAACCCCTGGGTAAGTAATCTGAAGATTGATTATTTGTCAACCTGATTACTCTGTCCGTTCTTGTATACAGTCCTTTGGTCCGTTCATCTGCTTAGGTAAGCAATACTCGATTATTTGGACCCAATTGTCTGTTTGAAAAGCATTCATTATTTTCCTGTGTGCGCTGATAATGTTATAAGGTTTAGTTTCACTGTTGCAAGGGGAAAATGTGGTTTTATTTTAAAGTCATAAGTTTGTTTCACTTTTGCAAGGGAAAAAATGTGGTTTTATTTTTAAATGATGTGTCAGAAATTTTGTACAGTAGTATAATCCTGCTATTGAGTCTGAATATTGTGAATTTAAAGGAATATTGCAAAATAGTGATTTTAGTTTTTAGTGAACATTAAGACCGGTTTTGCAACAGTTGTGGGGTGTCATGTTGATAAAGTGGTGATAGAAAAATGTATTGGTGATAAATTTCCGTATTGTCTTGATAAATTACCTGTTAATTATATAACGTTTAACCAGTACGGTTAAGACACTGAACACTCACATACTCAGCCTTTTTAAATCCAGAATCTGCAGCCGAGATTTAACATACAAGGTTTGGTAATAGCGGTATCAGTTTTCTCATAGTAAAGCATACTAAGTCTTTTTGTCACTTAAAATGTATTCCTTGCTAATTCAAAGAGTTTAACATTATTAGAAGATGACATAAAATCTGTCATTGCTAAAGGTAATTCATTCACATATGAAAATACATGACTCAGTGTAGAGTCAAGTCAGTAATGACAGAATTTCGGTTTGTTATGTCAGAGGATTAAGATCCAAGTGGTTTGCTTCATTTGGTCCTTTTTTGTTGATGAATACAGAAAACACTTAAATAATAAAAGTGTGACGTTTAAAAGAAGATATATTTTCTAAACAGGTATTTTCCTAAGAAAACACTTGATACTAGTGTGATGTTTGCAAGACCAAGTCTTTTAAACTGAGACTTCCCTAGAAGACACTTATTACTAGAAGTGTGATGCTTTAAAGAATAAGTCATTTAAGCTGAGGTATAACTGACTATTGGTTTTGAATACTGCGCAGTACAAGTAAAGGTGCAGCCCCGGAGGATTTCGCAAAGTGAATTGATCAATCACACGAAGGGACAGCACAGTGAGCCCCTGTCAGTGCTAGGGAAGGAAAAATAGGCACTTATTTGTGCAATTTGTGTAAGGGACAAACTTCCCAGAGAAAGGTAAGTGTTGACTAATGAAGGAGATCTGAAGCAAACAACAAACACTGGATCAATTAACAAGATTTTACTGACACTGTTAAGAATTTGGTAAACGGTCTCAGGACTTTAAGGTTCAATACATCACCTGTATGAATAAGTAGTTAAAAGCGTATACACATGTCGACAGAAGACGTATGCTCAGAGTGTTTGTGTGTGGCATTTATAGAAAAGAAAGGGCAGGGCCCTTTTATATTGAGAGCTATTTCATTTTGCGCTGAACCAGGAGTGTGGAGAAACACTACGGACTCAGTAGAAATTGTTTATATATTGATGGGGTATCACTTTATTCCAAAACCAAGTGATATCGACAGAGTGGTTGGGTTTCCTTGCTATTTCAGGAAATCGAGCACATAGCTGCATATCCCACGATCCTTTAGATCCTGGATATTGATACTTTGAAAAGTACCTAAGTGTTAATGCTACCTAAGTTTAATATACTTGAGTGTTAAAAATACTTAATGGTTTAGTTGTACCCAACCTCCAGATTGGTTTTAAATATGTAATCCAAATTGTTCCCTGGTTTATACAAAAGTATCAGGATGGAAATGTACAAACAGAGATTGTCAAAATTGTAATGTTCCTAGTTCTGAAAAATGCAGAACTGATAAGTGTTCCATATGGCCAAAGTACCAGCGTGTAAATCCAAAATATTACAAAATCTGAACAATAGATAATTGATATATCAAAGTTTATCATAATAGTAACATTATCAATTATAATCTGTTGTTCTATGTGCTCTGTAAATATACAGGCTGGGGATGGGATGTGAGGTAACCTGTTAGTTCTATGTGACTAATGACGTGTGGATGTACAAATGTTTATGACTATGGAATATGAATAATATAACAGTAAGCAAAAATTGTATTAGAAAAATAGTGGTCATTTTATTCCTGAATGCCTTACAAGATTTTAAAGATAATTAGAAAGCAGTAAGTTTTATAGAACATGGTACTGCAAAGTATATTAATGAGTGATTACGCATAATTATGCAGATTTAAATATTTCCATAAAGTAATTTTTCATATATGCAAAGTGTATTTTAGTTTTGGTTTAGAGAAAAATTATCAGTGTCAGGTAGCTGAAGATCGTAAGCATAGTGCTCATTATTACAGTATGTTGCTATTATTTAAAATACTAAAAGTTTTGTAACGCAGCTTTGAGGCGGGGGAAAATGAGTTGGACATTGCAGCCCCAAACATATTGGATTGAGAACATTACATACCATGGTTTCAGTCTAATATGTTGGGAATTGTAAATGAGTTACCAGATATGAGGAAAAAGAATCCTGCTGCATTTTTTAAGCATATTTAGTGAAGGGTGTGTGTGTGTGTGTGTGTGTGTGTGTGTGTATATATATATATATATATATATATATATATATAGAACAAAATAAAGCGGCACTCTGAGACTGTCAAATGTATTTCACACAAAAGTGATCCGACGTTTCGGGGTCCAAGCGCCCCTTTGTCAAGGTGAACACTACCACAAATCATAAAACACATACCTTATAAAGGTGAAGAAAACCCGCCAGTGCCCGCATTGTATCCACTGACCAATCATTGACGGTATTTAGGGGGACACGTCCAATGATGTGCTTCTCAAGGGGTAAGAACATCAAGGATGTAGTTGTGCACTCTGACATTACGGGATTCCAAGATATGAAACAACAAAAATTGATTCCCTCAGCCTTCCTGGGCAGACAGCCTGGATGCTAAAACTGTTTTTATGCACAACCAGATTCCTACACATTTGCTTACAGATCAGGCCATCGAAGCAACTGGATTGGGAGGTCAAGCCCTACCCCCTGCAAGAATGTAAGATGTACCCACAACATTCCAGCAAGGATGTTACCTGAAATAAAAGCTGCTATAGAGTCTACCTCTCACAGGACAAGTCCGATAAAGAGGAACAACAACCCCCAGCATGGACATCATATTGTTGAACACCAGCATGGGTGGACTTAGACTAAGTAGAAACCAATATGCCAGTAAAGAAAAGACAAAGGATGTAGGATAATGGATGGATCATAAAGAGAGGTGATTGAGAAGCAATTTGAAGGTTGTATGAAAGTTTGAAGACTATAGGAAGTCTGTTTTAAGAAAGACAAAGAAAGACATCTGACAGTGGTCAGTATTATATGGCAAGATTACAGCGGTAATCCATGACAAGAAGATTTAAAGCACCAGCAGCATCAGTGTTAAAGCATATAATAAGGAACAAGACAGAAGAAGTCCCAAAAGACAAATTTATTGATGCTTCTGCCAACGTGAATTGCAGGCTTCTTCAGGTGCCTCCCAGTGAACATAATGTCTCCAGAATAAATAACAGAAGGTATGATTACAGTCACCTTGCTCACTGGAGTAGGACGTTTGTGTCTAATGAATACTGGAACCAGTAGACGCAGAAGACAGCAGCGGGAGGTATCACAAGAACTGATGATATCAGAAACTCTTAAAGGGACAGGAGATGCAAGAACTACAGACCAGTCCAGTTCTTGACCTCGAAGTACATGTCCAGTGACTTTGCTGGGACATAATGCACTGAAGCTTATCTTAGCGAGAATACAGTACACCCCAGCAGAAGTTGAGTTTTCCACCAACTTATCAAAGGAAATACAGAACCATTTTAGAAGCAAATTGGAACAGAAGTTCAGTTGTGGAAGAAAGTAAGCAATACTACTGGACCAGAGTACTCCAGGGAGGAGCTACATCACTAAGTGATTTATCCAGAAGACACACTGCTAATACAGTCTGTGATTGACCTGCTGATTGCCACCACCACTGAAAGAAGTACCAAGAAGAGACAGTGTCCTTATTAAAGTTTTTGCAAGAACAAGACTTGCATAGCCTCAAAAGGAGAACTTGCAGCTAGCAAAGCAAGAGGTAATCTTCCTAGGACACTCAAGGTACCCGACATCTAATAGAAGAGAGGAAGAAACTCATACTGCAAGCTAAGATGCCAACTAGTGTCAAGCAAGTCAGATGATCATTCCTGGGCCTAGTAGGATACTGCAGAAAATGAATACCTCTAGCATCATTCTACATGCAAGCATTGTATGACAACACTGAAAGGGAGGGACAGTCCACATCCTACACATAGCAACAGATGAATAAAGCAATTGGACAATTGAAAGCAGCAGTTGCCTCATCTCAAGCCCTAGAACTACCTGACTATAGAAGAAGGAGGCCATACATAGAAGTCCTTACACATAAATATGGACTAAAGGCGAAGACCAGTGGCCTACCACACAAGCAAGCTTGACAACATTACTCAAGGAGCACCTACCAGCATCAGAGCAGTGGCAGCAGCAACAGTCCTAGAAGAGGACAAGAGCACAGACACAGTGCTAAATCAGCAGTCCTAGAAGAGGACAAGAGCACAGGCATAGTGCTGAATCATGAGCTTATCATCCAGGTACCACATGCAGGTACAGAGAAGCTTCAGCAAGCAAGAACCAAACACCTGTCAGCAGCAAGGCTGACCATGTATGAAGTAGCACTGCTAAGTCCAACAACGTAACCATCAGAAGATGTACTACCCTCAACCCAGCAACCCTTGTTCCAGCATTAATAAATGAAGGTGTTGAATCTCAAGATTCAAAAGGAGGGAGAAACAGATTATCTTTATCTACTGATGGATCAGCAAGAAAGAAGATAATGATAAGGACCAGGAAGGTGGTCCAGAGAAGGAGGATACAGACAGATCATCATGGACGCAGTGGGATGGTCCAGAACAAGATGATAGTTCTACTAAGCAAAATCCAGAGCAAGATGATAGTTCTACTAAGGGCAAAATTTTTCTTTTTTCCATGATTGTGTGGCTTTACTGGAACAAGAACTACCTTATGCTCAGCATGAGCTATATGTGGATGGATCAAGGTACCATGAGGATGGAATTCCTTATACAAGATATGTAGTAACCACTGCACATAAAGATGTGGATTCAGGATCCTTACCATCCCAGTACAAGAGTGTAGGCCAGATATGGAAAAGTGAAGGCTTCAAGAAGGTACGTGGCGAAGACATACAACATGCTAAACTGATCAGACACCAGTTCAGAGCTCTGCAAGGGCCACAGAAAAGGTTGCAGTATTGAAGATCCAGGCACACGCAAGAAATGACACTCCTGAAATAAGAGGCAACAACCTGGCAAGAGGCTGAAGCCAAGAGGGCAGCAAGATACCCCAGCAGGAAAGGCAAGCCTAAACAGTAACCATTCCAGTGCCAGACCAGATGCCTGATTATGCTATGCTGATTGAACTTCAGAACCAAGCAGGAGAGAGTGAGAAAGAAGTCTGTGAAAAAGAAAGCAACCAAACAACCAGTGAAGGTAGCAGTCTACACCACACAAACAGAAGAAACAGTGGAAGCAAAGCCTCAAATGCCTGATCTACAGGATTTGAAGAAATTTCAGGAACAAGCAGGTCCTGAGGAAAAAGCAGCATGACAAGAGAAGAGGATCCAGACAAAAAGAAGACACTGGCTTATGGAAATTAGAAAAGAAGTTATGCTTACCCAGAAGCTTATATCCACTTATGTGTCAAGGTCAACCATGGATTCGCACACCTGGGAAAGGATCAAATGGGACATTCAGTTATTAAAAGATGGGTAGTTCCGGGGCGTGGCCTGGCTGCTGAAGGAAGCAGACACACACTGAAAGAGCTCCTGCAGCTGGGATTCCTAAATACCTTGTTTATCCCCTATCAGCATTTCCCTTATGCTCCTGGCGGCTCCACTATCTCCCTCTGTCCCTCTAGTGTGCCCCTGTTTGTGCTGCGGAATCGGGGAGCGGCGCCTAAAGCTCCCACGGATTGCGGCCTACAGGAATCCCCAAAGCCGGGGCCTCAATTTACCTTGGCTGGTGCCCGGAGCTTCGGAGTCGGACCGCTGATCTCGCAGCCGCCTCCTGGTGCCTGCGCTGCGGCTAGCCACAGCGGAACAACGTCCCTTGCCGCCCCCTGCCTATCTCTTCTCTCCGGAGTAGTCGAGACCCTCAGTGACTGGACGGTGCCGCATGAAGCCCGGCGGCCATCTTGGAGGAGACTATCCAGCCTCTTGCTATCTCCTGCCGGCCCTCAGCGTGAAGGAGCTTGCTGAGGGTATAATCCGCGGGACTCCCGAGGTGAGACTGAGGACTGCTGTGGGGCTCTGCTCTCGGAGAAGGGGGTGAATTTAGAAGTTGCTGGCCTGTTATTATATGCACTGCTCATCAGCTGATACCTGATCCCTGCTCTCCCTGGGGCTACCGCACAGCCATCAGCCTCTACTGCTGCTTATACCCAGTCGGTCCCCCTAAGCAAAGTGCACCTCTGGGACAGTGTTGTGTCCGACAGCTCACAGGTGCCTCGTACCTCATATCTACGAACCGGCAAAACCAAGCCCTGGTGCCGCATGGTTACGGTCAGCGCATAATCAACACCTGCTGGTGTCATTCCTAACCCCTACCGGCACACATATTATACCTATTATCTGAAGTAAATCTCTAACCCCAACAGCGGGTTCACCTGTAACTATGGGAAGACCCCTAGCAACTTTTTGGAAGATGTCTGCTTGCTTGATGCCGCCCTAAAACCACGTGGGGGGCTACTGCATGGCGACGGTCTGCACATTCTTATATTGCCAGGGCTATGTGAAAGTGTAATACTGCACCAACCTCCTTATAGACCGATCTCATGGTGAGAGGCACGAGGAAGAAAAAGGCCAAAACCAAGCCAGACGAGACTCCAAAATCCGCGACACGTCATTTGTCGGACCTGCGTCAGTTCTTAACTCCGCCGACCGCGGCCCATACTTCCACCTCAGTGACACCAGACTCCTCGATTCTTCTTACTCCAGAGGGCGACATGTCGGTCTCCAAGGACGCACATTCCCCATTGGCCTCCTCTTCATCTGCAGAAATTAGTGAAATTTTGTCTCACGTCAAGTCGCTTCCCACTAAACAAGACTTCTCGGCATTAGAGACCCGCTTGCGTTCTACTATTAAACAGGAGGTGGCTGCACTCCAACAGGACATATCTCAAGTCGCGGCCCGAGTTGATATATTGAAACGCCATGAGAGATCTAGCGTGGACACTCTAACTAAATTTCAAGAGGTGCTTACTCATCAGAGGAATGATATTGCTTTTCTCAGGTCACGTATTGAGGATATGGATAACCGCGGGAGGCGGAACAATATTAGGGTCAGAGGCCTCCCTGAAAGTGTCCAGCAGGCTGACTTGTCGACTGCCCTTACTACAATATTTGGAGAGCTCATTGATCTGGATTCGAACGAGGCAATCATGTTTGATAGGGCACATCGAGCCCTCCGTCCTCGTGGTATATCATCAGACAAGCCGCGGGATGTGATTTGCAGGCTCCACTATTATGCCCAAAAGGAAGAAATAATGAGAAAGGCCCGCCAGCTGAATGACGTCGATTTCCAGGGGGAAAAGATTCAGCTATTTCCGGATCTCGCATGGTCAACACTGCAACAACGCCGTGCCTTAAAGCCCCTTACCGATTCCCTCCGGAAACAAGAGCTGAAATATAGATGGGGCTTCCCTTTCTCTCTCCAGGTTTCCCACAATGGCAGAGCAGTTATCCTCTCCAGACCTTCAGAATTACCAGCCTTCCTCTCGACTTTAGGTTTACAGCCAATATTGTTACCTGACTGGGACTCTTTTCACTACCAACCTGAAATACCAGCCGTGACCCCTCCGGATGACATGTGGCAACAAGTGCGATCCCCGCGGCCACGGGGAACTTGCCCTGTCAGCGCACAATCTTCTGAGCCTCCATGACGGTGATGCCTTGCTCTATTGAGGTGTAAATGTCTCTGTTATCGCAGTCGTATAGTTGGTTTCTTCTGTCCCTCCGTGGTACAATACATCACTGATATATACAATCGGTTCTGTAACGGTTTTTCTAAATAAGTGATATGTTTTCTTTAGAATGTGTTTCAATTATATTTAGGCTATATATTTTTGCTAATGATGTTAATACTTTCTTCATTCCTTGGTAATTTTTTTCCACATTGAATAGCCTTTTGATCCGCGGATGGTCGCTGTCCGTGGCCCCCCGTAGGACCCCCTATATGCTGCATCCCCTGTCTCTTCGGGTTAGGAGCTGGCAGGATTCCGCTCCTGTCCCTATTGCAGCAGCCCTTTTTCTAATACTACAGTTAGCTATGTTTGGTATTATTGCACTTTGTGGTGTGGCTCTCCACACTACATTCTTTTTTTTTTATTTTCCTCGGTCATGTCTTGACTTTCTTTCCTTTCTTTGCAGTCCTATCTTCTTTTCCTCCTTCTACTATGGTTGGGATGACTAATATAATTCTGTTTGGGATTAAGCTATAATGGTTCAAGGTGATTTGCATGTTACTTCCCTTAATGTTAAAGGCTTGAATATTCCTGAGAAACGGTCTAAACTTCTCAAATGGCTCAGGGATGAGAAAGTGGACGTTGCCTTTATTCAAGAAACTCATTTCAAGATTGGCCATGTACCGTCACTTAAATGTCATTATTACCCTCATGTCTTTATGACTAATAACCCTTCTGGTAAGACATTAGGTGTGGCTATTTTATTCGCCCGTCACTTGCCTGTTCAAAATGTCACGTCTCATAGATTAGTTGAGGGTAGGGGTTGTTGGTAAAATGTGATATCCATAATCAACGTTTTTCCTTCTTGACTGTATATGCTCCCAATATTAAGCAGCCTTCCTTCCTGACCTCGGTCCTGGAGCGCGCCGAGCCTCTTCTGGAGGGAGTAGTAGTGATGGGAGGCGACCTGAACTGGACTCTCGACCCTCTCCATGACACATCTAAAAAGGTATCTCATAAGCCGGAGAAAGAGTATAGGAGGGTGAGACACGCTCTGCTTGACCACCAGCTGATCGACACGTGGAGACTGACACATCCCTCAGAGGTAGACTATTCTTTCTTTTCACACCCCCATCAGACGTATTCTAGAATTGATTATTTGTTTCTAAGTCACCGACACCTACACCTAATTTCTGACACTTCCATAGGACAAATTGTATGGTCCGATCATGCCCCTGTTAATCTCACGATACGCCTTCCATCAAGCTCACGGCGCCAATGGTCGTGGCGTTTCAACGACACACTTTTACAAGATGAGATATGTCGCGCTCAAATAGAATCAGCTATAGACTCCTATATTTGCACCAATGATTTAGATGATATATCTAAACCTTCGGTCTGGGAGGCACATAAATGTGTCTTGCGGGGGGTTTGCATTCAGATAGGCTCTCTTCGCAAAAAACAGAGGGAACAGCTCAGGGAAGACTTACTATTTAAGATAAAATCCTTAGAACTTCTACATAAGAAGTCCCAAACCCTGCAACATTATGCAGATCTCGAGGCGGCTAGGGCAGATTTGAATAGACTGCTCTCTGATAGAGTCAAGTTCTCCTATCGGAAGCAGGTACTATCAATGGGGCAATAAACCGGGGAAATTATTAGCCAGGGCTCTTCGTGAACAACGAGCTATTACTTTTATTCATTGCATTAAGGATGGTCAGGGGAAACCCAGCCACGAGACACTTCACATAGCTAGAGCCTTTCGGGCCTATTACTCTGCCCTGTACAACCTTTCTGGGCCGTCTGGGAGGGCAGATAAGATATCACACCAAACAGCCATAGCAGACTACTTAAATATTATAGATTACCCTACCTTGTCCAGAGAGGATGCAGAGGATTTGGACGCACCCTTCTCCCCAGAGTAGGTTTCGAAAGTCATAGAATTCTCTCCCAACGGCAAAAGTCCGGGCCCCGATGGATACACTATTGCTTACTATAAGGCCTTTAAGGAGAAATGAACCCCTCTTCTTACAAGAGCATTTAACACTATTTCGGAAAAATCACAGTTCGCTTCACAATCCCTAGAGGCACATGTCACAGTTTTGCCTAAGGAGGGTAAAGACCCCAGCCTCTGCTCTAGTTACCGGCCGATCTCGTTGTTAAATATAGATATAAAACTATTTGCAAAACTGATTGCAAATCGCCTTAAATTGCTGTTGCCAGATTTAATTCATGGAGACCAAGCGGGTTTTGTTTTAGGTCGGGAGGCCAGGGATAATACCTCTAAGGTGCTTAATATGATTTACTATGCCAACCGGGCCACATCCCCCTCAATTATATTGTCAACCGATGCTGAAAAAGCGTTTGATAGGGTGGATTGGGACTTTCTGTCCGGCATCCTGAGGCACCTGGGGCTTGGCAACGCTTGTCTCCATAGAATTTTATCCCTATACTCTACCCCATCCGCCAAAATTAAGATTAATGGCTCCTTTTCAGACCCCTTTACCATTTCCAATGGCACACGACAGGGATGCCCACTATCCCCACTACTTTTTGTCTTATGCATGGAAGCACTGGCGAGAAGCATTAAGGCTAACCAAAATATCTCTGGTTTGCTAGTAAGAGGGAACGAATACAAATTAGCTCTTTATGCTGATGATTTGCTTGCTCTAATTTCAAACCCGGTTACTTCTCTCCCAAATCTGATGCAAGAATTTGATAGGTTTGGAGCCCTTTCTAATTTTAAGATAAATTACTCCAAATCCATAGCAATGAAACCTAACTGCTTCCCCTGGTGTGGTGACGGGTCTGAAGGGTTCTTTCCCTTTTACCTGGCACGTCCACAAAGTTAAATACTTGGGGGTAATGCTAACCAACGATTTATCTAAAATATTTTCCTTAAATTTCAGCCCCTTGTTGAAAACGCTTCGCTTAGACCTCCAGAGGTGGAAGAAATTGCGCTTATCCTGGTTTGGTAGGATTGACGTAGTCAAAATGAACGCTCTCCCTAGGATCTTATTTTTTCTTCAAACTCTCCCCATATATATACCTCCCCTGTGGCTCAGGGACGTTCAGAATCTCATTCGAACGTTTGTCTGGGGCGGTAAAACACCTAGATTCAAACATGACATTCTATTCCGGAGAAAACATCAAGGGGGACAACAACTCCCACATATTCCCAGCTACTACCATGCTGTACAGTTAAATAGAGTTTTGGAATGGACAAGGGCCAAAGACTGTAAACAATGGGTGCTTTTGGAGGAGGGCTGTCTCCCACATCATATAGAAATCGCTCCATGGTTGCCCACCCTTCCGAAAGTCGCTCACCCTACGGTTTCCCCCACGCTTAAATTATGGAACAAGCTTAGGTTGAGGAGTCACATCTCTTCTAAGTGGTCCCCCTTAACTTCTTTTCTTCATAACCCCGAATTTGTTCCAGGTCTCCATGGCTTGGCCTTTGCTTTTTGGGCCGAGACTGGGCTTTTCAGGGTCGGTCAGCTGGTGAGTTCTGGTGAGCCAGAGATCTCACTAATTTCGAAAAACTATGCGTTTCCACTCGTTCCCCTGCACATGCCATCTCCCAAATTTATACACTTATTATGGAGGATCTATTTTCTCAACCCCCTGCCTTCATGACTTCCTGGGAGAAGGAAATACCAAGGTTAGCTACACAGGCCAATTGGGACACTATATTTCGTAATGCTCAGGCAAGCTCTCTATGTTTGTCAACGAAGGAAACACTATACAAGCTCATATATAGATGCTACAGGACACCCCGTGTCCTTAATAAAATGTTTCCTACCCTTTCAAATCTCTGTTGGAGGTGTAAGGGGGCTTCAGGGAGATTTTTACACATTTGGTGGGACTGCCCTCTTATAATCCCTTTCTGGAAAGACGTTTTTAAATGCTCTGAGCTGATAGTGGGAGATGTGGTACCCAGAGGGCCTGAGTTTTGGCTCTTTAATCTTACCTCAGCAAGTATACATTCTTATAAATGCTCACTTCTGAGACACCTTAGCAACGCTGCAAGGGCCGTGATACCGGCTCTTTGGAGATCCACTTCCCCGCCCCTGATTAAACAATGGTTTAATAAAATTACATACTTCTTAGACATGGAAGACCGTGTAACCTTCTCGATGGGAAGAACCACTGACTTTACCGCTACCTGGTTTGACTTCATGGAGTCTCCGATATATCGGTCCTATATGGTAACCTAGTCATCTTCCCATTATTCATTCTGACAATTCCTCAACCCCTTCTGAATCTCTAGATATAAACCTCATCCCACCTTACTTCTTTTGGACTCTTTCTTCTTCCTATTTCTCACTCTTTTTCTTTTTCCATTTTCTCTTTCTTTTTCCACATTTTTCTTAGCTAGTTCATTATAATGTCTGTAGTTATTTGTATATTTTATGATTGTTGAACAGATAACTTTTCTATTTTGCCCTAAAATGTTTAAAACAATGTTAATAGAAATGTACGACCAGTGATGTTTTCTTTTGTTTTTTCTGGATTTTATTGTCTGAAAATGTTGTACTACTGAAATATCTACAGCTTTAATAAAAACAGATTAAAGAAAAAAAAAAAAAGATGGGTAGTTCCAGGATGTTATCCAGATGCAACCAAGTTTGTACAAGCCTACTGGATATGTGGAAATGTACCATCCAGGACAGAAGGTCAAGACAGCAGTCCCCCGAAAGTTATTTTCCGTTTCAAAGACTGCAAATTGACTATATCTAAACTGCCAAAGATGTATTGATAGCCACAGACATTTTCACTTGTTTGCCAATGGCAAAAGCCACAGCAAAATCAATAGCTAGAAAATTAGTTTCAGAAGTTATTTGCAGATATGGAGTCCCACAAGTTATAGTAGCAGATAGCGGTATTTATTTCAAAATAATGTAGTACATAATGTATGATTTGGTAATACAACAGGCATTTCATGTATCCCCCACAGGTAAGTGGGTGTGTCACAGAAACCAGAAAGGGTATGCTAAAGTGTTTATTTTTAGTACCAGTTAATAGTAGAGCCATATTCAGTAAAACCATAGGTTATTCACCTTATGAAATATTATTTGATAGCATACCTAAGATAGAATGTTATTATCCATAAGAGTTACAGCATAAATATGGTAATTTGACTGCATATGTTAAAAAGTCTTACTGAAGAAACTGACACCTGTGTATTTTCTAGTTTTGCCTCTCTCCCAGATTCAGGAGCAGATCTGTATCCCCACAAGCTTTAACCAGGAGATCAGGTGTATCTGGAAAGATATGGGAGAGAGTCACTTGAGCCCAGATTTGATGGTCCATATCAAGTGTTGCTGACCACGCCCATTTCTGTGTCAATTAAGGAAAGAGAGACTTGGGTTCCACTGCAACTTTGCTCAAGTTAAGTTTGAACAATGAAATACATAAACATGCAGAGACCAATTGGGCCTAAACTAGACAGACCACTATGGGTCATTTATATTGGGAACTTCAGTACTCATTGTAGTCATAATATACTATATATATCTCTCATAGGAGAGGGCAGGGACTGGCATGTCCGCCAATCCAAAGTTACATGCCAGTATTTAGTATGTAAAGAGTGTGGTATCAAATTAGAAGTTGTGTTAAGCAAATTAAAGATCATGAAATCTCTAGGATTTCAAAGATATCAGTTAGTTAAGAAATGCTGGGCTCACATGGCCCCACATCTGGAAAAGGAGGGGAATGGACATCTGTCTCCACAACATATAAGCGTATAAGGGTTTTAAATTTCTTTGGAGCAAATACATACTACAAAATAGAGTGTGACATTTTTTAAAATGTGTATGAAGAGAACTCCAAGAATGTGTTGTATATTTATTACTAATGAAACAAATAGTGCGCAAGAAGTGGTTCAGAGAAATGTCCTGCTTAAACCTAGCTAATTGGTTTAGCGGGATCAAAGAGTAGATTGTTGAAATAGTGATGGTTTTATTAAAAATTGTTGGCTTAGCAATTTGCATATATCTGTGTTTTAAGATGCTATTTTGTTTCCTTTTCCTTTCAGCTTGAAAGAAGTCTGTAAACTCAAAGATGTGAAACTTTCAAGTTTAAGAAACTACAGAAGAGCTTGGCAAGAAGGAGCCGTGAGCAGTCTACCTTAATGTATATGATGTGAACGGTTCTTTACCTTCTGTGGGATAGCGTGACAAACACGATCCTACGGGAGTATAACCTTTAGCACCATTATAGCTAGACTGTTTGCCTAGACTCTTGTAGGTAGAGTGTGTGTAATGCCTTGTAGCTCAACTGTAATGTCATATTATTATGAAAGGAGGGACTGAGAGAGATGAATTGAGCTTAAGCAGCTATCAGCCGTTTTGTTAGCAGCTATGAGCCATTTTGTTAAGTAGCAGCCATAATGTAGTGAATAAGAAGTATGCTTTGCTGGAGAAATCATAATAATGCTGACATTTCATAGATAGTACGTTCTGTGCGAAGCAAGGTCGTAGCTATAGTCTTGAAAATATGTTATTAGACAGTCTCTTGTGTTTAGACTTCTTGTGAAGGACACGAAGGAGGGTGTCAGCCAGAGAGGAGCTATGAGAAGAGATGCATTATTATTTTGAAATGTGACTTGTATCAAGTGTTCATGCAAGTACCTTTTTGCTATATAACGCCCTGCTGATTAAACAAGCTTTAGTCTCATTTTGTGGACATAACTGCATGTGTTCTCTGCTTCCTGGGATTCCCAATCGATTGGTAAACAAACGGTATCGGACAGACAATTGAAGGGACTTGATAGAAGGAGGTTTATCTCCGACACCCTTGTTCCTACTGCTTGATGAGCAGCATTCAATGCATGTGATGGTCTAGAATACACTGAATGTTTTTGCCCTTTGTAAATCCAATACAAAGGTATAACCAGAAAAGTACTCTGGACAACTGAGATGTTATTTCTTCATGTAGCTAAGCATTGATTATTATTATTTTTAATTAATTTTACTTAGTAAAATGAACAATACAAAAATTTGTGTGCTAAGATTACAGACTGAATTAGCCTAACTTGTTGTCATTTATGTAATCTTATTATTTCGTAGCAGACTTAGTATTTGTATTTTTGTACAATAGTCTATGTAAAGTTTTTGAATTTAGATTCTCATTTTGGTGATTTTGTAAATTGGGGTTGATCAATAAATGATACTGTCATAAATAAAATCATTTTCTACTTTATTATGGATGGTATTAAACCCCCCTCCCCCCAATGAAATACATAAGATTTTAATAAAAGAGCGCTTTAATGTGCCTTTCCAACATTTATTGACGATTCATTCAGTAAGTTGGCTGTGGGTGATCATTTTGTTTCAGTACATAACTTGTATTATTTGTGTAACCTAAAACATGTGTTCTGAACAACTCGACCATACAATAATTGTTATCCGGCTGCAGGGATACACGTGTCCCGGTGGTTGCCTGGTAACCAGGTCACCGAGTCTCTCCAGGCCACCAGGGCAGCTGGCCCCCGCTCAGCGCCTAGCAACAGGCTGACGCCGTGTGCAATGCTCCCCTAGTCCCCGCCCGGTGCCTAGCAACAGGCTGATGCTGGGGCCACTGGACACCTAGCAACGGGGACGCTGGAGGCAGATGGCGTTCCCCGTTGCTTAGTAATCAAAGTTAGTATGTGCAGCAGGGCAGCTGCACTGAATAATTTTAATTACCAGCATGTTCCTGATTGCTGCAAGCACTATTTATATTCATTTTCTGGTCACTCCCAAACTGCTGGTTATAGTTCCAGCTTCTTGGAGAAACTGCCGGTCCTGTAAGCTCTTGTATAGGATACTCTGCTTAATTCAAACCCTGCCTTGATTCTAGTCTCATTCTGCCTCAGGTGCTGTGTGGGTTTTCCACACAAACTCTTTTCTAATGTTTTCTGAATCCTTCGTTTATTCCTGCTATCATTTGTTATTTCTTGCTGCCATATACACTCTGCCACTACAACTGCCATAACATCACATAGCCCTATACTATATCACCTCATTTCTACAGCTTTCACTACATACATTATCAACGCCCTTTTTCTGTACCAATATTAGACTAGTTTCCTTCATGCAGTTAGTCTCCTCTAATGGTTTTGGTCATCTCAGGGGTAAGCTTGTACTGTCACCAGTGGCTTAAGTCCTTGTTGGCATCCCAGTACCAGTAGATGTATGAAGTCTAAAGGGAAAAGCGGTTCTTATAGGCGAGAAGACCTGTTGAGTGCTACTCTACGAGTCTAGGCGTCCAGGGCTATCATCAGAAGGTCGATCACGAGTCAAGTTCTTCATTGCTGTCATGTCAAGATTTTTATCTTCCAATCAGTTCTCCACAAGATTCCGTTCAGGTACACCTTTCAGTTCGTAACAGTATAACCAGCCTAAAAAGACGTAACCTTGAGGGTCCCCCATTTCCAGATGGATCCAGTGCAACAAAACCCTGCCAGGTCCTGACAGGCCAGATCCAGGGTATGATCCAGCAGCTACAGGATCTTACTCTTCATGTGGAAACCCAGGAGGTGAGCTGTAGGTCCCAGACATCACCTGCCCCAAGGGAGCCAAAACTCAACATTCCTGACAGGTTTACCAGGGACAGTAAACATTTTGTAAATTTCCAGGAAAGCTGCAAGCTTTGTTTTAGGCTCAGGCCCCACTCTTCTGGTTCAGTGATCCAGTGGGTGAGAATCATCATTTCCCTCTTGCAAGGTGACCTGCAATATTTGGCTTTTGGCCTTCCAGCAGATCACTCCAATTTGGGTTCCGTGGATGCGTTCTTTAAGTCCCTGGGGGTACTCTACGATGACCCAGATTGGGCAGCATCTGTAGAGGCTCACCTATGCTCTTTTAAAACAAGGAAGAAACCCAGCCAAGGTATATTGCACCGAATTTTGCCGTTGGGCCAATAATTGCAGTTTTCAATGACCCGACCCTTCGGAGTCCATTCCGTTTGGGTCGTACGGAACAAATTAAGGATTTCCTCGTTCAATATCCTACTACGGCTACCTTGGATGCTCTTATGGAGCTAGCCATCAAGGTGGATAGATGGATATGGGAACGAAAGATGGAAAAAGAGGTTTCCTCGCCATCATCCCGATGGACGGTGTCAGAGGTTGCTGTGGATACAGAGGAATCCATGAAGATCGGGGCTTTCCACTTGACCCCCCAGGAGAAGGCTAGGCTATGCAATCTTGGATTGTGTCTATATTTGGGGTGGAAGGGGCACTTGGCCAACGCCTGCCCACAAAAGGTGGAAAACTAGTAGACCTGAGAAGTAAAGGGGGAATTTTCTCAGGTCTCTCTTCCATGACCCTGAATAATTATTTTTTGCTTTCCACTAGGATTCTCACCCTAACCAGCCAGATCGAAGTTCAGGCTTTTTAGCTTCCGGTGCCCCTGGAAATTTTATGGATTTGGAATTTGCTTTTGCCCAAGGAATTCATATGAAGAATTTGGATTCACCAATTGCCGTCTCTGGTTTGGGTGGGAATCCCCTCCTTAACGGTCGGGTGAACGCCCGGACATCTGTCCTTCATTTTTCTGTGGGAGCTTTACATTGAGGAGTTATTCTTCCTCCTAGTTCATTGCCCTTTTACTCTGCTTGCTTTGGGCCTGCCTTGGCTTAAGGTACATAACCCGTTGTTCCACTGGGGTACTGGAGACCTTGTTTCTTGGGGTTCAGGATGTGCTGCAAAATGTTTGACCGTACTGGTCCGATCAGTTCATCCGGTTCCTGATGGGTGGCCAACTTAATATCTGGATTAGCAGACATCTTCTCTAAGCAGCAAGCCGAGTCACTGTCTCCTCACCAATCCTATGAGTGTGTAATCAATATTATACCTGAAGCCAAGCTTCCTAAGGGTCGACTTTATGCATGGTCATTGCTTGAGACCAAAGCCATGGAGAAGTACAGCCAGGAGAGTTTGGAGAAGGGTTTTATTCGCCCCTCCAAATCACCGGTAGGAGCTGTTTTTTTTCTTTGTGGGCAAGAAGGACAGCTCATTATAGCCATGCATTGACTATAGGGGTCTGAATAAGGTGATGATAAAATATTCTTACCCCTTACCTTTTCTGTTTTGTTTGATCAGCTGAGGGAGGCTACACTTTTCTCCAAAATCGATTTATCGTGGAGCATACAGCCTTATATGGATCCGGCAGGGGGATGAATGGAAGACCGCCATTAAGACTAATTCAGGTCATTACGAGTATTTAGTTATACTGTTTGGACTTTCTAATACTCCTGCTGTCTTTCAGGATCTCATTAACGATGTTCTCCAAGAATTCTTGGGAGAGTTTGTGGTCATCTACTTAGATGATATCATGATTTATTTAAATACCATCGAGGAACATTGGATTCATGTTAATGCTGTTCTCACAAAACTCAGAGAATCATCTTTTTGCCAAAATGGAGAAGTGTGAATTTGAGGTGGAAAAGGTAGCCTTCCTGGGGTACATTATTACATCCATAGGATTTTCTATGGATCCTAAGAAACTCCAGGCAGTTCTTGATTGGGTCCGTCCCACAAGTTTGAAAGCCATACAATGCTTTCTTGGTTTCTCTAATTATTACAGGATATTTATCTATTTCTTCCCTAGCATTGTAGCTCCAGTCGTTAATTTAACCAAGAAAGGTGTGGATCCTACTCGCTGGTCACCACAGGCGGTTAAAGCTTTGAGGATCTTAAAAAAAGCATTTATCTCTGCTCCTGTCCTCCGACATCCTTATCCAGATTTACCTTTTGTTGTAGAAGTAGATGCTTCTGAACTGGGAGTGGAAGCTATTTTCTCTTCAGTTGACCACAAACTTCACCCCTGTGCCTTTTTCTCACAAAAGTTCTCCTCTGCTTAAATTAAATATGACGTTGGAAATCGAGATCTCTTGGTCATCAAATGGGCTCTGGAGGAGTGGAGACGCTGGTTGCAGGGGGCAAGGCATGCTGTAACGGTGTTTACTGATCACAAAAACCTGGCCTACATCGAATCAGTGAAAAGATTGAATTCCCAACAGGCCTGATATGCACTGTATTTTTTTTGTAAGATTCAATTTCGTGATCACTTTTAGGCTGGGATACAAGAATGTGAAGGCTGACACCTTATCCCGAAGTTTTGTACCTAGTCAGGAAGTCTCTAGGTATCTGGTGCCTATTGTTTCCATGAAATGTATTCTTGCCGGTCTCACTATGGAGCTTGAGTCACGCATTCAGTCTGCACAGGGGCAGGCTCCATCTGAAGCTCCCTCTTGACTTTTGTACCGGAGAAATTCAGATCTGTTTTATCTGTACTGCACTTCAGTAGGACCTCTGAGCATCTGGGGATCGCTAAAACTTTGGATAATCTCTCACGTTTGGTATGGTGGCTGACTATCAAGACTGATGTGCAGGAGTTTGTGAGGGCATGGAGTATCTGCTAAAAACAAGTCTCCCTGAGTTCTTCCCTCACGTCAGTTGCTTCCTTTATCTGTATGCTCCAAACCATGGACTCATTTATCTATGATTTTATTGTGGATCTGCCAAAGTCCTCCAAGTGTTCGGTCATCTGGGTGGTGGTTGATCATTTCAGTAAAATGGCTCACTTCATTCCGCTTTCCAAATTACCTAGTGCCAAGGATCTTGTCTTTGTTATTCAACACATCTTTCGAGTTCATGGGTTACCTCAAGACATTGTCACCGATAGGGGCACCCAATTTGTGGCACGTTTCTGGAAGTTCTTTTGTTCTGATTTGGGAATTAACATCAGTCTATCTTCAGGATACCATCCACAATCCAACAGGTAGACTGAACGGGTAAACCAGTCTTTGGAGCAATATCTACAGTGGTAAATTTCTAAATGTCAAGATGATTGGGTGGACCATCTTCCCTTTGTAGAATTTGCATATAACAACATTCTTCGACCTCCCATGTCTCCATTCTTTTGTGTGTCTGGTTTCCATCCCAAGTCCAATACTTTCACTCCTTCACAACAGTCAGGTTCATCTTTTCCTCCTGTGTCTTATCTTCGGAAGATCGGGAGGAAAGTATATCAAGCTCTGGAAGATGCTGCGGTCCGGTCTCAGAGGTTTGCTGATAAATCTCAGAAACCTTGTTCTTTCCAAGTAGGAGAGCTCCACCAACCTTCTCAGAAATTGGGTCCCCGTTACATTGGGCCATTTCAAATCATTCAGAAAATCAATCCTGTTGCTTCTCGCCTTAAGTTGCCCAGATCTTTGAGAATCATTACCTTTCATTGTTCTTTGTTCAAGCCAGCATTTGTTTATAGAAGGTTTAAAGTTGGCGGTTCCAGCAGACCTGCCCCAGTCATGGTTCGACAGGCGTTTGTTGTGGAATAAATCCTTGACTCCTCCAAGTTTTTACGTGGTCAGGTTCTTTTTTTGGTTCATTGGAAGGGCTATGGCCCTGAAGAGAGAGCATGGGACTCCTGGAAGATTCCTTCATGCGCCTAAACTCAAGGGAGGTTACCGTTAGCGGCAGCACGGCGATGTGGTTACCTGGTGACCAGGATGCTGCGTCTCTCCCGGCCGCCTGGGCTGCTGTTCCCACCCGGTGCCTAGCAACAGGCTGACGCTGGATGCAATGCTCCCTGGCAACGGGGACACCAGAGGCACATAGCGTTCCCTGCTGCTTAGTAATTGAAGTTAGTAAGTGCAACAGGACAGCTGCACTGATTGATCTTAATTACCAGCAAGTTTCTGATTGGTGCAAGCACCATTTATATTCATTTCATGGTCACTCCCAAACTGCTGGCATTCCTGCTTCTTGGAGAAATTGCCAGTACTGTATGCTCCTGTTCAGGATACTCTGCTTAATTCAAACCCTCCCTTGATTGTAGTCTGATTCTGCCTCAGGTGCTGTCTGGGTTTTCCACACACTTTTCTAGTGTTTTATGAATCCTTCATTTATTCATGCTACCATTTGTTATTTCTTGCTGCCATACACACTCTGCCACTACAACTGCCATAACATCACATACCCCTCCACCATATACCCTCATTTCTACAGCTTTCACTACATACATTATCACCACCCTTTTTCTGTACCAATATTAGACTAGTTTCCTTCATCTAGTTAGTCTCCTCTGATGGCTCTGGTCATCTCGGGGGTAAGCTTGTACTGTCGCCAGTTGCATAAGTCCTGGTTGACATCCCTGTACCAGTAGATGTATAAAGTCTTAAGGGAAAAGCAGCTCTTATATGCAAGCAGACCTGCTGAGTGTTACTCTACGAGTCTTACACCCAGGCATCCAAGTTCATCATTGCCATCATGTCAAGATTTTCATAATCCAAACAGTTCTCCGTAAGATTCCGTCCAGGTACACCTTTCAGTTTGTAACAATAATTTTTACTATAACTTGCAATGGCTGTCCTATGCTTGCCAACTTTACTTGTAAGTGGCCAATATCTCTGTTTACAACCACTTGACACGTGATGGAACCATCTGCCGCGTGATGGCTTGGTTTCAGTTATGTATTAACTTATAATAGGTAGTACAACTCTACACCAAAACATAGAAACAGATAAATTGGCAATATATCTAGTCTGCCCCTTTACATTGATGCAATAATTTGTAAGAAAGGCACTATAGCATCATTAAATTTGTCTAGATTAAGAGATTAAATAATAATCACATTACAGAACTTTTTTTTTTTTTTTTTATAGATGTTGGTAAATGTTCCATATGTATTCTCATATGGAAAACCTCATCCAGCAGCATAAAATAATAAAAATACTCTTAGTGCAGTATATCAAGCTGACAAAGGTTTATTAAAATAAACAAGATGGATTTTATCCATACCAGACAGTATGGTAGATGTCACATAACAAACTTCTGCCAAAAATATGGAACCTCCGTATCCTAGCACTAGTTTAGAAATGGGCTGCGGGAACAGATAGAACACCTGACCAGGTCAGTTTTCTGATGCCTTTTAATGGGATGCGGGCATATGGTTATGTCACAATACCGACGCCGGGATCCCAAACACTGAATAGCCCGCCGGTCGGCATGCCGACCAACCGGTACAATTCCCGGCATTGGTATGGTGATCGTCCGTCTCCCGGCCGCCGGTCACACGAGCCAAGCCCTTTTAATGCCCATTGGTATATTTTTCAAAGTCGGTGCCTTATTTATAAGGCTCACTCAAAAGTGCTTGTAGATTGCAGCGCATGTGACTGTTGTGCTGGTATCTATACATAAATGCCATCAGTGTTGATATATATAGATACCAGCACAGCAGTCACATGCGCTGCAAACTACAGGCACTTTTGAATGAGCCTAATAAAATTAGGCAGTTACCTTGAAAAAGATGCCAGCCTTACACTACAATTTAATGCCTTTAAAATAGCATGAATAGCTGTCACTCTAAGCACGTGTATGCGTACAATGGAGGGAGTTTTTAAAAGAAACGGACCGTGGGGTTTTTTCCGCAGCCACAGAGTTTTCCTATTCAATTAGAGAACAGCGAATGAGATGCAGTGATTTTCTGATTTCTGATTTACACTTTCATTGTAGCCAGTGAAGAGTTTTTTTGTAGTTAGCTAGAAGAAAAAGTGAATTTTTAATTAATGGATAACAGCCCAACAACAAAAAACTGTTTAGCTGCATGGATGTTTGAGCAAATTTAGGGTGTTTTGGGTTGCTGAATTCAAAAATGAAAGCAGTTTTTTTTGTTTGTTTTTTTTTCAAATTGGTACTAGTTCTTGAGATCAAGGATACCCTCAGTCTTATAGGGAACTTAGCCATAATGAATACACAATATACTGGAACATTCCAGAATGTAAGACATGACAATATTCTAGGGGGTACATTTACTAAGGTGGGAGATTTTTAGAACTGGTGATGTTGCCCATAGCAACCAATCAGATTAGATCTATTATCTGCTAGAAGCAGCTAGATAAATGGTAAGTAGAATCTGATTGGTTGCCATGGGCAACATCACCAGTTCTAAAAATCTCCCACCTTAGTAAATTTACCCCTAGGTGTTTATTCTGTAATCATTCTAGAGTATTCCCACTCCGTACATGTGATCGACCACTGTTATGTGGTTCACATTGTTTATATTGTATTTTTATTGTTTCTCATTCCTGTAGCTCAAAAATTAGAGTCTATCTAGAAAAACCATAAACCCCTTGTATGATAGTTGGTAAATGTAAGTAAGGCGCTAAGATCCCAGTGGATCCAGAGAGTGGCACCTTCAAGGTAAGTGATCTTTTAATATTTTTAAGTCCGACTCTAAGCAAAATATTTGTATGTAATAGCACTAAATGTAAAAAATAATTGATTTGCTTCATAAGAAGTTCTACTTTATACCTAATTTACAATTAGATTTAAAAATGTATCACTTTGCTAACTGCTACCAGGGAGAGCGTATTAATTACAAGTCAATGACTTTGTTTACAAAACTAGACAACATCATTGTCATGGTAACATCCAGTGTGCATAGGTAAATTTAAGACATCATCCTTCAAGTAAACATAATTGTTATGACAACCCTTGACTTTTAAGTGACCACTAAGATGCAAGTTATTCATGTGGAAGAGGTAAAAATAACATTCAGTTTATATGTGCAACTTTCAGGAGCTTGTCAAAAGTCTTAGATAATGGTGGAGATATTCTTGTCCCAGACACAGCAGTAAACTTAATTATTGACACTATGTAGTCTAGAATGTCTGATAAGAACAATAGTATGCAAGACGTTTTACATTTTCTATGGAATTACTACTTGTTCGGCAAATGTTTATAAATTTAAAAGACCATTTCCCACCAAAATCTTGTAATTGGTGAGCTTGTAGTAACGTGATCTGAAGTTAATCTATTTTAAGTTTTGTATTGAAACTAAATGTATACAGTGTGTAGCCAAAGGCAAGGAATTGCTACTAAGATTTTCTAATGTCTGTCAGTCATTGGGTACTCAGAAACAGATCATGTCTACTTGGAGAGTGGAGTCACTGGGCTAGAAGTGTTCTCTGTAGCAACAGTAATGAATTTCTAAATATATACTGCATGTTTTGTCTGCAAAAGTGTATATGGTACTCTCTTTTTTTTTTTTTTATTCCACAGATCACAGCCCGATTCACAGCAGGGTATATTCTTTGCTCAAGAGCAGATAAGTTGCCTATCAATGTGCGCTGGAACCCAGTTCCTACTTACCAGCTAGTGATGTTGGTTTCCTGGGTCAGTGGTGGTCCCATCTTGGGCAGCTGCCAGCCAGCATCCGCTCCAGTGAAGCTCCCCTTGCCAGTGGTCCTTGACCCGGCATCTCCTGCTTTTATGAGAACATGTTTTAAATTTATGGGCACGGCACACCAAACATGAAGTCACATTTGTTGCCAAATTAAAATACACTCCTTATTTAAAAAGAAATCTCTGGGCACTATTCAGTGCCAGAGTATTAGGCTCACATCCTGTATTCCAGAATCTATTCCGTTAGTGCTGTCAGTATAATTGCCTGTGTTTTCAGCTGGTTCATTTTTTTTAATTCTCCTCACCTGCTTCTTTGGTACTGCTCCTTGTGACTTCCTGGTTCAAATTTGGCTGTTCTTCTGATTCTACCCACATCTGACCTGTTTCTGTTTACTACATTCCAATATGCCTCACAGTGACCAGTCTTGCTGCCTGCCTTTGTACCCACTAGCCTGTACATAGGAACCAGTCAAAGGACTGCGACCTGTGAATCAGGCACAATCCAGGCCAACCTCCCTTACAGAGTTCCTGGTGAAGGCCACCACTATGTAAATAAACAAAATTATGCGCTCCAGTTATACAAATGCAGCCAGGAATTGGGCGTAGACCTGAATCACCCCTTACTGTATATATACAACACTCAAAAATAGACTGGCGCATAAGCAATAAAGGTATAGACAGAATAGGATGATATTCTGTATGCGTGGTGTAATAACCAGATGATGATATCCTGTGTCTGTTCATATAATGCAATGTTAGTATCTTGTTAAAGGTCACATCAAGTGATAATCAGTTCTCTTTCTTATCTCTTCAACAGTCCTCTTCTTGTGAGTCCAGCCATAGTCACACTTTTCCTTCTGTGTCTTACTGGTACTTAAAAAGTTTTCCCTTTGGTATAAGACTTCTCCCATTCATATATTACAGTATGGAGAAAGAGAACGTCGCAATAGTGTGATACTGTTTTAATTCAATAAAATAGTTTGTTTAAAATTCTCATGTTAAGCAGCATTCCATAATATGCGGTGTATAATGCACACCAAATCACGTTTTACAAGCAAAAACTTTCCTGGGTACCTCCATGGATCGGAAATCCACCACAAGAGTCCTGGCTTGTTGGTATCTGCCCTGGATGTGTCTCCTCACCAACGCATTTCGGCTTCTAAAAGCCTTTATCAAGGTGTGCTGGGCTGCACTTACTGATGGTTTATTTATCCCCCTGTCTGGTCTATAATTGGTGGGTACGTTCAGGGGAGTGTCCAGTACAATTCAGATGTTTAAACTGAGAAATACCCCATTTTTGATTATCCATATTTAAAACTGTGATTTGCACTCATCTCACATAATTTATCAAATTAATTTTGAAATTTAAAAACACTTTAAAAAATATTTATTAGTATACTCCGCTTCACTTCCGGTTGTATATTCAAACATGTCCCCCTAGCTTCTAATAGCAGGTACCCCCTTCCAGACGCTTTTCTGACCCACATCGCGGCTTTTCACGGAAGTGCGTCACTTCACTTCCACTTTTTGCGTTCCACAGCTCGTGGAATGCAAAGTGCGGCTTCCTGTTTGCGTTCCAGCTCCGGAGATATGGAGCTGGAGCAAGGGGTATTCCTTTCTTTAGTGCAAAAGGGGAGACATTTATTTAAAAATTCTTTACCAAGCATTCTGTATGTAATTATAAAATCTAAATATATAAAAAATACTATATAAATATCTACGTCATAAAATAGTTATTTAAAATGTGAGCCTCATAGTCCATAGAGGATTCTGGGGTCCACATTAGTACCATGGGGTATAGACAGGTCCACCAGGAGCCATTGGCACTTTAAGGGGTATATTCAATTGAAGTTGGATCCATTCCGACATTCATTTGTCGGAATGTATCCGACCTGGGCTATTCAAAGCAATCTCAATTTGACTTTAAAAAAAGTCAAATTGAGATGCAGGAGCTGAGATGCGGGCAGAGGGGGAGAGCAGCGCCGGAGGAGATGGTGGGGGCAGAGGGGGAGAGCAGCGCCGGAGGAGATGGTGGGGCACAAGGGAAGAGCAGCGCCGGTGTAGATTGTGAAGGCACAGGTGGAGAGCAGCGCCGGAGGAGACGGGAGAGCCGCAGGAACAGGGTGAGAGTAGTGCCGGAGGAGATGGGGAGAGGCGGGGGAGAGCCGGTAGCACAGCGCTACAGCAGCTGGCAGCATAGCCGGAGGATGTCACAGCCACCGCTCACTGCAGCATCCACCTGGCTCCAGAAAGTGAGATCCCGCTTGCTGGAGCCGGGTGAAAGCTGCTGTGAGTGGCGGCTGTGACATCCTCCGGCTACGCTGCCAGCTGCTGTAGCGCTGCGCTTCCGGCTCTTCCCCATCTCCCCCCATCTCCTCCGGCGCTGCTCTCACCCTGTGCCTGTGGCTCTCCCGTCTCCTCCGGCGTTGCTCTCCCCCTGTGCCCCCACCGTCTCCTCCGGCGCTGCTCTCCACCTGTGCCCCCACCATCTCCTCCGGTGCTGCTCTCCCCCTGTGCCCCCACCATCTCCTCCAGCGCTGCTCTCTCCCGTCTCCTCCACAGTCCCTCATCTCAGTCCGACATTTTTTTATGTCTGACTGAGATGGTCGGAAACGGGGGCCAAATCCTATCGAATTTGGCCCCGTTTCCGTCAAAAGTATGTGAATCGGCAGCGTATACCGCCAATTCATGTACTATTCGTCAAGTCGAATTCCCCCGACTTGTCGAATAAAAATGCTGGGGATTGAATAGGTCGAATCACGATTCGACCTTAAAAAGTCGAAAACTGCCATCTTTTTCGACAAACGGCAGCTTTTGACAATAATTGAATATACCCCTAAGAGTTTGAGAGTGTGGGATGGCTCCTCCCTCTATGCTACTCCTACCAGACTCAGTCTAGAAACTGTGCCCGAGGAGACGGACATCTGAGAGAAGGATTTAACACAGATGGTGGCGAGATTCATACCAGCTCACACATACAAGGCACATCAAGCTAACTTAGCTTGAAAACTCAGCAACCGCTGAAAACATTACTTACCAAGTAACAATGCAGTACTTAACTAAAACAAAGTTGTACAGAACCAGATAACGATTGCAGGAAAACGAAGCGCTGGGCGGGCGCCCAGCATCCTCTACGGACTACAAAAAAAGGATTTACCGGTAGGTAACCAAAATCCTATTTTCTCTTACATCCTAGAGGATGCTGGGGTCTACATTAGTACCATGGGGATGTACCAAAGCTCCGAGGATGGGAGGGAGAGCGCGGAGGCTCCTGCAGAACTGATTGACTGAATTTCAGGTCATCAGAGGCCAAAGTATCGAACTTGTAGAACTTTGCAAACGTGTTCGACCCAGACCAAGTTGCAGCTCGGCAAAGTTGTAATGCCGAGACACCCCGGACAGCTGCCCAGGAAGACCCCATCTTACGTGTAGAGTGGGCCTTGACAGACGTAGGACACGGCAAGCCTGCCATGAAATACGCATGCTGGATAGTGAACCTGATCCAGCGAGAGATCGTCTTCTTAGAAGCAGGACACCCAATTTTCTTGGGATCATACAGGACAAACAGAGTCCGATTTCCTGTGACGAGCAGTCCTCTTCACATATATCTTAAGAGCCCTTACAACATCCAAGGACTTTGATGAAATTGAGGAGTCAGTAGCCACTGGCACCACAATCGGTTGGTTGATAAGAAATGCCGACACAACCTTCGGAAGAAACTGCTGATGTGTCCAGAGCTCAGCTCTATCTTCATGGAAGATCAAGTATGGGCTTTTACAGGACAAAGCCCCCAACTCCGACACACGTCTAGCAGAAGCTAAAGCCAACAAAGTGACAGCCTTCCATGTAAGAAATTTGACCTCAAACTCCTGTAGAGGATCGAACCAGTTCGATTGGAGGAACTGCAACACCACGTTAAGGTGCTGCAGGTGGTACAAAGGGAGGTTGGATATGCAGAGCTCCCTTTAAAAAGGTCTGAACCTCAGGGAGGGCAGCCAATTGTTTCTGGAAGAAAATGGATAAGGCCGAAATCTGGACCTTCACAGATCCCAACTTCAGGCCCATATCCACACCAGCTTGGAGGAAGAGGAGAAACTGTCCCAGTTGAAACTCCACTGCAGGAAATTTCTTGGACTCACACCAAGAAACATACTTTTTCCAAATTCGATGGTAATGTTTAGACGTTACTCCTTTCCTAGCCTGTATCAGGAATAACCTTGTTCAGAATGCCCTTCCGAGCTAGTATCAGGCGTTCAACCTCCATGCCGTCAATAGTAGCCGTGGTAAGTCTTGATGGGTAAATGGCCCCTGCTGCAGCAGGTCCCCCCGAAGAGGAAGAGGCCTCTGCTCTTCTTGCAGTAGATCCAGAAGATCCGCGTACCAAGCCCTTCTTGGCCAGTCTGGGGCAATGAGGATCGTTTGAACCTTTGTTCTCCTTATGAGTTTTAGAACTCTTGGGATGAGTGGAAGTGAAGGAAACATGTACACCGACTGGAACACCCACGGAGTCACTAGGGCGTCCACCGCCACTGCTAGCGGGTCCCTCGACCTGTAACAATATCGCTGAAGCTTCTTGTTGAGACGAGAGGCCATTATGTCGATCTGGGGTACACCCCAAAGATCTGTTACCTCCTTGAACACCTCCGGATGGAGACCCCACTCCCCTGGATGGAGATTGCGTCTGCTGAGGAAGTCCGCTTCCCAGTTGTCTACTCCCGGAATGAAGATTGTTGACAATGCCAATGCGTGCTTTTCTGCCCAGAGGATGATTCTTGTTACCTCTGCCATTGCAGCTATGCTCTTCGTTCCGCCCTGTCGGTTTATGTAAGCCACTGCTGTCACATTGTCCGACTGCACTTGAATGGCCCGATTCCTTAGAAGATGGGCCGCTTGGAGAAGACCGTTGTAGACTGCTCTTAGTTCCAGGATGTTTATCGGCAGGCCGGCTTCCAGACTTAACCACATTCCTTGGAAGGTTCCCCCTTGAGTGGCTGCGCCCCAGCCCCGGAGACTTGCATCCGTGGTTAGAAGGATCCAGTCCTGAATCCCGAACCTGCGGCCTTCCAGTAGGTGAGGTAATTGCAGCTACCAGAGGAGTGAAATCCTAGCCTTTGGAGACAGACATATCCTCTGGGGCATGTGTAGATGGGATCTTGACCACTTGTCCAGGAGATCCAGTTGGAAGGACCGAGCGTGAAACCTCCCATACTGCAGAGCCTCGTAAGAGGCCACCATCTTCCTGTGAAAGCGAATGCACTGATGAACCGACACCCAGGCTGGCTTCAGGACATCCCGGACCATTGTTTGAATCACCAACGCTTTTTCCTTTGGGAGAAACACCCTCTGCACCTCTGTGTCGAGGATCATTCCCAGAAAGGACAACCTCCTGGTTGGTTCCAATTGTGATTTTGGAAGATTCAGGATCCAACCATGTTCCCTGAGAAGCTGGGTCATGAGTATTATGCACCTTAACAGCTTCTCTTTGGACGATGCCTTTATCAGCAGATCGTCCAGATATGGAATTATGTTCACCCCATGTCTGCGAAGGAGAAGCATCATTTCCGCCATCGCCTTGCTGAATACCCTCGGTGCTGTGGAGAGCACGAATGGGAGGGCCTGGAACTGAAAGTGACAGTCCAACAATGCGAATCGAAGATAATCTTGATGCGGCAGCCAAATCGGAATGTGGAGGTATGCATCCTTGATATCCAGGGATACTAGGAATTCCTCCTCTCCCAGACCTGATATCACTGCCCTTAGAGACTCCATTTTGAACTTGAACTCCCTCAGAAAGGGGTTTAGTGATTTTAAGTTCAGAATGGGCCTGACCGAACCATCCGGTTTCAGTACCACGAAAAGGTTTGAATAGTAACCTTTGCTTTGCATATGAGGTGGTACTGGCACATAAACTTGTGCCTCCACCAACTTCTGGATGGCTTTTTGCAGGACAGTCCTGTCTGCCAGCAGAGCTGGCACGCCTGATCTGAAAAATCAGTGAGGAGGGTGATTTTGAAATTGCAGCCTGTACCCCTGGGACACAATATCCCAGGGGTCCAGACCAGAGGATACCCAGATATGACTTAAATGTCTGAGTCTCGCTCCCACCAGCCCCACCTCCAAGGCGCGCAGTCCACCGTCATGCGGAGGACTTTGGTGTACCTGAAGCAGGTTTTTGTTCCTGGGAACCTTCCGCCGCAGGTTTCTTGAACTTGGGCCGACCTCCCCGAAAGAAGATGTTGGACGGCTTGGCCTTTCTGGGCTTGTTAGACCGAAAGGACTGTGATGTAACTGAAGAAGAAGGTTTCTTCGGAGCAGGTGTAGCTGAGGGAAGAAAGGGTGACTTACCAGCTGTAGCCGTGGAGATCCACGCATCTAACGCTTCCCCAAAGAGAGCCTGACCTGTGTAGGGTAGGGTCTCCACAATTCTTCTGGATTCCGCATCAGCAGACCACTGGCGCAACCACAGTCCTCGACGAGCTGATACTACATGGAGAAAATCCCCGCAGCCATGGAACCCAGGTCTTTAATGGATTCTACCAGAAATTCTGCCGAATCCTGAATGTTACGTAAAAACAATTCAACATCACATTTATCCATAGTATCCAAGTCCTCAAGTAACGTGCCTGACCATTTTACTATAGCTTTGGCAATCCAAGCACTGGCAATAGTGGGACGTAGGATTGTCCCTGAAGCTGTGTACATGGATTTGAGCATATTATCAATTTTACGATCAGCCGGCTCTTTCAAGGCGGTAGATCCTGAAACAGGTAAAAGCACCTCTTTTGAGAGTCTGGATACTGACACGTCAACAATAGGCGGGTTTTTTCACTTTTTCCTATCCTCTACCGGGAAAGGAAATGCTACCAGAACCCTTTTAGGAATGGGATCATCCTGAGAGGACATATCCTCTGCAGCATATGACACACAGTCCCTGGTCATTTCTTAATGGAGACCACAGACACTCCACACACACACAGGGGAGGGCAGACAGAGTTTCACCCCCAAGAATGACAAGAGAGACACAGAGATTGGAGCCAACCCACACACAGTGCTTTTAATATGAAGTGAGACCCCTTATCAGCGCTGACTGTGCACCTTAGTTGGTTACACAGTCATTTTGCAGCCTTCCCCCGCCTTTCTACAACCCCCTGGTACCGTGATAGATAGCTGGAGTTGCTGTGGAGGGACTTGCTCTTCACTGACAGCATTGTGCAGGCAGGAATTTGGCACTGAACGCTGCTGGGTCCGCTCTGAGGAGAAGTTCCGCCCTCAAAATGGCGCTGTCTTCCCGCTCTTCATGAGATTATAC
Source organism: Pseudophryne corroboree (assembly GCF_028390025.1). Taxonomy (NCBI): domain Eukaryota; kingdom Metazoa; phylum Chordata; class Amphibia; order Anura; family Myobatrachidae; genus Pseudophryne; species Pseudophryne corroboree. The sequence goes on along the minus strand of NC_086446.1, from coordinate 652,558,147 downwards.
TGGCCTGAGGATTTATGCTGGCTGAGATCCAGGGACCCTGATAGGCTGTGTGACCAGTGTAGGGTGTAGGCGCTGGCTCATGGCGCCCCTCACAGCGCCGCACTATGTACCACTGAGCCTCCGGAGCGCAGTTAATAAGGGTTCCTACCCTGATGCCACCATCTTCGCATGGGCTTCCCGCTTGCTAGGGGGGTCGGTGACTCACTCACCACAAATCCTCAGCTCTGTAAGGGGGTGGTGGCATGCTGCTGGGGTGAGTGACCCCCTGAGGTGGGGAAGGATCCATCCCCTCAGGAGCTCAGTTTCCTGTCAGTGGAGATAGTGGCTCAGACCCCGCAGGGCCGACACTACTCCCCCTTTAGTCCCACAAAGCAGGGAGGCTGTTGTCAGCAGCCTCCCTGTAAAATAATAAACTCTAAAATAAACTTTACCAGAGAAACTCTGTAGAGCTCCCCTAGCTGTGACCGGCTCCTCCGGGCACATTTTCTAAACTGAGTCTGGTAGGAGGGGCATAGATGGAGGAGCCAGCCCACACTCTCAAACTCTTAAAGTGCCAATGGCTCCTGGTGGACTCATCTATACCCCATGGTACTAATGTGGACCTCAGCATCCTCTAGGACATAAGAGAAAAGATGTATGGTACTTTCTATACGATAAGTAAACAAAGGAGTGGCTGTATTGATGTAAACAAAGGAAGAAATGGTTCTATACCAATATGATTTCTTTGTAGGGTGGATTTTACAGGAACCATTTTAATTCAAAATCAGCGTTAATTCCTGAAGGATATAATGTTTTTAACTCATATAGACTTCTTTTCCATCTTTGCAAGGTTATTTTCTATCCCTTTTTTTCTGCAATGTTTTTCTACCTGTTTTATTCCGAGAAGTATTTTGATGAGTTTGATTAAGGACAAACATGTCAGTTTAAAGTGTAACGCTAACGAATGCTTTTCATACCATTTTTTTATGTTTCGGAGATGTTCCTCCCATCTTCCTTTCAGTGGTCTCGATGTACGACCTGTGTATTGGAGGCCGCACTTGTATTCTATAATATACACACAATTCCTGCTATTGCACGTGATAAAGTTAGTGATATCGTATTCCTGTTTAGCCACAGTTGAGTAGTATTTCTCACTTTTACTCTCTTGTTCCTGATGATTTATACATGTGATACATAAACCGCACCTATGAAAGCCTTTTGTTTTGATTCTGCTCTCTTTTTGGTGGTACATTGCTTATCACTATTTTATTCTTGAGATTTGTTGCCTTTTGTATATGAACTTAGGTTTCTCTTTTAAGATTGGTCTAAGGATGGGATCTTTTGTTAGAAGGTGCCAGTGTTTTTCTATAATTTTTATTCTACCTATTTGTATTGTGCACTGAATTTAGTAATTAATGGAATAGTAATTTTCTCTTCACCTATGTCCAGATCTATGTTCCTTTTCTTGGGAATCAGAAGTGTATCTCTGTCCGTATGAATGAGTTCTTTCAATGGTTTATTAATTTCTTCCTCTGAATAACCTTTAGATAGGAATTTGGATTTCATATCTCCTGCTTTGTTTTAATACACCTTTAATTCAGTGCAGTTTCTCCTTAATCTGGACATTTGGCCTTTAGGGATGTTCTTGAGACATGTTGGGTGGTGATTACTTTTTTTCTTTTTTAGAAATGTATGCATTGCTGTATGTTGGTTTATTGTAGTTGTGTGTCTGTAGGTTATTATTGTTTATATATCTGTCTGTTTTTACCCAGTTTTGTTCTATTAATTAAATAAATATATAGTACCAAATCCAGGAACGGCAATTCTTCCTTGCTGATATTAAAAGTGAGATTGATGTTGAATGGATTGGTATTCAGGTCTTCGCAGAATGTTTGTATTTCTGATTCCTCCCCCTCCCAGATGAACAAAATGTCATCAATGAACCTGTGCCCTAATATGATATTGGTGCTGTGGTCGTTGTTATTTAATATTCCCATGAAGAGGTTTGCGTATGATGGTGCGAATCATGTCCCCATGGCTGTTCCCCATTTTTGTTGGTAAAACTGGTTGTTGTGCCAAAAACAATATTTAAGATGTATTCTATAGTTCTTAGAATAAATTCGATTTTCATTTTCTCCATATCACTTTTATCTAAAAATGAATTTTGTGGCCTCTATTCCTTTTTGGTTCTCTATTATAGTGTATAAGGTACTGACGTCTGCTGTCATTAATATGAAATTTTCTTTCCATTTGATGGTCTTTATTTTTCCTAATATATCCATGGTGTCCTTTATATACAATTTCAGCTTAACTACTTCTGATTGGAGGTGGAAGTCTACATAATGAGACAGGTTGGAGGTGATAGATTCAGTCCCTGCTACTATTGGTCTTCCAGGGGGGTTCTCAAGATCTTTGTGGACCTTAGGAAGGATATAAAACACTGGAAACGATGGATTCTCCAGAATAATATATTTTGTTTAATTTTCTGTTATTACGTTATCTTTATATTCTATTAATCTTCTTAAAGCTTTCTCTATCCGATCGCTTGGATTGCACCTCAGTATTTTGTAGGTGTCTTTATCCATTAGTTGTCTTTGTATTTCTCCCTCGCACTTCTCTGAGTTCATTGTTACAATACTTCCTCCCATATCGGCTGGTTTGATCATTATAGATTCATTTTTTTCTAGATTATTTAATGCTTCTCTCTCCTTCGCCATGGTATTCAGATTTTTCTCCCATCTGGGTTTCAGTTCTTCCAAATCTATGCTTACTGCTTTCTGGAAGCTCTCAATAAAACAGCCCCTGTTAAATGTGGGGTTAAAGTCTGATTTTGGTTTAAATATTTCCCTATTGTAGGACTAGACTTCTTTTTGATTCAGGAAGTATTTTTTCAGTGAGACCCTCCTCACAAATTTTTGTAGGTCCACATATGTTTCAAACTTATTTAATTTGTTATTGGGTCAAACTTTAGACCTTTCTGTTAGTAGATGTTTGCTGAGGTTATATACTTTAGTTTCTACAATATCTTGATTGACTGTATCTTCTTGCGATCTTTCTTTCTGGTTTGTTCACCCTCTTCCTCTTTTCCCTCGTTTCTAGGTTTTCTTCCTACATTCTAGTTTCTTTCTTCCTCCAACTCCTATCTAAGAAAGATTCTTCATTGAGGATTCTGAATCTATTGCGTGTGATGATAGGTTCTCTTTTCGTGATTCTACCCTCTGGGTACCACTCATCCTTCACATAATATTCTCTATCTCTTGGAGTGTTGAATCTTTTATATCTCTTCGGTATCTTCTTTCCATCACTCCACGATGGTCCCTTCTTATATTATTATGCTTGAACCTATATTTATCATGTCCGTCCTTTTGGGTTTTTATGTCATATTTGATATAGTTTTCTCTTCTGTTGTCATAGGTGCTCCGTCTTGTGGTGTTATTCCATTTATCGTGATTACACTCTGGAGACCTCTTCCTTCTATTCCCACTTTGTTTTGAAGTTTCAAGGGATTCCCACTCTATTTCTTGTATATCATTAACTCCTTTTTCTTCAAGTGCTTTTATGTCTCTGATGTATTTCTTTTTCTTTCTAATAATTAGCTCCTTCTTTTGCTTAACGATTTTGGCTTCCATTTCTTTTTCCATTCGAAGATATTCCTCTTGTTTCATATGTGGTTCGACCGTTGTTGTTAATTTTCGTATTTCCACCTCAATATCCATCAGATTTATTTTTCTCTCTTGTTCAATGAGGCTCATTAATGAAAAGGAACATTCTTCTAATATTCTTTTCCATTTTTCCCGAAAATCTTCACTTTTATTGTTCTTTGAAGAGGTTTTTTGGACCCTGAGTCCCTTGGGTATCAATTTTTAGGAGATATACTTTTCTAATGTGGCCATTTCCCACCATAAGCAACTTTCTTTACTTAAAATAAGATCTAATTTTTTCAAATTGGATCTCAGATCATCCTCTGGTGATATATCTGCTTCTATTTCTATCTATATTAAATTAGACTCTGCATCTCTGTTCTGGTGCTACACCAATCCTAATTGTACAGTTCGCATCCATACCATCCCGGCAACATTTGTGACATTATACTCTAAGAAACTTTAATGGCACTGGTAATTTCTCCTTGAACACCTACATTTATAGAGTTAAAAATGAAGCGTACAATCAGGCCCAAATTATGGAGTATTTATAATCCCTTGTGCAGCAGGTTCATGCTATCTAGCCTCTTAAGGCGCAGCCTGTTCCAACACTTGCAACTCCTGTTCAAACCACAGGGGGGTTAAATTTGAAATTCAAGCACCCTACTTTCCAATGGAAAGAACAAAGGTAGCTTATTTCATATCTGGTGTCAGGGCAGGCATTGCCTGGGGTGCTTCCCTTATGGGAAAGAAACAATCTTCGTGTGCATAGTAGTGCAAACTTCATGGATGCCTTAAATATGGTTTTTAATAAGCCTGGGAACAAGATGTCTGCAGCCTCTGCCATTTTGTGCCTGTAATGGGACATAATCCATGAGCCAATATGCTGCTTTTTTCAGTACTGTTGCCTCCGAGCTCCATTGGAATAACAACACCTGATTCATAACCTTTTGGCAGGTGTTATCTGAATGTATGAAGGACAAATTAGCATCCAGAGAGCTGCCATCATACTTGGTTTACTTAATATCCCTCTGTATCAAAGGGGATTCCCCCTTCCTCCTGTTAAAGCTCAAGAAAGCAAACAGTCCCATCATTCCCACTTACAGTTTATCTCCTTGGTTCTCCATCCCTTTCGTGACCACTGAAGATCCCATGCAAATTGGGAAATCGCATCTCTCTACTGAGGAGTGAGAATGGAGGTTGAGAAACAAGCTCTGCCTGTATTGCAGTCTGCCAGGACACCTTGTTGCTAATTGCCACAAGAGTTTGGAAAGCAAGAAAGCCTAACTGATCAAAAAGTGTCAGATTAGGCTCCGTTCAATACCCATGGTTTGCTTGGATTTGGGAGCAAATGAGAGCTTTATCACAGCTAAGATAGGATAGTTTGGAATTCTTACTGTGAACTTTGCTGTTACCCATTATTAGACCCAATATTTGACCATGTAGGTTGGTGCTCTCCATTGGGAGCAAATATCTTTTGTGCTTCCACTGACTGTAAACCTAATTAATTTGGACCTTTACTTGCTTACACACTCCCACTCTTGATTGGAGTAAACCCTGATTCCTGTCTTGGAGAACTTGCTGCTATCTGAAGTGCTTGTAATCAATAATGCCTTCATATCTAATTATTCAAAGTACAACCATCAGTCAAGTCAACTTCTTGCTTCTTCCTCACCAATCATTAAGAGCTGTTCAGCAAAAAAACTGCAGAGACCCTACCTGCCCACCAATAATGTCATTTTACCCATTAACATAATTGGGGAAAATGCAGGAAATATATTGTATGTAGCCCTGCGCTGCACAAAGCTGCTGGTTTTTAATCTATGGAATTTACCCTCCAAAATTCCCAAACATGAACTTATACAAGAAAAAAATGATATAAAAACTAGCGCTGTTATTGTTTTACAAAATATTAAAACAATAGTGACTGGAGAACTCAGGAAACATATAGCTTCATCCAAATCTGTCCTCAAATGGTCCCACGTTATTGTAAAGACACTCACATTAAAATTCAACTTCGCGTTTAACATTTTGGCACGACATCAACAGTAGAAACAGCCAATAAGATTCCCAAACAACTAAGAAAAGTCATGCCACGATCTAAATTCAATCCGGTGTCCTACAATTTGTCTATTAAGACATTTACTTGTTTGATTAATCCATGCACATAAATAAATACTCTGACTTAGATTTGTATCCATTTTTAGAGGTGTAATTCAAACAGAGTCTCATATATTTACTTATCCATAGAGATCATGTCTCTTTCCAAATAGTATAAATGTCCTGCAGCTGTTAAGGGGCAATTGAGCAATACCTTTTATAGGTTAATTGTCTGTAGCATTATATTTCGCTTCACTGCTCTTGTAGCTGATGCACGCAATAGATCAGGTACAGTGATGGTGTCAGTAGGTAAGGTAATGGTGAGGGAAGAGCGCTGTATAGCCTGTTGGCCACAGTATAATACTTACACTCCCGCCGTCACCTCTAATGCCCACAATGCAGGATCCTATATAGTCACAGCCAGAGGATGGTTTGTTCAGCAGCACGGACCTCGCAGCTCGGTCACTCTCATGCCTGTCAGTCTCTCCTACAAGCCGGCGGAGTATAAGATATAATGTCCAATGTTGGATAGATTCGCTGGAGATCTAATGAATCAAAGTCCAGTGTGCAAAAGCCACAAAACTTACGCGTTTCTCCACTAGTGTGAAGCTGCGGTTTCATCAGAGGATTCAGTCTGGGCTTTCCTGAGCCATTTTTATTCCAAACTGGACCAATCACAGGGTGAAGTTTTAAATATTTGCATCTATTAATTAACCTCTCCTACTCAGCTGTGTATGTGAACACTTCTTAAAAACTTATCAATGGACCAATCTAGTTAAAACAAACCTGGTGGCTACATTTCTATTAACTGCATATACATACAATATAATAATAAATAAAAAACACATTATTTAAAAAAAAATGGACTCAATAATAAATCAAAACAGGAAATAAATGTTTCTATTTGTTACCATTCATATGGCAGCTGTAATAGCATAGTGGTCTAATGCTCTATAGTATAGACCCTATGGTCCCGGGTTCAAAATCTCTAATTATTCACTATATATCTATAAAAAAAATGTATAAAATATTAATCTTGTATAATTTTTAACGCAATATCATTCTTTAGATATATATACCAGAGTAATAATCCTATGATTTTAATTCTAATCATCAAGTTAGTTGAGAGGATAAACATTTCTATTTGTTTATATAAACTTTAAATAATGAGCACACTGCAGCCCATTCATATAGCTGCTGTAATAGTATAGTGGTGTAATGCTACACAATGTGAATGCTAAGGTTCCTGGGTTAAAGTCCCCAGTTATCCACTATATATTTTTAATCTTATATCATTTTTGACACAATACCATTCTTTACAAATATATACCAAAGCCTATTATAAACCTAAATAGTAATAATACTTTTTTTTTTAATTCTAATCATCATGTTATTGAAGTATCTAGTTTTTATAGCTGTATCCTCAAATAGTTTCTTAAACTGTACATATGTACACAACCGCAGAAGAGGAGAAAGAGAACATTGTTCTAAATGTAATCTTAGTCTGTTTTATTCATCTCTGTATGTGTGTAATTGAAGTGTTCTTTTTATATATATGTGTTGAATTGTAATAAAAAAAAAATGATGCGCTCCTTTATAAATTGGTTTTATCTTGTGGTACTGCATCTATTGTGATAATGCTGTTCACAAAATCCTGAGAGTGAGAGAACTGCTTTTTTATATATATATATATTTTAAAAAAAGCCATGTTCATCTGTGATTCGATCCTACAATCTTCTGGCGATTGCTGCATACAACTAGCCAGCTAGACTATGTAAACTTACTACATAATAATCAGATAAAACTGGTCTGGATTTGTCATATTATTTTTCACTCAGTGTACATTAGGGATAGCAAAATGTTTTTTCTTACACAGAATAACCCCTCCCTTTTAGCACCTGATTGAGCAGCTTGCTAATAAATGTGCATTGTAGTGGCATGGATGGGTCAGCATTAGGAGGGATTGCTGACTCCAGAGTGCCATTGGAGAAGCTAGGGGTGTCTCCAGGTAAGCTGGCTCTCAGATGCTGTATGAGCCATTATCATGTGGCCTTACAAAAAAAAAAAAAAAAAAAAGAAACCTGGGCATTCAGACCCAGACATATGTGTAATTATTTGTGGGGTGGGTGTGGGGTGCGGTGGCCCCTATGTTGGTATTGCTGGGCTGCTTCAGGTCGGCACACCCTAACACTTTATTAACAGTTATGATTTTCCCTATCACTTTGTTTATATTTTTTTATTATTTTAATCACACTTCACTCACATAGCACTTATGTGCTTCTTATTAACCCCTATTAATTTTCACCTGTGTGCTGACCTGGGGTAGCCAACCTGTGCTGACATGATGGGGTCCTGCACCCCAGACCCCATACCTAGTATTAGGGACCCCCAGTGATGGAGACGCCTTGCCGTTCGGCCTGGGGGCTTTATCCTATATCTGCAGATATACGCAACTAAGATCTCCGTATTATCTGATTATTATGTAGTATTATTTTTCACTCAGTGTGCATTAGGGATAGCAAAATGTTTTTTCTTGCACATAATTACCCCTCCCTTTTAGCACCTGAGTGACATCACAATCTGATTGAGCAGCTTGCCAATAAATGTGCATTGCAGTTTTGAATGTTCTCTACTGATATTACTCTGTATGTATTATGATAATGCTATTTAACTACAAAATTGTGAGGGAGAGTGAAAGTCTGTGTCTTAAATTTTTTTATTAATGTTGGTGGTATTCAATCCTACAACCTTCTGGTGAATGCTGCATAAATTGATTTTTGGGATATAGTCTACATTGGAAGTGTACATTGGTTAGGCCTATGAAGAAAACTATTACTGTTTGGCCGGAAAACGCGGTAGTAAGGCTCCAGGACTCTTTAGCTTTTACAAATTGGGAGTTGTTAATTGAGGAGTCCATGAGGAGCGGGTCTATTGATATTGATCTATTAGCTATTTCGGTGATAGGCTATATAAACTGCTGCGTAGAAAGTGTTACATCCAAGCGGTGCTTTAAAGTTTTTGCGAACGAGAAACCCTGGTTAAACTCCGAAGTCCGTTCATTATTAAAGTTAAGGGACATAGCTTTTAAAATAGGGGACAAGGAAGCATACTCAATTGCCAGAGCGGATTTGAGGAGAGGGATAAAAAAGGCAAAAAGGGAATTTTCAATTGAAATGGAGGACAAGTTAAAGCAGTGTAATGACACTAAGAGTATGTGGCGTAGTATGCAAGATATTACGGATTATAAACCTAGGAAGGCGGTGTCAAGTGCAGTAAATAGCACTATGGCGGAAGATTTAAATGTCTTTTATTCAAGATTTGATAGACATGATTCAACTAGTGTTGAAGCGGTTGGGATTAGACCTGGTGAGGCCTCGTTAGTCTTGGATGAGCAAGAGGTGTTGAAGTGTCTCAGAGGTGTTAGTACGGGCAAATCCGCTGGCCCAGATGGGATTCATGGAAAAGTTCTTAGGAAATGTTGTAATGAATTAGCTGGGATTTTTACAGTAATATTTAATATCTCTTTGCAGGTCTGTAAAATACCCAAGTGTTTTAAGTATACAGAAATTATCCCTATACCCAAAAAGGGTGTACCAAAGTGTTTAGATGATTATCGGCCCATTGCGCTAACATCATTAGTTATTAAATGCTTCGAACGGCTGATGTTAAAACATATTAGATCCCACTTTCCTGCAAACTTTGATCCTTTTCAATTTGCGTATCGGCAGAATAGGTCTACAGAGGACGCAGCCCTGACTGTTTTACATCAGGCACAGACCCACTTAGAGAAGAAAGGGACTTATGTGAGAATTTTATTTGTGGATTTTAGTTCCGCGTTTAATACTATTGTACCAACATCTTTGGTCTCTAAGCTTTTTAACCTAGGCGTAAACGGGTTCACGTGCAATTGGATTTTACATTTTTTGACAGCAAGGCCGCAAGTAGTCAGGCTTGGTAAATTTATGTCTAGTGAGATCTGTATAAGTACGGGGGTCCCACAAGGGTGCGTCTTGAGCCCGTTACTATATTCTCTATTTACGTATGATTGTTTTTCAACTTCTGATTCTGTCAAAGTAGTGAAATTTGCAGACGACACGGCGGTTGTCGGCTTGATAAGTGGTAACGATGAGTCATCTTATAGATCCGAAATTTTACGCTTACTGGAATAGAGTAAAGTAAACTGTTTGGTTTTAAACACGTCCAAAACAAAGGAGATGGTTGTTGATTTTAGGCGGGGTTGTAATAGACCATTATTTCCTGTGTCTTTGGATGGAAAGCCGATTGAGGAGGTGGTCTCTTTTAAATTTTTAGGTACATATATCACAAATGACCTAACTTGGTCTGTGAACAGTTTCTTTTTGATTAAAAAGGCGCAGCAACGCCTTTTCTTTTTGAGGAGGCTTAGAGCTGTTTACTTAAGCACAAGCACTTTGGTTAGGTTTTATCATAGTATCGTAGAGAGCGTTTTAACGTATGGGATGATAGTGTGGTTTGGAAATTGCACTGCAGCGGAACGAATAGCTTTTGAGAGGGTGGTTAAAACTGCCAGTAGGACCATTGGGGTGCCTCTGCCAAGTATGAAAGACTTGTATATTAGAAATGTATTAAGGAAAGCTAGGAGTATATTTACTGATGAGAGTCATCCAAATTGTTTGATCTATGAAAGATTGCCATCTTTAAAACGGTTCAGGAGTATCCGCGCTCATTCAAACCGCATGTTAAATAGCTTTTTTCCAACTGCTATCCGGCTGTTAAATGATCAGTAGGTTGTGTGCAAATGTTTCCAAAATGTGGCAAAATGTTACTGTTATTTTTATGGCTTTGTGAGACTCTTATTGCATTTTCATTGACATTTTCGTTGTCGATTTTGCTAATGACAAATAAAGTATATTATTATTATTATTATTATAGGTTTATGTGTGTGTGTATATGTGGTTTATTTATATATATATATATATATATCTGTCAACGAAACATATATTGACATTGACAGATATCTCTTCTCCGGAGGAGTTCGGATTGTTGGAAGGGGAGCTGCGGTCCCATTAATACAACAAGGATCTAGTGCACTTTGGCAACACCCAAATGAAGTTGCTGTGATTCAAATATATGGACACACGCTAAGTGTATTTATATATACACATCCTATATTTTCTCTGTTATATAATAATCAGCGCTATATCATATTTTGTCTATATATATATATATATATATATATATATATATCCAGTCTTTCTCCAGTCCACGTATAAAAGAAGTTTTTGGTGGTGTGCTGGTCTCTCTCTTTTTTTTCTGCCTGCTATATGTGGACTGTAGAACGATTTGATATTAATGTCAGTATGGGATTACAGCACCTGATCATGTTTTAAGCAAAGTGTGTGTGGTTTTTCTCTATTGTTCTGTGCATTATTTATTATGTGGAACCAGCACCTTATATGATGAGTTTTATGACAAAATTACTATAAGTGACATTTTATATTTGGATCAATTTTTGTGCAAAATGGATCTTGATGCTAATGACCTAGCAGGCACCAAGAGTTTTCTAGACAAAGACATTAACAAGATCTTATTTTCTAACACTGATTGCTTAAATTTTGACACTGATAGTCCGGCTGAAATATATTCAGATTTACTGAAAATGAAAAAGCGGCTTGTTGAATTGAATCTGCATGGACTGACATTATCCCAATACCACAAGGAGAAATGTATACGTAGAGGCTTTAGGATAAGAAATCAACCGACTATTGGCAGGAACAAAAAGGAATTTTGTAAGCAATGGTGTCATATTCTTAACCAATGTAATCTAGATCTAATGGTGCTTGTGATACAACAGGTGAATAGTGATATACAGGTTTTGGAAAAAGAAATTAACAATTGTGAAACATCTGGGTTGGATATACTTAGGACAGATAGCACCAAGTGGTTAACTAAATTGGAAAACAATATTGCATTGTTTAAAGCAGAGCTATTAATTTTTAAAAAGAACAAATATAAAAAGTTAGAGAGGACTATAAAGAACTACGGGTTTATCCATGGGTCTTCTTTCAAGGGACTACTAGACAATGGAGACCTAGACAGAATGGGAGGAGACGTTACAATAGGCCCTATACTGACATTGAATCTCAAACTTCTGACTGACCAATCGGCATCCAACAGTGTGTCTTTTTTAAAGGACAGTGGTGTGGTCAGAACCAGAAACAAAAAAGTGCAAGGCGCTGCAGGAGGGGAGGGCGCAAAAACAAGCGTAAGCAAGGATGTGACAAGCAGGAGTCAACGGAAGTAATGGTATTTAACCTGTCTGACTATACTCTGACTGAGGCAGAGGAAAGAGTGTTATCAAAGGGACTTTCGTTTGTACAAACTTAAACAAAAGGCGTTTGACTGTGAGGTGGAACTACATAAATTCCACAGGCAATTAAAATTGAAAGATTTCTCATACATCCTAGAGGATGCTGGGGTCCACTTTAGTACCATAGGGTATAGACGGTTCCACAGAAGCCATGGGCACTTCAAGACTTTTTTAGAGTGTGAACTGGCTCCTCCCTCTATGCCCCTCCTCCAGACCTCAGTTTAGAAAATGTGCCCAGGCAGAGGACAACTGGGAAGCAGACTTCCTCAGCAGACACAATCTCCATCCAGGAGAATGGGGCCTCCACCAAGAAGTCTTCGCAGAGGTGACAGGTCTTTGGGGAGTTCCTCAAGTAGACATGATGGCATCTCATCTCAACAAGAAGCTTCTGAGATATTGTTCCAGATCGAGAGACCCACAAGCAATAGCAGTGAATGCACTAGTGGCCCACTGGGTGTTTCGGTCGGTGTATGTCTTCCCTCCACTTTCGCTAATACCAAAAGTTCTCAAGATCATAAGAAGAACAGGGGTTCGAGCGATCCTCATTGTCCCAGACTGGCCAAGGAGGGTTTGGTATCCAGATCTTCAGGAGTTGCTCATAGAAGATCCTCGGCCTCTTCCTCTTCACGAGGACCTGCTGCAGCAGGGGCCGTGCGTGTATCAAGACTTACCGCGGCTACGTTTTTTTGATGGCATGGCTGTTGAGCACCGGATCCTAGCCCGTAAGGGTATTCCCAAAGAAGTCATTCCTACTCTTATTCAGGCTAGGAAAGGAGTAACGTGTAGACATTACCACCGCATTTGGAGAAAATATGTCTCTTGGTGTGAAACCAAGAAGGCTCCAATGGAAGAGTTTCAGTTAGGACGTTTTCGCCATTTTCTCCTAGTGGCTGTGGATGCTGGCTTTTTCCGTTTTCTATCAGAAACAATTGGCCTCCCTTCCCGAAGTTCAGACGTACGTGAAAGGGGTTTTGCACATCCAACCTCCATTTGTGCCTCCTACGGCACCGTGGGATCTTAATGTGGTAGTGCAGTTCCTTCAGTCAGATTGGTTTGAACCTCTCCAGGAGGCAGAGTTAAAGTTTCTCACTTGGAAAGTGGTCATGCTGTTGGCCTTGGCATCCGCAAGAAGGGTGTCTGAGTTAGGGGCCTTGTCTCACAAGAGCCCTTACTTGATATTCCATGAAGATAGGGCTGAACTAAGGACTCGTCAGCAATTTCTTCCGAAGGTGGTTTCTTCTTTCCATGTAAACCAGCCTATTGTGGTGCCAGTGGCTACTGACACCTTTGCTGCTTCGAAATCTCTGGATGTGGTCAGAGCTTTGAAAATTTATGTTGCAAGAACAGCTCCCAACGGCTCCCAACAAGATTGGGTGTCCTGCTTCTAAGCAGATGATTGCGCACTGGATCAGCACGCTCATTCCTCGGCAGGATTGCCGATACCGAATTCAGTGAATGCCCATTCTACGAGGAGGGTGGGTTTGTCTTGGGTGGCTGCCCGGGGGGTCTCGGCATTACAGCTTTGCCGAGCAGCTACTTGGTCAGGGACAAACACGTTTGCTAAATTTTACAAGTTTGACACCTCGGCCGCTGATTACCTAAAGTTTGGTCAATCAGTGCTGCAGGGACATCCGCACTCTCCCGCCCGTACTGGAGCTTTGGTATAACCCCATGGTACTAAAGTGGACCCCAGCATTCTCTAGGATGTATGAGAAAACAGGATTTTTATACCTACCGGTAAATCCTTTTCTCCTAGTCCGTAGAGGATGCTGGGCACCCAACCCAGTGTGTACTTTACCTGCAGTGGTTATTTTGCTATAGTTTTACACAGGTGTTGTGTTAAATTGTTTTCAGCATGTTGCTGCAATGGTCATGCTCGTTGGCATGTGTTATATTGTATGCCATGTTGTGCGGCATGGTTGAAGTGTGAGCTGGTGTGAATCTCACCATTAACTTAAAAGTAAATCCTTTTCTCTAATTGTCTGTCTCCCTAGGCACAGTTCCTATACTGAGGTCTGGAGGAGGGGCATAGAGGGAGGAGCCAGCTCACACTCTGAAAAAGTCTTAAAGTGCCCATGGCTCCTGCGGAACCGACTATACCCCATGGTACTAAAGTGGACCCCAGCATCCTCTACGGACTAGGAGAAAAGGATTTACTTGCCAAGCAGTATAATAATATTAAAATCAAGAAGGGTCCGCCTTTTCGGAGCAAAAGCACCTTTGATCCCCCCTCTAATAATTCCTCAATCGACACTTTCATGAGACTGTTCTGACAGGATGCCATTCCATACATGAAAAAACAGAAAATGTCCTACTCCAATATCGGCAGACAAGAACAAACGATTAAATGCTTGAGAGATAATACGTCGGTAATTATACGGGGTGCTGATAAAGGAGGGGGCATTGTTGTTCTTAATAAAACAGATTATGTTTCTGAAGTTTATAGGCAGCTTAATGACCCTACTTGTTATAAAAGTCTCCACTATGACCCTACTTTTGGGTATTAAAAAGAAATTGATTCAATTATCTCCTTGGGATTGGGCAATGGTTAGATTGATGAAACAACAGCGAATTTTTTAACTCAAAATCATCCGGTAATCCCGTTGCTCTATATATTACCCAAGATACATAAGCCATTACATAAGCCCCCTGGAAGGCCGATTATCTCCTCCAGGGGTTCCTTATGTCAGAGTTTGTCACAATATGTTGACTTTTTTTTCTGCAAGCCATTGTTAGTAATACCCCCACGGTGCTTAAAGATACCACTGACTTTTTAAATAAATTGACTGCATTTGGTAATCCACAACTGGGTTGTTTATTGGTAACATGTGACCACTAGTTTATATACCAACATCAACCATACAGAAGAGGTAGAAGCCATTAGAAAGGCCATTGTGGGGAATACTCATTATGATGGTCCTCCAATGGAATTTTTGTTATTGTTGGTTAACATAATCTTACACAAAACGTATTTATGTTGGAAAATTCTTTTTTTTTTTACAGTTACAGGGCACCGCGATGGAGTACAATATGGCCCCCGCATATGCCAATTTATTTATGTATGATTATGAGGTTACTAACTTTTTCAACAATGAGATCTTTTAATCAGATATCGCTTTTTACACACATTTTATTGATGATATCTTTATGATTTGGACTGGAAGTGAGAATAGCCTTAATGGCTTTATTGGCTCCCTGAATGAATAGTCTCACAAGCACCATTAGATTAACTCACACAAGCAGCCCTATTAGCATTAATTTCTTGGATGTAGTTGTATCAATTGAAGAGGGTATTTTTCAAACATCAATTTATAAAAAACCAACTGATAAAAACACTGTATTATTAGCAAAGAGTTTTCACCCTAAACCCCTCAAACAAGGACTACCATACTCCCAGCTTTTGCGGGTTGCACGGATAACTGGGAGAAGACTTTATTCAAAGGGGCTATAATAAGGAAGATGTTGCGAACGCAATTGAGAAATGTATATTGTTGAAGAGAGAAACATTACTGGAGAACAGAGTAATGGATAGAGCGATAAATCGATTCATTTTTCCCAGTACATTTTCTATCTCTTGTAAGCATTTATGGGACTCTATTATAAAACATTGGCATATATTGGAGACGGATCCAGTGATGGGCACGCTCTGTCAAACTACTGTAAGCCACTATTTGCATACAAGCGGAGCAGTAATCTTAGAGATCAGGTTACTTTTTCTGGTATCAGCCCGACAGTAAACCGCAGCACTTGGCTGACTTTGAAAAATGGTTCTTACCGCTGTAGTGGTTGTGCCAATTTCAACATCTTCTTACGGGGGACTCATTCATCATTCCTAAAACAGGAGTGAAACATATGCTTAAGCACTATATGACATGTGACAGTAAATATGTTGTTTATTTAATCATCTGTCCTTGTCAATTGATCTATGTCAGCAAGACTATACAGATGCTAAAAGAACGCATAGCGATGCATCGATTATCTATAAAGAAAGCAATATTTAAGATTGATGCCAGCACACCACCGGTTGACAGACTTCAAATTTATGCCCTTGGATCAAATTAAACCCCTTAAGAGGGGTGGGGATTGACATAAGAAGCTACTCCAATGTTAATGCTAACTCATTTATAAGTTCAATACGGTTGCTCCGGACGGCCTTAATGAAGGATTGAACCTTAATGTATTTCTATGAATTAGGAGGTCTTGATGTGTTAGACTTGAGGGCTGTTTGTGTTGAGATATATTAATATCAATATGGTATCTGAATGCTGACTTATTTTTGTGGAGTCTGTTCTGTAGTATAAGCAACCTAGTAGATAACCTGTATTGTATATATGTATAGATATGTATGGTTATGGGATAGATTGCTTTATTTGCATGTTTATGTGAATGATACGGTGCCTGTCAGGCTTTTATGATCTGCCATTATCTGGTGATTGTGCCACCTTGAGTTCCCTTATTTATCAGCTCATGTTAGTATCTGAGAACACTATATAATAACTATGTTACATATTTTGTCTATTAGTGGGGCGAGTGCCCCATTCAATTACAGTAGCTTGTGCATATTATTGTTTCCGGATTGCATATTAGGACAGGGATACATTACTGAGGAATGCGACAAGCTGGATGAAAAAATGTGCTTACACAAGCCTAATCAGCCTGTTTGTCATCACCAGGATTCCTTTTATCTGCCACTGTATATATTAGTTCAGTAACTGGACCATGGCGTGTTTGGGGCATGTGCTCAACAGCCTACAGATTTGTGTCCATATTGATGTGTGAATTATACTTACTATGGTGACTTCCGGGTTTGCGTTTCAGCAGGGGCCGGAATACGGTTCACGAATGTGATTGAGCAGCAAAGGTAGATGGGATCGGAAATGCGTCCCAGCGGACTCTTTGATGCGGTTCACAACTAGACGAGGGCCGCTTTGCATGATGGAACCGGAAATATGCGTTCCAGCTGATCTCGGCATGCAGTTTATTGCCGCGAGTGCCGAGAATGAGAGTTAAGGCCCATACACACTTGACGATGCACACGTCGTTAACGACTTCCCTTGAACTTCCCTTGAACAGCTGAGCAAACGACATGAGCATACACACTACCAACGACCAAAGACCATTCATCGTTGAAGCATCCAAGCTGAACAGTTTATTAAAATAATGAGCTGGGAACAGGGCTGGTGAACAGTGG
The DNA here is from genome assembly GCF_028390025.1 of Pseudophryne corroboree. Lineage (NCBI taxonomy): Eukaryota > Metazoa > Chordata > Amphibia > Anura > Myobatrachidae > Pseudophryne > Pseudophryne corroboree. Next base: position 652,540,887 of record NC_086446.1, on the reverse strand, counting down.
CTTGGTCGTTGGTTGTTCACACCATACACATTCAACGACGTCTCTGGTCGGTAACGACCATAGTGGAAATTGAGCATACATGCTCCACAGATAAGCGAGGGTCGTTAACGTCCCGCGGGGCCGCGCATCGGTGGTCGTCGGATGCATACACACTTGACGATATAATGAGCGACGTCGTTGATGAGGGCTGAAATGAACGACGTTGCTCATTTTATCGTCAAGTGTGTATGGGCCTTTAGAAAGGAGCTGAGAACGGGTGAGCGCAGGTGAGTAACGATGCACACAGATGTGGGGGATTGTTTGGCTGATGGCAGGCGCCCTACTATTTATAAGTACAGTACTTTGCATTTTATCCGTGAGGCTCTTGAGGAAGGTGGGTGACCACCGAAATGGCTGTCGGGCTGCTGAGGGATAACCTGAGTCCAGGTCCCCGTGAGGACATAAGTAACATGTTTGTCTCCCATTGATCTACAGAATTTTTGCTACAATGCTGTTCTTAACTTTTATGGACACTTTTTTTATTGCATAAGAAATATTTGAAAATAAGTTTTTGGTGGTGTGCTGGTCTCTCTTTTTTTCTGCCTGCTATACGTGGACTGGAGAAAGATTGGATATTAATGTCAGTATGGGATTACAGCACCTGATCATGTTTTAAGCATGTGTGCGTTTTTCTCTATTGTTCTGTGTGTGTGTGTGTGTGTGTGTGTGTGTGTGTGTATATATATATATATATATATATATATATATGTGTGTGTGTGTATATATAGGGGTGGTCTTCAGTATGCCGACTGACGGGATCCCGGCGCACAGTATACCGGCGCTGGAATCCCGACAGCCGGCATACCAACACTTATTCTCCCTCGTGGGGGTCCACGACCCCTCTGGAGGGAGAATAAAATAGCGTAGCGCGCCACTGTGCCCGTAGCGTGGCGAGCGCAGTGAGCCCGCAAGGGGCTCATTTGCGCTCGCCACACTGACGGTAAGCTGGCGGTCGGGCTCCCGGTGCTGGTATGCTAGTCGCCGGGAGCCCGACCGCCGGCATACCATACTGAACCCATATATAGTATTATATGACATAAACATAACCAATATCGAGTACATATGTATTGAATTTGCTATGTTGATCACCTTTTGTTATTATTATTAGTATTATTATCCTTTATTTGTATGGCGCCACAAGGGTTCCGCAGCGCCAAATTACAGTGTACATAAATAATCAAAACAGGAAAACAGCAACTTACAGTTGAACACAATATAGGACAAGTACAGGGTAAATAAACATAGCTACATCAGCAGATGACACTGGAATAAGTATCAGGTGGCAGAAGACTGCTGGATTTGGTGCAGTTGAAGATTATTAAAGTAAGAAAAAGAATAAGCTTAACCTTAAGCCAATTATTTTGACGGAACAACAGTTGCTTATACACAAGTGTAATCACTACTCACAGGCTCAATATCATTGGTTCAAAAAAACAGTATAAGGAGTTTGAGAAGATCGTTAAGAAGAACTGGGGGCTACTACTCGAGGAACCCGTTGTAAAGGATTATGTACCCAAACAACCATGTTTCGTATATCGCAAGGCAGACAATATACGAAAACATATAGTAAAAAGTGCACTCGAGATCCCTAAGAGGACCACAACCATCAAAACCAAAGGATTCCACAGATGTGGATCATGCCAGATGTGCAGAAATTGTAAAAGTAAAGAATCAGTCATAACCAGTTACATATCAACTAGCAATAAGAAGCAATATGAGATTAGTGACTTTATAACTTGTGATAGTAAGAACGTGGTCTATTTAGTACAATGCAAATGTGAAAAACAATACGTGGGCAAGACAACAAGAAAATTAAAGGAAAGAATGAGTGAGCATCTCAGAAACATTAAAAAAGGTGTGAACACACAGAGTATCTGCACACTTCAAGAAAGAACATGCCTGTAAGACCTCAGAATTTGTCTCCTTCTGTGGCATCCAGTTGGTCCCGGGGAAATGGAGAAAAAAATGACACCGAAGAAAGACTAGCAAGAACTGAAATGAGAACCATCTTTAATCTGGGAACCTTGAGCCCTAAAGCATAGGTTCTCAAACTCGGTCCTCAGGAGCCCACACAGTGCATGTTTTGCAGGTCTCCTCACAGAATCATAAGTGAAATAATAAGCTGCACCTGTGGGCCTTTTAAAATGTGTCAGTGAGTAATTAATACACCTGTGCCCTTGCTGGGTTACCTGCAAAACATGCACTGTGTGGGCTCCTGAGAACCGAGTTTGAGAACCTATGCCCTAAAGGTCTGAACTTAGACTTTGAAACCAAATGGTTCTTATGAAGCGTTCCCTGGTTAAATTTACAGGCCCTCCCTTTTTCATATCAAGAAGATTAGTAGCATCATTAGACAGTCACCTTCCTCCCTTTTTTCTCTTTTTTACCTTTGACCCTTCACCCAGCAGTATTACCCACTGCTGCATACTCACCTCCCATTCACCTACGTATCTTGTAAACTATGCCATCGGTTCTCATTGGTGGTACCTGCCCAGTGAATATTTAGGGATGCATAGGTTTTTCATACCTTATGTGTTCATAATTTATTGCAACCTCAGAAGTAGTATTTTATTCATCACACATTATGTCTGTTTTTAATCATCACACATTATGTCTGGTTTGTTTATTTTAAATCCTGTGGATTAGATATTATTTATTATCCTGAACTACCATTACATGTCCGCTGAGCCCCGCTCCCTGCATACTTAAAACAGTAGGAAGCGGCGCATTCGATGTGCGCTCCAACGTATTATGCATGGAACACACAGCGGCAGCAGTAAATTCCCACACTGGTCCGTGATCTCCGTCATAAGGTAGGAGGAGCGGCAGCCAGATCTTGCCGGAAGCATATGCGTTCCACCGCGGGAGGGGTGAAATGCACTGCGCCACATCACTTCCGGCCAGCTGTAACAACTCCCTGCTGTCAATGGGGTGAAACGCACAGCTAGGCTATCCGGAGCTCTGTGGGTTCCACTGTACAGGAAGTGGAGCGCACAGAGTTTTCTGTATGTTATTTATCTTCTGTTTATGCCTCAGAAATTAAGTAGTTAATATTAATGGCTGCCCAGGATAGTTTTAATATTCATATTGTTCTTAAGGGGTCATCATTAAGATAGAAAAATAAAATCTCAAACCACGCCCCCATGACAGGACTTCCTGTCCTTAGGTATAAATACCTATACAATTGCCCTCATCACACACCTTGAAAAAGACATCAGTTTAAACGCGTTGGTGTAAGGGCCAGGACTACTTGGGAATGACTTGGACTGCATGATTTGAGGTGAGAAAGTCCGGACTTTCACATTCTTTGCCCATCTCTGCATTTCCATCTCCCCCAGTTATGACCAGGTGTCCACAGCCTTTTTAGCCCATTTTTAATTGCTCTCTTATATATTGTGTTATATTTATAGAATAAAATTATTATTTTTTTGGGATACACTTTTATTGTGTTCCTGACATCCAATTTTTTCCGCATACAAATCCCCACTTTGTCTGAGGTACGGAACTACCGATTGGAGCTAAGAAGTCATGAGAACCTCTAAAGAAACCTTTATGGACGTGTCTCCACGTATTCAAATATGAGTTGGGTATGCCCCATATATCATTGTTTCACTCATGTCTGGTGACCCCTGTTGGGATTAGAAACACTTCATAGAGGATAATTCTATCGGATTAAAGATACCATATATATGGGTCTAGTCCCCTTTATGGATGTGAGTATGGAATGCACAACATCAGTTTAAGAAATCCTACTGTAAGGAAATTTACCTTCTGGACAAAAACACACCACATTATTGGTCTTCCTTTTTGTTTTCACTCCTCCTTTTTTCCATCTCTGAGAATTCGAGTGTATCACCTTTCGTTTGGAGAAGGAAAGAAACTTCGATGACCACGGTACACAGGAATAAAAGATACCTTTATATGAGGATAACGTCACGTTGCAACTTGAGTACGGTACGCATGCCATCACTTTCCGCTACCTTTCAACACTCATATAAAAGAAATTAAGAAAAGGAGGAATTACATCCGAATAGACTTATTATCAAACACTTCCACCAAAAGACTTTTGGGACTTCATTACAACCAATTAATTTTCAACATTTTTTATTATTGTGTACACATACATCATATGTTTGATAAGCACAGAGGTGTTGTTTATATTTTCTTGACAATATCATAGCTCCTGATAAATTTCTCCAGGTCTTGATCCACATGTTTCATTTAACTGTTAATCTGAGAATTATATGCTGATGAGTAGTTTAATTTAATGTTGAAACCTTTGCAGAGAGCCTAGAAAAATTGGAAGTGAACTGTACTCTCCGGTCTGAAGGGCTGTTTTCAGAAAATCCATGCAGCCTCTAATGTAGATCTCTTTAATAAAGTTATTGGCTAACTTTGGAGCAGAGGGCAATCCCTTTAAGGGTACAAAATAAGCAGTTATAGAAAACCTGTCCACCATTACCCAGATGGTATTAAACCCTTGACAGGAGAGTAGTTCAGCAATTAAGTCCATGGACGATTGGGAGGTGGAAGAGGATACAATGGCCCCATAGGATATGGTTAGATTTTATGCTAAGCATAAGTAGAACAAGTTGCCACAAAACCTTTTACATCCAGATGCACTAATAGCCACCAGAGGATGCTGAGAATCAGGTTCAACATTTTCTCTAACGTCCTAGTGGATGCTGGGGACTCCGTAAGGACCATGGGGAATAGCGGGCTCCGCAGGAGACTGGGCACTCTATAGAAAGATTTAGTACTATCTGGTGTGCACTGGCTCCTCCCTCTATGCCCCTCCTCCAGACCTCAGTTAGAATCTGTGCCCGGCCGAGCTGGGTGCTCCTAGTGGGCTCTCCTGAGCTTGCTAGAAAAGAAAGTATTTTGTCAGGTTTTTTATTTTCAGAGAGCTTCTGCTGGCAACAGACTCTCTGCTACGAGGGACTGAGGAGAGAGAAGCAAATCTACTCACTGCAGCTAGGTAGCGCTTCTTAGGCTACTGGACACCATTAGCTCCAGAGGGATCGAACACGGGTACCTAACCTTGATCGTCCGTTCCCGGAGCCGCGCCGCCGTCCCTCTCGCAGAGCCAGAAGAACAGAAGCAGCAGAAGCAAGAAGACATCGAAATCGGTGGCTGAAGACTCCTGTCTTCACTTAAGGTAGCGCACAGCACTGCAGCTGTGCGCCATTGCTCCCACAGCACACCGCACACTCCGGTCACTGTAGGGTGCAGGGCGCAGGGGGGGGCGCCCTGGGCAGCAATTAAGTACCTTTTTGGCAAAAAGAGGCATATATACAGTCTGGGACTGTATATATGCCCGAGCTCCCGCCATTTTTTACACATTAAAGCGGGACAGAAGCCCGCCGCTGAGGGGGCGGGGCCTTCTTCCTCAGCACACCAGCACCATTTTTTCTTCACAGCTCCGCTGGAAGGACGCTCCCCAGGCTCTCCAATGCAGTATACAGGTGCATTAAAGGGTAAAAAAGAGAGGGGGGGGGGGGGCACATAAATTTAGGCGCAGTGTATATATATATATATATATATATATAAATACCAATTAACTCCGGCACTCCAGACGTCCCTTGGGACGTGCTTGCTGCGGTGCCTTCCTCCGGGGGGTCACCCCAATGCACAGAGAAGAATAACGAGGCGGCACTCGGAGACTTGCAAAAACTTCAAACGTGTATTAAAGTGCTGTCAACGTTTCGGGGACCACCTCCCCTGACCTCCCTGACGAGTGCCGCCTCGTTATTCTTCTCTATATATATATATATATATATATATATATTAGCAGCAGCTACAGGGTAAACACTAAGGTACAGTGTAATCCCTGGGTTATATAGGGCTTGGGTGTGTGCTGGCATACTCTCTCTCTGTCTCCCCAAAAGCCTTTGTGGGGTCCTGTCCTCAGTCAGAGCATTCCCTGTGTGTGTGCGGTGTGTCGGTACGAAGCCTGTGTCGACATGTTTGATGAGGAAGGATACGTGGAGGCAGAACAAGTGCAGCTGAGTGTGGTGTCGCCACCGACGGTGCCGACACCTGATTGGATGGATATGTGGAAGGAGTTAAATGATAATGTAAACTCCTTGCATAACAGATTGGTTAAAACTGTAACCGGGGGACAGTCAGGGTCTCAACCCATGCCTGATCCTACAGCGCAAAGGCCGTCAGGGTCTCAAAAGAGCACACTATCCCAGATAGTTGACACAGATGTCGACACGGAATCTGACTCCAGTGTCGATGACGATGAGGCAAAGTTGCAGCCTAAAATGACTAAAGCCATCCGCTACATGATTGTAGCAATGAAGGATGTATTACACATTTCTGAGGAAAATCCTGTCCCTGACAAGAGGATTTATATGTATGGGGAGAAAAAGCAAGAAGTGACTTTTCCCCCTTCACATGAATTAAATGAATTTTGTGAAAAAGCGTGAGATTCCCCTGACAGGAAGGTGATAGTTTCCAAGAGATTACTTATGGCGTATCCTTTCCCGCCAACGGACAGGTTACGCTGGGAATCCTCCCCTAGGGTAGACAAGGCGTTGACACGCTTGTCCAAGAAGGTGGCCCTGCCGTCTCCGGATACGGCCGCCCTAAAGGATCCTGCGGATAGAAAGCAGGGAGCTATCCTGAAGTCGGTTTATACACATTCTGGCACACTGCTGAGGCCAGCAATTGCTTCGGCCTGGATGTATAGTGCGGTAGCTGCATGGACAGATTCTCTGTCTGAGGAGTTAGATACCCTGGACAGGGACACTGTTCTACTGACCCTGGCACATATCAAGGACGCGGTCCTATATATGCGGGATGCCCAGAGGGACATTTGCCTGCTGGGCTCTAGAGTTAACGCAATGTCCATTTCTGCCAGAAGGGTCTTATGGACTCGGCAATGGACAGGGGATACCGACTCTAAAAAACACATGGAGGTTTTACCTTATAAGGGTGAGGAATTGTTTGGGGGCGGTCTCTCGGACCTAGTTTCCACAGCTACGGCTGGGAAGTCAAATTTCTTGCCTTATGTCCCTCCACACACTAAGAAAGCACCGTATTACCAAATGCAGTCCTTTCGTTCTCAGAGGAGCAAGAAGGTCAGAGGTGCGTCCTTTCTTGCCAGAGACAGAGGTAGAGGAAAAAAGCTGCACCATGCAGTTAGTTCCCAGGAACAAATGTCTTCCCCGGCTTCCACTAAATCCACCGCATGACGCTGGGGCTCCACAGGCGGAGCCAGGAGCCGTGGGGGCGCGTCTCCGACTTTTCAGCCACCAGTGGGTTCGCTCACAGGTGGATCCTTGGGCTATACAAATTGTGTTTCAGGGATACAGGCTGGAATTCGAGGTGATGCCCCCTCACGTTACCTAAAATCGGCCTTACCAACTTCCCCCATGGAAAGGGAGATAGTGTTGGAGGCAATTCACAAACTTTTTCTCCAGCAGGTGGTGGTAGAGGTCCCCCCCCTTCAAAGGGGAAGGGGCTACTATTCCACTATGTTTGTGGTACCGAAACCGGACGGTTCGGTCAGACCCATTTTAAATTTAAAATCCCTGAACATTTATCTGAAGAAATTCAAGTTCAAAATGGAATCGCTCAGAGCGGTCATTGCAAGCCTGGAGGAAGGGGATTTTATGGTGTCTCTGGACATCAAGGATGCTTACTTGCACGTCCCCATTTATCCGCCTCATCAGGAGTACCTCAGGTTTGTGGTACGGGACTGTCATTACCAATTCCAGACGTTGCCGTTTGGCCTGTCCACGGCACCGAGAGTTTTTACCAAAGTGATGGCGGAAATGATGGTGCTCCTTCGGAAGCAAGGGGTTATAATTATCCCATACTTGGACGATCTCCTTATAAAGGCGAGGTCCAGGGAGCAGTTGCTGATCAGCGTAGCACACTCTCAGGAAGTGTTGCGTCAGCACGGCTGGATTCTGAACATTCCAAAGTCGCAGCTGATTCCTGCGACGCGTCTGCCCTTCCTGGGCATGATTCTGGACACAGACCAGAAGAAGGTGTTTCTCCCGGAGGAGAAGGCTCAGGAGCTCGTGACTCTGGTCAGAGACATCCTAAAGCCAAAACAGGTGTCGGTGCATCGCTGCACGCGAGTCCTGGGAAAGATGGTGGCGTTATACGAAGCCATTCCCTTCGGCAGGTTCCATGCGAGGATCTTTCAGTGGGATCTGCTGGACAATTGGTCCGGATCGCATCTTCAGATGCATCGGATGATCACCCTGTCCCCCAGGGCCAGGGTGTCTCTTCTGTGGTGGCTACAAGGTGCTCACCTCCTCGAGGGCCACAGATTCGGCATACAGGACTGAGTCCTGGTGACCACGGATGCAAGCCTCCGAGGGTGGGGGGCAGTCACTCAAGGAAGAAACTTCCAAGGGTTGTGGTCAAGTCAGGAGACTTGTCTGCACATCAATATCCTGGAACTAAGGGCCATATACAACGCCCTGAGTCAAGCGGAGCCTCTGCTTCGAAACCAACCAGTGCTGATTCAGTCAGACAACATCACGGCAGTGGCCCATGTAAACCGCCAGGGCGGCACAAGAAGCAGGGTGGCAATGGCAGAAGCCACCAGGATTCTTCGGTGGGCGGAGAATCACGTACTAGCACTGTCAGCAGTGTTCATTCCGGGAGTGGACAACTGGGAAGCAGACTTCCTCAGCAGACACGACCTCCACCCGGGAGAGTGGGGACTTCATCACGAAGTCTTCACGCAGATTGCAAATCGATGGGAACTGCCACAGGTGAACATGATGGCATCCCATCTCAACAAAAAGCTAAAAAGATATTGCGCCAGGTCAAGGGACCCTAGGGCGATAGCTGTGGACGCACTAGTAACACCGTGGGTGTTCCAGTCGGTCTACGTGTTTCCTCCTCTTCCTCTCATACCAAAGGTGCTGAGAATTGTAAGAAAAAGAGGAGTGAGAACAATACTCATTGTTCCGGATTGGCCAAGAAGGACTTGGTACCCGGAATTGCAAGAAATGCTCACAGAGGACCCATGGCCTTTGCATCTCAGACAGGACCTGTTACAACAAGGGCCCTGTCTGTTCCAAGACTTACCGCGGCTGCGTTTGACGGCATGGCGGTTGAACACCGGATCCTAGCAGAAAAGGGCATTCCGGAAGCAGTTATTCCTACGCTGATAAAGGCTAGGAAGGACGTGACAGCAAAACATTATCACCGTATATGGCGTAAATATGTTGCTTGGTGTGAGGCCAGGAAGGCCCCTACAGAGGAATTCCAGCTGGGTCGATTCCTGCACTTCCTACAGTCAGGGGTGACTATGGGCCTAAAATTAGGGTCCATAAAGGTCCAAATTTCGGCCCTATTCATTTTCTTTCAAAAAGAACTGGCTTCACTGCCTGAGGTTCAGACGTTTGTTAAGGTAGTGCTGCATATTCAGCCTCCTTTTGTGCCACCAGTGGCACCTTGGGATCTTAACGTGATCTTGGCTTTCCTGAAATCCCACTGGTTTGAGCCACTTAAGACGGTGGAGCTAAAGTATCTCACGTGGAAAGTGGTCATGCTGTTGGCCCTAGCCTCAGCTAGGCGTGTGTCAGAATTGGCGGCTTTGTCATGTAAAAGCCCCTATCTGGTTTTTCATATGTACAGGGCAGCATTGCGAACTCGTCCGCAATTTCTGCCAAAGGTGGTGTCATCTTTTCAACTGAACCAACCCATTGTGGTGCCTGTGGCTATTCGTGACTTGGAGGATTCCAAGTTGCTTGATGTAGTCAGGGCTTTGAAGATCTATGTTGCCAGGACGGCTGGAGTCAGGAAGACTGACTCGCTGTTTATCCTGTATGCATCCAGCAAGCTGGGTGCTCCTGCTTCAAAGCAAACCATTGCTCGCTGGATCTGTAACACGATTCAGCAGGCTCATTCTGCGGCTGGATTGCCGCATCCAAAATCAGTAAAAGCCCATTCCACAAGGAAGGTGGGCTCTTCTTGGGCGGCTGCCCGAGGGGTCTCGGCATTACAGCTTTGCCGAGCTGCTACTTGGTCGGGTTCAAACACATTTGCAAAGTTCTACAAGTTTGATACCCTGGCTGAGGAGGACTTGGTGTTTGCCCATTCGGTGCTGCAGAGTCATCCGCACTCTCCCGCCCGTTTGGGAGCTTTGGTATAATCCCCATGGTCCTTACGGAGTCCCCAGCATCCACTAGGACGTTAGAGAAAATAAGAATTTACTTACCGGTAATTCTATTTCTCGTAGTCCGTAGTGGATGCTGGGCGCCCGTCCCAAGTGCGGACTTTCTGCAATATGTGTATATAGTTATTGCTTAATAAAGGGTTATGTTATGTTGGCATCCATTGGTTGATGCTCTGTTGGTTATTCATACTGTTAACTGGGTAAGTTTATCACAAGTTATACGGTGTGATTGGTGTGGCTGGTATGAGTCTTACCCGGGATTCCAAAATCCTTTCCTTGTAATGTCAGCTCTTCCGGGCACAGTTTCCTTAACTGAGGTCTGGAGGAGGGGCATAGAGGGAGGAGCCAGTGCACACCAGATAGTACTAAATCTTTCTTTAGAGTGTCCAGTCTCCTGCGGAGCCCGCTATTCCCCATGGTCCTTACGGAGTCCCCAGCATCCACTACGGACTACGAGAAATAGAATTACCGGTAAGTAAATTCTTATTTTCTATCTGCATGTTTGGTAAAACATGAAGCATGAGCCTAATGGAGTAGTTTTAGATAAAGTTCAGGTGGAACAAAAGACTTTTCATGGTGTTTATTTTATTAGTTACAGGAAGCAAGCTGGATTCAGAATGGGTTTATCCTATCAAGGAAGTTCCTCTGTGATAGTACAGAATGTGTGAGACAATGCATCAGCCTTAATATTTTTGTATTAAGGACAATATATAATGACTAGATGAAAACTGAAGAACAATGACCATGTGACCTGGTGACAGTTTAAATAGGGTTCTGTTTGAAGCAGATTTATTTTAATTGAAGCATCACATGCGCAGTGAAATGTACAGTACAGAAACACAATACCAATGGACAGTGTCCAAGAGAAACAGTATGAACAAGTATACTTGACAAGTAAAAGAAAATATCACAGCGGGGAACACTTATTAACCGTGATCAGTAAAATGACAAGTGGTGCAGAATGTCTCTGTGGAGGAGAAATTTGTTATGTCAATTCTAAACGTTTAAATAGAAACACAAAAGAATCATCGCCTCCACCCCCTAGTGCATGGTTACAAAAAGTCACATTCCATATTAAAACAAAATAGGAGGTTCACCAGCTAACTACCAGTGCAGATACCAAGAGGTATAATGTAAACTGCTATGAATTTGATCTTTTATTTCGGGAGATAAGGTGTCTACACAGCTCTCCAATATATATAAAAATACTTTCAGTATTAGATTACTTCGCAAGAACCACCTCTACCTAATTAATTCGAAAGAGATAAAAAAAAACTGTTTGGCCTTAAATATCAATAGGGTGGGCAAAGCTAAGTGATTCCACATTTAAAGAATGGCCTTGTGAGCTGCTGCACAAACAGCTCTCAGCAATCATCTACCTCCAGGAACGATACGGGATTTTTCCAAAAGCAGTCTTTTCTGGTGTGAGCGGCAGAAAGCTGACCAAGGAAATCTTTGCATATGTCTTAACCTGCAACCAGAAACTCTGACTCAAGGGGCACTGCCAAGACAATGGTGTAAATCAGCCATGGGATCCACACATATAAAATTATTTTGTGTAGTTGATTGCGCAATGTGAATTTCTGTGCAACGTTTTTAAAGACATTTCAAAATACATTTGCAAGCTTGGACATGGGCTTTAAGCAAATCCTCCTACGATAAATTAATCTGTTCCAATTTGTCTAAAACAGATACAGGTCCTGCTGTGAAAAATGTTGTGCTTATTTTTTATTAGCATTAGTAATGGTGTTTTTTGTCTTGCTCCTCTAGGTTCATATTCATTATCCTTTGCTAAAGGTTTGACCTCTACTAGACATCTCTTCATTGAAATGTCACTACTAATACATTTACTCCTAGATTCATTGTGCCATTCCAAATTTTACAAGTTATCGATCCAGTTGCATTCAGGTTGCAGTTCCGACCTACACTCAAGATCCCTAGTGTCTTCCACTTCTCTCTTTTAAAACTTGTAATTCTTAATCTGTTTCCTTTTCTAAGAGCTCTGATTCTCCCAGCTCAGTTGACCACCATAAAGAATATAAAATAAAGGAAATCCTGAACTCCAAAATCTCAGGATCTATTGTGAGGTGTTAGATCCGCCCCCTTTAGAAGGATGGGAGGGTATTTCACAGTGCCCCATAGCCCAGGTAATACTTATGGGGTCTGACGGTGCTGAATATTATTATTATTATTATTGTATATGATGACACAAGGGTTTCACAGCACCTTCCAAAGTGCATAACCTAATGAGTTAAACAAGAAAACCTAGTGTACAAAACAATGCAGGACAAAGACATGGTTTATAAGCATTGCTGCATCAATGATCATAACATTCAAGTAAGAAGCAGGGTGGCAGCAACCAAGGGATAAGTGCCATTGTAGGGAGTGTGGCGTAAATTATAAAAGTAATGAAAGGAGAGGAACATGAGGGAACATAACCCTGCTCCTAAGAGCTTACAGGGCAGACAGACGTGGGTGACATAGATGGCATAGACTATGAGGAGGGAGCAAGGTGCAATGGTTTAGGATGAGAGTGGGTTGGCATTGAAGAACTCTGTCTTAAGAGCCCAGTTGAAGTTTTGAAGAGAGGTAGAGAGTCTAAATGGGAGAGTGGGAGAGAGAAGGAGGAGCATTAGTGAAATCTTGGAGGTGGGAGGAAGTAATCAGTTGGCAGGAAAGGCGGCATGCATTTTGTGGAGTAAAATGGGAGGGAGTATACAGGGAGATTAGGTCAGAGATGGAAATGGGTGAGGATTGGGTGAGGGTTTTGCAAGTGAGTGTGAGGAGCATGAATTGTGGTCAGAAGGGGAGGCAGATGTAGTATGTTTAATCTGTCGGCAGCATTAAGGACTGGAAGATTGGAATGGAGAGAGGTATTAGTCTGGGAGGCCAGATAAGAAGAGGTTACAGTAGTCATATCTGGAGATGACCAGTGAGTGCATGAGGGTCTTAGTTTCCTCTAGGGCGAGAAAGGGTCTGATCCTAGAAATATCTGTGAGGTAGAAATGGCAGGACTGTGTGATGTACTGATTTGTGGTTTAAATGAGTGTGTGTAGTTGAGGATAACTCCAAGACAGTACATTTGGGGACTAGATGAGATGGTTCTGCAGTCAGTAGATAATGAAATAGTAAGAGGTGGTAGGTGGGAAAACGATCAGCTCAGTCTTGGACGTGTTAAGCTTAAGAAGTGCTGGGACTTCGGAAGGAATAGCAGAAATACAGTTGGCGATATGAGTGAGTAGAGAGGGGGAGAGGTCAGGGGAGGGAAGATATGTCTGAGTGTCATCAGTATATATGTGTGTGTATATATATATATATATATACAGAGAGAGAGAGACCAAATGAGCTGGTGAGCTTACATAGAGAGAGGGGGCAGGATTCAAATGTTCCATCCCCCATCCCGGCTGTGATCGCACCCGCCGGCGGTATTCTAATGTTACTGCCAACGGGTTCACCAACTTCATTTCAGCTAGCTACCCCCAGATGTAGCAAGCTGAAATGCGTGTAAAGAAACCCGTTTGGGTGCCTAAACAGGTCTCTTCATGATCGTGCACATTACTTTAGTTGGATTTAGGCGCTTGACGCGCCTAAACCAGACTGTAATGAGTGCTATAACAGGGTGCACTTGAATATCGCCCCTCTATCTCCTGTCACTTTAGACGGGAGATAGCGTGTACGATATGATTTGAATCTGGCCCAAAGTGTTGAGAACATTAGTAGAAGTGTGTGTGTGGGGGGGGGGGGAGTCATGAGGAGACAGAGAAGGAATAAGCAGAGAGGTAGGACTGTCAGGAGTGGGCAATATCATGTAGACCAAGTGAGTGAAGGATTTGCAGGCAGAGAGTGTGGTCCACAGTGTCAAAAGCTGCAGAGAGGATATGGCAACAAGGAGATCACTTTTGTGTGGGCAGTTTCAGTGGAGTGGAGAGGATTGAAAAGGGTCAAGCAGGAAGTGGCAGGACATAAAACCAATTACGTGGCTGTAGACAATACACTTAAGGAGTTTTGAGGCAAAAGGGAGGAGAGAGATGGGTTGGTAGTTGGAGCGAGTGTTAGGCTCAAGGGTGTTTTTTTTAATGGGGAGACGGGCATGTTTGAATGAGAAGTGACCGTTCCTGATGTGATGGAAAGTTTAAATTGATGGGCAAGATGTACCCGGAGGAAACCCACTCAAGTATGGGGAGAATATACAAAATCTGCACAGTTAGAGCCATGGGGGGAATCGAACCCATGGCCTCAGTGCTGTGAGGCAGTAATGCTCAGTTTAAATTGATGGGCAAAATGGAAACAGGAGAGAGGTAGCAGAAAAGGTGGGAGGAAATAGGGTCAACACTGGAGGTTGATGGAGGGGACGATGACCAGATGAGGGCCATGATTTCATTTACAGATACATGGGAATAGAGATGTCAGAATGGATGAGGAGGATCGACTGGGTAAGGAGGTGATGTGGTGCTAAGATTCTGGTGGAATGTGCTGTCCTGATGTATGGAGTACATTTTAGATATGAAATAGGCGGCAAAGTCAAGGTCAGAAAGTGAGGAGGGGGTGTGCCATGGTTGAAGAGTGGATCTGCGAGAGTGAGCAGTGTGCAGGCATCAGCATGGCTCTGGTCCTCAGGCCCTGTCTTTACACCAAGCCAGTGCCTCAATTGCTGGCCAGCGGGTGCCATAAACGAGGGTGGAGTGGTTGTGACTGCTGTCCAGCTTTCCTCCTGCAGATTAGCGTGGGACGCCCAAGGTTCATCACACAGGTCTCCATGTTTTCTGATGCCCAGTGCTCCAGCTAATAGCATGATCACATGGAAATCTGTGAGTGTTCTGCCTTAATTTACTGTAGATTCAATGCATTATTATTATTATTATTATTATTATTATTAGTTCTTTTTATAGTGCACACACATTCCGCAGCGCTCTACACAGAATACTTGGTCATTCACATTGGTCCCTGCCCCAGTTGAGTTTACAATCTCTAATCCCTATCACATGTACACACACACATTCACACTAGGGTTAATTTTTGTTGACATCCAATTAACCTACCAGTATATTTTTGGATTGTGGGAGGAAACCGGAGTACCCGGAGGAAACCCACGCAAGTACGGGAAGAATATACAAACTCTGCTTGGTTAGAGCCATGGTGGGAATCGAACCCATGACCTCAGTGCTGTGAGGCAATAATGCTAACCATTACACCATCCATACTGCCCACACCAACCGTAATGCATTAAAGAAGGCTTGGCCTTTCAGCCTGCTAGAGTGCACACTAAGTCTGAGACCCCTGCTGTGTTCCAGTGCTCTTAGGGGTGGGTTTCCAAGTAATCACTGCACTACAATCATACATAAGCATGCCCTCCCCCTCACTGTAACTCTTGTATGCTCGCAGCCAT
Source organism: Pseudophryne corroboree (assembly GCF_028390025.1). Lineage (NCBI taxonomy): Eukaryota > Metazoa > Chordata > Amphibia > Anura > Myobatrachidae > Pseudophryne > Pseudophryne corroboree. The sequence goes on along the minus strand of NC_086446.1, from coordinate 652,525,309 downwards.
TATAGCTCCTCCATAAGCCTTAGTTGTGCTCGCAGCCCTCATGTGGCTGACATGCTGTACTGCTACAATGAAAATTGCTTTCCACTATGTTTCTAAAACACTTTCCAGACTGGGACTACCTACTGTATACTATCTACCGTCATTATGACTGTTAATTTTCTTCAATTACTTGCTTCTACCAGCAGTCTGTGTGATTCCTTGTCATTTCCTCCATCACCCAACTCAGATGGCGCGAAAGTGACCTGCTTCACGTGTTCATTCTTTGGGGAAGACATCCTCTACATCTTAATCCACCTCTTGTTGAAATCTGTCAGCATCCCAAGTTTCCATCCCTCTGCCCAGATCTTTACCTGCCTTGTCAGCACATCAGAAGGATCAGAGATCGGACGATGCCATTCCTTCAGTTGTGCTGGATAATCTGTTATTTTACAGTCCATTCATTGTCTTTTCTCCTTGAAAGCAGATATGAAAGCAGGGTTTGGAGCAGCCTACAGTCTGATATAGTGGAACTGTGACCCCATGCAGATCACCTGGAACAAAAAATGGAAGAACTTGTCACCTCTCAAAATGACTTGATTTCTTCCAGTGACTTCCTCCAGGAGGAGAAACTTTATCTTAAAGATATGGTGGCCAGACCTGTCTTTCTTTAATTCCTCACTTTTCAATAACTTGCTCCCTTCATTTTCTGCCACTGACCTGTTGCTGAAAAGAATACACAGGTTTTCCAGATCTAAGCAAGCTCTTAAATCTGCACCTAGGGACACCCTTCTCAGAGTTCGCTTTTATCATATTAAAGATAAACTCCTTCATGCAATAGCTCCCCCACATTGATGCATTTTGGTGATCTCCAGTTGTTTGTGGATGTTTCTGCTTCTGCCCTAACAAAATATTGTGCCTTCTGCTTCCTTACAGTTGAGTTGAGGGCGGTCAAAATACCATATCGCTGGGGCTCCCCCCACCAAGCCGTTTGTCACCGGAAATAGATTCTACACATCTATCAACACCATTGAAGCTGGCATTACCATTGAATGAATGGGACCTGCCAAGAGTGGACTTGTCCATCTACTCCTCTGTATCCGCAATCTGCCAGAAGTGGTCTACAGCTGGTACCTGACTTTCCCTTTTTTTCCCGGGAATGTATACTCTTTTCTCCTCATTTTTTTTCTTCCTAAGGTTTGCTTGGACTATTGCAACCAATGTTTACTTCATATGTACTGCATCATTTCTCTGTACATTAAGTCACTATGTTTATGGTGCATACTTTATTAGAACCTATAGCATGTACTGTATATGATTTTTATATTGTTTTAGCATCCTGGCTGTTTACGTTGTTATATTACTATATCTTTGCATTTTATGTTTGATTGTCTCTATTTAGCATTTATCCCATTACGGTGTTCTCTATAGTAGGTGGTTCTGGCTTGTAGCTCGCCCCAGCAATACTTCCCCCCTCCCCCTTTTTTTCTGTTTATTTGGCAAAAACTGTAGCCTCCACATGGTGGCTATTTTTGTTGTTTTCCTACCTTTTCCTCTCCTCCATCCACACCTTTCCTTCAGTTCAACTCTCTCTAGAGTGGGATTTATTTTTGTACTATCCATATTCTTCAGGTTTTCTACCTATACAATGGTACAGATTTGCAGTATTAATGCCAATGGGACTTGAGACCAATCTCTCCAAATTGTCTGTAGTTTGCTTCCTTTCACCAGGTGTTATCGGAATATGACTTACTGTATGTACAGTAGTAAGATTCTTGGCATGTTAGACATCCCAGCACTAAGGACTATTCATTTTGTTCTAATGTCCATAAATCCTTTTCCTGCATTGACCTACTACTTCTTGATAAATGGTCTTTATATCATGTCTCCTCTATCTCCCTGCTCACTATAATATGGTCTGACCACACACCTTTAAAATGGTGTTGGGAACCTGTCGTACAGAACTGCCCCTTGAGACCATGGTGGCTGCCAGCATACAGTTTGTACTGTCCAATGCAGAAGGAGTCCGTATTTTACAGGATGTTCTCGACTCTCCTATTCAGATGAATGATAACAAAGATACCTCAGTTGGTACCAACATCTATTCAGGCTGCAGTTAGAATCCAACAGATAGCTAATAAGGTTTTTGTGTTATATGAAACAACTTGTATGATTAGAGGTACAACACAAATCCAACCCCTTAGCCTCTTACCTTAAAGCTAACTGAGATGAGGCTCATAGGAAGCTTAGGGGTCTATTTACTAAGCCTTGGGTGGAGATAAAGTGGATGGATATAAAGTGCCAGCCAACCGGCTCCTAACTGTCATTTTTCAAACCCAGCCTGTAACATGGCAGTTAGGTGCTAATTGGCTGGTACTTTATCTCTGTCCACTTTATCTCCATCCAAGGCTTAGTAAATAGACCTCTTAATACTTAATCTCCAACGCATTCAACGCGCCATGGCTCATCTTAGAAATTTACAGCAGAGCAAGTAAATTGTTGGCACATAAACTGAGGGTTAAAAATGCCATCAACCATGTTAAACACCTGTGACTGCCCAAGGTAGTCAAATCTTGAATTCTAGGAATATTGCACACAAGTTTGCAGCCTACTACAAACAATTGTATAACCTCAGACAAGATGTGTCTATCCCCCAGCCTACAGATTCATCTATTGCTTCCTTCTTGGACACTCTTGATTTGCCTAGACTTTCTCCTACTGACTCTTCAGCACTATGCTCAGAGTGTAATGTGGAGGAGAAACAGCGAGCTATTATGTCTTTTACAGAAGGATAAGGCACCAGGATGTTTTAAAAACAATTTTTACATCCATTTTCAGTCAGTCTTGAGTCCACTTCACACTACACTGTATAACGCTGGCTTTCCTGGTGAAATGTTAGTCTAGGATTAGCACTATACCCAAACCTGGCAAGGATACAACAGCTCCCCAGAATTACTGAACTATGGGGGGTAATTCCAAGTTGATCGCAGCAGGAAATTTTTTAGCAGTTGGGCAAAACCATGTGCACTGCAGGGGGGGCAGATATATTATGTGCAGAGAGAGATAGATTTTACACTAAATTGCAGTGTAAAAATAAATCAGCCAGTATTTACCCTGCACAGAAACAAAATAACCCACCCAACTCTAACTCTCTCTGCAAATGTTATATCTGCCCCCCCCTGCAGTGCACATGGTTTTTCCCAACTGCTAAAAAATTTCCTGCTGCGATCAACTTGGAATTACCCCCATTGTCAAACTCAGACATTCAAATATTTGCTAAGTTGTTAGCTAATAGGCTAAACCCTCTTCCTAGTTTAGTTGACCAGGATCAGGTAGGATTTATTTTCAGTAGACAAGCCCCTGATAATACAAGACAATGTGAATGAATATCCACTCCCATGCTAATCCTAACATTAGACACTTAGGGTACGCTGGTTGTATATGTCCAGGGACCTTGCCAGGTTTGGATTAGAGGTGTCCTCCCTACATACAGGCAATACTTGTGTTGTACAAAACTGCCTCTGCTAAAGTTTTTAGTGATGGATTTTTTCAGACAAATTCCTAATTTTTAATGGGATCAGGCAGGGGTGCCCTCTGTCTTCACTAATATTAGCCTTATGTATAGAACCCTAGCCAAAAGTATTAGCACCATGAACATATCCACAGGTATCTCAGTGGGCCCACGTCAGCATAACATGTGTCTCTTTGCAGGTTATGTAATTTGTTAATAATCCTGAGATTTCCCTGCTGGCTATTCATGCAGTACTTCAGAGTTATTCTGAGGCATTTTATAACAAACAACTCCAGGATGGATGCCAATTCTCTGGGTACTGACCAGAACTTTCTTCTATCTCTTAAATCTATGTACTGTACCCATACCTGACAGGACGTCTCGTTAGGATACTTGGGTGATAAGATTCCTATAGATCTTCATACCACCATAGATTGTAATTACTCTATCCTTTTAAAGCAATTTGTTGCCCTGACCAAATCATAGACCAATTAGACCAATTATAAGATATCCTGGCTAGGTAGGCTGACAGTGGTAAAGATGATGCACCATTCCTTACATATTGTCACTGTCCCTTATTAATCGATTTTGTTATCTCTTCATCCTTAATATGGAAGTGGAAGCGTGCCAGACTTTCTCGTGACCACATGTTCCAGTCTAAATTTAGATGCGGTCCCGCTGCCCCCCAATCTAGAGACTATCAGTTCACTAGTCCGTTAGCAAAGCTCTCTGATAGGTTTAACAGTACCTCTCCTAAACCATGGGGAGAAATTGAACAGTCTCAGTTTGGCCCCCTTCCTTTAGAAGACCACCTTTGGTTTGTTCCTCGACAAAGGACAATATCAGATGCTACTTTGAAAAATACCCATGCTGCTTCTTTGTATGCTTGGGACATTTTGGTTAAAATCACTGATGATATTTGGTTGCCCTCAGCTCAGTTATCATTGTCTGCTGCAGCTAAATTGATTCCAGACCTTTCCCTGTCGTCCTGGTTGGATCTAGGGTTGACCAGGTGTTGTGAGTTACTGGAAAATACTATCAAGTTATTTGCACAGTTGTAATCTTAATACTGTCTTCCTACTCATGATTTTTATAAGTATCTACATATTCGTTATTACCTTCAAACAATGCCAGTGGGTCCAATGATCCTAGCTCTACCCCCATCCTCCATAATTTCCAAATTGTCCTCCGCCTCTCTGAAACGTGCTATCTCATGGTGGTATAAATATCTTATGGCCCTAGTGAAAGAGACAAATGATCTGTTCAATCAAAATAGGAGGAGTTGCACATTTTTTTATTAGATTAAGGGTGGAATTCAATTGTTTGAAAAGTCGGTTGGGTGTCTTTTTCCCCCCTGTCTATTAGATAGGAAAAAACAGACACCCAACTGACTTTTCAAACAATTGAATACCCCTCGAAGAGTGGGCTAAAGTAGTATTCCAAAATGTGTTTTTTAAGTGTCCAAATGCATTAATTATTTGGAAATGCTCAGTAAGCTGATACAGAAAATTTCTTACCCCTGAAACTATGCATAGGTTTTTGCCTAATACCTCTTGACTCTGTTGGAGAAACTGTGGTGAGGTTGGGTCCCTTTTTTGCATATTTTCTGGTCGTGCCCACTAATACAGATGCATTGGATTGAAGTTTTTAGTCTCATTTCTAAAATTACAGGGATTACGCTCCCATTACAACCTGATACTACTTTACTCCACTACTACCCAACCTCTCTACAGCCACATTGCAGATAAGTGACTGGTCACATTTTTATTGCCACCAGATCAGCTAGTTACCAATAATGGAATAACCCTAATCCCCCAGCCCTATCTAAAACTAGGTGCACACTGAGCGATATGTCTCCTGATTCGGTGGATCGGATTAACATATGGCTCAAATCAGTGCATCTCGGACAGTGTGTATGCCCGATATGTGTGTACCGTGGTCACTAGAGATGTTGTAAGGTTTGATATGCTGCACATCGAACCTGATTATATCACTTGCAACACCATCGGGATGATATATTGGCTGAATACACATATCTCCAGTGTGTGCCCAGCTTAAGATTGTAGTGTAAATGTTATGATATAGAGACCCTTGGTCTTAAATATTCAACTTCCACTGCATCCCCTTTGATTAAATGAAGGTTGTGGTTTGATTTTTTTTCTCTACATTGTAGCCACCTCAGGGTTCAGTCATAGGGGCTGTGTCTCTACAATAGATTTGTTGTATATGGTTTAGGTTTCTCCACACTTTGTGTTATATATCTAATTTTTGTATATCATTGTGTATTTTAACAGCTCCATTTTCTCAGAATTGCTCAGAGGGCCACAGCCTGGGTATTGGATACAGAGAAGCCCAAACCCCCTTGCGGAGGTCCCTGGTGAAAGCCACTGATACAAACTATGTTAGACTGAGCCTCTGTTCTGGGTCTACTCTACGCCAATCCTAATTGTACAGTCAACATCCATACCATCCCAGCAGGAGATGTAAAACATGCACTATGATTATTGTGGCTAAAAATACTGATCCCAATCAGTATCTGGTAAGTATTTATCATATTAGGCATTGATCAATGACTGCAATTGTAGCAGTGACGTGTGGTGGGGTGAGGCAGAGCCTTTCCTGTCATACTTACGTTTGTACCAGAGTTTTGTTTGTATAAAGTATATGAAAAATACAAAGAATATGTTTGAAATATCTTCTTTGCATTATTCTAATAATTTTTATAGCCAAAACTCTGGAGTAAAAAGTCTATGGCAGGTGAGGCAGTGCCTCACCTGCTTATCTTTTCCGCACATCTCTTATCAAAACTCACCAAATTTCCAAGAGTTTATACTGCTGCACCTGATGTATAATGCCCAGATGTACCCTTTGGCTCATATTATGTGTGTAAATCTGGCTCTGGTGCTAGCTAGTGCCTCCTTAGCCTTTTAGCTCACGCACATCCCTGAATTGTAGGAAGATGTTAGTATGGTCATGCTGGCTATAAATTTAGGCACATGAGTAGTATGTTTTATTTTGCTAGTGTACTGCATATACACCTTAGCCTCATGTCAAAATCAACATTTCTAAATGTATATAGTAGGACAATACATATTGACAATAAAAGGAATAATTATTTTACAGTAAAGCACTAATTCTCCTAAATGCTGATTATCCAAACACGATCTATGGGATCAAAAATAAATTTTAGATAGACTTTAATAAATATTTTGTTTTTGTTATATCCACTGATGAAATCTTGCATTTGATGAATTAGTAGCTCATAAAAACTAAATTGTATTGTAAAATTAACATTCATAATTTAATAACTGTCCAATTTTCCAACAAAATGATTATCCATACTACCCTTGGTTCCAATTAGTTTGGATAATTGTAGTTCTACTTTAGTTGTTGTTGTTTGTCCAAACTAATTTATCATTTATGCAACGCGAATCCCACCTAGTTGCATGAATAAAACTTACAATATTATTTTATAAAGAAACGCTATATACTGTAACTATTATTTCAATCCTGTACAATCTTTTTTTTCCCATTAGAATGTCTCCTTTTAATGTATTTCATTAAAGCTTTGTTGTACTCCATCATTAATATAAAGATTGCAAACTGTGCCTGAGACAAGATTAACAGGATAATTAAACTGTTTTTGTATAACATTGTAACTAGAAGTTGTAGTCTGCTTGATCCATTATTTTGCCCAAATATTTAGTGACTAGTGTAAACTTTGAGGTTTGAAAGATTTTTATAGCCTCTGTGGGAACTAATTTCACTTCACAAAACAAAAGTAAACATCTGGTAATGAACTAGGTTTGCGAATGCCACCCAGGCGGATAAAGCAAAGTACTGTATCCCTGCTGTTGTATCTGTACAATTTAGTACCATTTGCTTTCTCTCTCTTGGGGTTTAACTGTTACTGGTGAAACAAAAGAGAAAATGTAAATACAATTTAAAGACATTTAATGGGTCTGTTTTAAACTGTAGCACGTACAGTGTCACGTTATTCTACCATTTTAAGTTTTTCCTTACGTGTAAAAATTCTTGAGGTATGTTTATCTTTATCATTAGAGTATTATATTGAGTATGATGTTACAATTATCATTTTGCCAATGGGTTGTTTTCCTAGACTGATACAATTCTCTTGTTTAAAATTTATATTTCTCTTTCAGTGCTCCATTGTAGCCCTCACAATGAATACACTCCCTTACTATGGTAAATTACATGTGTCCGAATGGTATGTAGTGCAGCGCCTCCTATTCCCCTTCTGTTATTCCTATCACTAAGTAGGGTAGATAATGGTTTGTTATTTTTCTGTAGTGCAGGCTCTTGCTTTGTCTCGGCCCTGTGACACAACATCTGAAATTCAAGCTATGGACAGGGCTAGTTACCCTTGACATCAGTCTGTCACCTTAGAGCCAGTCTGGTTTTAAAATTCAACAGGCACATGCTTTGATTGGTGCTCTGTGTAAACGCACTGCATCATTAAGAAAGTGGCAAGAGATATTGGGCAGGCGTATAGGGATTTTGAACAGCTCTTAGAATTTCTTATGCTTAACAAAGTATCTTGGACATACTAATTGAAGAGTCTTTATCTAGAAGCAGTATGGATCCTGAGCCCAAAATCAAACTGCTCAAAGGGCATTCACTCAAAGAAAATCCTTAATTTAAGAGTGTTTTCAGGGGTTTTTTCTCCACATGGTGCACTATTATACCGAATCATTAGTGACTGCACATTATTTTCTGTCCTCTTACAGAGTTTCTAGTAAAGAAGAATAGCAACTTACAATAACTTAGTATGTTTAGCTCAGAGGTTCTCAAACGTGGTCCTCAAGGCACCCCAACAGTCAAGGTATTAAGTATATCCATGGCTCAGTATAGATGGTTAAATCAAATTGACTGAGGTACTAATTAAGTCACCTGTGGCCAAGCATGGACATACTTAAAACCTGTACCATTGGGGTGCCTTGTGGGTCATGTTTGAGAACCTCTGGTATAGACGGTGATGAAACTGTTTATTTCTGAGTTTGAAGTTGTTTTTGTAGTTAGTGCAGTTCTTTGTCTCAAAGGATAGTTAGTCTCCAGCGCAGTTTTAAGAAAGTATAATTAAGTTTGGATACAGTAAAATCTTGATTAATCATATCTATAACTCCATGGAAAACATCCAACATGCATTTTGCCACATATTTCCTTTCTGAGAAGTGCAATAATAGGAGCAACATTTTCTCAACACATCAGCTGGTTATTTAATCTATAAGGAATGGGCACAGATGAAAAAAGTCAGTCTACGCTAGCAGATTAGAACATATGTATCCATTTGATGATAAAGATATACTAAAATGAAATATGGCCCGTAGCATAGTTGTAGAAATACTGTACTGTAGCTAGAGTATCTGCTAAAACTACAATTCTTTTTGTAGACTTGTGTTCTCTTAGGGACCAGATAAAGAGAGAGAGAGAATTGGAGGGTGTGGATCGGCTGCCATGAAAGCAAAACGCATAGCATAGCGGCTCTGGAGACCCCATTCACATTTGGCACCTGGTCCAGTCCTGGTGGTTACCATGAGTTTCTCTTGTGGATTTTCAGTCTGTGTAAATATCCGGCAACCTTGTACAGCTCCTGGTGCTGGAGACCATTGTCTTCTGGTTTTAGTGCCAGCGGCTGCCACAGACCGCACTTGGAGCCAGCCTCCTCCCCTGGTTGGAGTGGGTGCCTGTTGAACTGCTGTAAGCGAAGGCCATACTTTACTCTCTATGCTGTCTCTGCCATCGCTGTGGACATCTCCTGTGAAACTCCTCCACTTGCTGCACTCTGCATCAGCCTAACCTGGATTGCTGCTTGGTCTCCTCTATAGATACTGGCACTGCTGAAAGTTTCAGGAGATCAAGCTGTCCCACTCCAGTCTGGACCTGGATCAGGGCCTGATTAAGGGTTCCAGCCACCCTAGGCTAATGCAGAAGTAGCCCCCGGCCCTCTCCACCTACCAATTTTTTCACCCATAGTCAAATAAAAATCAGTTATTATGTGTCAAAATTTACCACAGATTTAATTGTTTGCTGATACAAATTGTATTTCTTCTTACTACTTTAGGTGTTCACAGCAGACAGCCGGCAGCATAATGATGCTGTTAGCTGCAGGTGCAGTCTGTGTGCTTAGCTTGATCTCGTGAGTAGTGGTAATCTCACAAGACCAAGCTGAGAGTAAGTACCACACTATGGCAGCTAATAGCATCGGATTTGCGGTTAGCTGCCTGCATGTCTTAGCCTGGGTGTTAGTGACTGACTGGGCCCACCTCCTTGGAACCAGGGGTGGCCCCGATGACAGCTTAGGGCACATGAGAGGCAATGGCAGAAATGAGCATCACTGTACCTCTTAGAGGTAAAAAAAAGGTAAAAAAAAGAAACCTAATTAATCTATTGTGTTGTTGCTGTTCCCCCCCCCCCCCCCTTCCCCACAGGACCCAGTGCTCCAAGCTGCAGCCTGATCAGCCTATTGGTTGATCAGGCACTGACCTGGATGCAAGAACCATTGCCTTCCCCTGTGCCAGATCTCCAACTTGAGGCCAATTTTCCCAAGTTCTTTGCCGACCCCCCCCCCCCCCCACAACTAAGCACCGTCAGTTGTCGCCATTTTGCAAAAGAGAAAATGTTTAAATACTATAATCAGGTGTTTTTTATACAACTGCTGTATGGTGTAGGTGCCGACCCCAACCCAAGACCCTCACATATTATAAGCACTCTGCAGTGTGAGATGTCATTTGCAAAAAAAGTTAACTAATTAGTATAATTATTTTTTGTACAACTAGTAGTGTTCACATAACATGTAAGTACCGTGACTCTGAAGGCCCTACCTCACTGCGTTCACATAAGTACTGTGACTCCACAGTGAATGGTGGTTTTAAAAAAAAAAAGTTCAAGTAAATAAATAAAACTATTGTACTGTAGTTGTTTTTATACAAGTTTGTGTTCATCAATATGGATCACAATGATCAGTAGAGAGAAGAACAGGAGCAGCAGCCAAATACTACCACTACAGCAGTGCCAACAGTCATGATGATATTAGTCCTTCAATGTCATCTACTAAAGCCAATGCCCAAAAGCATAGCAGGTTTAAATCAGGGTATCTGAAATTTAAAAAAAAACCAAAACAATATTTTACAGTGGTAAAGGAAAAACACCTCTAATAAAGGGAAAGATTACTGCAGAAAAACATAAAATTGCCAAATGACATTCACTACATGCAGTGGCAAGGAAAGGCTCAGACCTTGGCCTTTATATATGAGTGGTGATTCTGAAACTGTAAAAAACTGGAAAATTAGTGCTGAAATAACACTAAGGCAGTAGAACATACTGTGTGTTCAGAAACGTCACAAATCCCAGAGGAGAGTCTAAGTGTGTCCATGTGTGCTATGTGTGAGCCTGACCTTTCTGATACTGTATTCATAGAGAAGCCTCCTTCGACCATTGCTGAACCCTCTGCAAATGTGGGGAAGAGCAGCAGAAGTATAGCTGGTGACATAGAAATCGAGGATGCCAGTCTGGTAGTGCAAGAGGATGAGGGGGATATTTATGTAGCCGACGCCAGTACTAATAATGATGTTGATAATGAGGATGTTGTTTGTGTAAGTCAGGCACCAGTGTAAGCATTCCTTGCCCATGATAAGCACATTGTCATGCCTATTATAATACTAAAAAAAATCCACCTCATGTGTGGAATTATTTTTATCCAAATCTTGTTAACACTTGTCTAGCTAATTGTAACATTTGTAAAGCCACAGTAAGTAGAGGTTACATCATTTGTAGCAAGTTCATGGAAAGTTTTTGGGAAAATCAGAAACTTCTGCTAAAAAGTAACAACAAACCGTTCAGCATCAGCTAGCTCCCTTATCTCAGCTAGTCCCAGCAACTGCAGTCTCCAGCCCCAACATCATCATCATCATCCATATCCTCATTAATGATTGAAGGTAGTTCTGCCTCCAGGAAAAGGAAAGATGACTCCCCTACCGTATCCAGGAATTCTCAGAACCCTTCAGTGCTAGGCCTGCTGCTTCTGTGGGTAGTTCTCCATCCCAGAAGGGTGCCAAGAAGACTACAAGTAGTTTCAAATAGCAATTGACTGTTAAACAATCCTTTGCGAGAGGACGCAAGTATGACAGCTGTCACACAGTCGCACAGTGGATCACTGATGCTATGATGGCTTTGCTAGTATTAGATCTGCATGCAATATCTGGCATTTATAAAGTTAATTGAGGTGCTGTGTCCCCACTACCAAATTCTCTGTTCCACTTAACTAGACGAGCAATTCCTTGGCTGTACCAGGACATAAAAAAAACGAATTATTGGCCTACAAAATTCCTTTGTACCCATTGTCCACTTAACCACAGATATGTAGACAAGCGGAACTGGACAAACTAAATATTACATGACTTTGACATCCCACTGGGTGGGTGAAATACCTTCAGCAGCAGGAACAGTAGCAGTATCTAGAAAACATTGCTATCTCATTCAGAGGCAGGCTACTCTCTGTACAGATAGAGCCCTCCTCATCTTTGCCTTCAATAGGATTAACTGAGCCAGGGCAGTCGGATTTAATACCCTGCTGTAATGACTTAATCCCCTGCTGTATTGTTCTCCCTGTATTGTATTGCAGCTGAGAACAATAGATGAAAGGCTTATGTAAATAAACCTTGGTGCACCTAGGCGCAGTCGAGAAGCCTAGATGAACGTGGCTCCATCTGTATAACCGGCTTTGCTAAGAGGTATACCACTGACCACCTATTAGAAAAACTAAGGGATGTCATAGCTAAATGGCTTACCCTGCTTTGACTCCCTTCAGGATTTGTGAACTCTGATAACGCCACATATATTGGGAAAGCATTACAGCTGGGTGAATTCCAACACATCACATGCTACCAGGAAAATACTCAGCTTTCCCAAGAGACCCAGTGGTGATGCAGAGGTATCAACACAACATTTTGACATTTGGTCGGGTCTAAAAGAATTGGCCGAAATTAGTAACCCCTCCCCTTTTGGTCAACATTAAAAAATGAGGGAGGATTAGTTAAATGACATCTTACAAATAGGCATAACTCTGTGCCCTTTGAGTACTGGAAGGAAAAAAGACAATTCTATGACCATGGTACAAACTAGCTTTGCATTACTTGAGTTGCCCACCCTCCAAAGTAATCGGCGCAGGAGGCTACTTCTTCAAAATGTGAAAAAGATTATTGTTAATTAAAATGAACTGGAAATTCCACAAGGAAGACCTTTACTGGAAATTACATCAAAGTACAGAGACTTCTGTAATGGTGGATTCCAGCAGGGCTGAATTTATATTGTGTAAGGATGATGTAAACACTGATGAGGGTGAGGAATTGGATGAGGATAATGACCTCTTTTAACTATAGAGAGGAATAACAACACTGTTAGCTGCCTTAAGCCCATTGGTAGCTTGTTTTGTGGTGGTCCAAACAAACCAAGCATTTCAGCCACAAAAGAGGCAGTAGCCGAAGTGCTTAGTTTGTTAAACTGTGCATGTCCTTTTAAATATTCAACATAAGGGTGGCTGGGAGGGCCCAAGGACAATTCCATCTTTCAGCACTTTTCTTTTCTGCCAGTGCTATATGGCAATGTTAGATTTGCTATAAACTGGCGTGTGTCGGTGGTGCTGCTGCTCTGTTTTTTTCATAACCAGCCAGCTCACTGTAGTATTAGGCCTAAACTGGATGAAAACAATATTGTGTTCTGTGAGGTTATCAAAATTGACTGGAAATGACTGTAAATTAATGTTTTTGAGTTTAATAATATTGTAGGGACCTAAAAAAAAAGCTCAATTATGTGAATTTAGCATTTTTTCAAAATTTTTGAAAAATATACAGGTCCAAAACCAAAACACGTGAGTGTGGTTTTTGCAAAACCAAAATATGAAGTTAATACTGATCCAAAACATGGGGTTTGGCGCACATTTCTGCTTACTAGTATGTATGGTGTATTTATTCCTCGTGCACAAGATACAAAACATGTATCAATAAATCAAACCTGTACAATGAATCAAAATTGAAGAAATAATACTCACCCTTTGTATGAGGTGATTCAACATATAAAGGTATCTTTAAACCATAGTTACAAACCTCTAAAATATTTTCAAAACACAGACAGCACACCAATAGTGCATTATCAGTAAAAGGTATCTTTTATTGATAATGCACTGTTAGAGTGTTATCTGTGTTTTTATACAGGGCTAAGCATAAAAACATAAAGAGGTTACCCAGATATAATCCCTCCAAATTAAGGGCATGAATAAAAACCCATTATGGGTTACTCCAAATCCATCAAGAGTCCAGGATACTGTGGGTCCATACAACGTAGTTTCTATATTAGCCATATTGTATGTAGTTCAAACGTATATTCAGTGATCTGCTGCTGCTCCTCCAGCTCTGATTGTGGTCACTTTCAGTAAATGCAATGCAAACCGGAAGTGGCTTGTGGAATGCATACTCAGAAGTTCTGCATTCCGTTAGGGCCAGTGCGCATATCCCCACTGTCTCTTACTCTCCATGGAACACACACTGGAAGGTAGATAAGCACAAGAGAGAAAAACAAGTGTTTAAAGTGGTCTTATCTGCATACTATTTAAAACATGTTATTACTAGAGATGAGCGCCTGAAATTTTTCGGGTTTTGTGTTTTGGTTTTGGGTTCGGTTCCGAGGCCGTGTTTTGGGTTCGAACGCGTTTTGGCAAAACCTCACCGAATTTTTTTTGTCGGATTCGGGTGTGTTTTGGATTCGGGTGTTTTTTTCAAAAAACACTAAAAAACAGCTTAAATCATAGAATTTGGGGGTCATTTTGATCCCAAAGTATTATTAACCTCAAAAACCATAATTTACACTCATTTTCAGTCTATTCTGAATACCTCACACCTCACAATATTATTTTTAGTCCTAAAATTTGCACCGAGGTCGCTGTGTGAGTAAGATAAGCGACCCTAGTGGCCGACACAAACACCGGGCCCATCTAGGAGTGGCACTGCAGTGTCACGCAGGATGTCCCTTCCAAAAAACCCTCCCCAAACAGCACATGACGCAAAGAAAAAAAGAGGCGCAATAAGGTAGCTGTGTGAGTAAGATTAGCGACCCTAGTGGCCGACACAAACACCGGGCCCATCTAGGAGTGGCACTGCAGTGTCACGCAGGATGGCCCTTCCAAAAAACCCTCCCCAAACAGCACATGACGCAAAGAAAAAAAGAGGCGCAATGAGGTAGCTGTGTGAGTAAGATTAGCGACCCTAGTGGCCGACACAAACACCGGGCCCATCTAGGAGTGGCACTGCAGTGTCACGCAGGATGTCCCTTCCAAAAAACCCTCCCCAAACAGCACATGACGCAAAGAAAAAAAGAGGCGCAATGAGGTAGCTGTGTGAGTAAGATTAGCGACCCTAGTGGCCGACACAAACACCGGGCCCATCTAGGAGTGGCACTGCAGTGTCACGCAGGATGTCCCTTCCAAAAAACCCTCCCCAAACAGCACATGACGCAAAGAAAAAAAGAGGCGCAATGAGGTAGCTGACTGTGTGAGTAAGATTAGCGACCCTAGTGGCCGACACAAACACCGGGCCCATTTAGGAGTGGCACTGCAGTGTCACGCAGGATGTCCCTTCCAAAAAACCCTCCCCAATCAGCACATGATGCAAAGAAAAAGAAAAGAAAAAAGAGGTGCAAGATGGAATTGTCCTTGGGCCCTCCCACCCACCCTTATGTTGTATAAACAAAACAGGACATGCACACTTTAACCAACCCATCATTTCAGTGACAGGGTCTGCCACACGACTGTGACTGATATGACGGGTTGGTTTGGACCCCCCCCAAAAAAGAAGCAATTAATCTCTCCTTGCACAAACTGGCTCTACAGAGGCAAGATGTCCACCTCATCATCACCCTCCGATATATCACCGTGTACATCCCCCTCCTCACAGATTATCAATTCGTCCCCACTGGAATCCACCATCTCAGCTCCCTGTGTACTTTGTGGAGGCAATTGCTGCTGGTCAATGTCTCCGCGGAGGAATTGATTATAATTCATTTTCATGAACATCATCTTCTCCACATTTTCTGGATGTAACCTCGTACGCCGATTGCTGACAAGGTGAGCGGCGGCACTAAACACTCTTTCGGAGTACACACTTGTGGGAGGGCAACTTAGGTAGAATAAAGCCAGTTTGTGCAAGGGCCTCCAAATTGCCTCTTTTTCCTGCCAGTATAAGTACGGACTGTGTGACGTGCCTACTTGGATGCGGTCACTCATATAATCCTCCACCATTCTATCAATGTTGAGAGAATCATATGCAGTGACAGTAGACGACATGTCCGTAATCGTTGTCAGGTCCTTCAGTCCGGACCAGATGTCAGCATCAGCAGTCGCTCCAGACTGCCCTGCATCACCGCCAGCGGGTGGGCTCGGAATTCTGAGCCTTTTCCTCGCACCCCCAGTTGCGGGAGAATGTGAAGGAGGAGATGTTGACAGGTCGCGTTCCGCTTGACTTGACAATTTTGTCACCAGCAGGTCTTTCAACCCCAGCAGACTTGTGTCTGCCGGAAAGAGAGATCCAAGGTAGGCTTTAAATCTAGGATCGAGCACGGTGGCCAAAATGTAGTGCTCTGATTTCAACAGATTGACCACCCGTGAATCCTTGTTAAGCGAATTAAGGGCTCCATCCACAAGTCCCACATGCCTAGCGGAATCGCTCCGTGTTAGCTCCTCCTTCAATGTCTCCAGCTTCTTCTGCAAAAGCCTGATGAGGGGAATGACCTGACTCAGGCTGGCAGTGTCTGAACTGACTTCACGTGTGGCAAGTTCAAAGGGCATCAGAACCTTGCACAACGTTGAAATCATTCTCCACTGCGCTTGAGACAGGTGCATTCCACCTACTATATCGTGCTCAATTGTATAGGCTTGAATGGCCTTTTGCTGCTCCTCCAACCTCTGAAGCATATAGAGGGTTGAATTCCACCTCGTTACCACTTCTTGCTTCAGATGATGGCAGGGCAGGTTCAGTAGTTTTTGGTGGTGCTCCAGTCTTCTGTACGTGGTGCCTGTACGCCGAAAGTGTCCCGCAATTCTTCTGGCCACCGACAGCATCTCTTGCACGCCCCTGTCGTTTTTTAAAAAATTCTGCACCACCAAATTCAAGGTATGTGCAAAACATGGGACGTGCTGGAATTTGCCCATATTTAATGCACACACAATATTGCTGGCGTTGTCCGATGCCACAAATCCACAGGAGAGTCCAATTGGGGTAAGCCATTCCGCGATGATCTTCCTCAGTTGCCGTAAGAGGTTTTCAGCTGTGTGCGTATTCTGGAAAGCGGTGATACAAAGCGTAGCCTGCCTAGGAAAGAGTTGGCGTTTGCGAGATGCTGCTACTGGTGCCGCCGCTGCTGTTCTTGCGGCGGGAGTCCATACATCTACCCAGTGGGCTGTCACAGTCATATAGTCCTGACCCTGCCCTGCTCCACTTGTCCACATGTCCGTGGTTAAGTGGACATTGGGTACAACTGCATTTTTTAGGACACTGGTGAGTCTTTTTCTGACGTCCGTGTACATTCTCGGTATCGCCTGCCTAGAGAAGTGGAACCTAGATGGTATTTGGTAACGGGGGCACACTGCCTCAATAAATTGTCTAGTTCCCTGTGAACTAACGGCGGATACCGGACGCACGTCTAACACCAACATAGTTGTCAAGGCCTCAGTTATCCGCTTTGCAGCAGGATGACTGCTGTGATATTTCATCTTCCTCGCAAAGGACTGTTGAACAGTCAATTGCTTACTGGAAGTAGTACAAGTGGGCTTACGACTTCCCCTCTGGGATGACCATCGACTCCCAGCAGCAACAACAGCAGCGCCAGCAGCAGTAGGCGTTACACGCAAGGATGCATCGGAGGAATCCCAGGCAGGAGAGGAATCGTCAGAATTGCCAGTGACATGGCCTGCAGGACTATTGGCATTCCTGGGGAAGGAGGAAATTGACACTGAGGGAGTTGGTGGGGTGGTTTGCGTGAGCTTGGTTACAAGAGGAAGGGATTTACTGGTCAGTGGACTGCTTCCGCTGTCACCCAAAGTTTTTGAACTTGTCACTGACTTATTATGAATGCGCTGCAGGTGACGTATAAGGGAGGATGTTCCGAGGTGGTTAACGTCCTTACCCCTACTTATTACAGCTTGACAAAGGGAACACACGGCTTGACACCTGTTGTCCGCATTTCTGGTGAAATACCTCCACACCGAAGAGCTGATTTTTTTGGTATTTTCACCTGGCATGTCAACGGCCATATTCCTCCCACGGACAACAGGTGTCTCCCCGGGTGCCTGACTTAAACAAACCACCTCACCATCAGAATCCTCCTGGTCAATTTCCTCCCCAGCGCCAGCAACACCCATATCCTCCTCATCCTGGTGTACTTCAACACTGACATCTTCAATCTGACTATCAGGAACTGGACTGCGGGTGCTCCTTCCAGCACTTGCAGGGGGCGTGCAAATGGTGGAAGGCGCATGCTCTTCACGTCCAGTGTTGGGAAGGTCAGGCATCGCAACCGACACAATTGGACTCTCCTTGTGGATTTGGGATTTCGAAGAATGCACAGTTCTTTGCTGTGCTGCTTTTGCCAGCTTGAGTCTTTTCATTTTTCTAGCGAGAGGCTGAGTGCTTCCATCCTCATGTGAAGCTGAACCACTAGCCATGAACATAGGCCAGGGCCTCAGCCGTTCCTTGCCACTCCGTGTGGTAAATGGCATATTGGCAAGTTTACGCTTCTCCTCCGACAATTTTATTTTAGGTTTTGGAGTCCTTTTTTTTCTGATATTTGGTGTTTTGGATTTGACATGCTCTGTACTATGACATTGGGCATCGGCCTTGGCAGACGACGTTGCTGGCATTTCATCGTCTCGGCCATGACTAGTGGCAGCAGCTTCAGCATGAGGTGGAAGTGGATCTTGATCTTTCCCTAATTTTGGAACCTCAACATTTTTGTTCT
This sequence comes from Pseudophryne corroboree, assembly GCF_028390025.1. NCBI lineage: Eukaryota > Metazoa > Chordata > Amphibia > Anura > Myobatrachidae > Pseudophryne > Pseudophryne corroboree. The sequence goes on along the minus strand of NC_086446.1, from coordinate 652,506,801 downwards.
CCATATTTTAATAGGCACAACTAAAAGGCACCTCAGGTAAACAATGGAGATGGATACTAGTATACAATTATGGACTGCCTGCCGACTGCAGACACAGAGGTAGCCACAGCCGTGAACTACCGTACTGTACTGTGTCTGCTGCTAATAATATAGACTGGTTGATAAAGAGATGTCGTAGTAGTATGTATGTATAAAGAAGAAAGAAAAAAAAACCACGGTTAGGTGGTATACAATTATGGACGGACTGCCTGCCGAGTGCAGACACAGAGGTAGCCACAGCCGTGAACTACCGTACTGTACTGTGTCTGCTGCTAATATAGACTGGTTGATAAAGAGATGTCTATGTAACTATGTATGTATAAAGAAGAAAGAAAAAAAAACCACGGTTAGGTGGTATACAATTATGGACGGACTGCCTGCCGAGTGCAGACACAGAGGTAGCCACAGCCGTGAACTACCGTACTGTACTGTGTCTGCTGCTAATATAGACTGGTTGATAAAGAGATGTCGTAGTAGTATGTATGTATAAAGAAGAAAAAAAAACCACGGTTAGGTGGTATACAATTATGGACGGACTGCCTGCCGAGTGCAGACACAGAGGTAGCCACAGCCGTGAACTACCGTACTGTGTCTGCTGCGACTGGATGATAAATGATATAAAAAATATATATATATCACTACTGCAGCCGGACAGGTATATATTATATATTATATAATGACGGACCTGCTGGACACTGTCTGTCAGCAGAATGAGTTTTATTTTTATAGAATAAAAAAAAAAACAACACACAAGTGAAGTCACACGACGAGTGTTAAACTTTTTCAGGCAATCACAATATAAGTATACTACTAACTATACTGGTGGTCAGTGTGGTCAGGTCACTGGTCAGTCACACTGGCAGTGGCACTCCTGCAGCAAAAGTGTGCACTGTTTAATTTTAATATAATATTATGTACTCCTGGCTCCTGCTATAACCTATAACTGGCACTGCAGTGCTCCCCAGTCTCCCCCACAATTATAAGCTGTGTGAGCTGAGCAGTCAGACAGATATATAATATATATATTAGAGATGAGCGGGTTCGGTTTCTCTGAATCCGAACCCGCCAGAACTTCATGTTTTTTTTCACGGGTCCGAGCGACTCGGATCTTCCCGCCTTGCTCGGTTAACCCGAGCGCGCCCGAACGTCATCATGACGCTGTCGGATTCTCGCGAGGCTCGGATTAAATCGCGAGACTCGGATTCTATATAAGGAGCCGCGCGTCGCCGCCATTTTCACACGTGCATTGAGATTGATAGGGAGAGGACGTGGCTGGCGTCCTCTCCATTTAGATTATAAGAGACTGAGAGAGATTTACTGGAGCTGACTAGGAGGAGTACTGTTACTGTAGAAGTGTAGAGACTGAGTGGAGAGAGTTTACTAGTGAGGACAGTGCAGTTTACTTTATAATCCGTTCTCTGCCTGAAAAAAGCGATACACAGCACACAGTGACTCAGTCACATACCATATCTGTGTGCACTGCTCAGGCTCAGGCCAGTGTGCTGCATCATCTATTATCTATATATAATATTATATATATCTGTCTGACTGCTCAGCTCACACAGCTTATAATTGTGGGGGAGACTGGGGAGCACTACTGCAGTGCCAGTTATAGGTTATAGCAGGAGCCAGGAGTACATAATATATTATATAGTGAGTGACCACCAGACACACAGTGCAGTTTATTTAATATATCCGTTCTCTGCCTGAAAAAAGCGATACACACAGTGACTCAGTCAGTCACATACCATATCTGTGTGCACTGCTCAGGCTCAGGCCAGTGTGCTGCATCATCTATTATCTATATATAATATTATATATATCTGTCTGACTGCTCAGCTCACACAGCTTATAATTGTGGGGGAGACTGGGGAGCACTACTGCAGTGCCAGTTATAGGTTATAGCAGGAGCCAGGAGTACATAATATATTATATAGTGAGTGACCACCAGACACACAGTGCAGTTTATTTAATATATCCGTTCTCTGTCTGAAAAAAGCGAGACACACATAGTGACTCAGTCAGTCACATACCATATCTGTGTGCACTGCTCAGGCTCAGGCCAGTGTGCTGCATCATCTATTATCTATATATAATATTATATATATCTGTCTGACTGCTCAGCTCACACAGCTTATAATTGTGGGGGAGACTGGGGAGCACTACTGCAGTGCCAGTTATAGGTTATAGCAGGAGCCAGGAGTACATAATATATTATATAGTGAGTGACCACCAGACACACAGTGCAGTTTATTTAATATATCCGTTCTCTGCCTGAAAAAAGCGATACACACAGTGACTCAGTCAGTCACATACCATATCTGTGTGCACTGCTCAGGCTCAGGCCAGTGTGCTGCATCATCTATTATCTATATATAATATTATATATATCTGTCTGACTGCTCAGCTCACACAGCTTATAATTGTGGGGGAGACTGGGGAGCACTACTACAGTGCCAGTTATAGGTTATAGCAGGAGCCAGGAGTACATAATATATTATATAGTGAGTGACCACCAGACACACAGTGCAGTTTATTTAATATATCCGTTCTCTGCCTGAAAAAAGCGATACACACAGTGACTCAGTCAGTCACATACCATATCTGTGTGCACTGCTCAGGCTCAGGCCAGTGTGCTGCATCATCTATATATATTATATATCTGTCTGACTGCTCAGCTCACACAGCTTATAATTGTGGGGGAGACTGGGGAGCACTACTGCAGTGCCAGTTATAGGTTATAGCAGGAGCCAGGAGTACATATTATATTAAAATTAAACAGTGCACACTTTTGCTGCAGGAGTGCCACTGCCAGTGTGACTGACCAGTGACCTGACCACACTGACCACCAGTATAGTTAGTAGTATACTTATATTGTGATTGCCTGAAAAAGTTAAACACTCGTCGTGTGACTTCACTTGTGTGTTTTTTTTTTTTTAATTCTATAAAAATAAAATTCATTCTGCTGACAGACAGTGTCCAGCAGGTCCGTCATTATATAATATATAATATATACCTGTCCGGCTGCAGTAGTGATATATATATATTTTTTATATCATTTATCATCCAGTCGCAGCAGACACAGTACGGTAGTTCACGGCTGTGGCTACCTCTGTGTCTCTGCACTCGGCAGGCAGTCCGTCCATAATTGTAATACCACCTAACCGTGGATTTTTTTCATTCTTCTTTATACATACATAGTTACATAGACATCTTCTCTTTATCAACCAGTCTATATTAGCTGCAGACACAGTACAGTACGGTAGTTCACGGCTGTGGCTACCTCTGTGTCTGCACTCGGCAGTCCGTCCGTCCATAATTGTATACCACCTAACCGTGGTTTTTTTTCATTCTTCTTTATACATACATAGTTACATAGACATCTTCTCTTTATCAACCAGTCTATATTAGCTGCAGACACAGTACAGTACGGTAGTTCACGGCTGTGGCTACCTCTGTGTCTGCAGTCGGCAGGCAGTCCATAATTGTATACTAGTATCCATCTCCATTGTTTACCTGAGGTGCCTTTTAGTTGTGCCTATTAAAATATGGAGAACAAAAATGTTGAGGTTCCAAAATTAGGGAAAGATCAAGATCCACTTCCACCTCGTGCTGAAGCTGCTGCCACTAGTCATGGCCGAGACGATGAAATGCCAGCAACGTCGTCTGCCAAGGCCGATGCCCAATGTCATAGTACAGAGCATGTCAAATCCAAAACACCAAATATCAGAAAAAAAAGGACTCCAAAACCTAAAATAAAATTGTCGGAGGAGAAGCGTAAACTTGCCAATATGCCATTTACCACACGGAGTGGCAAGGAACGGCTGAGGCCCTGGCCTATGTTCATGGCTAGTGGTTCAGCTTCACATGAGGATGGAAGCACTCAGCCTCTCGCTAGAAAAATGAAAAGACTCAAGCTGGCAAAAGCAGCACAGCAAAGAACTGTGCATTCTTCGAAATCCCAAATCCACAAGGAGAGTCCAATTGTGTCGGTTGCGATGCCTGACCTTCCCAACACTGGACGTGAAGAGCATGCGCCTTCCACCATTTGCACGCCCCCTGCAAGTGCTGGAAGGAGCACCCGCAGTCCAGTTCCTGATAGTCAGATTGAAGATGTCAGTGTTGAAGTACACCAGGATGAGGAGGATATGGGTGTTGCTGGCGCTGGGGAGGAAATTGACCAGGAGGATTCTGATGGTGAGGTGGTTTGTTTAAGTCAGGCACCCGGGGAGACACCTGTTGTCCGTGGGAGGAATATGGCCGTTGACATGCCAGGTGAAAATACCAAAAAAATCAGCTCTTCGGTGTGGAGGTATTTCACCAGAAATGCGGACAACAGGTGTCAAGCCGTGTGTTCCCTTTGTCAAGCTGTAATAAGTAGGGGTAAGGACGTTAACCACCTCGGAACATCCTCCCTTATACGTCACCTGCAGCGCATTCATAATAAGTCAGTGACAAGTTCAAAAACTTTGGGTGACAGCGGAAGCAGTCCACTGACCAGTAAATCCCTTCCTCTTGTAACCAAGCTCACGCAAACCACCCCACCAACTCCCTCAGTGTCAATTTCCTCCTTCCCCAGGAATGCCAATAGTCCTGCAGGCCATGTCACTGGCAATTCTGACGAGTCCTCTCCTGCCTGGGATTCCTCCGATGCATCCTTGCGTGTAACGCCTACTGCTGCTGGCGCTGCTGTTGTTGCCGCTGGGAGTCGATGGTCATCCCAGAGGGGAAGTCGTAAGCCCACTTGTACTACTTCCAGTAAGCAATTGACTGTTCAACAGTCCTTTGCGAGGAAGATGAAATATCACAGCAGTCATCCTACTGCAAAGCGGATAACTGAGGCCTTGACAACTATGTTGGTGTTAGACGTGCGTCCGGTATCCGCCGTTAGTTCACAGGGAACTAGACAATTTATTGAGGCAGTGTGCCCCCGTTACCAAATACCATCTAGGTTCCACTTCTCTAGGCAGGCGATACCGAGAATGTACACGGACGTCAGAAAAAGACTCACCAGTGTCCTAAAAAATGCAGTTGTACCCAATGTCCACTTAACCACGGACATGTGGACAAGTGGAGCAGGGCAGGGTCAGGACTATATGACTGTGACAGCCCACTGGGTAGATGTATGGACTCCCGCCGCAAGAACAGCAGCGGCGGCACCAGTAGCAGCATCTCGCAAACGCCAACTCTTTCCTAGGCAGGCTACGCTTTGTATCACCGCTTTCCAGAATACGCACACAGCTGAAAACCTCTTACGGCAACTGAGGAAGATCATCGCGGAATGGCTTACCCCAATTGGACTCTCCTGTGGATTTGTGGCATCAGACAACGCCAGCAATATTGTGTGTGCATTAAATATGGGCAAATTCCAGCACGTCCCATGTTTTGCACATACCTTGAATTTGGTGGTGCAGAATTTTTTAAAAAACGACAGGGGCGTGCAAGAGATGCTGTCGGTGGCCAGAAGAATTGCGGGACACTTTCGGCGTACAGGCACCACGTACAGAAGACTGGAGCACCACCAAAAACTACTGAACCTGCCCTGCCATCATCTGAAGCAAGAAGTGGTAACGAGGTGGAATTCAACCCTCTATATGCTTCAGAGGTTGGAGGAGCAGCAAAAGGCCATTCAAGCCTATACAATTGAGCACGATATAGGAGGTGGAATGCACCTGTCTCAAGTGCAGTGGAGAATGATTTCAACGTTGTGCAAGGTTCTGATGCCCTTTGAACTTGCCACACGTGAAGTCAGTTCAGACACTGCCAGCCTGAGTCAGGTCATTCCCCTCATCAGGCTTTTGCAGAAGAAGCTGGAGGCATTGAAGAAGGAGCTAAAAGGGAGCGATTCCGCTAGGCATGTGGGACTTGTGGATGCAGCCCTTAATTCGCTTAACAAGGATTCACGGGTGGTCAATCTGTTGAAATCAGAGCACTACATTTTGGCCACCGTGCTCGATCCTAGATTTAAAGCCTACCTTGGATCTCTCTTTCCGGCAGACACAAGTCTGCTGGGGTTGAAAGACCTGCTGGTGACAAAATTGTCAAGTCAAGCGGAACGCGACCTGTCAACATCTCCTCCTTCACATTCTCCCGCAACTGGGGGTGCGAGGAAAAGGCTCAGAATTCCGAGCCCACCCGCTGGCGGTGATGCAGGGCAGTCTGGAGCGACTGCTGATGCTGACATCTGGTCCGGACTGAAGGACCTGACAACGATTACGGACATGTCGTCTACTGTCACTGCATATGATTCTCTCAACATTGATAGAATGGTGGAGGATTATATGAGTGACCGCATCCAAGTAGGCACGTCACACAGTCCGTACTTATACTGGCAGGAAAAAGAGGCAATTTGGAGGCCCTTGCACAAACTGGCTTTATTCTACCTAAGTTGCCCTCCCACAAGTGTGTACTCCGAAAGAGTGTTTAGTGCCGCCGCTCACCTTGTCAGCAATCGGCGTACGAGGTTACATCCAGAAAATGTGGAGAAGATGATGTTCATTAAAATGAATTATAATCAATTCCTCCGCGGAGACATTGACCAGCAGCAATTGCCTCCACAAAGTACACAGGGAGCTGAGATGGTGGATTCCAGTGGGGACGAATTGATAATCTGTGAGGAGGGGGATGTACACGGTGATATATCGGAGGGTGAAGATGAGGTGGACATCTTGCCTCTGTAGAGCCAGTTTGTGCAAGGAGAGATTAATTGCTTCTTTTTTGGGGGGGGTCCAAACCAACCCGTCATATCAGTCACAGTCGTGTGGCAGACCCTGTCACTGAAATGATGGGTTGGTTAAAGTGTGCATGTCCTGTTTTGTTTATACAACATAAGGGTGGGTGGGAGGGCCCAAGGACAATTCCATCTTGCACCTCTTTTTTCTTTTCTTTTTCTTTGCATCATGTGCTGATTGGGGAGGGTTTTTTGGAAGGGACATCCTGCGTGACACTGCAGTGCCACTCCTAGATGGGCCCGGTGTTTGTGTCGGCCACTAGGGTCGCTAATCTTACTCACACAGTCAGCTACCTCATTGCGCCTCTTTTTTTCTTTGCGTCATGTGCTGTTTGGGGAGGGTTTTTTGGAAGGGACATCCTGCGTGACACTGCAGTGCCACTCCTAGATGGGCCCGGTGTTTGTGTCGGCCACTAGGGTCGCTAATCTTACTCACACAGCTACCTCATTGCGCCTCTTTTTTTCTTTGCGTCATGTGCTGTTTGGGGAGGGTTTTTTGGAAGGGACATCCTGCGTGACACTGCAGTGCCACTCCTAGATGGGCCCGGTGTTTGTCGGCCACTAGGGTCGCTTATCTTACTCACACAGCGACCTCGGTGCAAATTTTAGGACTAAAAATAATATTGTGAGGTGTGAGGTATTCAGAATAGACTGAAAATGAGTGTAAATTATGGTTTTTGAGGTTAATAATACTTTGGGATCAAAATGACCCCCAAATTCTATGATTTAAGCTGTTTTTTAGTGTTTTTTGAAAAAAACACCCGAATCCAAAACACACCCGAATCCGACAAAAAAAATTCGGTGAGGTTTTGCCAAAACGCGTTTGAACCCAAAACACGCCCGCGGAACCGAACCCAAAACCAAAACACAAAACCCGAAAAATTTCAGGCGCTCATCTCTGATGCAGCACACTGGGCTGAGCCTGAGCAGTGCACACAGATATGGTATGTGACTGAGTCACTGTGTGTATCGCTTTTTTCAGGCAGAGAACGGATATATTAAATAAACTGCACTGTCTGGTGGTCACTCACTAGTAAACTCTCTGCACTCTCTACACTTCTACAGTACTCCTCCTAGTCCTAAGCTCCAGTAAATCTCTCTCTCTTATAATCTAAATGGAGAGGACGCCAGCCACGTCCTCTCACTATCAATCTCAATGCACGTGTGAAAATGGCGGCGACGCGCGGCTCCTTATATAGAATCCGAGTCTCGCGAGAATCCGACAGCGTCATGATGACGTTCGGGCGCGCTCGGGTTAACCGAGCAAGGCGGGAGGATCCGAGTCTGCTCGGACCCGTGAAAAAAACCATGAAGTTCGGGCGGGTTCGGATTCAGAGAAACCGAACCCGCTCATCTCTAGTTATTACAGGCATTAATATTTCTGTGTCTAGTAACTAATATAATTCATAATATACATACTAAGAACTTGGATTTTAAAAGGACATGGCACCAGTTTACATAATTTATATCAGAAGTATATTAAACAGAAATAAGAATCAGCAATACTGTACATAGCAAAATACCAACAATTATATCATCAGTTTTTGAAAGATGTCCTCATAATTGGAGAAAATAACATGAATAAAACTCTATAAGTATAAGTAAACTAGCTGTTCTACCCTTTCTTTGAACGGGAGTATCTGATTTTCACGGTTGTAAATATAAATGAGTGTTAAAGATTTGGTACATCTATAGAGATTTAATTTGAGACTTCTTAATGTAAGTAAATATTAATCCATGGTTCTTGGCATTACCCGAGGTGCCCCCATAGCAGATATGATAAAAATTGATAGGACCATTTTTTGTAGTTTCTTAAATTCTACCAATTGGTGGTGCAATCCAAATTTTGATCCGATTGTCCACTTGGGCGTTATTGTTCTCACAACGCAAGCCATGTATTGGGAATGACATCATTATGTCAACCCCCTGTTCATCCCTTAAGGAGAGGTTTATTAAAATTCTTATTCCGCAGTTTTCCTGTTTCCCACCTGCAGAATTCCTATGTTAAATGTCAGCTTCCTAACACATTGGAAAGTAAGAGAATTAGTGATGAGTCCGTCAGTCAGTGAGAGATACGGTAAAAAGTGACAGGACCATTTTTATAGTTTATGAAATTCTACACACTGGAGGTGCAATCCAAATTTTGATCAGTTTGGGTGTTATCATTCACGCAATGTAAGCCACACATTGGTAATGATGTCATTATGTCAACCCCCTTTTCATCCCCTTAGGTGAGGTTTATTAAATTTCTAAGTATGTAGTTTTCCTATTTCCCTCCTGAAGAACACTTATGTTAGATTTCAGCTTCCTAACATATCGGGAAGTAAGAGAAATAGTAGTCAGTGAGTGAGTGAGTGAAGGCTTTTTGTATATGTATGCATATATATATACAGGTTGAGTATCCCTTATCCAAAATGCTTGGGACCAGAGGTATTTTGGATATCGGATTTTTCCGTATTTTGGAATAATTGCATACCATAATGAGATATCAAGGTGATGGGACCCAAGTCTAAGCATAGAATGCATTTATGTCTCATATACACCTTATACACACAGCCTGAAGGTCATTTTATCCAATATTTTTAATAACTTTGTGCATTAAACAAAGTGTGTGTACATTCACACAATTCATTTATGTTTCATATACACCTTGGCCCTCATTCCGAGTTGATCGGTCGCAAGGCGAATTTAGCAGAGTTACACACGCTAAGCCTACGCCTACTGGGAGTGTATCTTAGCTTCTTAAAATTGCGACCGATGTAATCGCAATATTGCGATTACAAACTACTGAGCAGTTTCTGAGTAACTTCAACCTTACTCTGCCTGTGCGATCAGTTCAGTGCTTGTCGTTCCTGGTTTGACGTCACAAACACACCCAGCGTTCGCCCAGACACTCCCCCGTTTCTCCAGCCACTCCTGCGTTTTTTCCGGAAACGGTAGCGTTTTCAACCACACGCCCATAAAACGCCGTGTTTCCGCCCAGTAACACCCATTTCCTGTCAATCACATTACGATCGCCGGAGCGATGAAAAAGCCGTGAGTAAAAATACTATCTTCATTGTTAAATTACTTGGCGCAGTCGCAGTGCGAATATTGCGCATGCGTACTAAGCGGATTTTCATTGCGATGCGATGAAAAATACAGAGCGAACGACTCGGAATGAGGGCCCTTATACACACAGCCTGAAGGTCATTTAATACAATATTTTTAATAACTTTGTGTTTTAAACAAAGTTTGAGTACATTGAGCCACAGAAAACAAAGATTTCACTATGTCACTCTCACTCAAAAAAGTCCGTATTTCGGAATATTTGGATATGGGATACTCAACCTGTGTATGTATGTATATATATATATATATATATACATATATATATATATATATATATATATATATATATATATATATATATATATATACTAGCTGAACACCCCTGCTCCGCTATGGAATTTCAAGTATTTTTGTGCGTATAACTTTAATTTTGAAGCACTTCCTGGTAAACTAATTAGACTTACAACAGGACATGCTCAGTCCATAGCATCAATGCCTTCGTCTTGCAGGAACTGCTGACACACTCCAGCCACATGAGGTCTAGCATTGTCTTGCATTAGGAGGAACCCAGGGCCAACCGCACCAGCATATGGTCTCACAAGGGGTCTGAGGATCTCATCTCAGTACCTAATGGCAATCAGGCTACCTCTGGCGAGCACATGGAGGGCTGTGCGGCCCCCTAAAGAAATGCCACCCCACACCATTACTGGCCCACTGCCAAACCGGTCATGCTGGAGGATGTTGCAGGCAGCAGAACGTTCTCCATGGGGTCTCCAGACTCTGTCACGTCTGTCACATGTGCTCTGTGAGAACCTGCTTTCATCTGTGAAGAGCACAGGGCACCAGTGGCGAATTTGCCAATCTTGGTGTTCTCTGGCAAATGCCAAATGTCCTGCACGGTGTTGGGCTGTAAGCACAACCCTCACCTGTGGACGTTGGGCCCTCATACCACCCTCATGGAGTCTGTTTCTGATTGTTTGAGTAGACACATGCACATTTGTGGCTTGCTGGAGGTCATTTTGCAGGGCTCTGGCAGTGCTCCTCCTGTTCCTCCTTGCACAAAGGCGAAGGTAGCGGTCCTGCTGTTTGGTTGTTGCCCTCCTACGGCCTCCTCCACATCTCCTGATGTACTGGCCTGTCTCCTGGTAGCGCCTCCATGCTCTGGACACTACACTGACAGACACAGCAAACCTTCTTGCCACAGCTCGCGTTGATGTGCCATCCTGGATGAGCTGCACTACCTGAGCCACTTGTGTGGGTTGTAGACTCCGTCTCATGCTACCACTAGAGCGAAAGCACCGCCAGCTTTCAAAAGTGACCAAAACATCAGCCAGAAAGCATAGGAGCTGAGAAGTGGTCTGTGGTCACCACCTGCAGAACAACTCCTTTATTGGGGGTGTCTTGCTAATTGCCTATAATTTCCACCTGTTGTCTATTCCATTTGCACAACAGCATGTGAAATTGATTGTCAATCAGTGTTGCTTCCTAAGTGGACAGTTTGATTTCACAGAAGTGTGATTGACTTGGAGTTACATTGTGTTGTTTAAGTGTTCCCTTTATTTTTTTGAGCAATATATATATATATATATATATATATATAGATAGATAGATAGATAGATAACCTATAAATTAGACAAAGAACTAAAATTCTACTATATAACATCTTTTTATAGAATCCACTTAGTTTCACACTTTGCATTTAGTAACAAAAGTGCTAAAGTTCCTAATTCATATATGGTTTAATTTCCAACCTTGCTAGATCACCATTTAGAATGAGTCTTAGTTTTCCATTTGGGAAAAACAGCTTTAATACCACAAAATGAAGTAAGATTTTAATATTGCATTGATGTTTTGATTTGTATAGAGACTGTGGATGTCCATATCCTTCTGTATATTTCTACAATGTTTTGCAAGTCTTTCTTTCAACATTCTGGTAGTTTTACCAATATATTGTCCCCGCATTAGCAAAACTGGTAGAAGCCTCTCGACTCAAGGATCAGGACCATATGTGACACACTTCACAAAATGATTTTTAAGTTATTAGATTTCCAGTATATAAAAGCAAGTTTTTACCTATATAGTTCTCTAACATGGGGTCTTTATGGGGTTTCTAGTTAGGACGTTCCAATGCGTGCTAATTTTTTATTTTTTTGATTGTATCGCCCATTGTACTTTGTAATAAAGGGTACATTCTTTTTCATTGGGTTCACAACAGATGGACTGATTTTATCCATATCTAGTAACTCTATTTAATCGGGACCAATAGCTTTTATATGTGCTTCTCCTTTTGTTTTGGAAATGAAGAATACCTTTTATTGTCATTAACAAACAGCATGGAATGTGAATGAAATGACAAATAAAACACACCACATAGTAAAACAAGCAGTATTACAACTCAATAGAACACAAGTTAGAACAATTTGACGTTTGAACATGTGCACAACTCTTGTGGAAAAAAGTATTATATAACTGTTTTGTGCGTTAGCACGCAATACTAAAACATCTATTTAGATGGAAATTTCTCAAACAAATTATTAGGATGACTTGGATTTCCAGAATATTCCTTTATCTCTTAAATACTCCATTGAGATTCTGATTTCGTGTCAATTCAACATCAATCACTCCACCTGCAGTCCTAAGTACCTGATCCAGGACCCTTTGTTCACCAACAGTAGTTACTGTCGAAGTCGGAAAAAGAAGACAATACAAACTACACACAGAGCGGCGCTTCTCTGTGGTGGCATAAGGACGCAATTCACGTATATGGAGGCACCATGCTTCTTTACCGTACATCGTGCATAGAGTCGCACGGCGTGAGTGTTGCAGCATGGTGGGTGTATATACGGTAAAAGGTGCAATTACTGAGAAATGCCATAAAGATGCACACAAACACATATTCACATGCTCCTGAGGAAGGATATAATCCGAAAGCGCTTGAGCAGGGAACTGTGCTGGACGAGGACCTAGGAACTGGTGGTGTGACCTGGGACGACTGTGGACTCCGGGGTTACCGGGACTTTTGGTGACTATACATTGAAGCTCCATCTTGCAGCATTCAGTTCCATGAAAATCTATCCAGCACATGCTTATATGTTCTTTTTATTGTTATGTTTGTGAGTGCATTTTTATTAAATTCATTTGTCTGAGTATTAGACGGTGTTGCACTATCACTATTATTCTTTTTAAGAGGTTCACCGACAAGAACATTTTTTAAGAATATGGATTGCAGAGCCCTCTTGGAATGTTACATGCGATTTTAAAACATCTCTATGTGAGTGGGACCAGTAAATAGAAAAGGAACTTTTTATTGTTTAACAGGATTGCACTATGCCTGTTTGTTCTTTATTTCAGTGTTGATCTATTCACTGCATTCGCAAATACCTGTTTGATGTGAAGCTTTAGTGTAAGCATAATTTATCCTAGAGGTGTAAAGTAGCGCCACGTGGAATCACGAATTTTCCAATATATGTTATTTTTAGAATCACGGTGAAAGATTTTGTGTGTTTCCAAGGGCAGCTATCAGCATATAAGCGCACTAGGGGTTTCTTTTTCTTATTACATATTCATACAAAACATAAATTACACATAGACAAAGCATGTCCAGCACCAGACTTGTATTATATTGTATTTATATAATAGAGTGTAAAAACAGATATATATGTATTATTGGGACGGAACAAGTTTATTATATCATGTTTAGTGTCAAAATGGTCAGGAGGGTGTGTGGATTAATTTGATAACTATGGGTAAATTGTAGCACATTGCAACGATTAGTTATGAACAAAAGTATGAAATATAAAAACATTCTTATGAGAACAAAGGACTTCCTGAGAAAGCATGTTGCAGAATCCCAGTGGTTAATCCCTGTACCTACATCTTCAAACTGGACAGTGCTTACATATGAACTGACTAATAACACACAAGGAATGAGAAACCTCCCTATCCTGAGCCAATGGAAGGAGACCAAAACCAACAACCTGTTAACTCCCACTGTTTGATATATGCAGTTTTCTAAGGCATAGTTAGTTAGTAGCTGAGAGGAAGAATTGGCAGAAGGTCCTATGGGATAGGGTGATGTATACTGGCTGTAACTATTTCTTATGTAACTGTAACTCTGTACCACTCACTTAGGCTAATACATGTTATACTGAATGATATCCTGTACATATGTTATTTTGTATGCATAACTTTTAATATCAAATACATATATATCTCTGAGCGTTGGACCTTAGTATACCATGTGTGAGACTGCTTGCTTTCTCTTAAGGGACAGAGTGCTGCGACGTTCAGTGCACTATTATCATATATGGAAATAAGATGCACCTTGCGTCCACAGTATATATAAATGCTGGTATTTAAATGGTTATTTAAAATATTGGAAATTCACAGTTGGGTATACGTCCTGGATATAACGTACTTAATGTTGCGCAGTACAGAGGCGTTGTGTGCTACCGGCTAAGGATGGATGCATCTGATGCTGATGAAACACATCCGTTTTTGGTGCTATCAGTAAGGCACTGATATGAATCAAGGGACAATAGATTTCTTTGTTGCCTGTGAGTGTGACAAAAATGGACAATATAAGAAATGTTACAGTGTACTCTTTATTGTTGCTAACGAGGTTCAATAAGTCATATTGTGTTTGTTTCAGATTGGATTGTTTATCTGTTAAGTAAATTTAAAGCGTTTAAAAGATGGTGCATGCATCTAATTCGCATAGTATGGATGTAGCTTGGTTACCGTTACCATGCTGCATCTTATTCGCATAGTGCTAACACAGGCCTGAAGTAACAAAGCTTCGTTCATACTGAAAAAGTAGCAGTGTGTGGAAACTTTGTAACCATGCAGTGGGAGTTGTCCATCAGGGCGACGTCCGGTGCTTGTATAATTTGGGATTTACTTGTGACAAAAGAGAGTGTTTGTGAAACTGGCCACATGGCTTGGACTCCATTTTGTGTACAAGCACATGGCTTGGAGGGGGAGGAGCAGTAGCCATTTTAGGTCTAATGTAGTTACAGATGCACAATCTGCATTGGTCTTATCAAAAGCAACATAATTTAAAGTCACTCCTCACCCACCTAGCTAACAGCTGACTTGCAGCTGTTCCTGAAAGCCATTGTTAAACAACATGTAGCCTTTGTCACAAGTAAACTATATATATATATATATATATATATATATATATATACATACATACAAGTCCATCACCATTTAAAAGCTACCAATGAATTTAACTAACCCATGCCATAGTCAATTATAAATATTGTTTCAATTAGACCTAGTGAGATTAATAGTGAGATTAATACTTCGCTTGATGTAAGAAAAAATCCATTCAGATCAGAAAGTTTTCTTCACGATTTGTCTTAGAACTGGAAGATAAGGAGTGTGTAAGATGAACCCTTAGACCTAGGCAATTGAAATGTTAATGAACCTGTTCAATTACTCTGGAACAGGAGTAAAATACATCTGTTGAGATGCAAATTAGGCTGCTGTGGAAGCTGCATTCAGTAAACGTGTAAAAATATATATGCTGTGTGAGGGTTTCATAGAATGTATTAAATAATGTGTGTGTGTGTGTGTGTGTATATATATATATATATATATATATATATTTATTTATATATATGTTATAATATTATTATTATTATTATTATATGGATATATGTATAGTTATATCATTTATAGATTCTGCTATCCAATCTGAATCATAGCATTTAAATTATAGTCAATAGCCATATTAAATGGAAGTGTAATACCTCTAGGGGGATGTTATCAATCACTGGTAAAATGATTCCTTTTCTGTACAGAAAAATATTGTGAATTTATATGGGTTGAAAGTAAGTGTGAGTGGATTGAACCCTGGAAAAAAGAATCCTGTAGGTTGAGACTCAGCTAGGAGAAGCTGCGGTGGTGTGATGGCTCGCAACCACACGTTAGTATAGACAGGTGTGGAGTTAGCCCATTTATAAAACACTCCAGGTGACTGAGACATAGCCTACTGTAAAAAGTAAAATTGTCTTCATATTCGTAGAGCACACAGATAATAAGTACCTATGTGTTGTGCGATCGTACCGCACGGTTGTGTATGATATGAATTACTTATCATACGCATACGTGATTTGTGTAAAAGTGGAACACTGATGCTCTCTTCTCAGTTGACGTTCCGGTGGAAGTCTGCTAGATGGGGTAATCAATAAGTTGTTTCTCACCCGGAATTGTAGTGGAACAAAACCCAAGTAGGTAGGGCCACACTAAAAAGGCGACTGGCTAATGGGGTGATCGATCAGTTGTTTCTCACCCAGAACATTGACAGGACGTGGCATCATTAGTGTGTAGGAGTGTGTGGAGGACAGCTCGTAATATTCCCCACCACCATCACAAAGAAGTTATTTAGCGGTTTGGTAAAATCCGCCAAAGTTAGCGCTAAATGTACTAGTGGGATGGGTGACCCAACCATGGTTCAGGTTGGAGAAAGGCCTAGAGGGTCTGTTGGATATATAATGTGGAAGATGGGTAAGTACGCATTGGCTTATTGTAATGATTGGGTAAAAATGACGATGAATGAGTGAATGTCATTTTCCAGTGATTGGTGGTTTTGATCTTGAGGTATTGCAGGTAGTATGAAAACAAATATGTTTGACCAAAGTCATGTAAGATAAGAACAAAAACAAAATAGCTGTTTGAACTCGTAGCAACAATGTGGAGAAGTAAGAAAAAAAAGAGAGAGCAAGTACCGCCATATGTGGATGTGAAAACAGTTACAGCCAGTATACAAGCTATAGAAAAAAAATATGAAAAAGAAATGTAACCTATAATATGTACTAATGAATGTCAAAAGTTTTATTCAGGAGGACATGGTGACCTGACTCTGGTTTCAGCCATTTCTCATGCACTGAGAGGAGTAATATCCAACCGGTAAAAGAGGAGCTGTAGCCTGCAGGGGAAGTGGCTGAGACCAGTGGAACTGGTAAGTATGGTGCCATTCAAGTACATACATAGTAAGATCCCTCCCAAAAAAAAAAAATCAGGAAAGTAATAACACAAATGGAGAATATCCTATCCGCATATTAGTATTTCACAGTAGGAAAGCGGATATAGAAGGGGTAACCCCCAGGGTGCATCTTTGTAACTATCACTTAAGAAGTATTCATTTCTAGGAATTATGTAATCGAGATGAGGGCAGCTAGAACTGCCCTTGTCTAGAAAAGCTCGGTAAATGTTTGTTGGACCATGTACAGACCCTTAATACGGGATGAGAAGGAGTAAATGAATACTACGCATGACCTAGAAGCTTTTTTGTTTTTTTTAAGTACTAGAAAATTCTCTGTTCGGAAAAGATCACATGTAAACACTAATTTGGCAAATGGGAGTAACGAGAGAAGTGCAACATTACCCTTTGACAAAACCCGCAGAAGTTATGATTGGGCTTCTATGATGCTAAACTCTTTTTTCTTTTCTCCTAGCAGCAGTGGCCCCTGACTAACTTACTCGACAGAAGTACAAGGTATGTTAGATACTCCTCAAAGACTAATGTTGCATTCCACTGTTCTAGATTCATGTCAATCACAGGTAGATGAAATTATCTCACAGATACTGCGTTCCCTGTGAACTTAGGATGGACAGGACACTGTATTGATGGCTGAGATAGTCCCAGTAGTGACACAGCAAGAAGGAGGGTAAACCCAAGTAGTTAAGAATCAATTCCCCGTAGTGCCCAATCCAGCTGTCATTTTAATAAAATCCTCTCCAAGTCTACAAACTTTACTGTCACCAACCCCTATTCTGTTTTCTTCACTGTTTCTTCATCTTTGCATTCACAAAGAGGATACAATACATGGACCCAATTCTCCCAAGGTTTCATTGACAGCCTGAGTATTTTCTCCCAGGCCTTGCATAACTGCTTACTATCCTTTCAGCCCGATAGGAGATCAGGATTGCTATAAATTTATTACTGTGCTCTGATACATTTGTGCCTTCACTGGTGGATGCTAAAAAACTTTTGTTTCATCTCTTCCAGACAGTACACAAGGGTCTCAAAGGATAAACTGCAGTTGTGTAGGACAAGGGTCAAATACTTAGGACGTAGTACTGGTATATGATTTGACAGTTCATGCACCACATGCCGTATCGGTCCTTAAAAATTCTGCCTGAACCCGGTATGTCTCATCAGCACAAGTTAGCTGTCACTGATGACACCAGTATATTACTGCATGTGCCTTGTAATGCACAAAGGGTGGAGGATGAGAATACTGGTGAAGGAAAATTTTGTATGGACACTGGTATGCATGATTGTATGGAATATCTGAATCAGACTTTTATTACGAGACCAGACATAAGTGACAGCCCGTTAATGAACGCAGACCAGATTTTCTCTAGACTGACGGTAGTTACCACAGACAGACTTTTGCACAGTATATGCTGTTGTAGATGACCAAGGTATTATAGAAGCTGAAACCTTTGGGCAGACTGCATGCAGCACTGGTCGCTGAGCTGGTCTCACTGACCAGGGCATGCGAGTTGGCAGAAGATACGTCAGACAATATATATACCAACTCTAGAGATGTTTTTGGAGTGATGCTCATGGTACTCTACATTGCAAACACACAACAATTAAATTGAGATGCAAATTTGTGTTCCCTACAGGAAAAGGAGGTCTGGAAGGAGAAGGGGTATGGTCAGGAGTCCTCAGGACTCTGGAGAGATGGACAAGGTAAGCCAGTAGCCCCCCAGTGCATATCTCCCAAGACTAGGTGAGGCGGAACATGGTCTGACTCACCTAGGGTAAGGAAGATATGTGCAAATTGGTAAGAGCTTACAGGAGTGCACCAGGGTTCTCTTCTCAGGCAAGCAGGAAAGCAATGACCTGTCTTACTTGCATGAGGAAGAACATTTGGTAAGGTAATACCAACAGAGCCATCCCATACTCCTCCTGCAGACGGACCTTTTCAGGTAATACAAATCGACTTTGTGCAGTTAACACCCTGTAGGAATTTAAAAATGTATTGATGTGCACTGATGTTTTCTCAAACTGGGTAGAGGCATTCCTTGCTTCTATAAATACTGCTGTGTTTACCGCAAAGAAAATTGTGGAGGAATTTGTGTGTAGATATGGTATCCCTAGGATTAGAAATAAAGTGATAGCTGAAACTGGACTATTGTGTTCAAAGACACTGCCACTAGTGTTATGTAGCATCGGAACCACTCCCAGATCTCCACTTAACTAATCACCCTCATTGAAATTTTTTTTTTTTTTGGAGACAACCTCATGTCATGATTGAGCCGCACCATGATCTGAAACACAGCAATGAGGTGACAGTACAGTACATTATCAAGATGAGCCAGCATTTGAGAACTTAGCAAAATTACTTGAAACTGTTGATTACGGGTATGCCAACTGCTAACTGTCTTGATTGTGAACCAAGAGACTGTGTGATTATTCTTACACTCAGGTTGGCAAATAGACAGGTGGGAAGGACCATGCCAAGTTTTGTTGACAGCACGATTTCAGTGAAAGTAGCTGAGAGAGAGATTTGGGTCCACGATTCCCATTGCAAGAAAGTTGTTAGTCCGGAAGGAACTTGTAAAAGGAGTGAAATCTCAGAAATATAACTCGAGAATCTGTTCCGTGAAGACTGAGAGGCGGCACTGTTGAACACTACCTGAGCGTACTAAAGGATTACAAAAAGACCAGTCATTGTAATGGATTTGCTATTAGCAAGATTTGTTTTGTTCTATCTTTCTTTTTCTTTTAATAAACATTTTTTTTCCAGGACATTCTATTTTTGTGAGGGTCCCTCAGGTGTCGAGTGTGGGACTGGTTCTGGAGAAAGAAGTGATGTCTTTATAGGATCCCAGGATCAGCCTATCACTTTTTTTTAAAGCCAGAGTAAATCAAAGGTCTAGTAGTTACGGAGTTCGGAGGCAATGTGATAGGCTATTGTCTGAGGAATACTGTATTTTATAGTTACTGCGACACTATAATTGAAGATGAGTACATCCAGAGATATCAGTTAAGCAATAATGTTGAATTTAACAGACATCCTATGAGTGATTATCATTCATTAGTGGGTAAGGTTTTAAATTAAATGGAATGTTGGATGTGCTCACAGGAACCTCTAAGACAAAATAATGCAGGATTTATGCCATATTCTTTAGAGTTAGCTGAGGTACTTGAATGACACAGAGGAGGGAGGGGACTGGTGGACAAGGAATATAATATAACTAGACCCCCTAGACTTAAGATCCACCAGTACCATAGATAAATCCCTGGTATGTTTAAATCTCACCAATTTCAGGAAATCAGGAAATTGGGAGGTAATCAGGAACAATCAGACAATGGCCTATTCACACATAGAAGATAAAGAGCTAATTAATACCATGACTGTACAAAAGATTGTTATATGTGGAAGAAAAGTATATGAGTGGCTCTCCCCGAACTCTGAATGTTTATGTTATTTATGAAAGATACTACCTGAAATAATAACCCTTGTTCAATGAGTAAACAGATTTGGTATACGATCCAGAAATTGAAACAATGTTCAGGGAGTAGTAAGAATATATACCACGACTAGTTTGTGTTTTCTCCCTCTACCCAGCAAAACCTCTATCGAATCCGAACATCAGTGTACAAAGATGTAGGTACATGTATGTATGCAACGATCATTCAGATCAGACATAGGCTACAGTACTGTCCCAGCATACTCTAGAGGTTGAATGTCATCCCACATCCAACCAATGGTCTAATGACCGCCGAGTGCATATAGAAAATGTCCCGTCCTCTTTCCTGTCTTCCCCAACTATAGTCAATGTCTGATTTGCAAAATGAATACATACGTGTGTCTGGGTCACCAATTATTGTTTGATATATTTTAATAATGTTTAGTGTGACAGTTGTGATAGTTTTGTTGACTATCAAAGGGTAGACTGTCGAAGTCGGGAAAAAAGACAATACAAACTACACACAGAGTGGCACCTCTCAGTGGTCGCGTAAGGACGCAATTGATGTATATGGATGCACTATGCTTTTTTACCGTACATCATGTATAGAATCGCATGGCATGTGTGTTGCAGCGTGGTGGGTGTATATATGGTAAAAGGCACAATCACTGAGAAACGCCATGAACACATATTCATACAACTCATAAATTACACATAGACAAAACATGTCCAACACCAGACTTGTATTATACATCCACCAACAGTCATCTAATTATATCAGATTATAGAATAAGAGCGCTCTATAGAGATATTTCTTCTTTTATCTATTTTTGATCCTTACCGACAAAGGGTTCTCTCTGTGTTGAAGCTTGCTTTCCCGTTTGGAAATATAATAGTATTTATGTTAGTAAACTCAGACACTAACTGACATAAAGTAATTAGACATTTCAGTAGTGTATAATAAGAGAGCACTAAGGGAACATACTAATTTGTATTATGTTGTATTTAAATAATAGAGTGTAAAACCAATATATATATGTATTATTGGGACGGAACAAGTTTATTATATCATGTTTAGTGTCAAAATGGTCAGGAGGGTGTGTGGATTAATTTAATAACTATGGGTAAATTGTAGCACATTGCAACGATTAGTTATGAACAAAAGTATGAAATATAAAAACATTCTTATGAGAACAAAGGACTTCCTGAGAAAGCATGTGGGCAGAATCCCAGTGGTTAATCCCTGTACCTGCATCTTCAAACTGGACAGTGCTTACATATGAACTGACCAATAACACACAAGGAATGAGAAACCTCCCTATCCTGAGCCAATGGAAGGAGACCAAAACCAACAACCTGTTAACTTCCACTGTTTGATATATGCAGTTTTCTAAGGCATAGTTAGTTAGTAGCTGAGAGGAAGAAATGGAAGAATGTCCTATGGGATATGGTGATGTATACTGGCTGTAACTATTGCTTATGTAACTGTAACTCTGTACCACTCACTTAGGCTTATACATGTTATACTGAATGATATCCTGTACATATGTTATTTTGTATGCATAACTTTTAATATCAAATACATATATATCTCTGAGTGTTGGACCTCAGTATACCATGTGTGAGACTACTTGCTTTCTCTTAAGGGATATAGTGCTGCAACGTTCAGTGCACTATTATCGTATATGGTAATAAGATGCACCTTGCATCCGCAGTATATATTAACACTGGTATTTAAATGGTTATTTCAAATCATGGAAATTTACATTTACCATACCATACGGTTATCCTGTAGGACACACTCAACAATATAACAATAAAAAGTTAACACGTTCCCTCTACAGACAAAAGACGCTTTTGATCTTCTAGAGAAAAAGTGGTATTGATGCGCCTTTTTTACAAAAAAAGTTGAATTCAAAGGCAATGACAAATTATTTGAAATATAATTTATAATAATAAGAATTTGAAGGATTCCACCTGCTGAATAATCAATTCATCTAAAAATACCAGTGGCTTATGGACATTTTCCCTTTCTAAAAGCATCTCCTCAGTTTTAGACATTTAAAATTAAGCAAATACTCCTACTCCACTGAAGCAATCGAACAACCTTGTTTCTATATGCACCTTCATCCCCATTGCTTATCAACCCAACAATTGCAGAATCATCTGCAAATTTTACAATCCTAACTGATTGTGGTGTTTACTGAAATGCCTGAAAAGTGACCCATTTGGGCCTTTTGGAACTTTTCACGATCGCGCCCATGACTTTTGTCAGGTTTTGCTGCTTTACGCTACTAAACCCAACTGATATGGGTGCTATCACCGCAATAAGGGGGAACAATTGAATATCACCCCACAATCTCCTGTCACTTTAGATGGCAGATCTGGCCCGATTAGACAATTTCATTCTGCCCATAGTGTTGATTGCTGTAATAACTGTTGTTATAACTGATGAAAGAATTAGTCTGTAGGTTTCATAAAATTATTATTGAGTATCTTCCCCTCTTTAATATATACAGTTTAAAGAAATTACCTATGAGGTGCTAATATAAAGATGAGAGCAATATTCTGTATGTTATTTAAATGGGAACAAAAAGCATCTAAAGAATCCCTTTCACCTTTCCAGATAAAAAAAGCAACAAAACACATTGTCAATATAACATGGCCAGGACACCAGACTCTCCCCAAACTCATGGCCTTTTGATATCGCCTATGCTTCCCAGTGTGCCATGCATAATGTGGGGCAAGTCTATTGCTCATAGCTGTACTTATCAATCATTAAAATGAATACAAACAAAACACACTACAAAATTAATGAAATCCCATCCATAAAAAATGACTTATAGCCATCTGAATACTCAAGGTCAAGAAAAAATTTCACCCTTTCTAGACCCTGAGGGGTAGTTACCAAAACGTGGGTTTACAAAAGAGCTGCTGAAGTGCCTGGTTTGTTAAACTCTGCATTAAAGTTGTATTTCCAAAATAATTCTAGATGGTAATCAAGCAAAGTTGGAAAGTAAGCCATTTATGATCTATAAACTTTGGCACCTATGGGACTTAGGGCCTAATTCCGAACTGATAGTAGCAGCAAATTTGTTAGCAGATAGGCAAAACCACTGGGATGGGGGGGGGGGGGGGGGGGGGGGGGGCAGGTATACTGTAACATGCAGAGAGAGTTAGATTTGGGTGGGTTAGATTGTTTCTGTGCAGGGTAAATACTGGTTGCTTTATTTTTACACTGCAATTTAGATTCAGTTTGAACACACCACATCCAAATCTAACTCTCACTGCATATGTTATATCTGTATTTGTTTGGGCGCTGTGGATCCCTTGTGGCGCCATATAAATAAAGTGTAATAATAATATTAACTTCATCTTTTTGTTTTCCTAAACCGCCCTCACATGTTTTGATTTTTGATATTTATTTTTTCAAAAATTGTTATAAACTGCTAAAATCACATAATTTAGGGCTTTTTTTTATTACTGCAATATTTTTAACCTCACTAACATTCATTTCTAGTCAATTTTGACCACCTCACAGCTCACAATATTATTTTCATCCAGGTTAGGCCAAAGACTGCAGCGGTTTGGCTTGATACTAAGTGACAGAGCAGCAGCATAAACACATGGCAGTTTATAGCACATCTATGAAACACACAGCAGTGGCAGAAAAGAAAAGAGGTTCAAGATGGAATTGTCATTGGGCCCTCCTACCCACCCTTATGTTGGATATTAAAAAGGTCATGCAGTTTAACAAACCAGGCACTTCAGCAACAGGTATTGCCACTATTTTTTTGGAAGTGCTACATCATATCACTAATGAGGAGGATGATGATGAAGATGTTGGTGGTGGAGATTGCATGTCTGGTACAAATTGCTGGTAGCTGATACTAAACCGCTTGATATTGTTTTGCTAATTATTTTAATTTTGTAAAATAAATTTAATGAACTCACTGCAAATGATATAACAAGGAAGATGTGCCTAGAAGGTTAACATCCCTACCTCTACTAACTTTGGCTTCCAAAAATGGAGCAGATGCCTTCACAACTGTCAAGATTTGGCTAAATATAATTCCATACCCATACCATTTTTTGGTCTTCTGCCCAAGTATCACAATGGCTTTCTTTTTATCACTGGCAAGAACTGCTGACACAGGTGGCTTACTTACACAAAAAACATCATCAACAGCCTCAGTCCTCTCATTACTGTCAGATAGTAGTACAGTAGTATACATATATACCCCTCATCCTGTTCCACTTCCACATTAGCATTCTTAATTTTTATTATGTCCTCATCAACATTTTCACTTTGACTGCTCCCCACATATGCAGATGGTGCAGAAATGGTGGAATGATGTGAAAGAGGCTTCTCTATGAGGACAGTGAGAAATGTCAGACTGACACATAGCTATCATGGACACCCCTATACTCCCCTCAGGGATTTGGGGATTTGTAAACACACAGTTTGAACCTTAGTGTTATTTTTTGGTGGTGGCACTGATTTATAAATTTTTAAGAGGACACTTTTGACATTGTGAAAGATTGTGATTTTGTGTGTCCTTTCCTAAATTTTCTGCCCCCTGGACCAGCTTTAGTAGATGTTGTACTATGATGACTTTTAGGCGCTGCAGTGCTAGAATTTGGTTGCTGCTCCTGCTCTTTTCTCAACTGATTATTATCCATATCAATAAACACACACCAGCTGTAGAAAAAAGAACAAATTCTTCTTTCTTTTACTTAACTTTTTTCACAAAAGACAACTCACTGCGGTGTTGCAGCGCTTATATTTATGTGAAGTTGTTTGTTTACGGATACAGTGGGGTACAATACACACCAGTTGTACAAAGAAAACAACAATTTTTGTGAACTTTTTTGCAATTGACAACTAACAGCATTGAGTCGCAAATGCTTATTTTTATGTGAAAAATGTCGCAGTGGGATACAGCACACACAGCTTGTATAAAAGTGCATAAATGTTTTACTTTTTTTTTGCAAATGACAACTAATTTTAATGCACTGTGAAGCTTCTCTTCTTGTTACCTCTCAGAATATATGTATGTATGTATGTATGTGTGTATGTATATATACAATATGTGCATTTTTTATTGGCTACACAATTAAAAGCTGGTTCAGTAAAATATTAATTGTGTATTCTTCACATACAGTCATGTGAAAAAGAAAACACAACCTCCTTCAATTGTGGCATAAGTAACAATCATCTGGTCCTCACCACATTCTATTATTTTCTTAATCTAAAGTCATTTGACAAATAACCCATAACAAATGCTACTTTGTCATTATTTATTTAACGACAAAAAAAAGGAGAACATGTACAGGTCATATGATGCTCTGAGAAATCGCAGATATCCCAGAAACTACATCCATTGAGCTTCAGGCTTATGTCCTTACCTGGAGAAGTATACTGCCATGACTCTACTATAGCAAAAGATTGACCAAGTATGACAGTTGTGGAATGCTAACCAGGAGAAAGCCCCATCTCTCAAACTAACATTGCAAAATTGTAAGTTTGGATCATATAACATAATCATTGTTTTGGAATAGTGAATTCAGACTAGAGATGAGCGGGTTCGGTTCTCAGAGAACCGAACCCTACCGGACTTTGCCTTTCGAGTTTGGTTCCGAGCCAGGCTCGGGTTTTCCCGCCTGACTCGGAAACCAGAACAAGGCAAAACGTCATCATCCCGCTGTCGGATTCTCACAGGATTTGGATTCCATATAAGGAGCAGAGCGTCGCTGCCATTTTCACTCCAGTCTCGGAGAGTGTATTGAGAGGATGTGTCCTCAGTGTTCAGTGTCTGTATGGAGGCGGGAAAGTGGGGTGGTGAATCTTGTGCTGTGTTGTGCTGTCCAGTCCAGTGTAGTCAGTGTATTCTGCTGCATCAGTCCAGCCAGTCATAGTGTTGGTGTTCTCTGCTGCTATATGTCCCCAGTGCTGCTGGCTTGCATTTTTGCTGTGTTATCCTGCATTAGACCAAGGGAAGTCTCTTGTGCATCAGTCCAGTGACCAGTCACAGTGGTGGTGTCCTCTGCTGCCATATATCCAGTGTAGCTGTATAATCCCTTTCAGTGGTGCTGTGTTGTCATGCATTAGACCAGGGAAAGTCTCTTGTGCATCAGTCCAGTGACCAGTCACAGCGGTGGTGTCCTCTGCTGCCATATATCCAGTGTAGCTGTATAAGTCCCTTTCAGTGGTGCTGTGTTGTCCTGCATCAGACCAGTGGTAGTCACAGTGGTATACGCTGCTGCTATATGTCCACTGCTGCCGTATAATAACAACAACCAAAAGTCCCTTACAGTGTTGTTGTGTTGTGCTGCATCAGACCAGTGGTAGTGTCCTGTCCATCAGTCATTCCAGTGACGATATGCACTGCTGTTATATGTCCACTGCTGCCGTATAATATTAATAACAACAACAACCACAAGTCCCTTACAGTGTTGTTGTGTTGTGCTGCATCAGACCAGTGGTAGTGTCCTGTCCATCAGTCATTGCAGTGACGAGGCAGTCACAGTGGTATACGCTGCTGCTATATGTCCACTGCTGCCGTATAATAATAATAATAACAACCACAAGTCCCTTACAGTGTTGTTGTGTTGTGATGTATCAGACCAGTGGTAGTGTCCTATCCATCAGTCATTCCAGTGACAATTTACGCTGCTGCTATATGTCCACTGCTACAGTATTATAATAATTATAACAACAACCACAAGTCCCTTACAGTGTTGTTGTGTTGTGCTGCATTAGACCAGTGGTAGTGTCCTGGCCATCAGTCATTCTAGTCATTACTTTGCCGCATATTGTCTTATATAACTTCCAAAAAATAATGGAGAACAAAAATTTGGAGGTTAAAATAGGGAAAGATGAAGAACCACTTCCTCCTAGTGCTGAAGCTGCTTCCTCTAGCTGTGACATAGACGATGAAATGCCATCAACGTCGTCTGCCAAGGCCAATGCCAAATGTGATAGAAGAGGGCATGTAAAATCCAAAAAGCCAAAGTTCAGTAAAAAGAACCAAAAAAAGAAATTTAAATCTTCTGAGGAGAAATGTAAACTTGCCAATATGCCATTTACGACACGGAGTGGCAAGGAACGGCAGAGGCCCTGGCCTATGTTCATGGCTAGTGGTTCAGCTTCACATGATGATGGAAGCCCTCATTCTCCCGCTATAAACATTAAAAGAGTTAAGCTGGAAAGAGCACAGAAAAGAACTGTGCGTTCTGAGATGGTATCACAAATCCCCAAGGAGAGTCCAAGTGTGTGGGCAGATGGGAAGAGGTGGCTCCTTCCACCATTGCACGCCCCCTGCAAGTGCTGGAAGGAGCACCCACAGTCCAGTTCCTGATATTCAAATTGAAGATGTCACTGTTGAAGTACACCAGGATGAGAATATGGGTGTTGCTGGCGCTGAGGAGGAAGTTGATGATGTGGATTCTGATGGTGATGTGGTTTGTTTAAGTCAGGCACCAGGGAAGACACCTGTTGTCTGTGGGATGAAGAAGCCCATTGTGATGCCTGGGCAAACTACCAAAAAAGCCAACTCTTCGGTGTGGAATTATTTATCCACAAATCCAGACATCAGCGGGGTAATTCCAAGTTGATCGCAGCATCAAATTTTTTAGCAGTTGGGTAAAACCATGTGCACTGCAGGGGGGGGGGGGGGCAGATATAACATTTGCAGAGAGAGTTAGATTTGGGTGGGTTATTTTTGTTTCTGTGCAGGGTAAATACTGGCTGCTTTATTTTTACACTGCAATTTAGATTTCAGGTGTTCAAACTGAAATCTAAATTGCAGTGTAAAAATAAAGCAGCCAGTATTTACCCCACCCAAATCTAACTCTCTCTGCAAATGTTATATCTGCCACACCTGCAGTGCAAATGGTTTTGCCCAACTGCTAACAAATTTGATGCTGCGATCAACTTGGAATTACCCCCCAGGTGTCAAGCCATTTGTTGCCTCTGTCAATCTATAATAAGTAGGGGTAAGGAAGTTAACCACCTAGGAACATCCTCCCTTATACGTCACCTGCTGCGCATTCATCATAAGTCAGTGTCCAGTTGTGAAACTTTGGGTAAGAGTGTAAGCAGTCCACTAACAGCTAAATCCCTTCTTCCTCCTGAACCCAAGCTCCTGCAAGCCACACCATCAACTCCCTCAACGTCAACTTCCTCCTCAGTCAGGAACGTCAGTAGTCCTGCAGGACATGTCACTGTCAAGACTGAAGAGTCCTCTCCTAACTGGGATTCCTCCGGACGATCCTTGAGTGGTACGCCTGCTTTTGCTGCCACCGCTGCTGATGTTGTTGCTGCCGGGAGTCGATCGTCATCCCAGAGGGGAAGTTGGAATACCACTTGTACTACTTCCAGTAAGCAATTGACTGTCCAACAGTCCTTTGTGAGGAAGCTGAATATTGACAGCAGTCATCCTTTTGCAAAGCGGATAACTGAGGCCTTGACAGCTATGTTGGTGTTAGACGTGTATCTGCCATTAGTTCAGTGGGACTTAGAGAACTGTTTGAGGTACTATGTTCCCGGTATCAAATCCCATCTAGGTTCCACTTCTCTAGGCAGGCGATACCGAGAATGTACACAGACATCAGAAAAAGAGTCACCAGTGTCCTACAAAATGCGGTTGTATCCAGTGTCCACTTAACCACGGACATGTGGACAAGTGGAACAGGGCAGACTAAGGACTATGTGACTGTGACAGCCCACTGGATAGATGTATTGCCTCCTGCAGCAACAACAGCAGCGGCACCAGTAGACGCATCTCGCAAACGCTAACTCGTTCCTAAGCAGGCTACGCTATGTATCACCGCTTTCCATAAGAAGCACACAGCTGACAACCTCTTACAGAAACTGAAGAACATCATTGCAGAATGGCTTACACCAATTGGACTCTCCTGGGTATTTGTGATATCAAACAATGCTATCAATATTGTGCGTGCATTACATCTGGGCAAATTCCAGCATGTCCCATGTTTTGCACATACAATTAATTTGGTGGTGCAGAATTTTTTGAAAAATGACAGGGGTGTGCAGGAGATGCTGTCGGTGGCCCAAAAAATTGCGGGCCACTTTCGGCATTCTGCCACTGCGTGCCGAAGACTGGAGCACCAGCAAACACTCCTGAACCTGCCCTGCATCAACTGAAGCAAGAGGTGGTAACGAGGTGGAATTCAACACTCTATATGCTTCAGAGGATGCAGGAGCAGCAAAAGGCCATTCAAGACTATACATCCACCTATGATATAGGCAAAGGAGGGGTAATGCACCTGACTCAAGCGCAGTGGAGAATGATTTCCGTATTGTGCAAGGTTCTCCAACCCTTCAAACATGCCACACGTGAAGTCAGTTCAGACAGTGCCAGCTTGAGTCAGGTCATTCCCCTCATCAGGCTTTTGCAGAAGCAGCTGGAGAAATGGAAGGAGGAGCTAATATGGAGCGATTCCGCAAAATATGTGGGACTTTTGGATGGAGCCCTTCATTCACTTTGCCAGGATTCAAGGGTGGTCAATCTGTTGAAATCAGAGCACTACATATTGGCCACCGTGCTCGATCCTAGGTTTAAAGCCTATGTTGTATCTCTCTTTCCAGCAGACACAAGTGTGCAGAGGTGCAAAGACCTGCTGGTTAGTAAAATGTCAACTCAAGTGGAACATGACCCGTCAACAGCTCGTCCTTTAATTTCTTCCACCACTGGGGCTGCAAGGAAAAGGATACGATTTCCTAGCCCAGCCGCTGGCGGCGATGCAGGGCAGTCAGGAGCGAAAGCTGACATCTGGTTCGGACTGAAGGACCTGTCAATGATTACTGACATGTCTACAGTCATTGCATATGATTCTGTCACCATTGAAAGAATGGTGAAGGATTATATGAGTGACAGCATCCAAGTAGGCATGTCAGACAGTCCGTATGTATACTGGCAGAAAAAAAAGGCCATTTGGATGCCCTTGCACAAACTGGCTTTATTTTACCTAAGTTGCCCCCCCCCCCTCCAGTGTTTAGTGCAGCCGGTAACCTTGTCAGCGATCGACGTAGGAGGTTACTTCCACTAAATGTGGAGAAGATGATGTTCATCAAAATTAATTATAAATTCCTCCGGGAAGACCTTTACCAGGAATTGCCTCCAGAATGTACACAGGGACCTGTGATGGTGGATTCCAGTGGGGACGAATTAATACTCTGTGAGGAGGAGGAGGATATACACAGTGAAAGGGGTGAGGAATCGGGGGATGATGATGAGGTCAACATCTTGCCTCTGTAGAGCCAGTTTTACAAGGAGAGATTGAGTGCTTCTTTTTTGGTGGGGGCCAAAACAAACCAGTAATTTCAGCCACAGTCATGTGGCAGACCCTGTCGCTGAAATGATTGGTTTGTTAAAGTGTGCATGTCCTGTTTATACAACATAAGGGTGGGTGGTAGGGCCCAAGGACAATTCCATCTTGCACCTATTTTTCTTCTTTGCATCATGTGCTGTTTGGGGACTAGTTTTTGAATAGTGCCATCCTGTATGTAACTGCAGTGCCACTCCTAGATGGGCCAGGTGTCTGTGCCACATACTTGTTTTGCTTAGCTTGGCCATCCAGCTACCTCATTGCACCTCTTTTTCTTCTTTGCATCATTTGCTGTTTGGGGCCTATTTTTTAAATCTGTCATCCTGTCTGCCACTGCAGTGCCACTCCTAGATGGTCCAGGTGTTTGTGCCGCACACTTGTGTCGCTAAGCTTGGCCATCCAGCTACCTCATTGCACCTATTTTTCTTCTTTGCATCATGTGCTGTTTGGTGACTAGTTTTTGAATAGTGCCATCTTGTCTGCCACTGCAGTGCCACTCCTAGATGGGCCAGGTGTTTGTGCCGCACACTTGTGTCGCTTAGCTTGGTCATCCAGCTACATCATTGCACCTCTTTTTCTTCTTTGTATCATGTGCTGTTTGGGGACTAGTTTTTGAATAGTGCCATCTTGTCTGCAACTGCAGTGCCACTCCTAGATGGACCAGTTGTTTGTGTCGCACACTTGTGTCACTTAGCTTAGTCATACAGCCACCTCGGTGCCACTTTTAGGCCTAAAAACAATATTGTGAGGTGTTCAGAATAGACTGGAAATGAGTGGAAATGAATGTTATTGAGGTTAATAATACCATAGGAGCAATATTACCCCCAAATTCTGTTATTTTAGCTGTTTTTATGTTATTTTCAAAAATCACCCAGATCCATAGCCAAAACACGAAAGGGTGGTTTTGGCAAAACCAAGCCAAAACCAAAGCACGAAAGTGGAATTAGAACCAAAACACAAAACACGAAAAGTGCCAGCCGCACATCTCTAATTCAGACTCTTGATTGATTGATTGATCATCAAAGACTTTGCTCAGCCCTGATGACCTTCATTTAGGAGGATCCAAATAAGATCACTCTCTACAAGACTTTTCTTAACAACTTTTTTTTTTTTGCTTTAGGAATTTTCACTACTGATAAAAAAAAAAAAAAAAAGGCCACTGAGCACCGCCACGGGTCAACCTTAGTTCCGATTGCAGACGCGCCAGTAGGTGTCCTCACATATGCTGGGCGGCCCCCAGAATGTGCTGAGATGAATGCAGATCTGGCTGCGTATGCAGCCATCTACGTTCATCTATGAATAACCCCTTAAATCAATAACTAATAATAATAACTACAATATATTCTCTTTATTGCTTTAAGTAGGCTGAGTTTGATCATATGTTGGAAAACACAGAGTTGCCATAATTAAACTTCCCCCTATTCATAGCCATCTGTATAGTAACTTGATCTAACAACTATAACGTCACCAAATTTTGTAGAAGACTAATTCTCCCTAACGACAACTTTTTACAGTATTTTTTTTCCAGAATTCTGCAAGTCCTAAGTAGACTCCCTACCAAATTTGATGACATTCTAATTATTAGAGCAAGCTATAGATGGCCCTGAATAGGTGAAGTTTAATTATGGCCATCCTTTGCATATATGTTATCTTAAGGCTTACATATACTTTATATTGATTTATTAGAATTTTTTGGAATGTATTTTACTTTCCTCCCATGTCTGCATTTGCAGAATGAAAGATAAATAATTATCTTTATCAAATCACAAAGGAATGTGCTGGGGTTGTGTAAGTAAATGTTAATAAATAAAACTCACTAAAAATAGTACTCATTGGATTTCATCAGTCCAAATGCTATTTTATTTTAAAAAAAAATTAATTTTCCATTTAAACACTGATCATCGTATGCAAATCTAGCAAATATTGACATAGTGTGGGAATATGCACTACTAACTTTACAGAAAACCTGCTGTCAGCTGATATTCCAGTAAATGTCAATCTAGACTTCAGTAATGCAAATAATGAAATAGTAAAGTGTATCTTTCAGTTGCATGCTCAAATTAGTTTAACATACTGCCATTTTCTCTGTACCGCTTATGACTGCAAGATTAGTTCAGTGATTACACCAGCTATATCATGTGTCCATGCAGATACATCACCGTCGGGTGGAAACTGTGGTGCCTGGCCCGGGCACAGGATACTTTGCCGCCTGCTGCAGGGAGCCCCAACAAAGGTAAGTAGCTTTGCTGCTTCCAGGAGGAGAAGCAAGAGAAGTATTACCCGTCCCTCCCTCACTCGCAGCAGCTCCGGGCCCCCTCCACCATCAGCGGCACTACCGATTCCACCCCTCCCCCTCCTGCGGCACCCCACGCAACCGCCACTCCCCCACCTGCAGTGGCTCCGGACCCCCTACCCCACCGTGGCACCCCTGCACCCGACCCTCCCCCACCTGCGACACCCCCGTAACCGCCCTTCTTCCACGCATGGCACCCCTGCAACTAGCCCTCCCCCACCCGTGGCAACCACACATCCGCCCCTCCCCCACCCTCTGCACCCCCGCACCCACCACTCGCCCACCCGCGGTGGCTCAGGACTCTCTCCCCCAACCATGGCACCCCCGGATCCCCTCCTCCATCCGCATATATCCCGCACCCGCCACTCCCCCAACCACAGCACCTACTAGGTAATTCATTGTGCCCTGCATGCGCTGTTCACGCTATCGCAAGGGGCTACAGCCCCTTTAATTATCGCATGCCCTTTGTCAGTGCAATATTCAAGCACTCACAAAATTATGATTGGAGGTTATACGCCATATAATAAAAATAAGGGTTAAGGGGACATAGCCCCTTGCGACGGTGTGAAGAGCGCCCGTAGGGCGCGATGAATCCCCTTGTGTATGTATATATATATATATATCTAATTTATTTGTAATACTATATTGTATTATATTACTATAATATATTATTAATAAGAAAAAAAAAAAAAATAATAATAATAATAATAATAATAATAATGTTAACTGCAGTGTTATTCTTTCACTGGGATTCCAGGATTGCCGACCATAAGTCTGCTGTGTTTATAAATGTTATAAGGGACTTTTTTTATATATATAAACCAACTGGTGTTCTAGTTTAGTGGACCTGTATTATTACACAGGAAAGTAATTCTAGATTTGCAGAATGGTTAACTTTGTGGCCTCACAGCATTGGGGTCACAATTGATGTATATCTGTGTGAAGTTTGTATGTTTTACATGTGTCTGCATGACTTACCTATAGCTCCCACAGTTTCCCCCAACACTCAAAAAATATTATGATTATTTGACCTTAGTATGTCAGTGTGTGTATTTGTATCAGCTAATACACTTTGTAAGCTCCACTGGGAGATAGACTGATGTGATTAATTAATGTTCTCTCCCTAGTATGTAGTCTATATGTGAAAGATAATAAATAATCATTAAATCAGTCATTATCCCACCTGCCATGCAGAGAAAAGTCCTGATACATCGACAAATATGTCAAACAGATGAAAGGATTGAATGAAACAGTTTCACAAAAACATTTGGCTGTCATTTTAAATTGCCTTTGATTTGCATTGCTAAGCCAATCCATTCAAGCTCCACGGTTAGTTGAGAACTCTGGTATACCATTAGTATGTTCTGCTGGATGAAAGCCAGGGCCGGACTGGCCATCTGGCACTTCTGGCAAATGCCAGAAGGGCCGGTGGCCAATGGGCTGGTCCAGCGGTCACTGAGACACGCTGCTGCTCAGTCCGGCCGCAGCATGTCTCAGCTGTCAGGAGAGCAGAGCGCCCGCCAGCGCGGCTGTGTCTGGCGCGGCTGCGTAAAGCGGACTTCAAACCAGCCGCCGGTTCGTGAGCCAATGAGAGCTCGCAGACCGGCAGCCAATCAGAAGCCGCCGGTCCGCGACCTCTGATTGGCTCACGAACCGGCGGCTGGTTTGAACGAAGTCCGCTATACGCCGCAGCGCCAGACACAGCCGCGCTGGCGGGCGCTCTGCTCTCCTGACTCACCCCCATCCCTCACAGCCCGGAGGAGCAGCAGCGGTAAGCAGCTGCAGCACTGGCTGCTGTGGGGACAATTGTATACCTGGCACTGTGGGGGCAATTGTTTACCTGGCACTGTGGGGGCATTTGTATACCTGGCACTGTGGGGGCATTTGTATACCTGGCACTGTGGGGGCAATTGTTTACCTGGCATTGTGGGGGCATTTGTATACCTGGCACTGTGGGGGCAATTGTTTACCTGGCACTGTGGGGGCAATTGTTTACCTGGCACTGTGGGGGCATTTGTATACCTGGCACTGTGGGGGCATTTGTATACCTGGCACTGTGGGGGCATTTGTGGATCTGTCACTGTGGGGGCATTTGTATACCTGGCACTGTGGGGGCATTTGTATACCTGGCACTGTGGGGGCAATTGTGGATCTGGCACTGCACTATTGGGGGCATATAATGTAAATTTCGGCTCATACCGGGTGCTATAATGTGAATTTTGGCTCATACTGTGTGGTATAATGTGAAAGAGGCACCAGTACTAGATAGTATAAGGGGTCCTACTATTGTGGTGCATAATGCGTATAAGGGGTGTATGGTGTGGTAAACTACACTGAAGGCCACGCCCCCTTTTTAGTGGCCACGCCCCCTTTTCCAGAGCGCACGCACCGAAGGCGCGCGCTTATTTACAAACTTCACATTATTTACAAACTTCACATTTCCATACCCCCACTTAAAAATTTCCACTTCAACCACTGGTTGTGTGTATTTTAATAGAAAATGATGTACGCTTGTATGTTGTTAGAATATTAATTATATTTGTAAGAGCACAGACTAATAAGTGGGAGGAGTCAGGAATAGTAAGGGGAGGAGTCACAGAGGTGGGCCTGTGTGCTTCAAAAATGCCAGGGCCTATTTTTAGTCCCAGTCCGGCCCTGATGAAAGCACTGCAGACTGGACAAACTACTGGTGTATGAAAGATAAAGGGGTAAAGTTTTAGCTTCTGCACCTACAACAAACTAATCTTGAGAGAAATTTATATTCTTCTTTATGTGTTAATCTGGAAAAACCATCAAGTGATTGTAACAAAAACAAACCTATATAAGAATGTAACATAATAAACTGACACTTGTGTGTCCCAGGGGCGGATTCCTGGTAGGCCGACATGTCTGTGGGGCCTGTTTTGTGTGCTGTCATGTGGCCCCCATCCCCCGTTGACAGGCAGCCCAACGCACTCATTACACTGCATTGTCCCCATTCATTCTGTTATTTCATCTCTGCAGTACAACAACTCTGCCATCCAGTGATGCTGCCATGGCTACATGGTATGTTATACTTCTTGTGCTGCCCATGTTGGGCCACTTGAACAAAATTTTACAGGGCCACTATTAGTTCCCAATCTGCCTTTGTTCTCGGACACAATTACGGCAAAAGATGCAATGAAGGCAGCAACGGCATACAAACAGGCCCTATGAAGAAGGATCCTGCCCCCCTTAACAGACACTCCACCCCCTCATCAGACCGCATCCCCATTAGGGCTGCTTCCATAAATGTACCGGGCAGGTTTTCAATCCCAATCTGCCCCTGTGTGTCCCCTACCCCATCAGTGTGTCAGACAAGGCTGAGCAACTTGCCTCATCTGCTTTGGTATACCAGGAGACTAAATGACAAAAAATGAGTTAAATATTTCCAGTGGACTGTGAAAACCCAGACACATGAGAAGATAAAGGTTAGAACTATGAGATCGGTATGTGATCTCAGAGGATGGGATGCCGGTGGTCACAATACTGATACCGGCACCCTGATGGTTACAATCCCGACAGGGGAGAGGTAAGTATTTAAACTAGTATTTTTAGTGCCGAAACTTAACCCACCTTTCCGCAGCCAAACCCTAATCTTCGCATCTGTACTTACCTTCGGGGTCCTGACCTGTTCTGGATTCCGGTGTCTGTGTTTTGACAGGTGTCAGGATTCTGGCATCAGTATTTTAACTGCCGGGATCCCGACAGCTGGTACAGTATCTCGATTGGTATGCGATCCTGATCAATGGAATGCTGGCGGTCACAATACAGATGTCAGCATCCCAATGGTCATGATCCTGACACAGAAGTGGTAAGTATTTAAACTCCCCTCCTCACCCTAACCATCCCTTACCCAAGCCTAACCCTTACCTCCCGATTAGTGCCTAACCCTAATATCCCTCATAGTCCCTAAACCTGGCCCCCCCTTTCCACAGCCTAATTCTACCCCCCGTTAGTGCCTAACCCCCCTCCCCACAACCTAATCTTAACCTCCCCCCATCACAGCCTAACTCTAACCCCTCCCCCAGGTGGCGCCTAAACCCCACCACA
Source organism: Pseudophryne corroboree (assembly GCF_028390025.1). Classification (NCBI taxonomy): domain Eukaryota; kingdom Metazoa; phylum Chordata; class Amphibia; order Anura; family Myobatrachidae; genus Pseudophryne; species Pseudophryne corroboree. Next base: position 652,469,827 of record NC_086446.1, on the reverse strand, counting down.
CAGCGAAACCCTAACCCTCCCAGCTATGCTTACATATAGGATTGTGGCTGCCAGGATTATGGCGTTGGGTTCCTGACCTGTTCTGGATTCCGGTGTCCGTGTTCTGACGGGTGTCGAGATTCCGGCATTGGTATTTCGACTGCCGGGATACAGACAGCCAGTATCTTCGCAATGTACCAGAACTACTGTATGTACTCAAGGGCCAAATACAATTAAAAAAAATGTATGCCATACAATATACTCTGTAAAGGGTCTCAAGATGGTAGTGGTAACAGAAAACCCTGGATTGCTGGATCCGGTCTCCGAGTTGCCAGTTGGATAATCTGTTGTAGGAGTATTAGCACACTGTAATGAAGAGTAGCTGTGTGATGGTCACCTATTTATTGAATGAGTGGTTTATTATACCTTCTGCTACTATAACTTCCCGTGATCACCATGCCTTGTAATCCACACTGCAGCCTGATCTGCTACAGTGTCTTTCCAATGCTCTTGCAATTTGAGCTCATAACAGCCGTAACCTTTTATTGACTTTGCTACAAACACTATTAATTTTTGTTTTGTTCCTATGTCTTCTTTCCATGAAGATGCATTGATTTGATCTCCAATGCTACTCAAAACCTCCCCGTTTTTAGTTACACGCCGAGTATAATCACAAGTGACAATAAATCAGCCTCTCAATCTGTTATTATTTAATTGTGCAGCTGCAGAATATAGTGGTTAAAGATTTTTTCTTCTTCTTTGCATGCAATTAGTCTTGTAACTACATCCATTAAAATTGATACATACATACTTCAATATCCTATAATTACCAGCATACAGTGTAATGTGTGCATTTAAACAAGAGTTATTTCTGTCTATCTGTAAGAATAATGTTGCGTTGCTCTGTTCCCAAGGAAAACCATCTAAGGTTACAAATGGGATACAGCATTGCAGTACATTGCTGCCAAGTTTAACTACAAAGATGTGTTTTTGTATCATTAATAACATCTGTATCCCCAAGCAAGTTGCATATAAACGTATTCTTCAAGTTGACAGCGCTGCTGAAAGACTGCCTTGATCTTCAATAAAATAAAGATTATTCTTTGATAATTTTTCTCAACAATTTAATTTTGCACTTTCCATTTCCACCTTTTGAAGTTTCTGTGTTATTTAATGAGATGGTTAAGTATGTTAGTTTGAATTTATTACCAATATTGTATTGTATCACAGTTTTATATATTATTACAACAACAGTTAAACTATTATAAGCCTGCTCAGATACAAATGTTTCATAGGAGCAAATGTACTAAGCTGTGGAGAGAGATAAAGTGCCAGCCAGCCAGCCAGCTCCTAACTGCAGTGTTACAGACTGTGTTTGAAAAATTAATGGAGCTGATTGGTTGGTAGTTTATCTCTAACCACTTTATCACTCTCCAAGATTTAGTACTTCTGCCCCTATGTATCTCTTGTGTAATCCACAAATTCAGTAGATAGGGAGATGGAGTTGATTACTGGTGTGATGTCCACTATGTTTCTATATAAATACATGTCCCATTCTCCAATTGTGGCCAGCAAAACACTTACATGTCCTTTTTTATTCTTCAGATTGCCTCCAGAAGTTTGAGTTTTCTAGTGATTGCTACTTGGTCAGGATTAAACTCTAGGGTTTGCAACCCCTAACTGGGCTATACAGTGGTGTGCAAATTACATGGGACAAAGCTATTTTTATTATTTCATATAATTATTTAAATTTGCAGACTTTCCTCACTGTCACTGGGGTGCCCTTCAGATGAACCTCCATCCATGTTGTCTTCAAATCTAGGTTTGGACATGCCTTATTACTCTCCACAGGAACTTATTTCTTGTTCTTTCTCTAAAGTTGTTGAGGCTATGATTTAATGAGCCACAGGTTCTCTCTCAGGATGAAACTTATGACACATACATCTTTTAGATGGTCAAGTTTGATCCTCTTGGTGCTCTGTCAGGGCCATGTCCAACCACACCAGTGTCCATCCCAGCACCTCGCTAATCAATTTACTCATTAGTAGTGGCAGGCTGTCTAATAACACTCCACCTTGCAACATTCTCGATGTCCTGATACAGAACACAATTACTTTGCACACCACTGTGGAAATCACAAAGATCTAACTATAACTACAGTATATTTTTGAAGGGGCAGACTAGATTGGTGAAGCGGTTCTTATCTGCCGTCAAATTCTATTTCTCTATTTTTTTTATGTTCTAATTGACCAGCCAGGATATCTGCTCAATCAGGTGCTGTAAAGCCCCGTACACACGGGGCAGATGTGTGCTGAGCGATCTAGCACAGATCGCTCAGCACACATCTCTCCTCCGCTCAGCACACAGTGCGATGTGTGCTGAGCGAGGGGGGGGGGGGGGGGGGTTCAAAGTGGGTGTGAAATGAGTGATCCGACTGGTGCCGGCGATAGCGACGCGTGGGAACGGCCATCTCTGTCGCCGGCACCCTACACACGGAGAGATCCATGCTTAATTTCTGAGCAATCTAGGGGGTAATTCAGACCTAATCGTAGCAGCAAATTTGTTAGCAGTTGGGCAAAGCCATGGGCACTGCAGGGGGGGCGGGGGGCAGATATAACATGTGCAGAGAGAGTTTGATTTGGGTGGGGAGTATTCAAACTGAAATCTAAATTGCAGTGTAAAAATAAAATAGGCAGTATTTACTCTGCACAGAAACAATATAACCCACCAAAATCTAAATCTCTCTGCAAATGTTATATCTGCCACATCTGCTAACAACTTTGCTGCTGCGATCAGGTCTGAATTACCCCTAATCAGATTGCTTAGAATTTAAGCACGGATCTCTCCTTGTGTACCCCCCTTTAGCTCTTTAGATGGAATCCTACTTGCAGTATATTTCTCTTACATCCTAGAGGATACTGGGGTTCCATTTAGTACCATGGGGTATAGACGGATCCACTAGGAGCCATGGGCACTTTAAGAATTTGATAGTGTGGGCTAGCTCCTCCCTCTATGCCCCTCCTACCAGACTCAGTTTAGAAAATGTGCCCGGAGGAGCCGGTCACGCTAATGGAAGCTCCTGAAGAGTTTTCTGCATTTATTTTATATGTTTGTTATTTTAAGGCAGGGCTGGTTGGCACCAGTCTGCCTGCTTCGTAGGACTTGGGGGGGGAATGGGCCAACCTCTTGAAGTGTTAATGGTCCCGTTCCCCACTGACAGGACACTGAGCTCCTGAGGGAACTATTCGCAAGCCCCACCACGGCGAGCGTACATTCCCGCAGAGCGCCACCACCCCTAACAGAGCCAGAAGAATGAAGAGTGGTGAGTACTAAGCCGGTGTCCCGGCTAGCATGTCACCGGCCATTATGGCGGCATGAGGGTACAGAGACGCAGGGCTTCTAACTGGGGCAGAATGCGACTCCAGACACAGTACACAGCTGCGTCTCAGTACACTGTACACTGTACCCACACTGGCAAAAACAGCCTTGAAATGGATTTCTCTCCATTTTAAGCACCAGATTACCTCAGCCAGTATAAAAAAAGCGGGACACCCGCGCACCATTGAAGGGGCGGGGTCTTCACTATGAGCGGATCCAGCAGCTCACCAGCGCCATTTTCCCTCTGCAGTGGATACAGACGCTGACTGACAGGGACGTGCAGCTCCTCCAGAGAGACTCCAGATTACCTCAACGTTACAAGGGGGTCATAGCAGGGGGGAGAGCGATCATTAGTGTACTAAGTCCCCTATCAGGGTACTTAGCCTGCGACCCGGCTAAGCTTGGCATTAGCAATAAGGGCGTGGTGGGGACTGGCTCCAAATAACTCTGTGTCTCCCTGAAGGGCTCTTTGTGGGTTAATTGTGGGTTAGTTGTGCTTATCCTTTTCCAGTGTGTTTGTGTGTGTGTGTGTGTGTGTGCAGTCACGTTTACATTATGTCAGGCAAAGAATGTGTACAGCGGAGTGTTTCTCTTCACCAGGGGGCTCACTACTGGGTACTCAGGGCAGTGCACCTTCCCAGAATAGTGGGGCTGAACCGGAATGGGTTAATTCCATTAAGGGAATGATCTCAAATATTTCTACAAAACTATCCTGCAATGAGAAAGAGACGCAATACTTAAGACAGACACTGGATGAGTTTATGAATTTAGACTCAGTCTCAATTCCCTCCCATTTGTCTGCAAAAGCAATCTCTGGCCCATATCCTGCAGTCTGACTCTGACACTGATGGGTCAGACATGGAGGAGGGTGAGGTGGATTTGGAGGGGGGGGGATGCTACTCTGTCACAGGGAATAGAGGCTCTTATAGAAGCTATCAGAGATGTTCTGCAAATTCCTGATAAGGTGTCAGGAGAGTGAGGAATTTTATTTTAATGTAAAAAAGAAGTCCTCAGTCACTCTTCCTGCATCAAAGGAATTGAATACCCTGTTTGAAGAACCGTGGGTTAATCCTGAAAAGAAATTTCAAATCCCTAAAAGGTTGCTCTCATCTTTTCCTTTTCCTCTGGAGGATAGGAAAAAATGGGAAAATACACAGATAGTGGACGCATCACTCTGTAGGCTGTCACGAAAAATTGTATTGCCTGTCCCTGGTGCAGCCTCCCTAAAAGACACGGCTGAACGTAAAATTGAGACTACACTCAAATCATTGTACACAGTTGCTGGGGTGGCCCAGAGACCCACTATTGCATGTGCGTGGATCACAAAAGCCATTGCTAAATGGTCAGGTAACCTAATTGAGGGGTTAGATTCCTTATCTAGGGGGGATGTTGTTTTACTCCTGCAGCATATACGGGACTCTGCGAACTTTATGGTGGAAACCATAAAAGAGATTGGTTTGCTTAATGCACGCACCACCGCTATGGCAGTGTCAGCACGCAAGGGCTTGTGGCTATGCCAGTGGACTGCTGATGCGGACTTCAGGAAAGGCATGGAAGGCCTACCATTCACAGGAGAGTTCTTGTTAGGAGACGAACTAGACAAATGGATCTCCAAAGCTACAGCGGGTAAGTCTACGTATCTTCCTTCCGCAGCTCCCCAGCCAGGAAAGCTTATTCAGCTTCAAATTTACAGTCCTTTCGGACAGCCAAGTTTAAGGGAAAACCCAGAGGTGTTTCTACGGCCTCCAGAGGCGCAAGAAGTAAACCAGGCAAACCAGCAACTGCAGGTGCTTAGGAACAGTGCTCAGGCTCTGCTTCCTCAAAGCCTTCACCATGACGGTGGACCGCGATGCCTGGAGGACTGTCACGTGGGAGCCCGACTAAAATTCTTCAGTCACATCTGGTCAAGTTTGTGCCGGGATCCCTTGGTCATAGATCTTGTTTCCCAGGGCTACAGACTGGAGTTTCAAGAGCTCCCACCTCACGGATTTTTCAAATCAGCTTACCAGCTTCACAAGAGGCACGTATAAATTTACAGCAGGCCATCCAAAAACTGGTACAGACTCAAGTCATTGTTCCAGTTTCACCTCATCTGCACAACAAGGGGTACTATTCCAACTTGTTTGTAGTACCGAAACCGGATGGTTCGGTATGACCAATTTTGAACCTCAAGTTCTTGAACCCGTTCTTAAGAGCAGTGATCTCAGGTCTGGAGGAAGGGGAATTCCTAGTGTCTCTGGATATCAAGTATGTGTACCTTCACATTCCGATCTGGCTGCCTCATCAGGCTTATCTACGGTTTGCACTGCAGGACTGTCACTACCAGTTCCAGGCCCTGCCATTTGGTCTCTCCACAGCACCGAGGGTGTTCACCAAAGTGATGACAGAGATGATGTTTTTACTCCACATGCAGGGAGTGAACATAATTCTGTACCTGAACGATCTTCTGATAAAGGCGCCGTTCAGGGAGAGGTTACTGGGCTCTCCTCTCCTATTCCGACTGACTCCGCACTGGGTGTCTGTCTCTTCTCAGTGACGCTGGGAGGAGGCGTGCCCCTGCAAGCCAGAGAGCTACTGCTGTAGCTCTGTAACTCTTCGTGCTTCTGCTCAGTGCGACTGTGTGTAAGGGGCAGTTGTGTATGAGGCAGAGCAGCTCAGATGGGGGGTCCCTTGAGACAGGAGGGCCCAGGGTAGATACCCCTTGTGACCCCCCCTTAATCCGGCTCTGGATGGGAGGCGTGGCTCGGGTGGACTTCAAGTGGCAGAGAAGCCAGCATCCCTAAAGAGGAGTTGTGGCTGGCACTTCAGCATAGACACAGGAAGAGCTGATGCTTGAGGCCGACCCCCAGCAACCAGGGCCTTTCCCTAAAAGCGGCACACCAGTGGTTGTGGCTTCATGGGCATGAGACCATGCCCCTTTGTCGAGCACCTGCAGCATGCGTGAACACTCTAAAGTGCTGCACTAGGTATCACCACATCTGGTGTGCCACTGAGTACCACACCTAGGGGGGAGATTTATCAAACTCTCTGATTAAAAATTGGAGTTGTTGCTTATAATCAATCAGATAGCTATAATTTTCAGGAAAGCGCTAGATAAATGATAGGTAGAAACTGACTGGTTATGGGCAACACCTCCACTTTTTGTTTTTAGAAGATTTGATGAATCTCTCCTTTCATGATTGTTTAGAAACCAATTGCAGTGATTAAATGTCAGCTATATAGTGTGCATTGTTAATTACCATTGTTTAAGTAAAGGGGGGAAAAATGGTCGCTATCATTTTATTTTCAGGTTGAGGTTTTTTTTTTATGTATTCACTGATTTTTGTGAGTATTAAATTATATGTCCTGAATGACAAGTCCCCTAATATAAATAGAATACAGGAGTGACATAGATATACAGTATGTATAAAGTGCTGTGATTTATAACAAGGCGGACACCTGATGAACAGTATTCTAACATTCTCATTTACACTACAGCACTCATTGCCTTATACATAATTCATCCTAAGTAGGTAGAATTCCCCTGTTTAGTCTTTGCATTGATTGTGCATTCTTTTAGAACATTCAGATACATCCATTATTTGTAAGTCATCATTTATATTTCATTCCACTTTGCATTAAAAATGTTTCCACAGAAATATCGTCTAATTTTTAATGTTTCAGTTTATGAGGAGTATGGGACAATGATGGTCCTTCCGAGTTGATCGCTAGCTGCATTTGAAAGTTTGATGAGGCAAAAAAAAAGGCACTTCTGCGCATGCATATGTGGCGCAATGCGCACGTGCGACGTACTATTACAACGAACAATGTAGTTTCACACATGGTCTAGCGAAGCTTTTCAGTTGCACTGCTGGCCGCAGAGTGATTGACATGAAGTGGGCGTTTCTGGGTGCCAACTGACCGTTTTCAGGGAGTGTTCGAAAAAATGCAGACAAGCCAGGAAAAACGCAGGCGTGGCTGGGCGAACGCAGGGCGTGTTTGTGACGTCAAAACAGGAACTGAACAGTCTGAAGTCATCGCAAGCGCTGAGTAGGTCTGAAGCTGCACAAAATTATTTTGTAGCCACTCTGTGATCCTTTCGTTCGCACTTCTGCTAAGCTAAGATACACTCCCAGTGGGAGGTGGCATAGCGTTTGCATGGCTGCTAAAAACAGCTAGGGAGCGAACAACTCGGAATGACCACCAATATCTCCTATACCTATACCTGTTTTTTCAAAGCAAACATTTAAATGATGATACACCCTAGTTGCCCAATCTGTCACTCCAAAAATGCTACATATTTATCTGATAGTATGATGATTCTATTGTATGCAAAATTTTACCATTTCTGACTGAGACTTATATCACCTAACTACATTGTTTAGAGACTAGAGAGACACCTGTCGACAGAACGTTCACAAGTTGTTGGTGAGTTGAAGTCAGCTTTTATTTATATATCTATATCTATATGTCTATATCTATCTATATCTATCTATCTATATACAGTATATATCTATATACATATACATATATTTTGGTAAAGCGGTACTCCTCAGAAAGACCTGAAGTAAATATTAAAAGATCAATAGCCGGTGCCCTCCAAACTAAGCTGCATCAGTTAGAGCAACATAATATAGAATCCATACAAGGCGGCACTCAGAATAAATAGACCAGGCAGGTTTAGTGAACCAACGTTTCAATGCTCTATTCGCAGCATTTTCATCAGGGCGCAGAACAAAAGAGACATACAACCACTCGCCTAATATACCCGGTGGAACCGTCCATATCGCCGTCCGTGGCGTGCTCCAGCGCATCAAAGTGATGTCATCTGACACTCGATATGCCCGGGGACACAGAAGGAACCTCGTCCACGTGACCTATAGTAACCAATGAGGACAAAATATCAAGTAACCTAGCACAAAACAGTATAACAAAGCTAATCAAATTCTATCCTCTTAGATCAGCATTGAGCAAATCAAATGCAGTACAAACAAATAGGCAGTCTTTGCACAAATATAAACATACTATAAGCTTGGAAAGATATTATTAGGCAATAATAAACACGTTTGTACTGTGCTCCTGAAGTATACTAATTAAAGAACGATGAAGACTATGGAAAAACGCAGTGACTACTGCACAACCTGTCAGGAATGAAAAATACATTACAAAAAACAGGATAATCCCAAGTTCTCATTATGACCCCGTGGGGCAAGGGTACCCAATCTAAAATCCATTTGCTTTCTGCTTGTAGCAACATGTAGCAACACATTACCACATATGTGCAGATGCTGGATTAATATTTCCTTACCCATTTCCTTTTTCTAAGGGTGTTTCAACACTTATGGACCACCCTTTGTATGTATGTATGTATGTGTATATATATATATATATATATATATATATATATATATATATATATTAATGATGAGCGGGTTCGGTTTCCGAGAAACCGAACCCACCCGAGCTTTACCTTTTTTTACACGGGTCCGAGCAGACTCGGATCCTCCCGCCTTGCTCGGCTAACCCGAGCGCGCCGGAACGTCATCATCCCGCTTTCGGATTCTCGCGAGATTCGGATTCTATAAGCAGCCGCGCGTCGCCGCCATTTTCACACGTGCATTGAGATTGATAGGGAGAGGACGTGGCTGGCGTCCTTTCCGTTTATACGAGACACTACAGTTGATCTGATTGCTTTGCTTTGCTTGTTTATTTTACTATTGTGGGGAGGATTGGGGAGCAGCTGTTAGGAGGAGTACAGTGCAGAGATTTGCTGATAGTGACCACAAGTTTTTTTATCCGTTCTCTTCTCTGCCTGAAAAAAACGCTCCATACCATATCTGTGCTCAGTGTGCTGCATGATATATCTGTGCTGAGTGCTCACACTGCTTAATTGTGGGGACTGGGGAGCAGCTATAGCAGGAGTACAGTGCAGAGTTTTGCTGACAGTGACCACCAGTATACGTTTGTCTGCCTGAAAAACACTCCTGTGGCTTTTTTTTTATACTAGTAGTTTAGCAGTTTGCTGACAGTGTCCACCAGGTCCATTATACTGTATATAGCAGTACGCTAGGCCACTGCTGTACCTACCTCTGTGTCGTCACTCGTCATCCATAAAGTATACTATCCATCCATCTACATTGTATACCTGTGGTGGCTTTTTTTTATACTAGTAGTTTAGCAGTCTGCTGACAGTGTCCACCAGGTCCATTATACTGTATATAGCAGTACGGTAGGCCACTGCTGTACCTACCTCTGTGTCGTCACTCGTCATCCATAAAGTATACTATCCATCCATCTACATTGTATACCTGTGGTGGCTTTTTTTTTATACTAGTAGTTTAGCAGTCTGCTGACAGTGTCCACCAGGTCCATTATACTGTATATAGCAGTACGGTAGGCCACTGCTGTACCTACCTCTGTGTCGTCACTCGTCATCCATAAAGTATACTATCCATCCATCTACATTGTATACCTGTGGTGGCTTTTTTTTATACTAGTAGTTTAGCAGTCTGCTGACAGTGTCCACCAGGTCCATTATACTGTATATAGCAGTACGGTAGGCCACTGCTGTACCTACCTCTGTGTCGTCACTCGTCATCCATAAAGTATACTATCCATCCATCTACATTGTATACCTGTGGTGGCTTTTTTTTTATACTAGTAGTTTAGCAGTCTGCTGACAGTGTCCACCAGGTCCATTATACTGTATATAGCAGTACGGTAGGCCACTGCTGTACCTACCTCTGTGTCGTCACTCGTCATCCATAAAGTATACTATCCATCCATCTACATTTTGTATACCTGTGGTGGCTTTTTTTTATACTAGTAGTTTAGCAGTCTGCTGACAGTGTCCAACAGGTCCATTATACTGTATATAGCAGTATGGTAGGCCACTGCTGTACCTACCTCTGTGTCGTCACTCGTCATCCATAAAGTATACTATCCATCCGTCTACATTGTATACCTGTGGTGGCTTTTTTTTTATACTAGTAGTTTAGCAGTCTGCTGACAGTGTCCACCAGGTCCATTATACTGTATATAGCAGTACGGTAGGCCACTGCTGTACCTACCTCTGTGTCATCACTCGTCATCCATAAAGTACACTATCCATCCATCTACATTGTATACCTGTGGTGGCTTTTTTTTTTTTATACTAGTAGTTTAGCAGTCTGCTGACAGTGTCCACCAGGTCCATTATACTGTATATAGCAGTACGATAGGCCACTGCTGTACCTACCTCTGTGTCGTCACTCGTCATCCATAAAGTATACTATCCATCCATCTACATTGTATACCTGTGGTGGCTTTTTTTTTATACTAGTAGTTTAGCAGTCTGCTGACAGTGTCCACCAGGTCCATTATACTGTATATAGCAGTACGGTAGGACACTGCTGTACCTACCTCTGTGTCGTCACTCGTCATCCATAAAGTATACTATCCATCCATCTACATTGTATACCTGTGGTGCCTTTTAGTTGTGCGCATTAAAATATGGAGAACAAAAATGTGGAGGTTAAAAAAATAGGGAAAGATCAAGATCCACTTCCACCTCGTGCTGAAGCTGCTGCCACTAGTCATGGCCGAGACGATGAAATGCCATCAACGTCGTCTGCCAAGGCCGATGCCCAATGTCATAGTACAGAGCATGTAAAATCCAAAACACAAAAGATCAGTAAAATGCCTCAAAAATCAAAATTAAAAGCGTCTGAGGAGAAGCGTAAACTTGCCAATATGCCATTTACGACACGGAGTGGCAAGGAACGGCTGAGGCCCTGGCCTATGTTCATGGCTAGTGGTTCAGCTTCACATGAGGATGGAAGCACTCATCCTCTCGCTAGAAAAAAGAAAAGACTTAAGCTGGCAAAAGCACAGCAAAGAACTGTGCGTTCTTCGAAATCACAAATCCCCAAGGAGAGTCCAATTGTGTCGGTTGCGATGCCTGACCTTCCCAACACTGGACGGGAAGAGCTTGCACCTTCCACCATTTGCACGCCCCCTGCAAGTGCTGGAAGGAGCACCCGCAGTCCAGTTCCTGATAGTCAAATTGACGATGTCACTGTTGAAGTACACCAGGATGAGGATATGGGTGTTGCTGGCGTTGGGGAGGAAATTGACAAGGAGGATTCTGATGGTGAGGTGGTTTGTTTAAGTCAGGCACCCGGGGAGACACCTGTTGTCCGTGGGAGGAATATGGCCATTGACATGCCTGGTCAAAATACAAAAAAAATCAGCTCTTCGGTGTGGAATTATTTCAACACAAATGCGGACAACAGGTGTCAAGCCGTGTGTTGCCTTTGTCAAGCTGTAATAAGTAGGGGTAAGGACGTTAACCACCTCGGAACATCCTCCCTTATACGTCACCTGCAGCGCATTCATCATAAGTCAGTGACAAGTTCAAAAACTTTGGGTGACAGCGGAAGCAGTCCACTGACCACTAAATCCCTTCCTCTTGTAACCAAGCTCCTGCAAACCACACCACCAACTCCCTCAGTGTCAATTTCCTCCTTACCCAGGAAAGCCAATAGTCCTGCAGGCCATGTCACTGGCAAGTCTGACGAGTCCTCTCCTGCCTGGGATTCCTCCGATGCATCCTTGAGTGTAACGCCTACTGCTACTGGCGCTGCTGTTGTTGCTGCTGGGAGTCGATCGTCATCCCAGAGGGGAAGTCGGAAGACCACTTGTACTACTTCCAGTAAGCAATTGACTGTCCAACAGTCCTTTGCGAGGAAGATGAAATATCACAGCAGTCATCCTGCTGCAAAGCGGATAACTGAGGCCTTGGCAGCCTGGGCTGTGAGAAACGTGGTTCCGGTATCCATCGTTAATTCAGAGCCAACTAGAGACTTGATTGAGGTACTGTGTCCCCGGTACCAAATACCATCTAGGATCCATTTCTCTAGGCAGGCGATACCGAAAATGTACACAGACCTCAGAAAAAGAGTCACCAGTGTCCTAAAAAATGCAGTTGTACCCAATGTCCACTTAACCACGGACATGTGGACAAGTGGAGCAGGGCAGACTCAGGACTATATGACTGTGACAGCCCACTGGGTAGATGTATTGCCTCCCGCAGCAAGAACAGCAGCGGCGGCACCAGTAGCAGCATCTCGCAAATGCCAGCTCGTTCCTAGGGAGGCTACGCTTTGTATCACTGCTTCCCAGAATACGCACACAGCTGAAAACCTCTTACGGCAACTGAGGAAGATCATTGCAGAATGGCTTACCCCAATTGGACTCTCCTGGGGATTTGTGACATCAGACAACGCCAGCAATATTGTGCGTGCATTACATCTGGGCAAATTCCAGCACGTCCCATGTTTTGCACATACCTTGAATTTGGTGGTGCAGAATTATTTAAAAAACGACAGGGGCGTGCAAGAGATGCTGTCGGTGGCCCGAAGAATTGCGGGCCACTTTCGGCGTTCAGGCACCGCGTACAGAAGACTGGAGCACCACCAATAATACCTGAACCTGCCCTGCCATCATCTGAAGCAAGAGGTGGTAACGAGGTGGAATTCAACCCTCTATATGCTTAAGAGGATGGAGGAGCAGCAAAAGGCCATTCAAGCCTATACATCTGGCCACGATATAGGCAAAGGAGGTGGAATGCACCTGTCTCAAGCGCAGTGGAGAATGATTTCAACGTTGTGCAAGGTTCTGCAACCCTTTGAACTTGCCACACGTGAAGTCAGTTCAGACACTGCCAGCCTGAGTCAGGTCATTCCCCTCATCAGGCTTTTGCAGAAGAAGCTGGAGACATTGAAGGAGGAGCTAAAACAGAGCGATTCCGCTAGGCATGTGGGACTTGTGGATGGAGCCCTTCATTCGCTTAACCAGGATTCACGGGTGGTCAATCTGTTGAAATCAGAGCACTACATTTTGGCCACCGTGCTCGATCCTAGATTTAAAACCTATGTTGTATCTCTCTTTCCGGCAGACACAAGTCTGCAGGGGTTCAAAGACCTGCTGGTGAGAAAATTGTCAAGTCAAGCGGAACGTGACCCGTCAACAGCTCCTCCTTCACATTCTCCCGCAACTGGGGGTGCGAGGAAAAGGCTACGAATTCCGAGCCCACCCGCTGGCGGTGATGCAGGGCAGTCTGGAGCGAGTGCTGACATCTGGTCCGGACTGAAGGACCTGCCAACGATTACTGACATGTCGTCTACTGTCACTGCATATGATTCTCTCACCATTGAAAGAATGGTGGAGGATTATATGAGTGACCGCATCCAAGTAGGCACGTCAGACAGTCCGTACGTATACTGGCAGGAAAAAGAGGCAATTTGGAGGCCCTTGCAGAAACTGGCTTTATTCTACCTAAGTTGCCCTCCCTCCAGTGTGACTCCGAAAGAGTGTTTAGTGCAGCCGCTCACCTTGTCAGCAATCGGCGTACGAGGTTACTTCCAGAAAATGTGGAGAAGATGATGTTCATTAAAATGAATTATAATCAATTCCTCCGTGGAGACATTCACCAGCAGCAATTGCCTCCAGAAAGTACACGGGGACCTGAGATGGTGGATTCCAGTGGGGACACTGATCATAGATGTGCTCGGTGGCAATGTTTTTGCAACCGCCAAGTAGCTCTCTGCTTACGCAACCTAGCTGTGCTGGCAGACGGCTACCCGCCGCATCCCAGGTCACAGTGACTGTGTGTGACATCACGCAGCCACCTTGGCCCGCCCCTGCAACGCTATTTGCATGCCCCCTCCCGCTCCGTGACCACCTCTGCCTGTCAATCAGGTAGAGGTGATTGCAGCCTTGAGATGGGCTGCCTGGGGTGCACACAAGCAGTGCACCCACTGCATGAGCGCACTCCCCAAAGTGCTTCAGACTGCAATCGATGCCGCTGCAGCGATCCTGTCTGAAATAGGCCCTAGGGCCCTTATACTCCTGGGGCCCTTGAGCTACTGCCCATTTAGCACATACGAAAAGATAGCCCTGCAGCTCACCGCACTTAACTGGTTCTAATAATATAATGGTTTTGGCCAAGACTGTCGACTACCCTAAGATGACATTGATGGCCTATTAAAGCATTTTTCAGTTACTTGATTGGTGAGTGCCCTCATTTGTTCTTACTGACTAAAACCATGATATATACCACTGTGTAAATGGGTATAAATAAACATGGTTGGTGGGAGTGGGGTAATCAGAAAATGAGCAGATGAGCGATATTCATAGTGAAACAAAGCTGGCTACACACTATGGCAATTTCATTTGCAATCCAGTAGAGGAGTTGATTTTGTTTCCCCAGTGAATGCTCCCAATAATAGAGCTAAACTGGGTACACAATTGAGGGGCTCAGTGGAAAAGAGGCACATACCACAGCTACATGGATTTTGAATTGATGCTGCCATCAAGTAATTTCTGCCATCTAGCGTCAGCTCTAGGGAAGCCAATCATGGGCTTCTTTTTCAATCCCGGAACTCAAGATTGAAAAATGGTCAATCCCAAAATACCCGGGATTGGCTAGGAAAAAATAAGAAAAATAAATACTCACCCTCCTCAAGTCCTGCTGTCTGTCGGCGGGTCTGGGTGGCGGATGCGGGCATTCTGCCCGCCAGATCGGCTTGCACTGTGCTTGGTAGCATGACTTTTGACACCACGTCATGCTGTGCAGTGCACACAGCTGGAGACAGTGGAAGTTCGGCAACATCTGAGCAGTATGTTGAACCGGCTTAGACGCTGCCTGGCATTAAAGAAACAGCATTGGCCCAAATCCTGGGATTCGAAGCTCCAATGCCGGGATTCCATTTTAGGCCAAAATCCCGGGATCCCGCAATCTTAATTCCGGGATTGGCCACCCTAGTCTGCTCCACTAACTTTTGACATAGTGGCATGTGCCTAATTCTCACTAGCAGCAAAATACAAATTCCTAATATTATATTTCAAGACATAGCTAGTTGAAAAGGGACCCCAAGTAATTTTATGGCATGTGCCTCTTTTCCAATTAGCCCCTCAATTATCGAGACAATCATCCCATTATCAGGTTTGATTTCTGTGCAGTGTATAGGCTTGATGGTTTTGCAGAAATGCAAAAAAAAAAAAAAAAAAAGGGCCAGAAATGCTTGGGTCTGATTATCCGGTTCCTCAGAATTCCTGAATTATGTCGGCCACAATGTAACAATATTGTGTAGTTGTTACAAATGGAGAGTCTTCCTTGGGTTTAATCTGAAAACTCCAAGGATCTTCTGGCAGTGACCCCTGACCCCCCCAGGGTTGACTCCCATAGAATGTAACAGTAGGTCTTCTAGCCTATAAGAGCCGCTGTTCCCATAAGGCTTTATGCGCCTACCGGTACTGGGATGCCCACCAGGGCTAACACCACTGACGGTAGTATGAACTCAACCCCAGAGTGTCCTGAATAAATGCCGGTGTGAGAAAGAGTACGAAAGCAATAGAGGAGTTGGGAAGAGTGAGGCAAAGGGAAGGCAAACAATGGAGACAGGGCTGAAACTGAGGTATAAGCAAAAACAGGGAAATAAGACTGAGGGGTGGAAGACACAGAGCGAATAATAAACTAAAGAACCCTGAACCGGGGAGCTGCCTCCGAACTGGGAGGATTAGTAGCTTCTGAAAAACACTAGTGCACAGTGTACAGCAGAATTGAACCTAGTGCATAAAGTAGGAAATACAAAAAATTACTAAACAGACTCTGGTACTGAATAAAGGCTGGGCACAGGAACCCTGTCTGGAGATGATTGCTGACACACAGGAGAAGATATCCACAGACTGAGACTAGACCCAGTGTGTCAAGGGCTCCCACTGCAACTTGGAACTATAACCAGCAAGGAGTGAGGATCAGAGCCATAATATAAAGGAAGAATGAACCAATGAGCCACAACAAAGCCAGCCTCCTTTACTGACCAATTACCAGCAGCTGCGTTGCTGCACATCCACCAGCCCCTTGTGTGACTCCCACAGGAGTCTTCCAGCATCCCTGCTGCCTAGCAACCCTGGCCGCTGCATAAGCTCAGAGTCCAAGTTGCCATGGAGCCGGCAGCATGGGACCAGAAGTTTAGGAGTGCTTTGATTGCCTAACAACGAGCGGATGCTGGGAGCCTCACACCGCGGCTGTAACAGTAGAGTGTGGGTATTCCCAGAGGTGTAGCAAGATGTCATGGTGCCTGGAGCAAGGTATGTTTTGGCGCCCCCCTCCCCTGTACTGAATTGGGGGCATGGCCACCAGGGCCGGTTCTAGACCTTGTGGCATCCAGGACGAACATTTCCTTTGCCCCCCCCACACACACCCATAGGTCAACATAGTGTGCTTGGCAAAAAATAGTTGTGTGGCTTCATAGGGAAGGGGCGTGGCCACAGTTATGCCCCCTGTAGTTATGGACCCAGTAGTTGTGCCCCCAGTAGTTGTGCCACCTGTAAATTTGCCACCAGCACATGTGCCCCCTGTAGCTGTGCCTGGAGTAGTTGTGCCCCCAGTAGCTGTGCCCCCTCTAGATGTGCCCCATGTAGATGTGCCCCCAGTAGCTTTGCCCCATTTAGATTTGCCACAGTAGTTGTCCCCCCAGTAGCTGTGCCCCCTGTAGATTTTCCCCTAGTAGTTGTGCCTCCTGTAGCTGTGCCCAGAGTAATTGTGTCACCTGGTTTGTGCCCCCTGTAGCTGTGCCCCCTGGTAGCGCTGCTTACAAACACTAAAGATAACAACAACAAAAAACAATACTCACCTGCCCCGCTCCTGCTTCCCAACTGCTGCTGCCGCTGCTGCTGCTCCGTATCCGCAGTCCCTCTGAGTCTGGCCGCGTCTCCTCCCATCTGATGCCCGTGCATGTGAGGTCACAATGTCACAAGCAAGTCACAGAATGAGAAGGGAGGGAGGTAGAGAGCTGATACAGCTCATGCTCTTAGCTGTCAGTGACTGACAGCTGCGAGCTGCGTGCGGCCAGGCGGAGGTTCCGGCGGAGTCAAGCTGCGGCACCCTGTACTGTCTTGGGCGCCTGGAGCTCGAGCTCCACCGCAACCGGCCTCCCTATGCCCCTGGGCATTCCCTATATTCTGACTTTTAAAGGTGTTTTATATATGCACAAATCAAGAACAATGGTAAATGTAGTCAACTGAAATAAAGAGCTTTAGGAGGGTGTGTCGAGGAGGGTGTGCCCAACGACCATTTATGAAAAACAGTTGTAAGTCTTTTTTAGTAAAGTGATTTGGAGTTATGTTAGAAGTGAAATTATTTTATTGTAATGTTGAGCAGTGGCTTTTAAATTGGGAAAGTTGTGTGTAAGAGAGAAACTGGGGGACTTGGTGAATATACCGTACCTTTTAGGAAAACTGAAATGCAAGAAATACATTTTAAAGGGGGTTTCTGCCTAAAATGGAAATTACCTATATACAGTACTGTCTGTGAGCAAGAGGAAAAGTTGTAATCTGCTCTCTGGGCCGCATTTGCGGCGGGATGTCATGGAGTCCGAGATCGCCAGAAGTGCAGGATGCCGGACGACCTTAGACTTTTTTTTAAAGGGGCAATAACTTATTAACCACTTGCCTGGCATGGTCGCATCAATGTGATTTTTATGCTCTAAAATATTGAGCAAGTGTATATGTTTAGAGATTCCTGTTGAATCCTTTTTAGTTATTGGGAGAAAATATAACCCAAGGGCGCCTATTCCCCTATTGTTGTATATAAATATATATATATATATATATATATATATATATAACTAAAATCATTTGGGATAGTGTTAAATTCATGTTCTTCACCTAATTCACTCATAAAACCCCCCAACAATTTTGGAGCGGTTTTTGGCGAAATAAATCGTCAAGTGGTTAAGCATTGTTTTGCCAAGTGTTTGCCCCTTTAAAAGAAATGGGCTATAAGGGCAGTCCATTAGTAAGTGGAATCACACTCTGCTACATGAAAAGATCAATTTAAGATTTACTGATCCTTACTCACCAACATCTGGTGAGCATAAAATATATACAAATTATTTATTTATTTATTAACATTTACTTATATAGTGTTAGCTACTGGCAAAGAGGTAAGAGGGCCCTGCTTGCAAATGAACAAACTATGGAGAAATAGGAAACTGATACATGAGGATAAGTGTTTCAAATTGCAAAGCAGTCCAGCCAGAATGCAAATGTAAAAGGTTCTTGGTGGGCTATATGATCCAATCACAAAACAATATTGGGTTATGTCAGTGTAGAAAGAGAGCATATGTAAGTCTTGTGTGGACTGTGTAGAAGGGAAGGTAATGTGAGATTATATGAGTGGATATGATATTTGATAAACTGCCTGAAGAGGTGATTTTTCAGGGAATGCTTGAAAGGTTGGAAACTAGAAGAAAGTCTTGTGCATGGGAGGACATTCCATAGAGTACAGTAGGTGCAGCCCGGAAAAAGTACTGTAACCATGAATGAGACCGCACAACGCATGAGGATGAGAGACGCAGATCTTGTGTAGAGCGGAGAGGTTTGAGTTAGGAGATATTTTGAGATACGAGAAGAAAAGTATGCTGGTGCAGTTTGGTTAATAACCTTATGTAAGGACTGACCAAGGGAAGCAGCAGTAGAAGAACATTTTGCTAGGAAGATCAGTCTAGCCACTGCATACAAAATAAATATTTAAAGTCTATTAAAGGGAAGACCAGTAGAAGACTATTGCAATAATCAATGTGGGAGTTAACTAGTGCATGGTTTAAAGTTGTGCATACATACTACAATTATCGTCGGATTACCCAGATAATTGATCAGTAATCGAGCAGAATATGTTGATCAGTCTGTCATGCCACACTGTCCAGCATGTCCATCCGATGTGATATTTTCTCAAAGTCGCATGCTTCGAGCAATGTATGCCCTGCCACAGCCGACTGACAATTCCCATGTTCCTGATACAGTATTTGCAGGGTCTGAGGCTGTCAGATAAAATGACTGTTGGTCTGACAGACATTTTATCTGCACGTGTATGCATAGCCTATGATATGGATGAATTCTGGATATGTTTCTTAGATGTATGTAATATGGATACAGATTAAATGTGGGGAGCAAAGTATGGTTCTGAGTCAAGCATAACATCGAGGCAGTGAACTTGCGGGGTAGGCATATACTAAATTACTTTTGTGTTGTAAACAGAAATAGAAGTGGATAAGGCATAGGTTCTCAAACTCTGTCCTCAGGACCCCAAACCATGCATGTTTTCCAGGTCTCCTCCCAGAATCCCAAGTGAAATAATTAGCTCCACTTGTGGATCTTTTATAATGTTAAAATGAATGGTGCCAGACACTCTCCTCCAATGATAGGAAAGAGATTACAATTCCTCAAAACCTGTATCATCAATATTACACCATATATTTATCTCCTCTTCTATACTGTATGTATACCACATTGGAGTATTCAGAAGTATCCCAGATGGGAAGGTTATATTCTGATTAAATCTGATGTACAGTAGGTTGGGATGCCATTAATTTCCCGAACAACGGGATCCCAGCCGGAATCCCGACAGCAGGGGAAATGCCCAGTATTCCCACTCGGGTGGTTGTCACAGGGACGTGCGGTGAGGTAAATGGCTGAGGCTAGTACCCCGGCCAGATTTACACCCAATATCTGAGCCACAGGCACTGTACACAGGTGCAGCAGTATGAACACCTGGAAATTTGGTGTGTTGATCAGAGATGTGTGGAAAAGGTGGGTAGGGGTGGGGGGCACTGTCTCTCCTGCCATAGACTTTTTGCTCCAGAGGTTTGAATATAAAAATGATTATAATAATGCAAGGAAGATATTTCTGTTACATTCCTTGTATTTTTCATACACTTTATACCAGGCATGTCCAAACTGCGGCCCTCCAGCTGTTGTGAAACTACATATCCCAGCATGCCCTGAACCAGTTTTGCTGTCAGAGAATGCTAAAGCTGTGTCAGGGCATGCTGGGATGTGTAGTTTCTCAACAGCTGGAGGGCCGCAGTTTGGACATGCCTGCTTTATACAGTCAAAACGCTGCCTCGCCCCACCGCATGTCCCCACACACCACCTCGACCACCAGAGAAAAGGTGAGAAAGAGAGAGGAGGGACACATAGGAAAAGAAAGGAGGGGGGGGGGATTTCATAAGAATGGAAATACAGTAGTAAAAATATGCTGTCACGCACTGAATCAGTGTCAGCTACCTCATGGGTCAATGCCTGCAGCTGCTTTGTGGAGCCGGCAGTGCTGCAGATTGTGCCAGTGTTCCAGGAGCTCCTTGCCATGGCAGGGATAGAACAGGTGAGGCAGGGAGGGCAGGAGCAGCATAGTGCAGGTGCCGTGCGCTGGGCATCATTAGATGACTTCATCTGTGACAGGAGTTATTGATGGAAAAGTGGTTACCGGAGTAGGTGTTGATATCGGTGTTCGTACCTGAATTCTTCACCCGGAATCACTTCTTATTCCGAATCAGCTGCTGGTAACCTAGGCAGAGGAACAAGGCACCCCAAACCCAGTGGACCCAAAAGGCAAATCACCACACGTTAGGACGGTGACAACGAATTTATTATACTGGATCAGGAAAGTGGTCACCGCTATTGCTCTTAACTTGGTATTAGAAACAAAAGAATAATACCGTTCACAATTTCATCATAAGGAATACAATCTGTACATATATTAGTACATATATAACATCAACTTGGAGCAATTAACATTTAAATGACATTTACTGACAATTATCCCCGGTGACTCCAAAAGGTCTCTGTTACTCAGGATTTGCTCTGGCTACAATTAGTGTGGTTAGTCTTAAAATCGTATCCAATCGTTAACTAATCCGGTTTAGCATAAACTATATAAAACTTTGATTATTCCTCCAGCAAAGTTAGTGGTGAGTCATGCGAAAGATTACAGTTCACAGCAAGCAGATTATTGGGAGTAGAAGAAAGAAACGTACAAACTGCAAGCAATATTCAATCAATACGGCAGGCATGCATAAGCTGGCAAGAGGAGCAAGAGTCTAGTATCATGCAAGTGGTGGAGCTCAGCAGTAGGTAGCAAAGATAAGCATGTTTCAAACACAACAATGCGGTGAAGCGAAGTTAAATCCTGGCTTTAAGGAATATTGTGGTGTGCTGACTAACGGTATATTGAAACAGGGATGACGATGTCTCTCTCTCTCTCTCTCTCTCTTCCCCTTGCTCCCGTATCTCGATTAGTGAGTGACAGCAAAGTCTGATTTAGGGTCTCGCTGTGCTAGCTACCTTGGGGCAAGGTTCAATTGCAATACATGAAATTCAGATGGCTCCTTTTATATTTACTCGTGTAAAGAAAGAGATCCTTCACTATTTCGCACACTGGGACGGTACAAGGTCTCCCTCTCTCTCTCCCTCTAAATCTGTTAGTTATAGCAGGGGAAGGCAGGGGAACTGTTATTACTGATAGGAGGCAAGGAGTACCGGTCCTTTCTATCTGACTCTGTGGTGGTACAATAGATAAGGGGCTGTGTACCTGTGATCCACGACGGTTCCCTTCAGCTATTTTAAGACGGCTGGTGGCGATCGAGTCCCAGCTCCCTGAGTTGTCGTTGGCAGCCCTCCTCAGCCCAGTCAGACTGACGGCAGTTTCCCTCAGTGTCTGACAGCTGAGCTGCGGTGGTCAGTTCCTGGCTCCAGTCTCAGCGGCGTCTCCGGCTCCTTCTGGCTGCGGCCACTATGTGTCCTCTGCGGCGGCTGGCGGGTCCTCGTTCAGCGGCGGCTGGCGGGTCCTTGTTCAGCGGCGTCTCCGTCTCCCTCTGGCTGCGGCCACTATGTGTCCTCTGCGGCGGCTGGCGGGTCCTCGTTCAGCGGCGGCTGGCGGGTCCACGTTCAGCGGCGTCTCCGGCTCCTTCTGGCTGCGGCCACTATGTGTCCTCTGCGGCGGCTGGCGGGTCCTCGTTCAGCGGCGTCTCCGTCTCCCGGCTCTCCACAGCGCTTCCCTCAGCTCGGCTTCCTCTTCCACGCGGCAGCTCCCACCAGTCTCAGAGTCTCCTCAGCGCTGCCAACGGCTCCCCCGCGGCTCACCTTAAATATCTCTTTTTTTTCAAAACCCCGAATGCTTCCCGCTCTGAGAAACAGCGATCAGAGATCCCCAGGTCCTTGTGCCCCCGGTGTTTTGGGGCTGCAGTTCACAACATCCGAGGACGGGGTAGAGAGGGTATTAACCCCTTCCGTGCTACTGAGCTCATTAAGGGCTAATGGGGTAGCATATAGATATATCAGAGTATCACATATCTCCCTGCTAAAAAACATGCGTGTCCCCACGCAAGGTCATCAAGGGCAAAAGTTCTGAGCAACAGTTCCACAACAACTCGATAACCTAGCAGAACAATAATGATAACAAGCAGCATACTCTAAGCAACTGTTCATACATCACATACATTTCCAGGGTTCATTATGTACAGGTATCTTTGTAACAACCTCAGATAGGAATACATTTTGTGTTAACACCTTTCAATCGCGGTACCGAAGAGGTAATATACCTCTGGTACTACGTTCGGGCCTCTTGGGGTTTGGGGTATGCACCCCGTCGGCCGGTTCAGGGACAATACAAATTGGGTCATCACCTTCGATAAATTTCTTTTCCCTGGGTCTTGGGGCAATTGGGTTCACAGCATTCAGGACTGAGCTATCCAGGAATAGTAAGAGCTCAATGGGATCATGGAATGGGATGCCCCCTGGGGTTCCCCGCTCCTCTGCCAATGGTGAGTCTCTTTCTGCTGCCGGGACTTCGACCATACAAAGCTTCAATTGGTCACGAGGACAGTAGTCAGATGTCCATCAGGCCTTCGGATCTGGTAGGTATAAAGTCCATCAGCAGGAATTTTGACAATTTCATAAGGAGCATCCTCCCACATGACATCGAGTTTGCTCATCCGGTGATTTTTCTTTTTCCACACCTTATCTCCAATCTTCAGGGGTTTTGGCTGGGAATTTAAATTATAATTTTTCTCTTGGCGGCGGTGTACCATCTCCATTCGTTGTTCCACCAGTTGTCGGGCAGCTTCAATCCGTTGCTGATGCTCTTGTACCCAGTCGTTCTGCAGGAGATTAGATTCGTCCGATATTATCGACAATTCTAGGTCTTTTGGAAGTTTGCCTTGCCTCCCAAACATTAAATAAAATGGAGTGAATCCTGTAGAGCAATGTTCAACGTTGTTATAGAGGTATGTCAGTTCCTGCAAATGAGTGGGCCACTGCGTCCGTCTCTCTACCGATAAACTCCGGAGCATTCCAATCACGGTTTGGTTGGCTCTTTCGCATAAACCATTGCCCTGTGGGTGGTAGGCAGTAGTTCGCAGCTTCTTACACCCATACAAAGAACAAAGTTCCTGAAATAATTGGGATTCGAATGCGGGACCCTGGTCAGTCAAAACTTGCTCCGGATAGCCGTAAGGACGAACAAAGTGTTTAAGGAACAGCTCAGCAGTTGTTTTAGCTGTCAAGTCCTGGGCCGGTACCACCACCAAGAATTTGCTATAGTGATCCGTGATAGTCAGGGCATACTGGAACCCAGCGGAGCTATGCTCGAGTTTTACATGGTCTAGGGCTACAAGTTCGAGTGGGCGAGTGCTTTGAATCGGATGCAGAGGATCTTTTTGGGTAGGATCAGCTGGTCTTTTTAGACTGCATGTCACACAACTCCTGCACCACTCTTCGACATCAGCTCTCATGCCAATCCAGAAAAATCTCTGTCTAAGTACTGATTCTGTCTTCTGGGTGCCAAAGTGTCCCGACTGGTCGTGATAGGCAGATAATATCAGATCAGTCTGTTGTCTGGGTATTATAATCTGAGAAATAGGTTGATGAGTACCCGGATCAAGGCTGGTGCGGATAACAAGGTCCCCTCGGAGGCTAATTCGGTCTCGATGGCGTAATAATTTGACCAATTCCGGATCAGCATTGGCTCTTTGTGTCTTGGTTAGCTGTTTCTTTTGTTGAATAAGATCAATCAGGCTCTGTACCACAGGACTGGCTCTTTGTACTTGTGCCCAGTCAACATCAGGGGAAGCACTGACAGAATTATCAGTTCCAATATTTCTAGTGGCAGTGACAGGGTCTGAATGGATGACTTGTTTCCGTGTACTCAGAGGTCGGAACAGGGGTGTTTCGATGTCTTCAGTCCAGTCTCGCTCTTCTTCCGCAAGGTCCGTAGTCGGTAAGCGGGACAGCGCATCAGCATTTCCATTTGCCTTACCGCTCCGGTAAGATACTGTATATCTGAAGTTTGCCAATCGTGCCAGCCATCTTTGTTCCAGAGCTCCAAGGCGGGCAGAGGATAGGTGGGCCAGCGGATTGTTGTCTGTAACAATCACGAAAGGCGTGGCAGTCAAGTAATTCTTAAATTTTTCGGTTACGGCCCATATGAGGGCAAGGAGCTCCAATTTAAAGGTGCTGTAATTCTCATTGTTCCTTTCTGTCTTCCTTAGACCTCTGCTGGCATAGGCTATAACCCTTTCCTGACCGTCCTGCAGCTGGGAGAGTACAGCTCCTAATCCGTGATGGCTGGCATCAGTGTGCACCTGAAACGGCTTTTCATAGTCAGGGTAGGCCAGGATTGGAGCCTCTGTTAGAGCTGACTTTAGCTGCTCAAAAGCGTTCTGTTGCTCCTCTGTCCATGCGACCAGGGCAGTACTCCTTCTCTCTTGCCCTGACCTGCCTCTAAGTAACTCATGAAGCGGAGTAGCTATTTTTGCGAAGTGCTGGATAAAACGGCGGTAATACCCAACGAAACCAAGGAAACTACGAACATCTTTAACAGTACGAGGACTAGGCCAATCCCGCACCACTCGTATCTTCTCGGGATCGGGCTTTACTCCTCCGGAACTAACAATGTGACCCAGGTACTGCACACTTGGTTTTAATAGGTGACACTTAGATGGTTTTAACTTTAGTCCGCATTTAATCAATTGGGTGAAGACCTCCTCCAGATGTTCTATATGCTCGTCATAAGATTTTGAAAATATGATAACATCATCCAAATATAGCAAGACCATCTCGAAATTTCGGTGTCCTAAACAATGCTCCATGACTCGCTGGAAGGTGGCCGGAGCATTGCACAACCCGAACGGCATCCGATCGAATTCGAACAGGCCCATAGGAGTCGTAAATGCCGTCTTTTCCCGGTCTTCTGGAGCCATTGGGATTTGCCAATACCCGCTGGTCAGGTCAAGAGTTGAAAAATACCGAGCCGTTTTTAATGCTGTCAGTGATTCTTCTATTCTAGGTAGAGGATAGGCATCTTTGTGTGTGGCCGCATTCAATTTCCTATAATCAACGCAGAATTTGAGACTGCCGTCCTTCTTCCGCACAATTACTAACGGGGCCGCCCATGGACTGTGGCTCTCCCTGATTACACCAGCTTCTTTCATTTCATTAATCATGGTCCTCACCGGTTGATACATAGCTGGCGGTAGAGGTCTGTGTCTTTCCTTGACTGGGGGATGGGTTCCAGTTGGTATATGGTGCCGGACCCCTTCAGCCTTTCCGAAGTCTGATGGAAATTGGCTGAATGCGTTGGCATTCTTGCGCACCACCTGCAGTACACCTTCTCGTTGACTCCCTGTAGTATCTGGGCCGCCAATCTGGATGTCATTCCACCAGGGAGTCTCACCGGGTGTCATACTGGTTTGACTGACTGCAGCTCCCTCCGAAACTCTGGGTAGGGCCTCACCGATGACATCTTGAAAATCAACCATCACCACACTAGCCACGGTACAATGCCGGAACAAACGGATTGGATAACTATGAGGATTCAAAATCCTGACTGGTACTCTGCCTCTTGTTACAGTGGCAAGGGTTCGGGCCACCGCGAACAGCTGCTGCCCATCGAAGTCACAGGGTTCTAGGATTGCCTCATAATCTCTTCCCCCAGGGCCGATCCTTGCCTTGCACCACACCACGTGCTCAGAATTGGGTCTAAGAATAATATGTTGACGATCGGCGATCCTTGCCTTTCCGACTTCTCTCTTGGCATTGGTGAACCTCTTGTGCCCTTCGAGCAACCGGACCATTTGCTGGAGAGTCTTCCTCTCCTTCGGGGCAGCAGATCGCATTTCCAGTTTAAGAGCTTCCACTAATTCGTCTGGGCAATTCTGCAGAACGTTCATTCCAAGGATAACCGGGGGAAGATGCTGGTTGTACGTAGTAGTGACCAAACACCCTTGTCGTTCCAGCGTAGCTTTGCCGATAACGAGATTAGCTTCCCAATAGCCGCGGAACTCGATTGGCTGTCCATTACTGGCCAATAGATGCAACCAAGTGTTTGGTGGAGTCACAATCTCAGATTCTTCCCAGTGTTTCTGGAATTCGGCCAAATGGATTGTCGTCACCTGCGATCCTGTATCTAGAAGAGCGGGCACTTCTACCCCATTAATTCGGATCTTCAGGTGGGGACACTCGCCAACATATTGAGGCCACCACCCTGGCTTCGATGGACCTACTGCTGCATCCCCTCCCGAGGGTCGGTCCCTTGCCTCGGGGTCGAATCGTTTAAAGGACCATTAGAACATCGCCGTTCGATGTGCCCACTTTGATTACATCTTCTGCATATAGGCCTTCCTTGATCATCAAATTGATCCGTGGGACGCCGCCCCGATTCTCGTGGCACCTCCCATCGTGATCGCCCTCTTCTACCTTGGTCCCGACGCAAACCTTGGTGCTTAGCTTCTGCTTGCTCCAGTCGTATTTCCTTCAGCTCTTTCATCATCTCATTAACAAGGCTGGTGAGAGCTCCCATTTGGTCTGGACCAGCATGTGATTGTTGACTGACGGTCCCTTTATAGATAAAGGATTCAGCCATAGGGCTTAGTTGGGACTCCCCCGGCCCTCTCCCCTCAGATGGTCCCACCACCGCCACGTATTCTCCATCTGTGTTTTGGTTTAGACCTAAAATGTCCATCATATCCTCCTTAAATTCAGCGAAAGTGCAGAGAGGGTTCTGACGCTTCCACATTCGCAACTGTGCTTTTGTCGCTTCTCCTCTTGCTCCTTCAATAAGTAAATTAATCATAGTCTCCTCTGTTTGTTCCGTTTCTCGAGGGTCTCTGACCTGTATTGCTCGCCTGGCTTCTTGTAGGCCCACTTGTAGGGAAACAAAAGAATAATACCGTTCACAATTTCATCATAAGGAATACAATCTGTACATATATTAGTACATATATAACATCAACTTGGAGCAATTAACATTTAAATGACATTTACTGACAATTATCCCCGGTGACTCCAAAAGGTCTCTGTTACTCAGGATTTGCTCTGGCTACAATTAGTGTGGTTAGTCTTAAAATCGTATCCAATCGTTAACTAATCCGGTTTAGCATAAACTATATAAAACTTTGATTATTCCTCCAGCAAAGTTAGTGGTGAGTCATGCGAAAGATTACAGTTCACAGCAAGCAGATTATTGGGAGTAGAAGAAAGAAACGTACAAACTGCAAGCAATATTCAATCAATACGGCAGGCATGCATAAGCTGGCAAGAGGAGCAAGAGTCTAGTATCATGCAAGTGGTGGAGCTCAGCAGTAGGTAGCAAAGATAAGCATGTTTCAAACACAACAATGCGGTGAAGCGAAGTTAAATCCTGGCTTTAAGGAATATTGTGGTGTGCTGACTAACGGTATATTGAAACAGGGATGACGATGTCTCTCTCTCTCTCTCTTCCCCTTGCTCCCGTATCTCGATTAGTGAGTGACAGCAAAGTCTGATTTAGGGTCTCGCTGTGCTAGCTACCTTGGGGCAAGGTTCAATTGCAATACATGAAATTCAGATGGCTCCTTTTATATTTACTCGTGTAAAGAAAGAGATCCTTCACTATTTCGCACACTGGGACGGTACAAGGTCTCCCTCTCTCTCTCTCCCTCTAAATCTGTTAGTTATAGCAGGGGAAGGCAGGGGAACTGTTATTACTGATAGGAGGCAAGGAGTACCGGTCCTTTCTATCTGACTCTGTGGTGGTACAATAGATAAGGGGCTGTGTACCTGTGATCCACGACGGTTCCCTTCAGCTATTTTAAGACGGCTGGTGGCGATCGAGTCCCAGCTCCCTGAGTTGTCGTTGGCAGCCCTCCTCAGCCCAGTCAGACTGACGGCAGTTTCCCTCAGTGTCTGACAGCTGAGCTGCGGTGGTCAGTTCCTGGCTCCAGTCTCAGCGGCGTCTCCGGCTCCTTCTGGCTGCGGCCACTATGTGTCCTCTGCGGCGGCTGGCGGGTCCTCGTTCAGCGGCGGCTGGCGGGTCCTTGTTCAGCGGCGTCTCCGTCTCCCTCTGGCTGCGGCCACTATGTGTCCTCTGCGGCGGCTGGCGGGTCCTCGTTCAGCGGCGGCTGGCGGGTCCACGTTCAGCGGCGTCTCCGGCTCCTTCTGGCTGCGGCCACTATGTGTCCTCTGCGGCGGCTGGCGGGTCCTCGTTCAGCGGCGTCTCCGTCTCCCGGCTCTCCACAGCGCTTCCCTCAGCTCGGCTTCCTCTTCCACGCGGCAGCTCCCACCAGTCTCAGAGTCTCCTCAGCGCTGCCAACGGCTCCCCCGCGGCTCACCTTAAATATCTCTTTTTTTCAAAACCCCGGATGCTTCCCGCTCTGAGAAACAGCGATCAGAGATCCCCAGGTCCTTGTGCCCCCGGTGTTTTGGGGCTGCAGTTCACAACATCCGAGGACGGGGTAGAGAGGGTATTAACCCCTTCCGTGCTACTGAGCTCATTAAGGGCTAATGGGGTAGCATATAGATATATCAGAGTATCACACATCCATAGCAGTATGGGGACTTGACAGGTGACCAGGTGGGGGTTAACGGAGTGGGGTGTGTCCCATTAATAACTAAGTTTTCTCTGCCTGTGCCACAGTGCTGTGCTAGGCTGGCGGCTGGCGGGATCAATTACAGGGACACGGGGGGGGAGGGGGGGTTGCTGAGAACTAGTGGGACTGGGGTAATGTATCCCCTACCCCCCTTAATCTGGAATGGTGAAAAAATTCCTGGATTGTCTGATTCTTGAACTAACTTGTTTGTGCTTGTTGATCATTCATGCGCCTATATTCTATTGATCTTTTAAAATGTGTAGGTGAGTAATAAATACATCTGTGCACCTGCTAGTTGACCTGGAAAATGTGAGCTGTTTGTGGTTCTGCAGATCATCAATTTAAGAACCACTGGGATGACTGATCAAACCAAATGTGTATCAGTTGCCAGTCAGATTTTTATTAAGACTTTTCATTCATTAAGTGTGGATTAATTTATCTTAAAAATTCTGTCTCTTCTGCAATGGAATGCTTATGACTATTTGCAATTGAACTTTGTGGCTTTATTCTGTTAATAGACCAAGCAATTAAAATAATCATTTGGGGGGCCGTGGCCTGGACGTTGTGCTGACCAGACCTGCAGTAGAAGGGCTCCTGCAAATTGTGCCCAAAGTGCTGCTTCCAGTGGTTCCGCTGGCTCCTGCTGCCCCCCTGAGGTCTGCCCATGGCCGTGGGCAGCCTGGTACATAGCGCCGAGCGGCCGGGTGGCTCTACACTTCACTCTGGGATCGCGGCCTACTTCCTGTTTGTAGGCCGGGGCCTCGAGTTTGGAGGTAACCCGGAGACGAGCTCCAGGACCAGAATGCGGCCGCGGCGGGACCCGTACGGCAGCCTTTGGACACCTCACTCACTCTCCGTACAGCGGAGACCCGCTCTGGACCCCCAAGCACCTGCAAACGAAGGGGGAATCCCTCCCAGGGCCCTAAATTGCCTGAAACACTCTGCAATCCACTGCATGTACTACTGGCGGCAGCCATTCTAAAGTGCCTCAGGAAGCTCCTGTAACTTACACTGAGTGAGTAAGCCCACACAGCATCCTTGCTGTCTTCAATTTCATTTCAGCACCCCTACCTGGGTCTTTTTTTTGCATCTGCCTTCAGACGCAGCTGTTTTCTGTCATATAATATACTGCTGACTCCATTGGATTAGGAGTGCATTTTGTGCCTTTATCCCTACATAGTGATACTGCTTTTTCAATACCCCTCTCACTCACCAGTTATAACCTTCCAACTACACAATATCACATTTGAGCCTTTTTGTCACAGCCTGCTCCCTCATCTGGAAGTGCTCTAATTGCATGAACTGTGACTGTTCTATTGTCCTGTCTGGAGTTTTTAAAGTATATTTTAATCAGTGATTGAGACTCCCCTCATCTCTGCACCTCTTCAGTGAGTTAAAATGTGACCCCTTATATGGGACTTTTCCACCCAGGGACTTATTGCTAAATACACGGCTCAAAAAAATAAAGGGAACACTAAAATAACACATCCTAGATCTGAATGAATGAGATATTCTTATTAAATACTTTGTTCTTTACATAGTTGAATGGGCTGACAACAAAATCACACAAAAATTATCAATGGAAATCAAATTTATTAACCCACGGAGGTCTGGATTTGGAGTCACACTCAAAATTAAAGTGGAAAAACACACTACAGGCTGATCCAACTTTGATGTAATGTCCTTGAAAACACATCAAAATGAGGCTCAGTAATGTGTGTGGCCTCCACGTGCCTGTATGACCTCCCTACAACGCCTGGGCATGCTCCTGATGAGGTGGCAGATGGTCTCCTGAGGGATCTCCTCCCAGACCTGGACTAAAGCATCCGCCAACTCCTGGACAGTCTGTGATGCAATGTGGCGTTGGTGGATAGAGCGAGACATGATGTCCCAGATGTGCTCAATTGGATTCAAGTCTGGGGAACGGGCGGGCCAGTCAATAGCATCAATGCCTTCGTCTTGCAGGAACTGCTGACACACTCCAGCCACATGAGGTCTAGCATTGTCTTGCATTAGGAGGAACCCAGGGCCAACCGCACCAGCATATGGTCTCACAAGGGGTCTGAGGATCTCATCTCGGTACCTAATGGCAATTAGGCTACCTCTGGCGAGCACTTGGAGGGCTGTGCGGCCCCACAAAGAAATGCCACCCCACACCATTACTGGCCCACTGCCAAACCGGTCATGCTGGAGGATGTTGCAGGTAGCAGAACGTTCTCCTTGGCGTCTCCAGACTCTGTCACATCTGTCACATGTGCTCAGTGAGAACCTGCTTTCATCTGTGAAGAGCACAGGGCGCCAGTGGCGAATTTGCCAATCTTGGTGTTCTCTGGCAAATGCCAAACGTCCTGCACGGTGTTGGGCTGTAAGCACAACCCCCACCTGTGGACGTCAGGTCCTCATACCACCCTCACGGAGTCTATTTCTGATCATTTGAGTAGACACATGCACATTTGTGGCTTGCTGGAGGTCATTTTGCAGGGCTCTGGTAGTGCTCCTCCTGTTCCTCCTTGCACAAAGGCAGAGGTAGCGGTCCTGCTGCTAGGTTGTTGCCCTCCTACGTCCTCCTCCACATCTCCTGATGTACTGGCCTGTCTCCTGGTAGCGCCTCCATGCTCTGGACACTACGCTGACAGACACAGCAAACCTTCTTGCCACAGCTCGCATTGATGTGCCATCCTGGATGAGCTGCACTACCTGAGCCACTTGTGTGGGTTGTAGGGAGGTCATACAGGCATGTGGAGGCCACACACACTACTGAGCCTAATTTTGACTTGTTTTAAGGACATTACATAAAAGTTGGATCAGCCTGTAGTGTGTTTTTCCACTTTAATTTTGAGTGTGACTCCAAATCCAGAAATCCATGGGTTAATAAATTTGATTTCCATTGATAATTTTTGTGTGATTTTGTTGTCAGCACATTAAACTATGTAAAGAACAAAGTATTCAATAAGAATATTTCATTCATTCAGATCTAGGATGTGTTATTTTAGTGTTCCCTTTATTTTTTTGAGCAGTGTATATGTCGTCATTTTAGATCCAGCAACTCCGTTCACTCTATAATGTACCGGCCTAACGGCCTCCATCCACTACATTATCCATCAGATCCTTTATTGCTTCTTCCATTATGCCACCCAAGAAAGCTAGAGGGGCGCTTCCTCCTCTGATATCCTTCACAATTCGGAAACAACCTCAGTCATCTCCCCCGGCTCGTGGAATATTGGTACTTCCTACAAAAAGTCCTAACCCGACCGACTTGACCAGCTCGCTTTCAGTACCGGGTGTAGATCCTAACTCTGAGGAACCCCTCACTGTGAAGACCCTCTGTCAGGTTTTGGCGGCCTTCAAATCAGATCTGACTGAAGACCTGACAGCTGCCATATGTGAAGTCAAAGTCGAACTTACAGCTATCGGAGATAGGACAGCGCAAGATGGAGGAACTGGTGACATCACAGAATGACCTCATTACAGCTCATGATCAACAACAAAGTGATTTGAAAGCGTTCAAAAACAAAATGGTGGATATGGAGGATGGAACAATATCAAAATATGTGAAATAGCCGACTCTGTGGCTAACGCAGAACTGTTAGATGTTGCTATGTCCTTGTTCCATAAACTTGTGCCAGACACAGATGACTCAGAACTGCTTATTGATCGGATTCATCGCCTGCCTAAGCCTCTATTTCTTTCTAACTCCTCACCTAGCGACACGTTCCTCCGGATAGACTTCTTTACCATCAAAGAGCGCTTTCTTCAAGCATCTCGGGACGCAGAGAACTCTGACGCTTTAGGCGGTCTGCAACTTTTTCCAGACTTTTCCACATTTACCATTTCTAAGAAACGTCTCTTGGCTCCTATCACATCTGCCCTCCGGGCCCAAGAAATCCGATATAGATGGGGCTTCCCAGTGAAATTGATCATCACTTATGATGGTTCCTCGTTTATTATATCGAAGTTGGAAGCCGGAGTGAAACTGCTTGCGGACTGAGACATCTCTGTTAAACTACCGTCCCCTTCCGAGAGATGTCCCCCACCTCGTCCGGAATGGTCTACTACCTGAACATATTCCGTAATTATTGTTCTCACTTTTAGAGTTGTATGTCTTACTATAAGTTCGACTGATGCTAATGTTACTGATTATTGTAATCCACTAAGTGAGTTATGAACTCTTAATGTTGGTTCTAACTATTTCTGAGCTACTGTTTATGTGCTTCTGATAGGTTTAAACTAAGTTTATATGTTTATTTCGCCTATCTTATTGACACACGTTGAATATGGATGAAGGTTACATCTCTACTGACTGGATATGTCTTTTTTTATTTTTCATATGCCAGTTTTACATAGTTGGAGATGTGTCTTTATTGTCCTTTTTACATATGTTCTTTAGTTTTCTCTTTGACCCTGGGTGGCATGTTGAGTCCGCCCGTCCCTAGTTTATCTACTGCATTCCTTTCCCCTGCAGTAGTTATGCAAACCTGATATACTGGGTAGTTTTGTTTTTTCTTCCCCTTCTTTATAATGTTCCTGTTTCTATTGTCCTTTTTTGAACTTTTTATCTCCCCTCCCCCTCCTGGTGGGATGTCGCCAGCTCCATCGCATTCTGACTGAACTACCATGGTAGGTATTCTCTCGTTGAATGTTAAAGGGTTAAATTCTCCAAACAAACGTCAGTTAGCTTTATCCTCTTTTTACAAATATAAAGCAGATATAGTCGCTTTACAAGAAACCCATTTTTCTTCCTACAACCCTCATATATTGAAAGATCACAGATATACCGTAGGTTATTTTGCTAACGGTCCCTTTAAAAGAAACGGGGTAGCTGTTTTATTCAGGGATAATGTTCCCTTCACCCTCCAATCTCAAATTGCTGATAAAGCGGGTCGTTACTTAATACTCACGGATACTTTAGAAAATAAACCTGTTACTATAGTCTCTTTATATGCACCCAATTCGAATCAAGTGGCCTTTATTAGGAAACTATGCTTAAGTATCCAAAAGGTTTGTGTTGGCTCCCTAATTCTACTGGGTGACTTTAATTTAGTAATAGATCCAAAAATAGATAAATCGACTCAACCTTCTTCAACTAAACCCAAAACCCGGCTTGGCCCATCATTGGCGCTACGTAATGTATTGGCTGAGTTTGATCTATATGACATCTGGCGTATTCACAATCCCTCCGGCAGAAACTATACATTCTTCTCGCCAGTTCATAATTCATATTCACGTATTGTCCTGGTGCTGTGTGATAAATGGACCTTACAGGATTTTGGTACAGAGGATATCTTACCCATCACCTGGTCCGACCACGCACCGTTATATTGAAAATTCAATATTAATAATACATCCATACCCCCTAGACCGTGGTGACTATCCCCACATTTACTATCTGACCTGTTAAGGGGGGTACTCACGGAGCGATCGCTGCTTAAAATCTAAGCAATCTGACTAGATTGCTTAGATTTTAAGCATGATCGCTCCGTGTGTAGCCCCCTCAGCGATAGCGATGCGCAGCCCCGCGCATCGCTATCGCTGCTGCTAGATTGGCCTGCATGCAGGCCAATCTAGCGGGTCGCTTACTTCACCCGCTGGGTGAAGTGAGCAGCCTCCCCCCGCACGCTCAGCACAGATCGCGCTGTGCTGAGCGCCGGGAGAGATGTGTGCTGAGCGGTTCGTTCAGCACACATCTCTCTGACATCGGCCAGTGAGTACTGGCCTTTAGCAAAAAAGATTATCTCTGACTGTATCTCTCTCTACACAGATACTAAATCTCCCTCTGATACCTCTCTGCAAAACTACTGGTGTGCATTTAAGGCTGTAGTCCGCAGTTCCGCTATTCAAGCTGAAGCTACACTTAAAAAACAAACCAAACAACTCCAATTAGACCTAGAACATAGACTTAAAGTAGCTGAAGATAAAAATAAGCATCAATCCACTCGGATCTTGTGCAAGGAACTTTCTGAAATTCGTAACCAGCTACAAAAACTCTTAGTTATTAAAACTCAAGCAGCTCTAAATAGATTACGACAAAAATTCTACTTGGTTGGTAATAGACCTGGTAAAATGCTTGCTCGCAGACTACGAGCCCAGCAAGCTCGTAACAGAATTACATTTGTCTTCTCCTCTACAGGTTCTAAGCTAGCAAACCCCTTAGCTATTGCTAATCAATTTGCAGAATATTATACACAGCTATATAATTTACATTCTGACCCCCTCATGTTCCAACCTACCTCTGAATCTATACAGTCCTTTCTATCCTCTGTTAATCTTCCCTCTTTGACTCCTGATCAGCTAGATACCTTAAACACCCCTTGGACCGCACTTGAGGTTGAATCTGGGATTAAATCTCGTCCTACAGTACAAACAAGGCCCCTGGCCCCGATGGATTTATTAATGATTTCTATGTCACTTTACAGATCGTTTCTCTACTATCTTAGCCTCTTTATTTAATGAAATCACCTGTTTTGGCTCTTTCCCTAGAGACATTTTGGAGGCTCAAGTGGTAGCAATCCCCAAACCTGGAAAGGATCCTGTCTATTGTCAAAATTATCGGCCAATTGCACTGCTTAACAGCGTTGTAAAGCTTTATGCTAGAATGATAGCGTTCCATCTTAATGCTTATTTACCCTTCAGAATATGAAGATATGGATCAGACAATAGCGCTTAGTGGATTAAAAGCTGCCCAGATATATTCAGGTGATTCCCAATCACCAATAATGAATAATCTAAATATACAAATTTTGAATATAGCTTGGGCGCTACCACCTTAAACACATATGAACGAAGTTAATTGATGAAAAAAGTCTACGATATTGTCCCAGCAAGATTTCTTTATTCTTCCACAGGTCCACCTCTCTTCAAATAATCCTCACATCAAAGAACGTCTTGTGTAATTAATATCCAGCACAAGCAGACCTTCTTATAGTAATGAAAGTGCAGGTTCTGCATCCAAAGTTCACGAAGGACCAAGGTACAGTATGGCAGCTGGAGGACTGGGAGAGATGCTGCCTGTTTTATGTTTTGTCTGAGACACTTCTGACTGCCCACTTAACCTCCTGACAAAGCGGAACACCAAATGTCAAGGAAGCATAGCAATTCCTCTCTATTCACAGGAGGTCGAACTGAGTGTCACTTCCCTGTCCCCAATGTCATTGGGGACAGGGAAGTGACACTCAGTTCGACCTCCTGTGAATAGAGAGGAATTGCTATGCTTCCTTGACATTTGGTGTTCCGCTTTGTCAGGAGGTTAAGTGGGCAGTCAGAAGTGTCTCAGACAAAACATAAAACAGGCAGCATCTCTCCCAGTCCTCCAGCTGCCATACTGTACCTTGGTCCTTCGTGAACTTTGGATGCAGAACCTGCACTTTCATTACTATAAGAAGGTCTGCTTGTGCTGGATATTAATTACACAAGACGTTCTTTGATGTGAGGATTATTTGAAGAGAGGTGGACCTGTGGAAGAATAAAGAAATCTTGCTGGGACAATATCGTAGACTTTTTTCATCAATTAACTTCGTTCATATGTGTTTAAGGTGGTAGCGCCCAAGCTATATTCAAAATTTGTATATTTAGCTTATTTACCCTTGTTGATTCATCCTGACCAAGTTGTGTTTGTGTCTGGCAGGCAGGCCTCTGATAACACTCGCAGAGTCTTTAATTTGATAGATAGGGCCCCTGGAACCGACGGGTTTCTTTTATTATCTCTAGATGCTGAGAAAGCGTTCGACAGATTAAATTGGTTATATATGAGTACTGTTTTAGCTAAATTTGGTTTTTCAAATCAGATTTTGTCATCAATCTTAGCATTATACAGTTTGCCGACTGCATGGGTGTTTAGTAATGGTTTCCTGTCAGATGCATTCCCAATTTCTAATGGAATGCGCCAGGGTTGCCCTCTCTCACCCTTAATATATGTCCTTGGGATTGAACCCCTGGCTGCTAAAGCTAGATCAGACACAGCATTTCCCGGTTTGACTGATGGCCAACTTTCTCATAAGCTCTGTCTCTTTGCGGACAATGTGCTTTTTATTTGTATCTCGCCCCTCCTCCTCCCTTCCTCATTTACATTCTTTACTAAACAGCTTTAGTGAAGCCTCATATTACAAATTAAACACAACCAAAACTGACGCTTTACCTATTCACTTATCAGATACAATCATGGCTACTTTACGTTCTCAATACCCATATAACTGGAAATCTGACTCACTTACATACCTTGGAATACAT
Source organism: Pseudophryne corroboree (assembly GCF_028390025.1). Classification (NCBI taxonomy): domain Eukaryota; kingdom Metazoa; phylum Chordata; class Amphibia; order Anura; family Myobatrachidae; genus Pseudophryne; species Pseudophryne corroboree. The sequence goes on along the minus strand of NC_086446.1, from coordinate 652,432,541 downwards.
ATTCCCCCTTCCACCACTAAAGTTTTTGCCGTAAATTTACCCCCCCTGATCCTTACCTTTCAAACCTTGACATCCTCTTGGCTTTTATATGAAATATCCTGGTTAAGACGCTTATCTGCCTTTAAAATGTCTTTACTATTCAAGCTTATGTATTTATTTCGCACCATACCTTATTCTTTCCCTAAATTGTATCTTGATAAATGCAGAATTATTTTAACAAAATACTTATGGAAATCACATCCCCCTAAAATGGTACGTGCTAGAATGATCCTTCCCCATCACCGAGGAGGTCTTGCTCTCCCTGATTTGATTTTATACCAAGAAGCGTGTCTGCTTGCTCAAATTAAGTCCTGGAAACTCTCCCATTCCGAGTCCTTGTGGGCACACATTGAAAATGTGGGCTGCATAGATTGCCCCCTAGAAGACTTGTTGTGAGCTCCAAAAGCCCTATGCCCCATAAACTTATCCATTCTTCCTTCTACGGCCTCATCTTTATGAGTATGGTATAATTTAATAAGCAAACTCTCACTGGCTTTACTATCCCATATGCTGCTCTTTCATTAAAAGCTGTAAGTTAATACCCAATTTAGATATCTCTGTATGGAATGCTTGCAATATTCATTCTCTCTGTGATTTACTAGATGGTACTACTTTTCTTCCATTTGATCAGATACACAATAAATTCTTTCTCCCACATAATGAACGGTTTCACTATTTTCAAATCAGACACTGGTTTAAGAGCTTGCCCAATTCACAAACTCCTCCCAGCTCTATAGTTCAATCTGTTTTATCCCGTGTGTGATTGCTTATGTCCTCTAAAGATATATCTTTTTGGTACAATACACTCATAGCATTGGTCCCGTCCCAAAAGTCTAATGCCCAGAAACGCTGGGAGAAGTATTTAGACGTTTCCATTACTGAAGCACAATGGGAGAAATTATACTGTTTAACATTCCGCCTGTCAAGATGTTTAAATCACTCAGAAATGCATGTTAAACTATTGAATAGACTATATCTGCCCCCAGATAGATTGCACACCTTTTGGCCTTCCTGCTCTCAATTTTGCTGGAGGAATTGCAGTGAAATAGGACATTTGTTTCATGTTTTTTGGTCATGTCCCTTTCTCCAAATTTTTTGGGCAGATGTGTTTCAGCTGATAAATAATGTTTACGGTTGTCTTTAAGCCCATCCCCCACTTTGGCTCTTCTCCATATATATCCCGAGGATGTTCCAATCTCCCAAAGATATTTACTGGGACACATCTGTATAGCAGCAAGGGCAACATTAGCCCAAGCTTGGAAACATTCGGTAGTGCCTCCTGTCCTATAAGTATTCCATAAGATTCATTTTCACTATACTATGGAAACTGAATATATGCCCTACTCCTCTTCTGCCTCCTCACCCATTCTGAAATGGTTCTATTGGCATGAATATGTCACAGAGGGAGATGGGGCTGCCCTTATATCGCACACAGCGAGGGCATCCCCCCTACAATTTAGCCTAAACCAAAACCCTACTTCTTAATTATTGTCCTTCTTTCTTTTTCTATGTTTCACTTGGCCGTGATAACTGTAGTATTATTACTTACTCTCTTTTACTACTTGAGCTGGGGTTGATAAACCCTATCTGTCTAGTTCTGTGTATTTATTTGTCTATCTACTGTACCACAATACCTGGTTCCGATGTTATGCTCCATGCTTAACTTTATTGACATGTACATTCCCCCCTCCCTCCCCCCTTTTAATGTGTTCCCCTCCCCTATACTTTTCTGTACCCCCCCTGCCTGCCTTTGTTATAAATTTCAATAAATATGATTGATGTAAAAAAAAAAAAAAAAATCAGTTTGTATTCTCCCTTCAGCTTTATTTTGCCCAAGTCATAAAATGGGAATTGTACTAATGTGATTTTTTCTATGTATTTGTGGGGGGTCCAATGTATAGACAGACAATGTCTAGGTCAACAGTTATTAGGTCGACCCCATATGGTCGACATTCATTAGGTTGACACTGACAAAAGGTCAACACTGGAAAAGGTCAACAGGTACATAAGGTTGACAGATTCAAATGTCAATGTGGCAATGGTCTACACATACAGGGTCACAAAAGTTTTTACGTTTAAAAAAAACCCAATTTACATCTTTTTCATACTTTGCCATCCTCGTGGACTACGATTGGGAATAGCAACCTGTGCTGCGCGCAGCAGTAGTGGAGTGAGGCACCTTGCAGGTAGCATGGTGAGTGAAGCTTGCCATGCAAGGGGACGCAGAACACTAATTGGGGTTCCCAATGCTCTGACGGTGAAAACAACAACAAAAAAGGTGTCAACCATTTCCCATATCGACCTTTTCAAGTGTTGACCTTTCATACCTGTTGACCTTTTCCTGTTTCAACCTTTTCTTAGTGTCGACCTAATACAGCGGTGGCCAACCCACGGCTCGGTTGGCTCCTGGCCACCGCTGCCCCCAGCCCCAGACACATGCATGCCTCTCGCTTCAATTCAGCGCAGGCCCGTGAGCCAATCAGAGCTCGCGGACCAACAGCTAATGCTCCTGATTGACTGCCGGACTGCAAGCTTTGGCAAACGGACCGGCGCCTAATTGAAGAGAGACACCGCCGATGGAGAGTGAGCAGCAGCAGCGCGGTGAGCGGGGCGCAGAGGGGGAGGGGTGCTGGGGAGCACTGTGGGGACATGTGTCTATGGCACTGGGGGCATAGCAGGCACTGGGGGCATAGCAGGCACTGTAGGGACGTGTATCTGGCACTGGGGGCATATCTGGCACTGGGGGCATAGCAGGCACTGTGGGGACATGTGTATCTGGCACTGGGGGCATATCTTGCACTGGGGCATATCTGGCACTGGGGGCATAGCAGGCACTGTGGGGACATGTGTATCTGGCACTGGGGGCATATCTTGCACTGGGGCATATCTGGCACTGGGGGCATAGCAGGCACTGTGGGGACATGTGTATCTGGCACTGGGGGCATATCTTGCACTGGGGGCATAGCAGGCACTGTGGGGACATGTGTATCTGGCACTGGGGGCATATCTGGCACTGGGGGCATAGCAGGCACTGGGGCATATCTGGCACTTGGGGAATAGCAGGCACTGGGGACGTGTATCTGGCACTGGGGGCATATCAGGCACTGTGGGGACATGTGTATCTGGCACTGGGGACACAGCTGGCACTGTGGGGGCATATGTATCTGGCACTGGGGGGCATAGCAGGCACTGAGGGGACATGTGTATCTGGCACTGGGGGCATAGCTGGCACTGCGGGGACATGTGTATCTGGCACTGGGGGCATATATGTATCTGGCACTGTGGAGGCACCCATTTTTTGGCATTTGTATATGTATGTGGCACTGTACTGGAGCATTACATGATGAAAAACAGGGTTATGATATGAGGTCATACTTCTACAAACATCATACCGAAAGGTGTGCACACAAAAATGGGGTGTGGCTTTGTGACAACTAGGCCATGCCCCCATATTTGCGCATTCACCTTCGGTGCGCGCTTGATAGGGGCTCTTGCTCTTGACTACAGATCTTTTCTGGCTCTTTGCCTCTGACTGGTTGGCCAACCCTGACCTAATACATGTCAACCTTTTGTCAGTGTTGACCATATGGGGTCAACCTAATGACTATAGACCTATACATTGTAGATAATCTGTAACACAACCATTTGTGGTGGGTGTCCTTATATTATATACAGCAACCTGTATTTTAAGTTTAGTGGTATTTTTACTGTGTGTATTGTGTTTTGGCAAAAATCAGTAATTTAAATGCTATGACAGGTCATATAATAAATATATACCTCAATAATAATACACAATCTCACAGGCCGTTTAACCAAAACTAAAAAAAAACCCACTTAAGTCAATCATTTTATGTAGCCAATATCACATCTAAGAAAAATGAATTACAGAACTTAGCTGTAATAATAAACTAACTTTCACAGTCACAGGGTACATTTTTGTTGGCACATCTTATTCTACACTGCTATTTTTGGCTTTCTACATTGACATATTGCCATATCTTTCTTAGAGGAGAATTTTGAAATTACTTTGTCAACAAATCTTTTCATCTATATTATGTCCTTGGCTAAAAATTAAAATCATAACAAAATAAATATTCAAGTTATTACTAAATGTCCTGAGGGTAACTGTAAGGAACCGAACAGGTGTTTTATGTTATTAAGTCATCTACCTATCTAGCAAGGGATCTTTTTAAATTTGCTAAACATTTTATTAAAAGAAAGTGTGTAATATAAAAAATGCCAGTTTAAAGTATTCCTGTGTTTTGTTTAGTGTTGATAAATGCTGTAAGACTACATCCTCCAATGGCTTATCTGTATATGTAAACAATGTAGCCATGTTAGGAGAGTATATATGGGGTGATTTACCACTTCTATCAAATATTTTCAATATTTACATTTTCTGTGACCATGTAAATTCATAAGGCTGTATGAGTCCAATACAATTTACAGATTCCAGTGTGTGTAAGTTGATTCTACCATTTTTAAAAAATGTTGATTTAAATCTATAGGCTTAATTGGCAGGATTGCGTCAGTTGATGGAAATCACACCCTATTACACATCCCTCATAGGGGCAGATTCAATTAGCTGTGGCTTTTACACCAGGGCTAATTGTCAGCCCTGAGCTATTCAATTAAAGGTTGCTACTCTGTGCGTTAACCCCCAGAGGATGCACTTAATGCAGATTTTTCCTCACAGCCTTAGAAGTGGCAAGGAAAAGTCCATGACTAATGTGAATGGCCAAATATTCTCTGTAAAGTGCTGCGGAATATGTGCACTATATAAATAACAGGTAATAATAACTGATCATAATATAATCGAATTTGTGTTTTATTCTTTTATAGGTGTACAATAATTGTGCCTGTGTATGAAGCAATTTATGTAAAGAATAAGAAGAGTTACCATGGAGCCTAGGACAGCTATAACTGACCTCTAATTCTCCTTTTATGGAAACCAGTGATATGACATATAATCCCCCAAAAATCATAATCTTGCCCCTTTAAATGATGCTGGCTTCCTATGTTCTCCTTTGATGCTTCTCACCTAGAACATATTTCTGTTCTCGTGATTCGGATTTTAAAAGAAGCAGTTTTCTATGTTTACTTAATAAGTACAGCGTCCACAGCGCCATCTTGTGGCCAAATGTGAGCCAGCAAAATGTAATCTGGATGCGTGCTTAAACCATTCCACTTTGTTCTCATGAGAGCAGAGCAGTATCACATGTTCACTGTGAAACAATGTCTGCAATGCAAGATTTGATTGAAAACAAATGGTCCAGCTTTAGCAGGGAAAACATTTTTGACACGAATATTGCCTTAGTATTATTTTTAAACACTGAGATACTGGCACATAAAAAAACAGATTCTGTTTTCTTTTTTTCACATATGAGGATCTGTTCTTTAACTAAGCTGCATGTAAAAATCTGAATAACTTTTCAGAATTTCTTAGAATATATTTTCAAATAAAAAAGAAAAATTAGTGTCATATACTATCTATCTAGCGTCTCAATCTAATATGAATTCATCACTTACATTATTGAGTTGTGATTTTATTACTTATAGTTGGTGTGGTTTGATCGATACGTTGTGCAATTTCTACATTTACCTCTCTTGAGACTGCAGTATCCCACCTGAACCGGACTGTAGAAATCAGGGGTTAAAGTGGGTCGGAACGGGGTGGAAATGCGTTCCGTCACTTGGTCCTGTTGTCAGCAAAAAGCCACTGCTGCAGTTGGACTGTTTCCTGTGTGGAACTGTTGGACTGTGAGTGTGATCATAGGAAGCCACTGGGCAGCCACTAGACCAGTCCTTTAGTCTTCCGAGGGTCGGTAGAAGTTCACAAGGCAGGAGACAGCAAAGGAAGGCAGAAGAGCCAGTAGTGATCCCCCTGAGTCGGCGCTGGGAGTGACTGAAGGCGGGTTACTGGTCAGCGGCAGCAACACTAATTAACAAGTTATCGGAGGTGACAAAGACAGCAGACAGTCCCAGAGGCAATGTTCATTGTGAGGAGCAATCAGAAGGGGCAGAGCATCCAGTTTTTGACTGTTGGGGGAGATAGATCCCTGCGGCTAGTGACTATGAAGTTCTGACAGCCACTATGACCAGGTCTGTTCCTCAATTTCAGTGTACCGCACTTTACAATGCTCATCTCTAATTTAGTAAAAGAACAGCAGCAGAATATTACACAGACTTCAAGCCATAGTAAAGTACTATGCACTCAGTTCCGCAGAACTGGGAGGAACTGTGTTCGATCACTTGTATGTATATAAGCAGCACTACTACTGTAGGCATTATGTGTATAAGCAGCATCACTACTGTGGGCATTATGTGTAAAAGCGACACTGCTACTGTGGGCATTGTGTGTAAGGGGAACTACTGTGAGCATTGGTGTATAAGAAGCACTAAAGTACCATGTAAAGGGATACCACTGTGTAGCGTAATGTGAATATGGGGCCCTTCTGTGTGTCCTAACATTAGTAACGGTCACTACTATGTGGTATAATATGAATTAGGGGCACTATATGTGGTGTCATGAGAATAAGATTGTGCTACTGTGTGGCGTAATTTGAATTGGTGGGTACTATTGTGTGACCATGCCCCTTCCTTGTGAGACCACACCCATTTTTGCACCACACACCTTTGGCATGCATTGTTCTTTTAGAAAGTATGGAAGGTACGGCACAAATTTATAGTTTGCAGGGGGACGCCGAACACCCTAGTACCAGCCGGGGATCTGCCTAATGGGAGGGGTGGGGGTAGGTGGCAGGGGAAATTAGTTCCATCACCTCTCCAGGACCACTTTAAGCACTGGTAGACACAGGGCCGTCTTAACAGCAGTGTAGGCCCCTGGGCACCGCAATGCACTGGGCCCCCTACCCATCCTCCAGCGATAGGGGTGGGGGGTGCTATCAGCGGCAGCTTTGATGTCCCATGGGCGGTAGGGGGTGTTCTATCTTCCACTCAGCATGTAGGACCTGGAGCAGTAATTTCTGCTAATTACTCCTTTACTGTACAGATGGGGCTAAACTGTAGAAGGGGGCATTGGGCTGAATGAAGAAGCCCTAGTACATGACTTCCAGGGATGTAGGTGGTGTTTAATACGTAGGGGAGGGGTGGATAGTGGAGTGGGCTTAATATTTATAAATATCCGGTGGGAGGGCAGCTTGCTTGACTGCAGATATCTCAAGTTCCTGAAAAAGTATTTCTTAGCTTTGAATGGGATAAAAAAAACTAGAGAGTCTCACCTATCAGGAGGTTCTAGGGACTTGGGGATCAGAGTTCAGGAGCCAGAGCAATTCACCAATGAAAATATAAAGCTGCATACTAGGCGTGTGGAGCTGGAGCAGGTACCAGCTGCTTGAAGGATGATATCTCTGGTTCTGGGCATAGTAGAGACAAGCTTCCAGTGTCTACCAAAAGGGGAGAGTCCCAGCTTTAGGAATACAGTCATACAGAACCCGAGATATCTGGCTGGAAAGAGCAATTAACAGGCTCAGATGGGGACCACTGCTTTCAAGTCGGATATCTCCGGTTCCCCATGGCCGATTTTAAAAAATCTGGTACCCCTAGAAAGAGGGGACCCTCAGCTATCTTATACTCCTGGGGCCCTTGGGCAAGAGCCCATTGAGCCCATACAAAAAGACGGCCCTGGCTAGACATAGCCCTTGATGAAGTGGCTCCAGCTACCTATCACACTTCATGTAGGCTTAGATGGCAACCATGGCACTCTAAATTAACAAGACACCTACAAAAATTCTCAAATAAAGTAGAACATCAGTAGCGTAAATCTCAGAATCCAAGCAACTTACTCACATATAAGACCACCTACCACTCCCATCGTAACGCCCTGGACACTGCCAAACAAACATATTTCCATCTCTTCTCATGCCACCAACCACCACCAACTTTTTAATACATTTAAATCATTTTTTTACCCTCTCTCACTTTCCCCACTAGCTACTATCAGTGCACTAGAACTTGCTTTTTACAGTACTTCAAAGGACAAGATTGATAAAATCAGAGATAAACCCTACCAGAACCCTCTGGCACTTTCTCTTCATTTAATCCCACAAATGAAGATGAATTATCAACAACACTCTTCTTATCCTCCTACTCCTCTACCTCTTCTCTTGATCATATAGCCTCACAGATTGTAAAACTCTGTCCCCTGTGTTTATCCCAATCTTCTCTAAAATCTGTAATTTCTCCCTCTATACTGGTATCTTACCATCTCTGTTCAAGCATGCAGTGATTACTCCCATTCTGACAAAAGCACAATTCCGATCCAAACTATCTTTCAACCATCCCATCTCTCAGCTCCCATTCCTCTCCAAGGTACTTTGGAGACTTGCCTACACTCACCTCACACACTTTAACTCCCGCAACTTATTGGACCCACTTCAGTCAGTCTTTCATTTCCCAACACTCCACAGGGGCAGCACTGACTAAAGAAGTGAGTGATCTGATCACTGCTAGATCTAAAGGCCATTACTACTTCTTATCCTTGCTACTTTTGGCACTGTTTGCTACTTTCTTCTCATAAAAACGCTACAAATCCTAGGTCTTCAGAATACAGCCCTTTCTTTGTTCTCATCCTAACTATCTCATCATTCTTTCAATGTTTGCTTCTCCTCACTACCTCTATCAGTTGGAGTACCACAAGGCTCAGTCTTCGGTCCGCTGCTTTTCTCAATACCTCATCTCTTGGAAAACCAATCAGCTCTTTTGGATTTGAGTATCATCTGTATGCTGTGATACTCAAATCTATTTATCCTCCCCAGATTTGTCACCATCTTTATTGGTCCATGTCACTTAATGCCTTTCTACCATTTCATCTTGGATGTCCTCTCGCCACCTCAAACTCAACATTTCCAAAGCATTTCACTTTGCATGTAATGAGTCTATATAATATATTAGTTTCACCTTTTAAGTTGAATTACTAAAATAAATGAACTTTTTCACAATATTAACATTTTCTGAGTTTCACCTGTAATAGTGTTGATAATGTCTGATAAATTGTGTGTAAGCAACATTAGATTTCGTTCAAGAAAATCTCATGTTCTATTATTTACACCTTTTAATACCAGTCCTACATAAAATAGGATGCCTAAAATTGTTTGTTCCATAAATAAGGGATGAAACATTCACACAATACAAACAGGTTAACAACTTATGTATACTAAATCCACTGTAGTTGATCTTGCCGCATGCCTCTACCTAAGCCTTTGGTCATCTTCCAAAAAGGTTCACCAGGGGTCAGCTTAGTAAGCTTCTAAAGGCATATGATGTATAAGCTAAAGCTGGGTACACACTGATCGGTTGCCATGGGCAACTTCTCCACTGGCTCAATTCTCCACACTTTTCACTGCTTCATGAATAGACCCCTGAAATACCAATTCATCTCTGCTCAAACTCTTATAACGACATTTACTGGATGGAAATTTTGCAAAAATACACATATAAAACTGTTTTGCATAACTACCTTACATACCACTGCAGTGAGTATTTAACTTGAAATAAAGCTAACTGGATATATTTACCTGTCTCCTAAATAAATGATACTGGATCTTCATAACTTTAAAGGGTCCCACTTTGTAGCAATTTCCAACCCTTAACTCAGTTGTCCCAAATCCACGATTCTTTTACCTAATCCCAGATGCTTTGCCTTGCCTTCTCCCCAGCTCCCAAACTTCCCTCAGTGGAAATAAAGACACAGCGCGACTTACCTTGGCTACTAGTCCTCTCCTCAGAAGTCTGTTTCGTCTCTGTGGCAGTGGCTTCTTCTGTATGTGTATTGAGGAGACAGGACTGACTTCCTACAATTATATGTATAGAGTATGTACAGTATATGCTGTATGTGTGTATGTATATTTATAAATATGCGTGTATGTATAGGTTTCCTTTGTGCATGCCATTGCTCATGGTGTTTCCAAAGTATTCCAGGTGCTGGCATAACAACAGAGGAATAATTCATACACAGCAGAGAGAGGGCCTTGATCGCAAGCACTTAAATCAAAAGAGGCTGTGGGTGGGCACTGGGCACACAGTTTCGGAGGTATGCAGTAATATATGTTTTTTTATGCCAGAGCTAAAGAAAAAGTAATATTAATAAATAGGTGTAAATATGGGTGGTCTTCAGTATGCCGGCGGTCGGGCTCCCAGCGACCAGCATACCGGCGCCGGGAGCCCGACAGCCGGCATACCGACACTTATTCTCCCTCGTGGGGGTCCACGACCCCCCTGGAGGGAGAATAAAATAGTGTGGCGCGCCACCGTGCCCGTAGCGTGGCGAGCGTAGTGAACCCGTAAATATATTGTAGTAATATACTGTATGTACAATTATTGAGGTGTCATATAGTGTTAATTGGATCTGTAATTGTAGCTCTTTCTGCAGTAATACACTTGATTAAGAAACAGAACCATGATAGTGTAATACTGTTATGGAGTATTGCATCTTTCTTCCTGGTTTATGCTGTTACATGGCAGTGATATCTGATTGTGTTTCTGTGAATAATAAATAAACTACTGCTGTTCCTTCCATTATAAACAGGAGGTTGGTTGCCAAGTGATTCAGTGCGTGTAATATAATCCCTCAGGAGAAATAAACAAGATAATATAGAAATGGTATTAGCTGAATCAAATATACAGAATAAAATATATGATCACATCTGTTGTTTGCAATACATTTTAATGCTCTAATGAAACTATTTTAATGATGAGATTAGAGAAAAATTATGCCTAAAACACAAGTTGCTGGGACAAGAAGGAACACAGTGTTACCATTCATAGATACAGATGTACACGTTTTCAGATCTTGGCAGGACTTCATCACACAAACTCTTATATTCAGAACTTTAAGGAGAGGCTTCTACTCGTACAGTGCATATGTCACCTGCACACTTGGCAGTCAGCCACTTTGGGTGCTCTGTAACCAAACTAATCCTAAATTAAACCACGCATTGTAATGGGGACACATTTCGAACCTTTGCAAATAAATAATTGTCTACATAATATTGAGTTTTATCAGGATTGCAGCATTTGCATTTGGAGCTTTGATCTTCAAGCTATTGCTTTGGATTCCAACAAAATCTCACTATGGGGCCGATTTATCACCATCTGATGCAGATGCGATATGATAAAATCAACCCACTTCGCAGTGCGATTATTGATTACGTTGCACGGATGTAATGGATATATCAATAATCGCATGCAGGGACAGAGCTTGCGAGAAAGCATTGTCCTTGCAATGCCACACCACAGCATTATTTGGGTATTTTTCTAAAAAAATTGCCTGTTTATGAGCTGTGCATGTGCCACTGCCCGACATTGCTGATACTGCCATCACCGCCGGTGCCCCCTATCCATTGCGATAACACGGGGGGGTGTCCCCTATGCCGTGTCCCCCCTACCACCGCTGATTGTACTCCCCAGTCTTTTTTAATTTTTTTCACAGTAATCAGCTGGTGTGTCCATTGGACACACATAGCTGATCCCATTGCCAGCACCGCGCACAGCTTTCTCTGCATAGGGGCAAAGAAAGCTTTGCAGAGGTACCGATGGCCTAATTCAGACCTGATCGCACTGCTGTGGTCAGATAGTCGCTGCCTACAGGGGGAGGGTATTTTAGCTGTGCAAATGTGCGATCGCATGTATAGAAGAGCTGTACAAACAGATTTTGTGCAGTCTCTGCGCAGTCCAGGACTTACTCAGCCGCTGCGATCACATCAGCCTGTCCGGGACCGGAATTGACATCCGTAAACCTCCCTGCTAACGCATGGACACGCCTACATTTTTCCAGACACTCCCTGAAAATGGTCAGTTGACACCCACAAATGCCTTCTTCCTGTCAATCTCCTTGCGATCGCCCGTGCAAATGGATCCGTTGCACAAACCCATCGCTGAGCGGTGATCTGCTATGTACCCGTGCAATGCGCCTGCACATTGTGGCGCATACACATGCGCAGTTTGTGCCTGATTGCCCGCTGTGCGAAGACGCACAGCAGCGATCAGATCTGAATTACCCCCCGAATATGCAGTGAGCCCTGTAATTACGCCAGCTGAAGCTAGCATAATTATCACAGGGATCACTGCTGTGTTTTTTCACTTTTTAAAAAAAAATTCAGCCAGACTGCATTTCCCATTATAAGTATAGTAAATGCGATCTTGGTTATTAAATAATAAGTGAATTAAAGTGTTTGGAGCAGTTGCCCTTTAATACATTCAGGAGATACTAAAACACCCTTTTTCACATTATTTTAGTAATAAAAATGCCAGTATAGATAGGGGGAGCATACTCAGTGCTAAATCCTCACTATGGGGCAGATGTACTAAGGGACATAAAAGTGGAGAAGTGAGCCAGTGGAGAAGTTTCCCATGGCAACCAATCAGCACTGACGAAACATTTATAATATGCATACTATAGTATAAACATATACAGAGCAGCTGATTGGTTGCCATGGGCAGCTTCTTCACTGGCTCTATTCTCCACTTTTATCACTGCTTAGTACATGTCCCCCCATTGGAAATTGCTAAAGTGGAAGAGAGATAAATTACCAACCAATCAGTTCATCTCATTTTTAAACTGCAGTCTGTAACACTGCAGTTAGGAGCTGTTTGGCTGGTACTTTATCTCTTTCGAAGGCTTAGTACATCTCCACCTATATCTTCAAAATATTGTAAGTATTTCTTCCTTGCCAGTGTTATTGATATAGATGGCACCAGGGGCCCAGGTACGGTGGCCGTGGCCAACACAGGGAGGTGGGGGCAGCTCCCTTCATTAGGAAATCTTCAAATGCAACTGCTTATCCCACACACACACATAGAGCCTAATTCAGGTTGGATCGCAAATCGCGATCCAACCGGAATTTTTACGATTGGCCCGCGGGCCGCAGAAAATGTGATCACCTCTGCCGGCAGTCTCGGGGCGGGCAACACTCCATCTCCAGGGAGGAGGTGGAGCGTTGTGGGGGCGGTGCAGCGCAAACGGGGGGGGGAGCGGAAGCGGCAATTGGGGGCATGTCAGGGGCGTGATCACGGTGGCTGCGTGACATCACACGCAGCCGCCGAGATCAAGAATGTGGCAGCGGGACTCCTGCAGGAATTTGCTATCCTTACTGATGAATAAGGCCCATAATGCAGGGAGAAAAAGGACTGATTGCTTCTACAGCTAATCCCAGTGCACCGCAGCCATCAGTCCTCTCTCTCTCCTTGCTCAAAGTGCCGCAGTTTGCAGCAAGGAGGAGCAGCGGGACCTGAGACCCTCCAACGAGCCCAGGCCCATTTACAGAGCACCCCCTCCCACCCTCAATTACACTGGATGGCACCACAAGGTGCAGTCAACCAGTAAGTAAATAGGTATACAGTCATCATGATGACATTTAGAGTGTTCACATGGTTTGAATGTTGACATGTTCATAGTGTCGACCGCTAGAATGCTGGCACATGATTTTAGGGTTGGGTTACGCTGAGATTAAGATTAGGTGTGAATTTAAGATCCCATTGTCTGTATTCACGATGTTGAGATTTTTAGTGTCTTTAATATTCTGAGCAGAAGACCCCATAGTTTTTAACAGCAATGCCCAGGAAGAAGTAATATTGAGGTAAGGGTGCTGTATTTTATCCTTTGGATTAAAGCGCTGTATTGTGTACTGGAAATGTCCATGTGCAGTAATATAACTTGTGGCACTCAGTTTTGGTAGAGTTGCTTGTAGGGTGGTAAACCAATGAAGCTTTCGGACAGATTATTGCAATGCAGACTAGGACCCATTAACTACACCACTAGTACACTGCATTTATAAACAAATAGTTTATATAGGGAATATAGATGGAACATTTCTACAGATGATTGGTGAGTTACCGAGTTACCGTAATTGGCCCACAGGATACTAGATTTATGGGCAATGTTAACGATAATGGGGGTTATTCAGAGTTGTTAACAAAAAAAGCTAGCAATTGGGCAAAAGTACTGTATGTTGCACTGCGGGTGGAGCAGATGTAACGTGCAGAGAGAGTTAGATTTGGGTGGGTTATTTTGTTTCTGTGCAGGGTAAATACTGGCTTCTTTTTTTTACACTGCAATTTAGATTTCAGTTTGAACACACCCCACCCAAATCTAATCTCTCTGCACATTACATCTTCCCCACCTGCAATGCAACATAGTTTTGACCAATTGCTAACTTTATTCCTCACAGCAGCACCATCCACTATATTAGTTGCCACTATATTCCTCACAGACGCACCATTCACAATATTAGCTGCCACTATGTACTGCTCAGCATCAGCATTCCCAATATTAGCTGTTAAGCAGTCCATAGACAGAGGACCACAGGAATTGTTGCCATCTCCTATATAATAGCCCAGATCTGTGACTATGTCTATAACGCTAGGCGTGGCTAGGAGCTCTCATTGGGTTAGCGGCAGGTCTATCATACTTTAGGAACTAGGGAGGGTAAATGTGTGTACAATGCGCACAGATCTCCCCACACTGGCTGAGGCAAAGTCAGACTCTTCCACGTGTGAGTGCTGGGGAGAGGTCAGTGTGCGGTGGTGGGGGCCGGTGAGGAGGGCACGGTGGGCGCCTGGTCAGCCATTTTCTGTGGCTTTGCTTTGTGTGTTTTCCCAGCGGCCATGTTCTTGATCGGATGCAGCCACAGTACCCCTGTAAGGCATGTAGATGGCAGAGTCGGATAGCACTGCAGCGGCTGTGTATAGGGCACGTGCCTCCACAGCCAGAGGAGGGGATATAACATGCTGTAGCACTCTTGCACGACGTTTAGCCTCTGCCGAGCTGCTGCCGCTGCTCTGATGAGGTGCCGCGGAGGGAGAGTCGTAGCATGTCACTGCCGCTGGCTCAGCAGCATGCCGCGCTACAGCACCGAGGAGATGGGGCGGCTCCACAATGGAGAGTACCGGTTGCACTTCAGTAAGTAGCTCAGCTGCATGAGGCCAGCAGTGTGCTGCTGCTCTCCCCTTCCCTGCCATGCACAACACATGTCCCGGATCTGCGCTGCCCGTCTCCAGGAGAGCTCTGCTGCTGTGTCCTGGCTCTGCCAGTCATGACCTTGCGGCGCCATGTGTCACCTATGCTGTGCCTGTGTCCCCTATACTGTCACCTCTGCAGTGCCCTGGCTGGATGCACCTAACACACGGATATTAAATACAGGGACATGTGCTAGCAGCTTACACAGTACGTTGTACAGAAGACGTGCACGCGCTACTGCACTGTGTGGTTGAATGTGTTAGGTTCCTGGTGCTCAGAACAAGGGAGATGTTATGAAGTGAGTCCAGAGCACCAGGACATAACGCTGGGAAAGGGGAATGGAAAGGGAATAGCCCCTGGCGCCCTATCTCCGTTGTCTCGCCCGTGCTGTCAATACACCCTTGCGAGACTATGGTTGCTTGAGCCCATGGCAGCCGCGTTTGAAGGGCGGATTACGTCTGCCCAACTTCGATGCCCCCTCAGGTCTTAATGAGAGACAAAGAGTGTACCGAGACAGGGTGATAACAAGGGGCCCTCTAACTGAGACAACCAAAGCCAGGGGCTACTAACTAGCCTAAAACTAAATGTATGTGCGGCTTGCCGCCAAAGGAAAAAGAACAACAAAGGAAATGCTGACCACACGCCGACACAATACTTTTGTGTACCGGCGGTGACAGCATAAGCAGAACCCTCTGCAAAACACCAGTGACAGAAATAATAACGGAATACAGCGGCCTAGGCCAACGGACGCGGCAGAGCCGCTACTCACGTAACCGGTACAAATACTGGCAAATGGATAGGAACACCCAATGCTGCTGACACAGACTCTCAGAACTGGAGGACAGGCAGAATCCCAAACGACAGACCGGTGGACACCAGAAGCCAGAAACTTGACCAGGCACAGGCAAAGGCACTGGACCTCAGGACAGGAACACCTCACAGCAGGACACGGGATCAGACACAGGAATCGACACAGGGACTGACACAGGAATCGACACAGGAAGCAGCTCAACTGACACTGCTACACAGGAGCTCAGGAACTGGCAGGAACCAAGCTCAGAACTCAAGCAGACTGGAAACCTAGAAATATCACCAGCATCTGTGAATTGCAGTCAGCCAGCATATAACAGAGAGGCCTAATTAATAATCTCATGCAGCTGCCCTGTTGCATGACTCCAAACTGACAAGATGCAATTAGCAGCCAGGTGAGGCTGAACACATGTGAACAAGCTGCAATTACACAAACTCACCAGCGGCAGCAACCAAGAGTATTCTAAAACAGAGCAACGAGAAATCCTGGCCTGCAAGACAACTTATAAACATAAAATACATAACTGACATGCAAAACAGGAATGAGCCACAGCCGTGGCTCATAACAGAATGAAGGGGAAGCTACAGTATGGTGACTGTGAAACCAATTGCCTGGTAGAGTTAAAGCCATTCTCCATAACAGGCTCTTCCCCTGTGCCCCGTATTCTATTGATTGGAAGTTATTTATCCCTCAGGGCGTTGTCACATGAATAAATGCCGGTTTCCAATCATCTCCTAGATAATAGCCCAGATCTGTGACTTATTTTCTAATGTTGGCTGTTGCTAGGAGATCTCATTGGGTTAGCGGCAGGTCTATCACACCCAGGCCACAGCTAATTGGGCGAGATACGCCCTCCTACAAAGGTTACATCCAATGGGAGGCTCTGCCCTTTGGCTGCTGTGTGTTCCCTGGACTCTACTCGGCTGCAGAGAGACTCGCTGTCAGGTGGAAGCTGCAGTGCCTGTCCCACTTGCCGCAGGGAGCACCAACAAAGGTAAGCAGCTTTGCTGCTTCCAGGAGGAGAAGCAGGAGAAGCATTACTCACCCCTCCCCCACTCGCAGCACCTCCGGGCCCCCTCCACCATCCACAGCACCCTCTCCCTCCACCACCCGCGGCCTCCTTGCAACCACCCCTCCTCCACCAGCAGTGGCTCCGGATCCCCTCCCCCACTGTGGCACCCCTGCACCCGCCCCTTCCACACCCGCAGCACCCTTGCAACCACCCTTCCTCCGCATACGGCGCTCCTGCAGCCGGCCCTCCCCCACCCACGGCACCCCCGCAGTTGCCCCTCCCCCACCTGCGGTGGCTCAGGACTCTCTCCCCCACCCGCGGTACCCCTGGACCCCCTCCTCCATCTGCATCTATCCTGCACCCGCCACTCCCCCCAACCACAGCACCTACTAGGTGACTCATCGTGCCCTGCGTGCGCTGTTCACGCCATCGCAAGGGGCTAAGGGCCTTTAATCATCACACGCCCTTTGTCCGTGCAATATTCAAGTACTCACAAAATTATGATTGGAGGTAATACTTCATATAATAAAAATAAGGGTTAAGGGGGCGTAGCCCCTTGCGACGGTGTGAAGAGCGCCCGTAGAGCACGATGAATCACCTAGTTAAATATAATGAACCATTAAACTAGAAAAAATAGACACAAGTCTTGGGATTTAAATAAAATCATAGCTTTTACGGATTTGATATACTGTACCATAGACTGAATAACAGTGGCTTAATAAAGCATTGCAAAAAACAACTCTAGTCAAGATGTACTTTACTAACATTGAAGGATGCTGTATTCCCTAGACGCAAATGAAGCAGTGAATGGCTGCATTCTTCTCTGTTAGCATAGCTCTACAGGGTCACAACATTAATGGAGAAGCCCAGTCCCCTGCCCACCCCCCCACCCCCCTTCCTTTTTTGGGGAACCTAAAAGACTAGTTTTAACTCCATCTTCATCCACTTTTTCAGGCTACATATCTTTCAATATAAGTAATGACAATCAGAACAGCGAGGATTCTAATTACTATGAGACAGCATAACATCTGGTACAACATGTCTACCTATCTTTTATTTCTTAAGGATTTTGGACCCTGCAGCTAATGCCATCTGAAGCTTTTGGGCTACATTTCCCAAATATACAGGGAGATGGTTCCTCCAGAACCCTCCCCAGCAATGGCTGCGACACGTCATGAAAGAAGAATGAAGAGACCGCTAAAGCGGTTACTTCATTCCG
This sequence comes from Pseudophryne corroboree, assembly GCF_028390025.1. Lineage (NCBI taxonomy): Eukaryota > Metazoa > Chordata > Amphibia > Anura > Myobatrachidae > Pseudophryne > Pseudophryne corroboree. Next base: position 652,414,486 of record NC_086446.1, on the reverse strand, counting down.
AACACATTGCAGGGACTGGCTCATGGGAAGAACCCTATTCCTGCCCGAGAATATTGATACATCCAGGTGGTACTTAATTTCCTATTGCCACTATTAGTGGCAATAACAAATTACAATTATTATTAATTGATACATATGCCCCGATTAGTTGTCGCATCCGTACCAGGTTCCCTTGCCTTTCCCTTCCTTCTTAGGGCTAGGTTAAAGAAAATGGGTTGGGGTGACTTTGGCATGACATCATGAGTGCCTCCCAGTAAGACCTATGGCCAATCCGCTCCTTGGTTCATCCTAAAACATTATTGATCTGAATCAAGTGCTGTAATTATATATAGAATCCTACGTTCCCCACTGACCCTGAAATAATTAATCAGCATGTACTTGGATCAGTCTAGCTCTATCTCTGGGTTTAGGGTCTCTGGAAGTTGTATGATCTGCTATGGACATAGTTATTCCATTGTAGAAAATCTTGACAATAAAGAATGGAAGTTATTTTTTTAAATTGAATATACATTTGTATAATGTAAACCATTGTATATTTCAAAATCAACTGTGCGCTGATAAACTGTGTGCAGAGTTTTAAATGTTATATTTTATTATTAGTAATGTGGCAGATTGATTATCTCACATTTATGTATAGAATAAATGCTGTTGAGCAGCTTACTGTCCAACGCTACATAAATATCCTGCAGCTGTGGAATGTAAGCTGTGTGCTGATACCAGGTATGTCATGTTGTTCTGTGTAAGCATTTTATTACCATCTTATCTACAATCTCTCATTTCTTTCACCACCATGACTGTCAATGATTACTTTGACCTTCAGTGTTGTGAATGGAGGTACTATGTACATGTTATTTCTCTGGTTTATTGCATGATTCTGTATGTGAGCATTCTAAATTAGGACACTAGGTGCTGTTAACGAGAGACTGTACTTTAAATCGTTGGAGAGTTTATTTATTTTTTTATTTGAAGGTTGACATTACCAACACAGCACAAATCTGTATAACAATTATTTAAGTGCAAAAAAATTGGATTTTGGTACTTACCAGATAAATCCTTTTCTTTGAATCCATAGGGGGCACTGGAGTACTCTTGGGATATGGACGGTTCCACTGGAACTAGGCACTGAACAGTTAAACTTTGACTATATCTCCCCTCCATATCCCAGAGTACCTCAGTGTTTTTTTACTGAGCCGAACTGGAGCTATAAAGGTTGACAATGGAGACATACATATAACAAAAAAAATGGACAACAATAAAGTTGACACAAACAAAAAATGACAACTAACAGTTGACACCAACCCGACAGAATTTCTAATTTGAAACAGTCGGTAAGAGTGTGTTACCATAATATTCCCTGCACTTACCACAACCCGGTAACAACTGCTCTGGGTGGGCGTCCAGTGCCCCCTATGGATTCAAAGAAAAGGATTTATCTGGTAAGTACCAAAATCCTATTTTCTTTTTCATCCACTAGGGGTCACTGGAGTACTCTTGGGACGTACCAAAGTTTCCCCCGTGGGCGGGAGAGCTATTTGGCACCTGTAACACTAAACGGCCAAAGCTAGATGCTGATGCCGCAAAAGTATCAAACTTATAAAAGCGCACAAACGTGTGCACTGACGACTATGTAGCCGCCCGGCAAAGCTGTGTTTCGTAGAAACTCCCCGACCAGCTGCCCATGAAGTTCCCACAGAACGTGTGGAATGAGCTGTTACCGAAGTAGGCGGCTGTAACCTAGCCTGAAAATAAGCCTGACGTATGGTCAGTTTTATCCATCTGGATAAGGTCTGCTTAGAGGCTGGCCAACCCCTCTTGGCAGCATCATAGAGAACAAACAACATATCCGTCTTACGAACCGTGGACGTTCGAGACACATAAACGCGTAAAGCGCGTACCACATCCAGAGTTTCAGAATGTCCTGATAACACAGGAACTACTATTGGTTGGTTGATGTGAAAAGATGACACTACCTTTGGTAAGAAAGCGGAATTCGTCCGAAGTTCCGCTCTGTCATCATGAAACACCAAATATGGCGGCTTGCATGACAAGGCACCCAAATCTGAAACCCGCCTTGCCGAAGCCAAGGCTAGAAGAAAAATTGTTTTCCAAGTGAGAAATTTAATATCCACTTGTTGTAAGGGTTCAAAATGAAAAGACTGTAAGAAATCTAAAACCAGATTCAAGTCCCATGGCGCTGTAGGTGGAATGAATGGAGGCTGTACTCTGAGGACACCCTGCATAAAGGTGTGTACTGATGGCAAAAGAGCCAATCGTCTTTGAAAGTAAATTGACAAAGCAGATATCTGCACTTTTGGTGTGGATAGACGTAGACCTCCATCTAACCCCATCTGTAGAAATAACAAAAGACGGGATAATTTGAAAGAAGATGTCGGAAATTTGCGAGCTTCACACCAACCTATATAGGCACGCCAAATTCTGTAATAATGAGCTGCCGTAACCGGCTTTCTAGCTCGTAACATGGTTGGAATGACTGATTCTGGAATGCCCTCTCTTCTTAAGAGGGCGGTCTCAACAGCCACCCCGTCAAATGCAGCCACGCTAAATCGGGGTAAAGAAACGGACCCTGTTGTAACAGGTCCGGACGTAGTGGGAGCGGCCAAAGATCGTCTGCGAGTAATCCGCGAAGATCCGAGAACCAAGCTCTCCGTGGCCAATGAGGCGCCACTAGTATGACTGTGACGAACTCTCTTTTGATCCGTTTTAGCAATAGCGGGAGCAGCGGAAACGGTGGAAACAGATACACTAGACTGTATGGCCACCGGACTGTGAGAGCATCCACCGCCACTGCCTCTGGATCTCTCGTTCTGGATACATACTGGGGCATTTGATGATTGTGGCGAGATGCCATCAAGTCCACCTGCGGGTAACCCCACCTCTGGACCAGCATGAGAAATATTTCTGGATTTAATGCCCATTCTCCTGGATGAAAATCCCGACGACTGAGATAATCCGCCTCCCAGTTGTCCACTCCCGGAATGAACACTGCCGACAATATGACCTGGTGGTATTCTGCCCAATTGAGGATTCGAGCTACTTCCCGCATTGCCATGCGGCTTCTCGTTCCGCCTTGTTTGTTGATGTATGCGACCGCCGTCGCATTGTCTGATTGCACCTGAACCGCCTGCGCCTGCAGGATGTGCACTGCCTGTCGCAATGCATTGTAAATTGCCCGGAGTTCCAGGACATTTATGGACAGCAATCTTTCGTGATCCGCCCTGAGACCCTGGAGCTGAAGATTCTGAACTACTGCTCCCCAACCTCTGAGACTTGCGTCTGCCGTGAGAATTATCCAATTCCAGGTGCCGCACTGTTTCCCTGCGGTTAGATTCTGTACCCTGAGCCACCAGAGTAGAGACACTCTGGTCCTTGGAGACAACCTTACCCTGTGGTGAATCTGTAAGTGTGAGCCCGACCACTGTGCGAGCACATCCAGTTGAAAAGGACGTGAGTGAAATCTCCCGAACTGAAGTGCTTCGAAAGCCGCCACCATTGTGCCTAAGAGGCGAATGCACAAATGAACCGAGACTGTACGTGGCTTGAGCACTAATTGTACCAGATGACGAATGACCCGTACTTTCTGTTCGGGTAGGTAAATTCTTTGGTCTACCGTATCGAGAATCATACCTAGGAATTGAAGTCGTTGGGACGGAACTAGATGTGACTTCTTGAAGTTGACAATCCAACCGTGGTGAACCAGAACATTGTATGTCAGCAATGCCTGTTGAAGGAGTTTTTGTTGAGACGGAGCTTTGATGAGCAGATCGTCCAAGTATGGAACTATTATCACTCCTAGAGATCTGAGATAAGCTATCAACATAGACATCACCTTGGTGAATACCCGAGGTGCTGACGAGAGGCCAAACGGTAGAGCCTGAAACTGATAATGGTTCTGTCGTATTGCAAACCGCAAAAACCTTTGATGAGGAGGCCAAATCGGAATGTGTAAGTACGCATCCTTGAGATCCAGCGCAATCATAAACTCCTGTGGCTCTAGACCTGCAATTACTGATCGTAGAGATTCCATCTTGAATCTGTAGTAAGTGACGTACTGGATGAGGCCCTTTAAGTTCAATATTGGCCTGACCGAGCCATCCGGCTTCGGTACTACAAACAGACTGGAATAATAACCCTGACCCTGTTGGTGCACTGGGACCGGAACCAAAACTGCTGCGTCCAGCAAAGACTGAATGGCAGTCTGCAGAATCGCCCTCTTGTCGTCCGACCGAGGCAGTCCTGTCCTGAAAAACCGCATTGGCGGGAAACAGTCGAACTCTATTTTGTAACCTGTTAAAACTAGATTGCGGATCCACCCATCTGTGGACGTCTGAAGCCACGCCAACTGGAATGACTGGAGACGTGCTCCTACAATAGGAGATCCGAAATGGGCTGGGAGCCCGTCATGCCACTGGCTTACCGGTGACTTTAGTATCCTGACGATTGGTATTGGCTCGTTGGAAACTACGTCCCCGACCTCGTCTACCTGGTGTGGCCGTTCCCCTGCCACGCCCGCGAAAGGACTGAGGTGTAAAAGATTTGAACGCCGGTCCAGAATATCTTTTTCTAGGCACTGTTGGAGGAAATGGTAAGAAAACCGACTTTCCTCCCGTGGCCTCAGAAATCCATTTGTCCAATTCAGGACCGAATAACCTCTCGCCCTCATAAGGTAATGCTTCTATTCCTTTTTTGACCTCTGCCTCTGCTCACCAAGAGCGTACCCAGAGCACACGTCGTGCTGTGACTAGTGATGAAGAAAGGCGAGAAGTAAGCTGACAGACGTCAGTAGAAGCTGTACATAAATAGTCAGCCGCTTCCCAGATTTGATCAGCGAGAAGTATAAGATGATCATCAGTTAAGGCAGATCTGAGTTCTGTTATCCATACCATTAGTGCTTTAGTTACCCAAATGCCACTCAACCCAGGTCTAAGCAGCACTCCTGCCGCTGTATACATGGACTTCAGCATAACCTCTATTTTACGGTCCGAAGGGTCCTTGAGTGTAGTTGCAGCTGGTACTGGTATGGTTAATTTCTTTGTAAGTTTAGACACAGATGAATCCACCAACGGTGGATTCTCGCATGTAGCTGTCATAGACTCTGGAAACGGATAGCTAGACCTAACTCTGTGAGGTACAGAAAACCGTTTATCCGGATTCTTCCTTGTTTCTAGTATCATTTTATTAAGAGATTCTGACACAGGAAAACAAACTGGAGTTCTTTGTCGTTTAGTAAAAACGACCTCATCATTTGTCAGAGGCTCCTCAGTTTCTGTAAGACAGAGACTGATGCACTGCTCTGATGAGATTATCAATACCTGGCCTGTCAAAATCGTCACCCTCTGACTGCTGGTCTACTTCGCCCTTCTCACCCATATCTTGTAAAGTGAGGTCTGGCGAAGAATCATCAGACATTAACATAGCAGCCGGTAGCTTATAGGAAAAACGAAACTTATCCCCTTTAGTCAAAGAAGATCTGGACATTTGGTAAGGCAGTTCTAGCGGTCTCACCCTAGATTCAGATCTTGCCGCCTCTCGCTCCTGCCGAGAGGCGGCCAACTCTGATTGCAATCCAGCTAAAACATCTGCTAATATAGCCCATGGCGGGTCCGGGGTTGAAATGGGATTTGAAACCGGAGCAGGAATTGTATTTGTTTCAGAATTTACAACACATACTTTACATGTGGTAAATCCATCAGGTAATACACCCTTACAGACATTGCAGTAAACCTGCTTCTTGGACCTTGCTGGTGTCTTACTCATTATGCCAAAAAAAAACCAATACAAATACAAAGACAAAGAACCTGTGCGACTCAGTAAATAGCACTAAGGTGTCTCTATATCTCTTGCCAAATGTGCCAGTAATATGTCTGATCCCAAAATCCCCCTAACACCCCAGCGCCTTCAATGGTGGAGAGATGTATACAGGAAATTCTGAAAAGAAACAGGAAAAACAGGAAGCATGGTTTATATATGTCCCCATGCTCACAGAATATCACAAAGTGCAAACATTAATCTATGTAGCAGATTATACTTAAATGCATATATTCCTGTTACTTATCTATACAGTGCTGCTGGCTCTGTGTTAGGTCATACATACTTTCAAAGAAGTGTGCCTCCCCCTCTCCCCCGTGCTCCGTGTACCGCTACTCTGTACACGGAGACCGGCCTTGTGCGCCCTCTGGAAGTGCATCGGAGCAGACGATATGCCGCGTGGAGCGGCCTCCAAAGACCAGCGTGGCTCAGCGCAGCGGAAGAGACATTAACACAGCGGCGCTGGAAGCGGCGGCGGGCGGCTGCGGGCAGCGGCGCGGCACAAATACACACACAGTAATCCCACACAGCGGGGCGGCAGCATGAGCTGACCACCCCAAACAACATACCTGGACCCTGTGGTGAGGGCAATGACTGGGCTTCTCTGTAAGCACTGTCAGCCTTTCACTGCAGGTGTCCTGCACGTGGAAGTGAGGGAGCTCTTTTTAGAGAGGTCCGACACCCACAGCTGCAACAGCAGCTTTCACTATCCCAAACCCTCGCCTTCTTGGAAGGGGGAAAGGGATGTTTTCAAAAAATAATCAAAGAAAAAATCAATAATTGTGGATCCACTTCCACAAGCCTAGTTGCTCTGTGAGCACCGAAAAAACACTGAGGTACTCTGGGATATGGAGGGGAGATAAAGTCAAAGTTTAACTGTTCAGTGCCTAGTTCCAGTGGAACCGTCCATATCCCAAGAGTACTCCAGTGACCCCTAGTGGATGAAAAAGAAAAACGATGAAGCTGTATTCATTCATAAACTGTGGTAACAAGGCATTCTCCTTACAGCCTACCTCCAAATAAATGAAGCATTGCCCTATCTAATAGTCTGAATTCCCTGTAGCAAAACATTGATTCAGTAATTTAGACTGTGTTGGTAAGAAGAGAGACAGCAGCATTCCAGGTGGACGAGGGCAGCATCAGAAATCATGCTACTGTGCGCAATCACCTAGCAAAGGGGGTAATTCCAAGTTGATCGCAGCAGGATTTTTGATAGCAATTGGGCAAAACCATGTGCACTGCAGGGGAGGCAGATATAACATGTGCAGAAAGAGCTAGATTTGGGTGGGTTATTTTATTTCTGTGCAGGGTAAATACTGGCTGCTTTATTTTTACACTGCAAATTAGATTGCAGATTGAACACACCCCACCCAAATCTAACTCTCTCTGCACATGTTATATCTGCCTCCCCTGCAGTGCACATGGTTTTGCCCAATTGCTAACAAAAATCCTGCTGCAATCAACTTGGAATTACCCCCAAAGTTCTGACTTACTGGGGGTAATTCAGATGAGATCAGAGTCCTTCACAAAGTACCGATGATAATTATCAGCACTTTGCCAATGTGCAGGACCCATTTTGCGCATGCACAAATGGTTCTTGTGACAACAGGCGCAGGACGATTTCAGACTGTCAGTGATGGTTTGATGGCGTGCAGCGGTAGTGATGGCCTGCGTTTCTCTAAACGATGCCAGGATCTCCATCAGAGGATGGAGATTTCCTGGCCTCTAGGTAGTAGCTGAGGCGGCTGGCTTGTGCGGGTTACATGGGTTACGCAGCCGGCCGATGTTGTCAGACATGGGGGGTAATTCTGAGTTGATCGCAGCATCAAATTTGTTAGCAGTTGGGTAAAACCATGTGCACTGCAGGGGGGCAGATATAACATTTGCAGAGAGAGTTAGAATTGGGTGGGTTATTTTGTTTCTGTGCAGGGTAAATACTGGCTGGTTCTGTGTTTCTGTGCAGGGTAAATACTGGCTGGTTTATTTTTACACTGCAATTTAGATTTCAGCTTGAACACACCACACCCAAATCTAACTCTCTCTGCACATGTTATATCTGCCCCCCTGCAGTACACATGGTTTTACCCAACTGCTAACAAACTTGATGCTGCGATTAACTCGGAATTACCCCCATGATCCAATATTGCGTCCAAGGATGCAGTTATGGGGGTAATTCTGAGTTGATCGCAGCAGCAAGTTTGTTAGCAATTTGGCAAAACCATGTGCACTGCAGGGGGGGCAGATATAACATTTGCAGAGAGAGAGTTAGAATTGGGTGGGTTATTTTGTTTCTGTGCAGGGTAAATACTGGCTGGTTCTGTGTTTCTGTGCAGGGTAAATACTGGCTGGTTTATTTTTACACTGCAATTTAGATTTCAGCTTGAACACACCACACCCAAATCTAACTCTCTCTGCACATGTTATATCTGCCCCCCTGCAGTACACATGGTTTTACCCAACTGCTAACCAACTTGATGCTGCGATTAACTCGGAATTACCCCCATGATCCAATATTGCGTCCAAGGATGCAGTTATGGGGGTAATTCTGAGTTGATCGCAGCAGCAAGTTTGTTAGCAATTTGGCAAAACCATGTGCACTGCAGGGGGGGCAGATATAACATTTGCAGAGAGAGTTAGATTTGGGTGGGTTATTTTGTTTCTGTGCAGGGTAAGTACTGGCTGCTTTATTTTTAGTGTTATCACACCTGGGCCCACCGCTCGCTAGTTCCGCCACTGCTGTAGATATAATATTCTATTGCATATCGTAAAAACAGCTCTACAGAGTTTAAAGTTCATCAGACATGCAAAAGGTTTTTTTTATCTAGTATTCAGTTGCTCTTTTTTTCTTTCTAGTATTGCTGTACAATTCTGTTGTGGAAATTGCATAGCAAAATAATTTATTTGTAAGAAGCCATCATGAACATGTTGTAATATTGTGTAAACACAGGACCGCCCCCTACTGTCATTCCAGCCCCCACAGACACTTGACTTACCTTATTTTATGTGTCTCCTGGCAGCTCATCTTCCTGCCGCAGATATCATGCGCGCTGCGCCAAAATGAACAATAAGAATAACCGTATTGCACTGGCCACAGCAGCTCCCCAGCAGACCAATAAATGCACACATGCCTGCACCCTGCCAATCAGTGCAATGGCACAGGCAGAAGTTAGAGCTCACTTTGTCTGTAGGCCCCTCAGGGCTTTGTATACAGTAGTTGTACACCCACTTCCCCACCATTATGTATGACGTATCAGTAAAATAGGGGTGCCTTTTAATTTCTTAGTCTGAAGATGAAGTAATGTAATGTCACACCAGCAAAGAATTTGACAGGTTAAACTCTTTATACACTATAGACAGTTTGTTCAGACAAAAATGAATCATTAATTGTAAATGCAAGCTATTTTATATACAAGAGAACATTTCAGACTGTTGTGTGTTTTCACAAGGAATAATTTATTTTGTTTCAAATAAACTAATATTTTGTAAGTTTGGCTTTAGAATTTGGTATTTTGGTAACCTAATATAACAAATATTTTTAGATTATACGCAATAGAAATAGGCAACGTTGTAAGAAATACACATTTCCTTAATTCCTTAGTTACTTTTATTGAAGTTATTTCACTTTAGAAAAACGGCCTCGTTTTCACATTATAATAATGCAAAGGGTATGCCGTCAATTTGCCGGCTGTCGGGATCCCGGTGGTCAGGATACAGATGCCTAATACCGACACTCTGTGAAATGCCGGTGGTCGAAGTCCCGACCACCGCACGGATTCCCCACTTGGGTGGTGGTCCACACCACCACATGAGGGGGAATAGATTAGTGTGGTGACCTAAGGTCATCACCGGGCCTGATGCGTGGCAAGTGCGCGCCCACAAGGGAACACTCTGCGCTTACTGACTGTATTCCAGCTGTCGGCATTACGGCGTCAGTCTGCTGACAGCCGGGATATCATACTGATCTCATGCAAAGTACATAGGCGTTACTGAAGGTTTGAAGTAGTTACAGGGTTAGGGTCAATGACGCACTAAAGACTCAAAGCCATCAAAGTGATTAATAGTGAATATATATCACAATACTGTGAGGCATTGTGAGCAAACCAAGTGTAATCTTAGAAAGGAGTTTCAAAATACCTGTTATTCCTAATCTCATTATGTATATATCACATTTCATTCTATATTATGCAAATTTATTTTCTGTCTAATGGATATCATTGCATAATTTTTATCATTAAATTCTAAACAATGTTTTTATTACAGTTTATCAAATGTTACTAAAGTGAGTTTGCTGACAGGTCTTAAATAACAATTCATTCTGTTCGTTGAGTTAAAATCTATATTTGAATGTCACTTTCAATCCTTTTTCCCAAAGCTGCCAAGTTGAGCCAACATCATGTTATCAAGCAGAATGCTTCAGATAAACATCCTTATTTTTCCATGTGTTCAGAATTCTTCTGGAATGATGAGGTGACTGAAGTGAAAGGTAAAGCAGTACACTATTTTTACTTCCTGGAAATTTAAAATGCATCTTTGACCAGATGGAAAACCAGTTCATATTAAGTTTTGTTACAATACAGTTTGGGTTCTGACAATAATTGTGCTCCAAATTCCATTATTGTCAGCAGATTTGAATACAAATATTTGGCTCGGTTTATTTCCAATATAATATTTTTATTTATTTTCATTTGTTAACATTTTCACAGCACCATCATTTATAATTGGGAAGAAAACAGTAGTAATTATCAGAAATATATTAAGAGCCACATTGGCCTGTGACTGACAGTGTTCAAGGGCCTATACTGATAAGGGGAGGAGCTGTGAACAGTGCTGTGTGGGTGGGGCTAGAGCCACATAGGCGTGTACACCTCCTACACTATCAGCCTCAATGTCTCCCTAAACACATACAATTTACAATTCTGCAATTGTTTTATTTTTATAAGAAAACTAGAAATACAATTTTAATGATTTACCGTATATACTCGAGTATAAGCCGACTTTTTAAGCCATTTTTTTTTGTGCTGAAAAAGCCCCCTCGGCTTATACTCGAGTCAGTGGGAATATGACTTATACTCCAGTCATCCCCGCTCCGGCGCTCCCCCCCGCTGTCTTGTGAAGGAGGGACACGGAGGGCACAGTGCGCGCCTCTCCTGTGTCCCGCCAGCGTCTCTGGCGGCAGCGGCAGGTCTATTAAGTACCAATTCGTGAGCTCTGATTGGCTCACGAACCGGCACTTTATTTAACACACACACGCCGCTGCCGCCGGAGACGCAGGAGGGACACAGGATAGGCGCGCGCTGTGCCCTCCGTGTCCCTCCTTCACAAGACAGCGGGAGATCGCCGGAGCGGGGATGGTAAGTTGTTACTTTCACTGGGGGGAGCATATTTGGCACTTGGGGGGGCATATGTGGATGTATGAGAGCATATCTGGCACTGTGGGGGCATATCTGGCAGTATGAGGGCTGTGTACGGCTAGAGCTGCAGTTCCCTCCCTAGGCTTATACTCGAGTCAATACGTTTTCCCAGGTTTTTGTGGTAAAATTAGGTGCCTCGGCTTATATTCGGGTCGATTTATACTCGAGTATATATGGTATGTCTGACTGTGTGGCCAGCTAGGCAGATGGTCATCATTGTGCTGCCATGATATTGTGCCTATTTTTATATGGAGGCCTGGAGTTGGAGCTTCATCCACCCTATTATTAATCTGGCCCTGTAATGATTGTGTATGAACACAAAGAGATAGAAGAGGATCCAGCTCTCACTTTTTTTTATTTTTTATTTTAACCACGAGGAGTCTAGCAACCCCAGAAGGAAGGAAAATACATACAGGTTTGGACTCAAATGTTTTAACATTTCTCGTCATCTGCAACATTGATGAAATGTTCCAGTTAACTTCATGTTAATCTATGTACACATTATACAATAATTGTACCAATTTGCCAATAATTGGGTGCTCTGCCACTTTTATTGTGTAGTGCAGTGGTTCTCATACTGTGTGCAGTGGCTCCCTGGGGTGCCTCTGGACACTTGCAGGGGTGCCCTGGGTTGGTGATCCAGGACCAATTAAAATGATTTATGGTCAATGTAATAGGCAAAACCAGTGCTGGTGGTTGTGAATCATAAAATATGTGCACAAAGAGAAGCAAATCTTGTCCCTCACCACACAGTGAAACCTAACATTGATATATAAACACAATTTACTCAATTAAATATTTCTTTCTAAATTTATCAAAAATAAACTTTTGTCCTAGGGGTGAGGTGAAAAAATTCTGATACTCTAGGGCATTGTAATTTAAAAAAGTTTGAGAACCACTGGTGTAGTGTGTATTTTACGATCGTTTCACTATTTTGCCGATAAACCAGAAAAATCTTGTATACAAACAAGCAAACGTGATTATCTGATCAATCTGGCAAAATGGAAAATCTCATCCTCAATCTCCTGATATCATGCAGTATGTGGGCATTCTCAATAATATGACCACATTTGCCATGTTTTTCCGTGACGTCGTCTTCCTCCTTGTGGGTGGACAAATGCAAAGTCAGCGTGGTGTGGCAGAAAATCGGTAACTTAAAAAAATAAATCTTTTAGTATGTAGCTCAGATACTGAGTCCTTACATTTCACAAAAAAATGGGTACAGTTTATGGTCTTGCCTCCTGCCCTTTATGATCAGAGAGGAATCCATCCAACATTGCGTTTCCCTGTTGTCACTACACCACCTGCATGCTGTGTAATTTCACCACCATAATCAGTGCTGTTTTTAAGCCTGGTTGTATTGAGTAATCTTTGCTTTGTTATACACTACAAGATCAAACTACTTTTCCTGGGTGGGAGTCACGGATGTGGAAGCTTCCCTTATTTGCTACATTTGGAGAGGCAGGGTTTTTAAAGGGTGTTATACAAACCTGGCCAGCTCTTTATATTCCACTTTGTATTCCAGCAATTACAAAAATAATATGGCTTCCGTATGGTGAAATTGTACAGTAGCATGCTAGCCTGACATTACTTACAGTAAATCAACATCTGAATGAATTAAGTGCTAACTACTGTGGCCTTGAGGGTTACTTTGCCATGTTCTGATGCTCATAACAGGACTCACTCCTTAGGACAAGGGGCAGGTAGAGTTAAGAATCCTGCTCCTTACTACAGCAAAGGTAATAAACACAGCTGCACTATGTGGCCGTGGGTGTGACTAATTATTTGTGTGAAGGTACAAAGGTTTGTGGGAACCAGTGGGTGTGGCTTCCAAAACCAGCTAGTGGCTGGATTTCAGAGAGGGCCAGTTTGGACTTAGCTAGTCGTCAGGGCAGCCATGTTTGCTGAAGAAATCTGATGTGACAACATTTGTGAGAAATAAAGAAGCCACTTAGCAAAGCAACCCAAGTGAAGAGTCATTCTTTGTGAAGCAAACCTTTTACACTACATCATTTTCAAAATCTTCATTTTTTAATAACCATTCTTTTAAAAACCAAAACAAAGCAAACACCAGAGGCTGGTTCATAGCAATGTTTTATTAAATATTACAGTGGATCAAAAAGTACAAAATATCTTTTTGTCTGCTGTGTGTGATTGGGAAATTTCTCAGCACATCATACAGTATCAAAAGCAATTGGGTAGGTACAATTTGGAAAACATACAAAAATTCAATGTTCTCTGTTGGCTCAGCTTTCTAGCATGGGTAGTGTTGACTCACGGAAGGTTACTCAATAACCTTTTATTTTAAAATGGAAATCAGACCTATAACATGAGTGGGTCAATATACTATATACAAATATTCACCTTACACTGCTTTTAAGCTACATCATTTAGATCACAAAAATGATACAATATTTACAGCAGATTACTTTTTTATTTAAAAAAATATACACAGCCAGCAATATATGAACAGATGCTTTAAAGTCCAAGTAAAATATCAATTACATTTACAGTAAAATGTCTTTTGTAAGTGCTTGTAGCAAATAAAACTAGTAACTTGCTGTGAGATTCAAAGTGATGACAAGTCACAGGACGAAAGACAAAACGGTAAGTAAAATAAAATTATAGCTAATTCCAAGCCATTACTAGGGTATGTATGTATACACACACACTCCCACACAGTTTGCTCTACAGTAGGGATTAGAAACCAGTGGCAATCTAACCGTTGAAATGCAACTTTTAGGTTCAGCATATTAGGAGTTGACATTGCATATCTAGGGGGAAATGTAAAGAGAAACATTTTGTCAAAATGGACGATTTCTGTTGATTTTTTGCAGCTGAATTTAAAGCTAGTTTTGTCTTACAGAACTTGGCACTTTAAATACCAACAATCCGCTATTTTGACCATCTGCCGTTCATTTTAACACCAGCCTGGTGCCGCAACTGCCTAAACAGCTATTTTGTTGACTGAGCCAATAGTCATGGATATGTAGACTGTCAATTCATTAGAGCTAGTAGTACCTCTTGAAATTTGGTCATGCCTAGTCTGTCACGCATGACCAGTGATCACTGGTTGCTAGTGAATTGATAGGTTACATGCTTGTGAATATTGGATCATCCCAGAAATGGCTGCCTCCACTATGTTTACGTGACATGAATCTTTCAGACTGCCATGATGAATGTGTCTACAAGCCCATTTACTGACACTTATTTAACGTTTTTCTTGGTGCGCCAGCACACACACATCTACATATGCAACACGACATGCATCAGTGCATACAAAACAAACATCATATACAAAAAAAGTGAGGACTATAATAGAACATCTATAATATGTGCAAGAAAAAAACACTTGAAATAAATGCTTAAAATTAAACGATGAGAAATGTCAACATTTTAAATACAGGTAGAAATGTAAACAAAAATGAGTGGACATATATACGTTTCTGAGTAATGAACATTAGTATATAAGGTACGGCTTCTTTAAAAGAGGTCATGCATTATGTCTTAATAAATTATTTTGAAATATATTTGGTTTACTTGAAAGTGGAACTTGATATAGTTTGTGATAATATGTTTGCTTTTGCAAAATATATTTTTAGCAAGATGTGTGACCAGATCTTAGCTGGGTATGTGTTTTTGAGGGCATCAGCTGTTCCCTCCTGTTTGTGATTTAAGTTCACTAAACACAAACTGTTCCCAATCTTGCCAGAGGTTATAAGAATGTTTTATCGAACAACCTTGAGAACTCATAATGAATGACTAACGCCGCAGAATTTTGTGTTACAACATTTCTTGGAAGAGAACATGTTTCATAGATTTATGAGTATTGCCAATTAGACTTCAGAGTGTGTGTTTTTTTTTACTTCAAACAACAATGGTTTAATTGCACAAATAGACTTGTGCAATTCAGTTATAAATCCTCTTGAACTCACACAATTCAAACAAAGCCTCTTTTTAAAACATTTTTCCTTTTAAATCTGCTGTTAGCTGAGCAAGAATTCAACTGTCTTTTTGAAATGTATCCAAGATTCCTGTAAGAACTATTTAAACAAATAATGCTGTGGGGGTTTGTGGCAATTGTGTTCAGTTAGAAGCCTATCTGCTGCTTACTTTGAAAACACTTTCAGGTGGAATCAATAATTTACAAAGAAACATTCTGAAAATGTAACAATGATTTCAAAATGAACAAAAATTTGCTGTGAGACACTAGCAAGTGCTGATTAAAACTATATGGTTCACTTTTAATGAGAGATGCATTGTTTCAACTTCGATTGATTGACGAGGCAAAAAAAAAACATTTTAAAATGAAATTGAGTTGCAGTATGCAATCATGGCTTTGTGTAGTAAAGTGATAGCCAAGTTTTTAACCAGAAAAGCTAAATATATGCAATGCACATAAAGGAATCAGAGTTTCCTTCTGCTGCAAGACACAGAGATTGTAGAGATTGTGGGGTATATTTACTAAAGTGTGGCTTTTTAAAAAGTGGAGGTGTTGCCCATAGCAAATAATCAGATTCTAGCTATCATTTTCTAGAAGGTATTAAATAAGTAGAATCTCATTGGTTGCTATGGGCAACATCTTCACTTCTGAAAACCTGCACTTTATTAAATATACGTGTGTGTGTGTGTGTGTGTGTGTGTTTTTATATAGGTGTGTATTAATGTATCAATAATATTATGGTCGACAGTAACCAGGACAACAACAAATGGTCGACATGCATTAGGTCAACAGGTACAAAAGATGAACATGACAATGGTCAACGTGTTTTTTGGGGGCAAATCATGTATATTAATATAATGTTATATGACTACAATCAGTACAAACAACTATGATCGCCACAGGTTACTATTCCCAATAGATGTCCACGTGGATAGTAAATCAAGCAAATGTTGGGAAAACATGTCAACCATGTGTGTGTCAACAATTGTCATGTTGACCTCTTGTACCTGCCAACCTTAAGCACTGTTGACCTTTTTGTACCCGTCGACCTAATTCCTGTTGAGCATATGGTGTTGAGCAACACATTGTTGAGCTATTATGGGAATACCTTTATATATAAATATAAAAATCTAAATACACACGTGTGTGTGTGTGTGTGTGTGTGTGTGTGTGTGTGTGTGTGTATAAATGCTGGCTGAGCCCGCTAATTTGCTGCCTTCATGTGTGCTATTTAAAATACCACAATTAGTCTAAAGGCATGTAAAACTTAAAATAAAAAAAATAAAAAACCTGGCTATGAGAAAATATTTGTTATACAGTATCTTATGTTTTCCTGCTGTCTTCAGCTAGGTTATTCAATGGCATT
This sequence comes from Pseudophryne corroboree, assembly GCF_028390025.1. Taxonomy (NCBI): domain Eukaryota; kingdom Metazoa; phylum Chordata; class Amphibia; order Anura; family Myobatrachidae; genus Pseudophryne; species Pseudophryne corroboree. Next base: position 652,397,940 of record NC_086446.1, on the reverse strand, counting down.
TTCACGAAGGTAAGAAACCAATTTTGTACTCTCATTACTTGTTAGGGCCTAATCAGACCTCATTAAATTGCTAGTGTGAGGATTGTTACTGTTGTTTCTTTCACAAACCTGCATAAGGTGTTTGTACACACACAGATGCTTCCAGTATGTGTATGCAAAAGTTAAAAAAGCCCTAAGGAAGCAAAAACAAATCTCCATTTGTCAATAAAATTGTGAATATTATTAAAAACTTAATGCTGAAGAGCACCTGATTAGATGGCTGCTGACCTTTAACAAGCATGTTGCTTAATTGGAATGTATGTATGTATGTATGTATGTATGTATGTATGTATGTATGTGTGTGTATTTTTTATATATATATATATATATATATATATAAATAAATAATATTTTATTTTTTGGGGGATATAAACATAAGGTTATTCAACTACTAAGATCTCGTGTGATGTAGGGAAAATGGCTACTGCAACTGATGAAAGAGTATATGGGGGAGATGTAATATGCCTTGGAGAGTGAGAAGAAACTACCAGCCAATCAGCTCCTGTCATTTTTCAAACACAGCCTATAACATGGCAGTTAGGAGCTGATTGGTACTCCAAAGCTTAGTACATCTCCCCTTATGAATGGTAGGTCCACAGATAGTCTCTGTTCTTTCTTTATCAGCCATGCCCATGTATGGCCCATCCCTATGGCCCATGAGTACATATATTAATCGTATTATTCTGATAAATATTGCAAGTTTTAATCTATTTTTCTATCTGCTTGTGTTTTTGCCATAATTAGCAGGGAAGGTTATAAACTGTATTATGAACAGGCAAGCAAAAGGTGAAGAGCAGCTGCCACCTACATCTGTTGGGCCATTTATTTTGTGGACTAATCCAATATTCACTACTGACCAGTGGTTTAGCCTTGAAGCATGGCTTATTTTCCTATCAGTCATAAAGTGCCACAGTGATGTCATAGAATTCTATTAAGTAATAGACTTTTGACCATCACTTAAGACCATTAAGATGGCTGCCTTCATCGTGTGTAAGGCTTATGGTTTAAAGACGTTAATTTAAATGCAAAATTTGATTTGATTTTAAATGGTTTAGCCCGTGCTCTATTTAACAGAATGCAACAACCACCTTATTGTACAGTTAGGAATGTTAAAGAAAATGAACAATAAAGAGTGAGATATTATAAACCCCAATCTATTACTGCTATTTGTTACTCATGTTAGGACTTGTTTTGCTGGCATTTAGTTTATGTGTACACCCTGTGTAGACGATGTGGCATGCACAATGGGTATGTAGGTGGGTTAAAAAAATGTAAAACCTTTATCCTATTCTAAAGACATTGCGATACAATGATCCTTAAGTGAAAAAATAATTTAGAGGGGAAATCTACCTCTTACAGTCAGCTTGGTTTCTGGCAGCTATGTTTATATGACTTTGGATGTGACCAAACCTGTGCAATTGTGGATACACCTGAGGGGGGTCTCCTATTAACTGCAAGTCATTTTTCCCGTGAATAAAAAACAGGCTTGTTTTGCGATTTTTTTACCCAGTGGTCATTTTAAAGCTATCCAGTTATATCGCGAATTTTTCATGAGAAAAAAATTAGCCTTTTTCACGTGAAAACACACAGGATCCGCAAAAAGCTACTGACCTATGTGTTTTCGCAGCCGCCTTCACTGAAAAATGCTTACTTTTTGGGGATTTGGTTTCAACTGTCTAAAGGCCAGTACTCACCGGCAGATCAGGGGAGAGATGTGTGTTGAGCGAACCGCGATGTGTGCAGAATGTGCGGGGGGGCCGCTCATTTCACCCAGCGTGTGAAATGAGCGATCTGCTAGATTGACAGGCCAATCTAGCAGCAGCAATAGCGACGCACGGGGCCGCGGATCGCTATCGCTGTGGGGGGTACACATGGAGAGATCTTGCTGAAAATCTAAGCAATCTAGTCAGATTGCTTAGATTATCGCTCCGTGCAGGCGAAACAAAATCCCTGATAAGTGCCAGCATCAGGGCTAATAGGCTAGCCCCGGGCGAGTCAAATAGCCAGGTTAATTACAACAGCTAATTGGATAACGCCCAGTAAATTTGTTTATTTTCATTGCACCTAATGGAAACATGCATGTGCGTACTATTACTGTTATTGCTAGCACAAATAAACTAAATGATCAGAGTTCCGCATGCTATAATAGATGGATGTAATGATGCTTCACTGGCATTGAGAGATGCAAGCCCAAACAGGGAACATACTGTCTTACTACATTTATATTGCCTTTCTTATCTGTTAAAAAAACAACCCTTTTTGTCTCTCTTTCTCTCTATCAAGCATCATTGCCTCCTGATTGACTGTTAACTTAAAAAGGACAATGGACAAACAAGACCGAAGCAAATGAAGTGGAAACAGAGTACAATGTCTGCAAAATAATCAAAAGAATAGATAAAGGAAAAGAAATCACACTATGGCAAGCTGCACACCTGGAAAAAAAAAATCTAGAGGCTGATAACAGGTCTTCTGAAATGTTTAAAGGAAAGTTGCCTATTTCAAGTTATTACATGACTGGTCTCACTGGGCTACATGTTTTACAGTGCCTGCTGTGATTACTAGTTACCTAACATAAGGAGAAAGATGTATTACGCCTTTGAGAATGATAAATGGAGAGAGATAAAGTACCAACCATTCCAATCAGCTCCTAACTGCCATGTCACAGGTTGAGTTTGAAAAATCACAGGTAGGAGCTGTTTTGTACTTTATGGGGTCTATTTACTAAGCCTTGGATGTAGATAAAGTGGATGGAGACAAAGTAACATCCAGACGGCTCCTAACTGTCATGCCATGGGCTGTGTTTGAAAAATGACAGTTAGGAACCGATTGGCTGGTACTTTATATCCAGCAATTTTATCTCCATCCAAGGCTTAGTAAACAGACCCCTAAGTCACTTAACTTTTTCTTTCTCCAAGGCTTAGTGCATCTGCCCCATAGAGAGATGGCTGTTAGTGATGCTCATTCTTTTTTTTTCAATCATCAGCAAAGTGTTGTCTTAAAAGAATTGGTTCACAAAGAGAAAATGGAATACCTAGCAATCATAGGTGCCAAATCCCATTATCTCCGTGCTACTAGATTTCACTAGGTTATACTGTATATATAAACTATGTATAATGGACCTACACTTTACCATACCTCCTTATGAACAAACATGCAAAATTGTGACATTATTCGCACCAAAAACACCCATTTGGGGATTAAACTCTGCTTCTATAAGCACAAGCCCTGCCCATTTATGAGGTCCATGAATCGGAACAGTTGGGAGGAATGCCTTACCATGACTGCAGCATCATTCATTTTTGCAGGCTGATTCCATGTTGCCACTTACCCTACATAACACCATTTCCCATGTCAAATGGAGAACCGGTCTAACCAGGCCAGATATAGTACATTAAGCTTTTATGGGATGGGCTACTTGGCCTATGTGGGCATAACCAGGAGTTTGTCTAATGATTAAGCTATATTGATCTAATTAGTGAGGTTTCACTACATGGCCTATGTGGGCCGATGCAGGCGTTTGTCTAATGATTAAGCATATTGATCTAATTAGTGAGGTGGGCAATGATTGCACAGTGTCAGATAATGTTTGTCATATGACCACGTTTTCTGCTACTTCAGAATGATATCTGATCAGATACAACCAGATGTTTATCATGTAGCTTGGGGAAACTTTGTTAGAAAATTACCAAATTGGTGGTTTTGGGCAGAAAGGAAAGGAGGATGGAATCCTACAAATTGGGTAAGGAATGCTAAATTGAGATGCTTTTTTCGAGTCCTTCCAGTTCCTCTCTCCCACTAAAAGTAATACGAGCTACTAGACACACAGAGACCTTTATGTCCAGGACCAATTTTAATTATTTATGATCAATGCAATAGGCCACAGGTTCTCAAACTCGGTCCTCAGGACCCCACACAGTGCATGTTTTGCAGGTCTCCTCACAGAATCGCAAGTGAAATAATTAGCTCCACCTGTGGACCTTTTAAAATGTGTCTGTGAGTAATTAATACACCTGTGCACCTGCTGGGTTACCTGCAAAACATGCACTGTGTGGGGTCCTGAGGACCGAGTTTGAGAACCCCTGCAATAGGCAAAACCAGTGCTGGTGACTGTCAATCATAAAATATGTGGACAAATAGAAGCAAATCTTGTCCCTCACCACACAATTCAACCTAAGGATGACAAACACAATTTACCTTAATTTAATATTTCTAACCAAATTTCTCAATAAGAAAGTTTTGGCCTAGAGGTCCTGTGAAAAAAATTCTAATACTCTAGGGTGCTGTGATTAAAAAAGGTTTGGGAATTACTGGAATAGAATATTTAGAGACCAATTCAATTAGGAGCAAATTACTATTGTACAGATGTGTCCTAATACATTATTGCTGTTATGGCACCAAACAGGCCCCTCTCGGAGCACCATGGGCATCTTTGTGTCTTTTGACTGTGTGAGTTTCTGAATTTGTATACGTAATGCTTCGATGCAAAAATGTCGCCCTACGCTAGAGAGCTGCAACAGGACCTAGTGGCTCACTTGCAACAGGTATTTTGCACAACATTGAGTACTGAGGGTAGATGTATGAGGACACATCTGTAGCTTTGTGTGATGTGTCTCTGGGACAATAATCACATCAGGGCTAACAGGCCCTACACACTGGCCGTTCCGCCGCCGATCTGCCCGACGGCAGATACGGCCGACGGGGGACCCGGCGGCGGAGGGGCAGTGACGGGGGAGTGAAGTTTCTTCACTCCCCCCGTCACCCGGCTGCATTGAAGTGCAGGCAAATATGGATGAGATCATCCATATTGGCCTGCATGTACAGACGACGGGAGACCAGCAATGAACAAGCGCGGTGCCGCGCATCGTTCATCACTGGAGCCTCCACACTGCACGATATGAACGTTATCTCGTTCATTAATGAACGAGATCGTTCATATCGTACAGTCATGTCAGCCAGTGTGTAGGGCCCTTTAGATACAGGTAGGACCTTGTGCTTAATTGAATTGGCCCCTTTGATTATGAAGGAAAGAGGGAGGCGGTACCATGATAATGTGATTCCGGGCCGTAACTATGGCTGTGAGAGAGGGGCTGCCACAGTAGGCGTAAATCTGTAGATGGGCACTGGAAATTATTATAGTATACCATAGAATAAGAGGGCTTAGGGGTCAAATTTCCTTATCACCCAGGATCTATCATTCAATTAACAGCTTTTTATACACTTCTCAGAAAATTGCTTCATAATCATGGCCCCACCCAATTCACTGCAGAAATTAACAGAAGGCGTGTGTCTCCTGAACATCCTGGGAGAGAAGGCAAGTGTGGAATAAAGCACTCCTGCATATCTGAAGATCCATTTTACACTACACAACAGTCCAATATATCATGCTAAATCTGCCTTTAATTGCTTTATATAAATTCTCTATGAAACTCTTGTTATAGTCTAGAATATCACATACGTATTTCTATAGAATGGTACCTGAGTGTGCTATGTTACATGGTTTTATTTTTCAAATATTTCCCCAAAATGATTAGAGAACAAAGGAATTGGTTTATTAATATAATTCTAGCCAGCAATATGGAAGTACTTACATTTGTTTTCATTTGAATAAAGAATAATTCATGGCAGTTTATATTACGCACGCAGCTAAATTTGCTTGCCCACTGAGAAAGATAATCAAGCCGTTTTATATATTACATCTAATGTGAGAAGCTTTATGGCTTTGTTAAGCTTGAGTACAATTTTGTGGGTTTTTTATGTTTAACCAGGCTATTAAAAAAAATAAATACGCAATGCAATTTACATCTTTGGATTACTTCAGACTAAAAATATATATTAGCTCCCTATAGCTCAAGTCGTAATGTTTTATTCTTAAAGAGCACCTGTCACTTACGCACAGTGAAGGCAGCCATTTTGTCGGAGACTATCAACTCACTGGACACAAGTGACAACACTGATGGATATTAATGAAGTCAGACACTGATTCCTAGAACACTTATATACTGCAATCTCATGAATAAAAGTGAATAGAACAATCTGAATACACCACCTGGATCACATAGTAAAATACATTCTGGCTACGATGGATGATTATTTATTAGACAACATAATTACGTCAAACCCAATCATACACTAAACACATTTATAAATGAAATGTTTTAAAAGCATTACCCTTATTAAAGGTTTTGCAGGCAAAAGAAAATCTGCATTGTTTCAACCAGCTTATCCTTCAGATCTGTAAGTAATGTGTCAGCAATTATATTTGCAGAAAGGGATTAAAAAAAAAAATTAACTAGACTCCTAGCTGTGAGCAGTAATTGCTGGCTAAACAAGACCAATATTTAAAATAAGGAATCTGACTTTTGTTTTATAAACACAAAGGAGCCTGTTCATGAACTGCACTATACATATTCACGGAGATTAAAATGTTAATAATTATCATTAATTCTGCACATAAAACAATGCAAAATGCATCATGCAGCAAAGTAATGGAGACGCAATCATCGTTACTAAACTGCCACAATTTGCACACTTCAGGGCTGACGCAGAGTTAGCGCAAACCAGTTTTATGGATGGCTCTTGCATGCTTTCACACTTAGTGTGTTCTGATGCAGAGTGTATGCAAATTTAGGCAGCTCTGTTGAATTTTCACTTGTGGGTATAAATGGGAAGTAATGGAGTGTTCTCACATGGGGTAGGTTTAACCAGGGAATGTTGTCAGAATTGTGCTCTATGCACAGTTGTGTGTATGTGTAAATATACCTATTTTCATGTGAATCTTTTCAGGCTGCTTCAAGTAGGGCATGGTTATGATGGCTATGAAACGGAACTTACAGATGGGGCTGTGCGGTTGCATAGTTACGTACAGTACAAATCTGCGTACAGCCGAACATCCATCTGGTAATTACAGCGAAGTAGTGTTCAACTTTGCAATCAGTTCCTTACTGCCTCATGACACTAGTTCCTAGTGAATTTACAGGTTTCATACTCATGAATGCGGTTTCATTCCACAACTATAGGTATTAATGAACATAAATTAGACATCAATGATCATAAGATGTAACACGTTTTAGACTTTGATATAGGATGTTGTTCTTCACTCAGAAACAAATGAACATTAAATTATAAAAGAAAGGCAGGTAAGCTGGGGAGCCCCATACTGTAACACCATGAACTGTGGTCCTAGTGGCTTCTGTTATAAACCATATACATTTAGCTGTTTCACTGTTTAGGAAGCAAGTATTGTCCACTAATAGACACCAAAACTCTTCTCTACTATGGAACTAAATTATATATTTGACATCTATGCATTTTAAGTATCTTTATACTGATATTCCCCTTACTGGTAAAGTTGCTTATGTCAGCAGAAACTGTAATGTATCATGCTGGGTAAGGCAAAAGGCTGAGACATAAGAAATACTCTACAGAGATTCTTAATGGTATGGTCATTGTGTACATTGGAGTTTGAAAATCATTAACAAATACACTGATCACCCTTCATCAGCGATATCCAGACTATTGATAGAGACAGTGTCTAGATAGTCAATAGGTTGACACCATATTGTTGACAAGGTCAAAAGGTACAAAAGATCGACACAATTTTTTAATTTTTTTTTTTTTGGGGGGGGGCTAACATTTCTTTCAACTCCTGCTTGGTTTACCATCCACTAATAAGGATCATGATGATGGAACACACAAGATAATACTAAATAAAAACTTGGGCTGACCATGTCGACCTTTTGTACTGTCTACCTTCTACCTGTCAACCATATTGTGTCGGCCTATTGACTATCTAATAACTAGATGTTCTACAGCACAACCTTATCAGCACCCTTACATCACTTCCTGGGAATGTAAGTGAATTTCATACTTTACATGTACAGAATCCCAGATTTTGTGGACAGTCACTGGTGTGACTGCTTCTTGTTTAGCACAATACTACACTCACTTTGTAATGTGTGATTTATCTACATACACAAATGTAAAATGCACAGCCAAAGAGGAAAACAGCATTTTTTCCTACTGGGCAGGTATTTCTCAATAAAAAATAGACATCCACATTCTTGTTCAGTAAATATGTCCACCATAAAAATAAGCTGATTATAATAAACCTTGGGGCATAACACTGTAGAATGTGCTTTGATTAAAATATATTCTGAATCCATTATGTGCATTTTTTGCAGTACATATTAATTTTTTCATTCATCTCTACTGAAAACAGGTCAACTATAGATACATCTACTTAAAATCTATTCAGCAGAATGAGAGGAGAACAAACGCAAATGATAAACAGTAAAAAGCTGGCTACATCACACAATCCTCTGTTGCTCTAATAGTAAATGCATCAAAGTCAGAAAGATATAAAGAACAGTGCTAATGGTACAAAACACAGCCTGCAATTGTTTTTTTTTTTTAACCACCAGGGGTATTTGAAGCTGTTGCAAGACTTTAATAATAATAACAACTTTAATAATAACTCAGCACTAAAGGGGGTATTCATCAAAGTTCAGAGAGAGATAACATTGTGAAAATACCAGCCAATCAGCTTCTGCCTTAGATTTTACAGACTATAGGGGGCATCCAATTACCCATGATTAAACATCGGGATCAAAAAAATGGGAGTTTTTCCGCACTTTTTCACAGATATTTATTTACGGGGTATCCAATTAGATAAAGTAAAAAAATACTTTTCTAACGAAAATACACAGGTTCAGTAAAACTCGTGTGTGTTTGCCGCCGCAGCTATGAAAAGCCGGTGCTTATTGGGGATTTTGCTTCGCCTGCCCAAGGCAGGTTAAACAGATCCCCCATAAGCCGTGGCTCATGCCAGTTTATCGGGGCTAATAGGCTAGCCCCTGGCAAGCAATCACCTGTGGTCAATGACTGCGGGTGATTGGATACAGCCCCATTTTTGAAAAAGGACAGTTAGGATCTGATTGTTTGGTACTTTATCTCTCACAATTTTATCTCTATCCAAACTTTGATAAATGCCCCCTAAATGTCTTATTTAGTGTGCACAACTTTTTATGTTTGTGTGAGTTCACTTGTGCTATATTATACAGTATTATCAACATTAGGGAATGTCACCTTTGCTTAATCATTACTGATCGCTTAACTATTCCTAATTTGTAACAGTCTACTGGAGATTACATGGTTATAAAGGAGTTAATAAATAATTACTACTGATTACATGCATATTTGTATTTGCTATTAGATTGTAAGCTCCTTTGGGCACTGTTATTTTCACCTTTGGTTTAATGTAATTTGTTTGTACTATGAGCCCCTGTGTAATATATCAGCCTTTATAAATATATAATAATAATAATAATAATAATAATAATAATAATAATAATAATAATAATATCATCATCATAAATCACCAGGGATTTTTTTACAAGTATAAATTTATATTGCAAATTGTTTTATATGAGGATGTATATGTATTTTCAGTTACTGTATATACAGATGTGATAGCCACTCTAAGAACTCATTTAGATAAGTACTATTGTACACTGCTCATAATCTGTTGTGTTAAATAATATTTTTTATATGTAAACTCCTCCTTCCAGCAACACGTAGAACCACAGGGACCCAACACCTGCAATGTCACTTGAGAATCCTTCAGGGCCGCTCAGACACCTGTGAATGTCCAGTGTAGTGTTCAAGCGTCAACTGTTAAAATGGAGAAATTGATCATTCATTTTAGTGGTGGGATTTATGTGTATTGTACCATATCAATAATTAGAAGATCCTGTTATAGCCATCTTTTTGTGAAAGCAACTGTCGTAAAAGCCCTGTAATAAATGTCCTTAAATCCTAAAGTGAACAAACTAATATAAATGTATCACTCTTAAATGTGTAATTTTTCTACTACAACGATTTCAGAAATACAAAAACCCATTAAATTCCTGCTCAGGTAGGCAGGCTATAGTAAATATAGTAAATACAAGGCTAGACTTATTGAAGTAGCTTAAAATTGTGTACAGAATTTTATGCACATAAAAAACAATATTCATCAATAGCATTAGTATTGTTCTTAATGCTCTCCCAGACACAAATGCCCAGTAGTAAGGGAAGAGAAGAAAAATGTACCTCTTGGCTTTCCCATCACTGTGATTATGGCATCTATGAATTAAGACTCAGACAGAGAGAGATAAAGTACCAGCCAATCAGCTCCTAACTGCCATGTTACAGGCTGTGCTTGAAGAATGACAAGAGCTGATTGGCTGGTACTTTATCTCCATCCAAGGCTTAGCACGTAGACTCTTATATCTCTGTCAAGGTTATGCCTATAGGTAACACCTCCACATATCTGTTACTTTAGAAACTTTAGTAAATGTACCCCTAGGTGTTTTAGAAAATCTATGCCATATATTTATTTTCTTTGCAAAATAAGAATGTAACGTAACACATTAATAGGACCTACTGATCTCTCTGGGGTATGATGCACTTTGGGGGATGTTTATCAAACTTTCTGAAGATGACAAGGTTAGGTGTTGCCTCATTTTATAGAATGTACTAGATAAATGGTAGCTAGATTCTGATTGGTTGCTGATGGCAACACCTTCAGTTGTCCTCTGTAGGTTTGATAAATCTCCCTCTGTGGGAGGAATTCAAACATTTTTTCACAGTCGATATCCCTTCTAAAGAGACAGACCGATATTCAATTGTTTGTGCCAGCAGGAGCAAGTTACAAGGCACCCAATACTTACTGCGCACAAATGCACCGGGTTTAGATGTGTAAAGGTAAAGTGGCTAAACCTGAATTTATGTGGATTTCTGCTCAATACCTCAGGTGGAAGCAAGCAGAAATAATGTCTGCCAGCGGTACCCATGCCCACTGGTACAAAAACTTACGTTGTTCCCATCACTTTTTAAAACTGAATTATCCCCTGCGTGTCTTACAGTATGTGTCTCAATGATGTAAGTAATTCCTAATGACTTTGTAGGCTTTCATTAATGTGTGCGATTATCCCCCCAAAATTATTGCCTCAGGGGTGCAGATGAAGAAGTTGTTGGTTAAAGTATAACTCTAAACACATACTCAATTAACCTCTCAACATGACCTTGCAGTTAACACATAATTGTTTAATAAAAAAAAAGATTTAAAAAAAAGCACAGGAATCAACTGAAAGATTAATCCATATAAATTATGTGAACAGACAGTGACACTGGAACTTTTAAGACCAGATATGTACAGTCGATTGAACAGTGTTTACCTTTCCACCATTAATAGTGTTAAAATTTCTTAAACTGATTGACTTGTTACTATACATTGCATTGATTGAACCTTTAACAGTATAAAAAAAAACAAAGCAAAAAGCATTTTCTCCAAAGTGTACATATGTTCCAATATTTCAACCTCTGACATTCCAGACTCTTTATGGCCAACTTTCACAAACATGTGCAACACGCTAGGTTCCCTAGGCTTAGCAATGATGTTAAAATTGTGTTGTGCAAATCAAGTCAACTGTTCCCATAACAAAAACTGTGAACAACTCCAGTCAGAGTGGGACCTGCAATCCATTGTTCTTACCTCTAACATATTACTTGTACAGTTATAGTGTGGCTCACAAAGTAGACAAGGGTATTTTTTATGCAGAATATTGTGCTGGGCAAGGAATGTAGCTAAAGTATTAACATTTTGCTTTTCTCACAGGGAAGTTCCTTAAAGTTTTGTGCTAGGGTGTACAGATGACAGCTGGGAGGATGGAAAAGAGGACTGCGGATTGATAGCAGTTAAAGGATAAAGATTGTTGTGTAGTAGGTCACCATAAGAAGATCCTACAGGGGCAGCCGAAGCCAAATGTCTATACAGATGCTGCGAATTAGTGGAGTTAGTTAGATACTGTCTTTGCATCATCAAAGAATGGAGGGCTAAAGGTTGCATTAGTGGAGAAAGCACACTCTGGTTTTTCAAGTACTGCAGTTGATGTGAATAGGCAGTAGGTATCCGCGTGCTTAGCCCACTACATAAACCTCCATGGTAGAGCCCGGGAAAGATTGGCGTTGAAAGTGGATACTTGTGGCTCTCCATCATACTAGCAGGATGAAGGTCATGCATTGACTTGCTGCTTTCACCCTCTTGACCTGTAAATGTCTCTTTCCCAGGCATCTCCTTTGGTGCATTTAGAGGAGACACAGCTCGTATTTTTTTCTCAGAGATAGGACTGTCCATATCATCTAAGTTTCTTTTCAAAGATCGTGAGGTCCCAAAGTTGTGATGGTTGGCCTTACCAATTGTGATTGGATGGACTGTGCTTTCCATCTTTCTTAAGTGATCAAGTCTTGCATTATGAGTCTTGACAGGCCTGTGCACCGATTCCGCATGTCTTTTCGATACTGGTATCGTCATCGGTGAAACTCGACAGGCTTTTGGGTTACAGTCTATGCCCATCTTTTTGTTGTTTGGAACTTGAAATGGGCTTTGATGAGTTTTGCTTTCTTGCTGTATCAAATGATGAGAGAGATTCGTTCCTGGCATTTTTGCAGTGTGCTTGTGCATAGATTTGGGAAGGCTCAAATCAGTTGGCTGGTCGTCCATGCTATCAGAGACATTCTGTTTTTCTTGTTGGTGCAAAGAGTGATGGTAGTGAAGTTTTTCTTGGTGTTTGTGTGGAGAAGACACATTTTCAGTTTCTCGAAACATTTCCCGAGCATGATATTTTGATGAATGTTCATTATGTAGATGGTGCTCTGTTTGCCTGTAAAGCCTATGCAGATGAGGTGATGAGTAGAACTCAGCCAAGAAGCTGGGCACATTGGAATGCTGTGCAGCTCTCTTCTCGGCCATTTGCTCTTTGCATTCAAGCATGCTGGACTTCAAGGAGTACGACTCAGCAAGCACATTCTGATGGTGCTTGGCAAAGTCACAGCGGTAAGAATCTGTTTTGTTTAATGTGTTGCTTTTGTAAACTTCATTCATGTTCTTTTTGTCGTCTGGAGTTTTTTGCTTAAAACTTTGAACATGTTGTATCACAGAAGGTCTGTTCACTGCCACTGTATCAGCGTTAGATACCTGATGAGTTTGCACTAAGGGTGGAGATATATCTGTTCTGGAATTTGATTTTTTTTTGCTAATTAAGGGTGGTGGGGAACCGTAAGGAGAGTAACTCCCAGTTTGTGAAGCCCCACTCACCTGTGACAAAAGCTTCTTTTTTGCCAAAGGAGACATTATTCCTGGGTTTCCCCTTGAATAAAGCAGAGGTGTATAACTGAACGACGATTCTTCATTTGACGAGGATGAAGTCTCCTTCTCTTTCAGCATGTCAAGCGTCTGCACCAAATACACTTTGGGATTTTGCTTCAGTGCATTTTGTAAAATGTTGCTGTCCAGGGGATTTTTTAGGTCCTCCGAGACCAGCGGGTCCATTTTTACAGTACAGTTTGCTATATAATCTGGAATATCTGGAATTTTTTCATCTTCCATGTGGATTTCATGCTGCATTTGTACCTGAATTGTGGGAAACATATTGTAATGTCCTTCATGTTCATCCCTTTCTGTTGGCTCTGACAATTCTTGTTTGCTTTGCTCTTGTTTTATTATTGTTGAATCTTCTGTGAGCATTTGTGGTTGTTCATCTGCTGGAGTGGAATTAATCTCTTTTATTACATGAGTGAGTGAGTCAGTGGGAATAGGTTCCGAGGGCATTTTATAATCTTCTTTCACATGGCAAGTGTTGGGAGCTAACTCCTCCATTTCTTCTTTTTCCAGAGGTGAAGATCTTCTAGCTTCTGTCACTTCAGCGCAGTCTATAGATGGCTTAGTTTCCTCTGAATCATATACAACAGATGCATTTTGATCATCTACTTCCAGATGAGTCTCCTCTAATGAAACCTAAAAAACATAGACTGTTTTAGTGTTTTATTCTTTAAATAGGCTTAATAGCAGGCAGGAATCTAAGGAAATATCCACCTTTTAAAAAGTGCAAATAGTATGCTTCCATTTAAAATTAAAATAATCTTTCATTAGTTAGAATCATCCTGCACTTACCAATTGGCAGTTGTTTATGCACTGTGGCAAATGTATGGGGCAGATTCAATCAGCTGTGAGATTGTGGTGCATTGTTACACAAATTTCCATGTATTACAATAGGTAAAACCATGCAAGCATACCTATGGGGTATGAGGCAAAATAAGCAAGGATTTCCTACCCTAATATCCATTTAGGTTAAGATAGAACCTTGCAGGTAATTGAATCTGCCCCAATGCTTTTGAAATAGTTTCCAGAATTACTTGAAACAACTGTAGACTGAGACAGTCAGACTGCTTTACATTCAGTCTGCTGCGTGGTCTAGAAACTGTGGGGCAGATGTATTAAGCATGTAGAAGTGATAAAGTGGAAGGTGATAACACACCAATCAGCTCCTCACTGTCAAGTTACAGGCTGGGTTTAACAAATGACAGTTAGGATACGGCCACACATAGCTGCCAAGCGGGTCCTGTTCAGCGGGACCCGCTTGGCCGCAAGGAGACTGCATATGGGCGCCTATGCAGGCACCTACATATGTGCAGCAGTCCCGCTGCCGCTGGCTCCGACGACAGCATGCTGCGGTTGGGCTGGATGACAGGATGGCGGGATTTCATAGTGAACACATACATTTCAATGTATATGTTCAGACAATGCGGCTGTGCCACCCTGAAATCCTGTATGTCACTGGCCAGATCCTGTTCTGCAGGATCCCACAGAACAGGATCCGTGTGCACACAAACTCTTTCTCCTGGCCAAGCGGATCCCGTACAGCAGGATCCGCTTGCCCGCTATGCATGGCCCAGCACTTAGAAGCTGATTGGCTGGTGCGTTATCACCTTCCACTTTATCACTTCTCCAGACTTAATATATCTGTCCCTATGACAGTTATGTGCAGCCACCCACTAAGCAGGGTATACTACAGGTATCAACTCCTAAGGGGTAGAATAAGGGTAAAATGTTCCGCCCACCAAACACGCTTAATCTGCTACTTTAAACCAATTGCTTTGTGACCAAATACATTAATCTTTAGTACAGTACTCAGTACAATATTAGTAAAGTAAGACGCAAAATTTGGGAAAAAGAAGTCAAGCCTGGAAACGCTACCCATAGCACAGCATCTAAGTCGCTCCTTGCGTCTTGAACCATAGAATGTAAAAAGGATAAGTGTAGGAAGAAACATCTGTATATAATACAGAGAATAGTCTATGAAAATATATGATTACATTACACTGTAAACATCCCTGAGAACTAACACTTTTTCTGATAATCTTTTAATAGAACTGTTAACACTTATCCACGTGTGCTAATAAACTGAAAAGGAATCGGGAGTATTTGTTCAGTCTGCGTGGCTGCCAATAATTTTTCCTTTTGATTTGAATCCATTTCATGCAGCTTATTTGATAACATCAATTCAGTGTTCACAATTCACTCCATTATGTTTTCTTGTAACCCTAATGACCTTAAGGGTCAGCGGCATGTTCTATCTGTGATGCTGCCGACTGAAAGGTCTGAACAATAGTTTATGTCATTCCCTCATGAGGAAGCCGGTTTTACACATTGTGTGAAATCGTATTATTTTCCCCTCTCACTTGTTAGATAACAGACATTGAGATGACAAAGAAATATATTATTCTAAATGTTATACTGCTGGTCATTACTTTAAGGTGACTATAAAGAGTCTAATGATTCAAGATTGTTTTGAAGCTGGCTGATCGCAGTGTTATCTGTATTTGGAATTCAATAGTTACAGGGTTTTATTGAAGTTCTATTCAGTGTGGTTTTTTTTTTCTTCCTAATAACAGCTCTTTTCAGCTAGAATGCCATCATTAGTAGTTTAATAAGTATTGCTCTATCAGTGGTCTCTTGAGTTTATTCAATTACATGAAAATTCCAAACAGATGAGAAAAGTCAGAGAAAGAGGGATTGTAATTAAAGAATATAAAATAAAATAAAAATCCCACCATTTGTCTAACACTCGGTAACTTCTTTCAAATTGGCATACACTGTAACAAAATAGGTATTTTTTCTTTAAGTCCAGCTCATCCTAGTGTTCAATAAAGTGTAGATCTGAATGTGACCAGTTCTAATATATAGCCGGTAATAACAATATAGATTTACCAAGTTACAACCTTTCACCGTTGGCAGACTGTTCCATGAAAAAATAAAAAAAAATAAAGTTGATTGAAAAAAAAATGTGGTTCTGCAGAATGATTTGTAATATGCAAAAACTATGCAACCCTCAGGGAGGTCCTTATAAACCGGTCATGTGTTCCTATTGCAGTTTTGTACATTTTATATTCAGACTGAATCGGGGCATTTTTATAATATCTAGGCAGCACAACTTAAATTGGCAATCAAAGGAAAGTGCAAATTGTCATTCTTTATTCTGAAGAACAAATGTGCTTGTTGTGCTACTTAGCCTGAGACTGTTTATCCCCGCTGCTCCAAGCTGTCACTATTTACTATACATCAACAATAAATCCTCCATGTTTCTTCAAGAACTGAAGAGTAGTCTAGTTAAATCTGACTTTTAAGTGCATGCAGACATCAGAGGAAAGAATGCTGCACTTTATCGCTTACATCTGTATTCAGTGTTCTACAAACAAATTATGCGCCCCTGTTAAGAAAACATCCTATATTAAGTACAAACATTTTAAGATTCTTTCAGTGATAAAAACTGGTCACAAACATTCATACAGGAGTGGACTGGCCCACACGGGTACAGGGGAAACCCATGATGGACTCCACTGCCTGAGGGCCCACCTCCTCCTCTAGGATCAAGACTTAAATTATACGTGTTACCTTATACTGCACAAGACTATGGTGTATTTTCTACAATGCATTGTTGCTATTAATCCGGTACTGTATCATGCATGCACTAGCAGTATTTACTATGTATAATTTTATCAAGGGGCCCAGATAATGCACTCTCTAATGATTAGCCAAACCTCTATGGAAGCTGTCCAAACCTTCTCTGGAGACTGACCACACCCCTAAACATGGGCCCCTACAACGTCATTCCCCCGGTGGGCCCTTCTTGCCACAGTCATACACTGCATGCATGCATGCAACGGTCCTCCATTATAATATGTATATTCAGTGACCTCACAGTGATAAAACTCCTAATTGGTTATAAAACAAAGATTTCTATTACAATCACTATCTTATTTACAAAGATGAACAATAAAAATAACTTAGATGTGCTAACTAAATGCAGGGACTTCTATCTTATTAATAGATTGTCAGTTTTCCCATAGGTTTCAGTATTATAGATTAGTGATGTGTGTGTGTGTGTGTGTGTGTGTGTGTGTGTGTGTACAGTGCCGTAACTAGACATTTTAGCGCTTTGTGCAAGAAACGGCATCGGCCCCCCCCATGAATGTAAACCGGCAACATTGCGCGCCTGCAAAAATATAGGGGCGTGGCTTCACGGGAAAGGGGTGTGGCCACAAAATAATACCAATTCATATAATGGTGCACAGTAGTCTCCATTATTCAAATTACGCCACACAGTAGCGCCGCTACACCAGGTAGAGTCCCTTTTACACATTACAGCGGACAGATTCCCCTTCTTACACATTACGGCAGACAGCATCCCCTTTTTACACATTACAGCAGACAGCGCCTCCTTTTTACACATTACGGCTGACAGCGTCCCCTTTTTTTACAAATTACAGCAGACAGCGTCCCCTTTTTTACACATTACGGCAGACAGCGTCCCCTTTTTACACATTACGGCAAACAGCGTCCCCTTTTTTGCACATTACGGCAGACAGCGTCCCATTTTACCCATTACAGCAGAAAGAGTCCACCTTTTACACGTTACGGCAGGCTCCACTTTTACAAGTTACGGCAGGATAGGTCCCCCTTTTACACATTATGGCAGGCAGAGTCCCCCTTTAACACAGCACGGCAGGCAGATTCTCCCTTACACCCCCCCTACCCTTAGAGTGTAGTGTAGTGAAGTGTACTGTGGTGTAGTGTACTGTAGTGAAGTGTAGTGTAATATACTGTAGTGTAATGTACTGTAGTGAAGTGTAGTGTAATATAGTGTAGTGAAGTGTAGTGTAATATAGTGTAGTGTACTGTAGTATAGTGTAGTGTCTGTGTAGGCACTTACGTGCTGTTACCGGCTCCTGACTCCTCCTGTCCACTTCACAGAACTCAGCCGCAGCGCTGCCAGGACCTCAGCAGCAGCGGTGGCTTAAGCTGTACACAGGCGGCCAGCTTCACCGGGACACGGGTGGGCAGGTGGCGGCTTCAGCAGCAGAACACAGTCGTGTGGGCGGCAGCGTTTCAGCCGGTTGCAGGCGGTGCCGCCGTCAGCGGGACGCAGGCGGCGCCGCCACCTAAAACAGTGAATCTGCGGCCGTGTGGGTGTGATGCTCGATGGTGCGCCCTCAGTGCATTTGCGCGATGGGCAAGGCACCATCGGCACACACCTAGTTACGGCTCTGGGAAGGAGGGGAGGATAGGCAGTGGCAAGGCGGCTGATTCAGGAAGGTGTGATCTTGAAAGGGCCCCCCGTCCCCCCCTCTCTCTGTTGTCACTACAATTCTTCTTAAGGGAGAGTGAAAGTGAGAAACAGAGGTTAACAGGGGAAGAGAGAGAGAAGGAGGGAGAGGAGCAAGAAAGAGAGTGGGGGGAATCAGGGATAGAAAGTGAGGGTTTCATTGGAAAAGAGGGAATTAGAGAAAGAGAGAGAGGGTGTCAGGGAGAAATGGATGAGGGGGGAGAGAGAAGCAAGAGAGAGTGTCAGAATAGAGAGAGAGGAGCAAGATAGAGAGAGTATTATGGAGAGAAAGAGAGAAAGGCTAGGTCAGTCAGGGCGGGATGTACTAAAGGGAAAATGTGGTAAAACCCCCGTTTTCAGGGGTTTTACTGCATTTTCATATGTACTAAGGCCCCACCGCTGGGATTACGCCTCCGGGGGTATCGCCATCTTTTGATGGCGATACCCCATAGAAGCCTATGGGCTTCTTACCGCTGCCGCATCCCGCCGCCGACCTGCACCGCTCACGACGATCTCTCTACCCCCGGCCCCCCTCCTCCACGGGGACTCCCTGCACATCACCTCCCGGGGCTGGGAGGTGACGGAAGCCGCCACAAACCTTGTCCTGTGGAACATCACTGATCGCAGGACATCCCTGGCATCGCTCTGTGATACTAATCGCATATGTTAGTACATACGCGATTAGTATCATTGCGTTGACCAGCAATGACCCGCGATCAGTGACAGTACATCCCGCCCTCAGAGAGAGAAGGGGGGGGGGGGGGAGATAGGAGCCAGCATTAGACAGTTACCATTGCCAACAGCAGCGCACAGTCACAAGTCTCTGATGGGGGCGGGCTCTTCATGGCATTAAGCTCCGCCCCCTAATTACCCGCGAATCGTGGCACTGGGGGGGGGGATTGGTTCCAGGATAGAAGTATAGAAGTCGGACCCCCACCCCCTCTCCCTGGCTTGCGTGTATAGAGAGGGGAGGGGCAGGTCAGCCCATAGACAACAATCCTACCCGGGGCAGGATTGAGAAGGGGAAAGGTCCTCTACTCTGGTGGACCGGACAGCCACCTCACCTCCTCACTAATTAAGTTCCGTCGGCCTGCCAGCGTGAGAGTACTAAATGAGTCAGGCCGACTCATTAGTACTTGGCTGCCTTGTATAATGCTGCGGGCACATAACTGCAGCTTGCTCTGCCCCTGCTGTCTGTGCTGCAGCGTGATCGGAGCGGAGCTGAGAGCTCTGATCACAGCTGGCAGCCAGAGCGGAGCTGCCGTCCTCCCGTCAGCTGCACACAAACCAATCATCTGTCCGCTTGGCTCAGCTACAACTTCAGTGAGAGAGGGAGGGAGTCGGCGCTCCTCTCCTCGGGCAGAGCTGGCAGACGGCAGGTACTAGCCATCCCAATTTGGGAGGAGGTGAGGTGGCCTTCCGGTCCGCCAGAGGAGAGAACCTTTCCCCTTCTCTATCCAGCTACAGTAAATGGCAGCGCTGGCTGGTGGGCGGTAGTGTTGAGTGGCCCGGCGGGTGCCTGCGGAGATTTTTCCGCCTCACAGCGAATGCGCTGTGTGCAGTGCCCCTATTGCCCATACCTAGTTACGGCCCTGTGTGTGCAGTAGACCTAATTAGCACAGGCATACAATAGTGTAGTAGCCATTCCTGCCTTATAGCACCTGGGTCATGAGTTTGATTCCTGACCAGTGCCTGATCTTTGTGGGTTTCAAAAAACATACTGGTCGATTTATTGGCTGCACACTAAAATGTATATATGTGGTGTGTAAGGGACTGATGTGACTCATAAATAGTAAATACTCTCTGTGCAGCACGGCCTAATTGGTGGCGCTATATATATATAAACAAGGATAATATAACAATAAACTCAGTTCAAAGGACAACTCATAATACAATTTGATATCATGATTTGTAAAATGTAATTTAACTTTGGTACACTATTCATTACAGGGGAAAGGTTTTTTTTTTTAAATGATCCATATAATGATTTACTGTAGTCTACAAGGAAGTTTAATTATTTATTATTATTATTATTCTTTATTGCTATAGCGCCAAAAGGGATCTGCAGCGCCCAGTTCCAGAGTACATAAAGAAATAAGCAAACCAAGAAAACAGTGACTTACAAGTCAAGACAATATAGGACAAGCACGGGGCATATAAACAGAGTTACTTAAGCAGACAACAGAAAAAAAAATATTATGGTAGAAGAGAACCAAGGTATTTGGTACCATTGAAGGGAGTATGGAATAGAAAATGGTTTAAGTAAGAGGATGAAAGGCACATGAGGGAAGAGGGCCCTGCTCGTGAAAGCTTACACTCTAAAGTGGAAGGGCAGGCAGACATTTATCATTAGTAAATGAGTTATTCTTTCCAGACAGCAACAATGCAATATATAGTGTAGTATTTTACAGTAAGAAAATACAATGAAAAAGCATCAAATATAAAAGAATGCAAGCAATTTCAAGCAAAATAGTTTGATGATTTTAAAGTCCTATGTAATTATATATACCCAATGTAAAAAAATTATTTTTATTACCGGTCTGCATTAATTAAATTTTAGAGGCGTTTTCAAATATGCGATTGAGACAGATTTATATATATATATATATATATATATATATATATATATATTTAAAAAAAAAAAAAAAAAATATATATATATATATATATATATATATATATATATATATATTGCAGTAGCGGCACTCAGCGACGACTTCTCCAAAGAATTAAAACACCATCACACTGGATTATGTCAATGTTTCAGGTTCATTTATTTATTCCCTTTCATCAGGATATCCTGACGAAAGGGAATAAATAAATTATCCTGAAACGTTGACATAATCCAGTGTGATGGTGTTTTAATTCTATGGAGAAGTCGTCGCTGAATGCCGCTACTGCAAACTATATACAAGTTATCCCTTGTGGGATTAGATGGCACCGGGACGTAAGTACTTATGTAACAAAGGAGTGCCGGTCTTTTGAACTGTATATATATATATATATATATATATATATATATATATATATCTCCTACAAGGAGATAGAGAG
This sequence comes from Pseudophryne corroboree, assembly GCF_028390025.1. Lineage (NCBI taxonomy): Eukaryota > Metazoa > Chordata > Amphibia > Anura > Myobatrachidae > Pseudophryne > Pseudophryne corroboree. Next base: position 652,376,368 of record NC_086446.1, on the reverse strand, counting down.
GTATATCATCATCAGCAGAATGTAAGTTGCCCAGAAGGGCAGTTATCTGGAGGCTGCACTGTCCCTCCAGCTCTGGCGGGTTCCCAGGCCATCACCCACCAGTAAGCAGTGGACTGGCAAGAATGAGGCGGCTGTGGGGTGGGGTGGAGGGTTTCCAAGAGGCTGGTGATGCAGGATTGTGTGAGGCAGGGGTGTAGCTAGAATTTTCTGGGCCCCATAGACAAATCTTGAGCAGGAGATAGCGAGAGAGACAAGGAAAGTATCAATAGGAGAGAGTGGAGTGAGAAAGAGGGGGGGTCAGGGAGAGAGGGAGAGAGTGAGAGTGAGAGGGTTTCATGGAAAAAGAGGGAGGGAGGGAGAGAGAAAGAGGGGAGCAAGAGAGAGAGGGTGTCAGGGAGAGAAAGAGTAATCAACAAAGAGAAAGGGTGTCAGAGAAAAGCGAGAGAGAGAGAGGGTGTCAGGGAGAGAGAGAGACCATGTCAGAGAGAGAGAGAGAGAGAGAGAGAGAGAGAGAGAAAAAAAGAGTGTCGGGGAGGGAGGGATGGAGAGACCGTGTCAGGGGGAGAGAGGAAGTGAGTGTTAGAGAGAGACAGTATCAGAGAGACAGCGAGAGAGGGGGAGGCAATGTCAGGGAGAGACAGTGTCTGGGAAAGAGAGTGTCAGTTAGAGAGAGACAGTGTCAAGAGAGCTAGAGAATATCAGAGAGAAAGAGACCATGTCAGAGAGATAGGGAAAGTGTGTCAGGGAGGAAGAGAGACAGTGTCAGGTGGACAGAGGGAGAGGGTGTTAAAGAGACATTGTAAGGGAGAGAGAGAGCAAGAGTGGGCGAGGAAATGTCAGGGAGATTGTCAGGGAGAGACAGTGTCAGAGGGAGAGAGAGACCATGTCAGAGAGAGAGGGAGAGTGTCAGGAAAGGAGAAAGACAGTGTCAGAGGGAGAGAGCAAGAGAGGAGGAGGCAATGTCAGAGAGTGTGTGTCTGGGAGAGGTTGAGAAACCATGTCAGGGGGAAAGAGACAGTGTCAGGTTGAAGGAGAGACCATGTCGAGGCGAGAGAGGAAGAGGGAGAGACAGTATCAGAGAGAGAGACAGCGACAGTATCAGAGAGAGAGAAAGACAGTGGGGGGACAGAGAGACAATGTCAGGTAAAGACAGCGAAAGAAACAGACAATGCCAGGGAGAGTGTGTGTCAGGAAGAGGGAGATACAGTGTCAGAAAGAGAGATAGACCGTGTCAGGAAGAGAGTGAGGGAGGGTGTGTGTCAGAGAGAGAGAGAGAGAGAGAGAGAGAGAACAGTGGGGGGCAGAGAGACCGTGTCAGGGAGAGAAAGATAAAAGAAAGAAAGAATGAGAGGAGCAAGAGAAAGTGTCAGAGAGAGAGAGGGAGGGGGAGCCAGCAGTAGATACACTACCTGATTACAGCACAGTACAGGTCTCTGATGACACCACACAAACATACTGACTAAAACAATAAATCCCAATAATACAATAATCCCAAATGTCCGATCTTAAACTTTGAGTGTTAAATGCTTAAGCCTTAAAATACTACAGATCTCTTAAAAGCAATTGCAATATGATTCTTGAAATATATTTTTTGCAGTTTTTCATTGAACACATTATAAATATAACACAGAAGCCCTAAGCGTAGTCACCTCATGACCCACAAACACATCCAACAGAACTGTAACAGAATTCCAGTGAAAATGGAGATTCAGTTTGCATTGGAAAACCAGTGTGAATTGTCTGTAAGTAGCTATGCCTATTGATTATTGAGGTTTAGGGGCCTATTAATGGTCCCTTATAGACCAGTTACACATCAGAAATGCTAGTTTCCGCATGCTTTATGTAATGGGCCCATTCATTATTAGAGGCCCCAATGGGGCCTCCTAGTTTTCAGCAAAAGTTTTCGGAATTTGCCTGCAGAAACCAACACCATCTTAAGATAGCACAGATTGCAGGATTGCCCCTTCTTATGGGAATTAGGTCCAGGTTTGCAAAGAGGGAACTGAGCAGATCCCTCCTCCACACTCCGAGACCAGAGGTCACACTGGTGTAGTCCGCTGGGTTGGCAGGGATAATATCTCTGCTTTTGGAGCAGCTGTCCCCGAACTGGAGCAGGATTAAAAAAAAAAGATACATAAGAACTATAAATATATATTGTCAGCATAATAGATCAACTAAGTAGGCAGAACTCTAGAATCAGATTACTGTATCATGAAGATATGTCAACAATTATATTATAAAATCATTAAACTAAATAGGTTGTAATGACAAGTTACCTCTGTGTCCTCTGCCTTTGCTGATCCATCCTTTTCTTTCTTCAGCTTCTGGCCTTCATGCTTAGGGCGTTTTGTGCTGCACAGTTTTGTTTTTATTTCCACCTCTGGGGAATTGGTATCTGGTTTCCGAGGCTTCACTGGAGGCAGCGGTTTGTCCTCCTCTCCTTTGATAAACCTTTCATAGGGCAGGATTAATCTAAATTATTAAGAAAAACAAAGGAGTTGCTCACTTTCAGATGCATGTTTCAGAGTAACTAAATATGCACTCTAAAATACTTTCACATCCTCATGTCATTGCATATTATCAGCATAACAGTTGCCTTTATTATTATTATTATTATTCTTTATTTATATGGTGCCACAAGGGATCTGTAGCGTCCATTACATAGTACATAATCAAATGTGCAAACAAGAAAACAGCACTTACAGTTCAAGTCAATATATGACAGGTATAGAAAACTAGGGTTTAGGTGCCATCAAAGGGGGTATGGAATATAAGATAGTATAAGGAAGAATAGGAAAGGCACATGAGGAAAGAAGTCCCAGCTCTTGCGAGCTTACAATATAAAAGGTGAAGGGCTAACCGGGATGACACAGAAGGGGTAGACAGTGAGCATAGACAAGAGGGTTAGGATGAGAGTTGCCTAGGTTTGGTGAAGAAGTGGGTCTTGAGAGCCCTTTTGAAGTTTTGTAGAGAGGTGGAGAGTCAGATGAGGAGAGGTAGAGAATTCCAGAGATAGGGAGCAGCATGTGCAAAATCTTGTAGCTAGGAGTGGGAGAAAGTAATCAGTTGGCAGGAGAGACGGCGTGCATTAGCAGAGCGAAGAGGACGGGTGGGAATGTAAAGAGAGATAAGGTCAGAGATGTAAAAGGGAAAAGAGTGGGTGAGGGCTTTGCAGGTGAGTGTGAGAAGCTTGATTTGGATTCTGAATGGAAAGGGTAGCCAGTGAAGGTCCTGTAACAGAGGGGATGTGGATGTAGTATGTTTGGTGAGGAAGATGAGACAGGCAGCAGCATTGAGGATAGATTGGATTTTGAGAACTGCATTCAAATGAACCAATATTTTCTCTACAAGAATTGTATTTACTAGAGGGTACATTCGAAGTTAGCATAGCAGAGGCTGTGATTTTGTGGGATTGCCCAATAGTCACGTGCATGGATCTTCTCAATTCACCAAGAACCGATGCCTCGTGGGTTCTGGTCATGAGAGTGGTCCCAATCTCCTTGTGACCAGTAACAAAACATTGGTGCAGCCCACAAGACAGCTGCTTACACTGTATGCAGCCCATACTTTCTCTTTTTCTTATTGAAGTTGAATGTAGTTACCATTATAGGTAAGGTAATGTTCATTATGATATACAGTTATATATATGTATTATGTATTAACACAATAGGGAAATTCAATTAGCCATGAGGTGCTTATGTATTTAGGCAGCTTGCATGCCCAAGGCTATTCACATAGCATGATTACAGGTCAAGGTATCTTAAAACATGGTTTCTTCACTCATCACTGCTTGCGATTTGTAATTGTCAGTTAGAGCACAGCTCACAAAGGGGGACATGTATCAAACCTTGGAGAGAGATAAAGTACCAACCAATCTGCTTCTAACTGCCATTTTATAGGCTGTGTTTGAAAAATGATTTTTAGGAGCTAATTGATTGGCACTTTATCTCTCTTCAATGTTTGAGATATCTCCCCCAAAGACTCTTGCTTAATTGAATTTGCCCCAATGTATATGTATAGTAACTATTTCATAAACATTTAATTATTAATTAAGATTTATTTATATATCCCTGGCATATTTCTTGTAATACCACAAGATTGGGTAATAACAGGCAGAGAGGTAAGAAGGTCCTTCCAGCAAGCTTACAATCTATAAACATGTAAAAAAAATTACACTTTTGAGGCATATGTTACTATTAACATATTTAATATATTTTATGGGTTGTAAAAGTGGTTTATTTACTTAAACAACTCCTTTAGAAACTGTCGATTTGTGGCAGTTTTGCCATGGGATTTAAATGAGCAATTTGTTTTAAAAAAACAACACCGCTTGGCTCATATTGCCTTTAAGACAGAGAAAAAAAAAAAGCTTTGTTAAACTCCCTGAAAATCAACAGTCTATAAATATTATTTATATAATACCCTTAGTTTGATGTTAAACACTACTTGGTGACACCACTTTACCAATTTATATTCAGTGGATATGTAGCAATATTTAATATTACTCTTCTAATCCATAAAAACAAAGACTATTTTACACCTGACAAGAGACATGGGGGTAAATTTACTAAAGCTTCTAAAACAGAGAATTGGTGAAGTTGCCCATAGCAACCAATCAGATGTATATCATCTAAAAGGCAGTAGAGAAATGATTGCCAGCATCTGATTGGCTGCTATTGGCAACATCACCAATTCCCTGTTTTAGAAGCTCTAGTAAATTTACCCCATGGTCTCTTCCGCCAAAACATAAGCAATTTCAAACATTAAAACTTTTAAATTGCAATAAAAAAAATTTTTTTCAATCCAAAACACTTCAAATTACTTTACACACAAAACAAGACACATCAAACAATGTACTTTATAATAATCTGTTTTCCAGTCATAGTTTAGCTTTTGATCTTAAAGAAGAACCTAACCATGTTATAATTAGAAGAGATGGATTATATTACAATCTTGGTTTCAACTTCAATGATGAACTCCCCCCCCCCCCCCCCCCTCCTTCTTCCAAATGCATTGGGCGTGATTAATGAGTCACTGTCGGATTATTGCACAACTCAGCAAGTTCAAAATATGGGGACTCTTCCAGGGAACATTTTGTTGCTATAAAGACAAATTAATTTAGTGGAATCGTAGGTTTGTTTGCATATAGCAATTTTTATGGAAGTATGTTTTTACTCGGAGAGACATTTTTTTTCCAAACGTAGCTTAAGTATTGAATAACACAGCCCGATATCATTTCACAAATAATGCTAATTCAGAGTGTTTTGATTTGTAAAAACAATACTTCATGGTTACGTCACAAGTGTGACAAAACATGATCTTAGAATACAGTACTCTGAATCTAAAATTCATTTACAGCATAGCTCTGACATCGTATGTGCAAAAAAAAACATGAATAATGTTCTGAAGCCCGAGGATTGGCAGTCAGCCAGTAATGAAGCTGATCGGAGCCCACGGGGAATATTCATCCTCAGATCCCATTACAAACTGAGTTTAAACATGTTACAGCTGCTGAAACTGTAAACTGTTCCCTCAATGAGGACTTACCAAAATAATATATGGCTGCCAAATACCTGCCTCCTGCTGTAATATTACAGTTAATGTTTACATAATAAAGAGTAGGAAAAAAATCAGAATCAGTTTAACATTGCTGTGACCAGAAGGATTCCATTGTTTCAAGTGTGGGTGCATACACGGCTGATGGGGATCTGGTCAGGATCCTGGTGGTCTGCATCCTAATAGTCGAAATACCCGACCACCGATATTTCAATCCAATCCCTGCTAATGCATATATTGTCACATATAATAGGTATGAGGACAGAATTCAAAGGTCTATTTTCTAAGCCTTGGATGGAGGTAAAGTGGACGGAGATAAAGTAGCAGCCAATCAGCTCCTAACAGTAATTTTTCAAACCCTGCCTGTGAGCTGATATGGCTGGTACTTTCTCTCCATCCAAGGCTTAGTAACCATGGATTATTCCCTTTCTAGGACTACCTCCTAAAAAATGGGTGCGGATTAAAAGATCAACAGTATATAGATAGTCAATAGGTCAACACTAGATGGTCAACAGTCATCGGTCAAAACAGTCGACATAGTCAAAAGGTCAACACAGAAACTGTTGATACTTTTTGTTATTTTAACCCAAATCCTAACTCTTCCCTTAGTGCCTAACCCATCCCCCTGGAGCCTAACCCTATCAATCACCTTCCGCAGACGAGTTATTTGCCAAGTACCTAACCCTAACCATCTCCTCTGGCAGCCTAACCCTAACCTCTCTTCCCCCAAGTGCTTAACCCTAACCATCATGAAAAATGTGTCGACCATATGCATGTTGACTATTTGAAACTGTTGACGTTAGTCCATGGCAACCATTTAACTGTCAAACTTTTGACCCAGGCGACTTATTGCCTGCCGACGGATACCTTAAAAAAAATGTCCCTTTTCAATTGTCCACCATGGAAAGGACCAAGAATCCCTGTACTTTGATGAAATAATTTCAGTGTGCAAGGTACCAGTACTTAAAAAGTATGAATCGATCCTTACAGGAAATAGGTAAAATTGTGTATTTTAAGAAAAATATAAAACAAAAACCCCATAATGCACCAGCTAAAGTGACATTTCATACTGTATCTTCTGTGACTATGCCCACTTGGATTTGAATAACTTATACAGCTTACAGAAAAGTGGGACCTGGGTGGTGGAGGTGGAGTATTTGCTGAATATTACTATTTTTGGTTTAGAAAGACAAGAGAGATGGTTTGATCAACACAGTTACAACTCAGTAATGCTAAACCATATTCTGTTTTTCAGAATAGTCCTCAGAGTGGAGATGTTTTGTTGTTACGTGTAGAGAATACATTATCTAATTCCTATTCATGTCATAGTCAGCTCTGAGTTCCATATTTCATCTTTGATTGAGCCCCAATGCGACATAAAAGGGGCAGCCATTTAAAAATACTGCCTATTTCGAAGTAATAGAACAATATCTAAGACACGTCTTGGAGACACTAACAACTATTACCACCTAGAGTATTGATATTGTTCTCTACAGCATTAGCTGATGTGGAGCGGAAGGACAACTGAGCAGAAGGCACCACTCTCAGGCAGAAATCCCCGGTGAGACAATAAACTTTTTTTTGTTACTCAGACCAAAAAAAACCAACAAGATTCTAACTATAATTTGTTATCTCTGCATTAAAATAAATATTTTAGGAACTAAATAGCTAATTTACTGTACATTATAATCAAAAGGCATTGCAGCATCGTGACCACCGGGTATATTGAGAACAGAACATTTTCAGGCTCATTATGGTTTCTAAATAATAGCATCACACAAGGATATACTTCGCCTCGTTCTTTCTTCTAAATGTCTAAATTCCAGTATAATGCAAGTGGATTTTGCAATCCTAATTATCAGCTTATTAGGATAACACAACTTAATGTGCATTTTCATCTCAGGGAATTTGGTTTCAATATTTCCATGCATGTATTTCATCAGCAAAAAATATTCAGCTACTCCTCTATATTAAATAATGATAGCAGTTAGTGACCCTGCAGTAATGTGTATTGAGCACTCTGCTACAATTCAGAAAGTAAATTAATTCAGATTATGAAACATTTATGAATTGTGTAGCCACATCTAGTAATTTCTCATTGAGATAACTGCCCCTGTGCAGTATTATTTAGCTAGCTGCACATAAGAGTCCCTCTACCACATTCTACCAAACACGGAACAGCTCGTGAAGCAGATAAACATTTTCATTTTGAGATTTTTCTGTTTTTTCACTGAGCTCAGCAGTTGGCAGGAAGACAGCAGCAGAAATACATTTCACACAGCTGGTCAAAGGCCGAGAGCCAAAAGCTGAAAATGTGGAATGAAATGTTTCTTGTATCTAAAGAGAGCCATGACTAAGGTAAAACTGAATGAAACCACAATTAAACTTAATGTTTAAGTTAAGTATATTACATGCAAAAGTATTATAGAATTTTTGACAAACCATCTGTATTTATGAAGCCAATATCTACTTAAGTATTTAATAATTATAAAAGCTTAAGGGTGGTATCCTATTAGCCCTAAAGCACTTTTGGCAGGTAAAAACGGGTGGATATTGCGATTAATTGCTGATGGTCATTATCGTGGTATGAATAAATTAGAGGATGTTTTTATTGGTCGAAATTGGACCTGTGATCATGTGATTATAAATGGGATCAGGGATAAGTCCTCGATACCATGTGTTTTTGCGGCTCTGGCGGCCCATTATCGCAGATGCTTCGGGTGTCTCAAATCCCTGATAATGGCCAGCAACGGGAGAAAACGATGCTGGCATCGGTGCTAATAGGATCGCCCCCAGCGATCCTATTAGCAGCGGTAAAGTACCGCTGCTAATAGGATACTGGTCTAAGGGGGACATTTACTAAGCAGTGATAAGAGCGGAGAAGTTGGCCATGGCAACCAATCAGCACTGAAGTAACATCTATAATTTGCATAATATAAAATTATACAGAGCTGCTGATTGGTTGATGGTACAACTTCTCCACTAACTCACTGCTTAGTAAATGTCCCCCTAAGTATTGTATAAACCACCAAAATGCCTCTTCAAGGACATCTGCGACCCCCAGTTGTAGAAACGTGGCCTAAAGTGACATCACAACCGTAACTGAATCATTCTAGCAGGAAACTACATCTCCCAGGAGGTCAGGTCTTTGAATACAGTCTGCACAGAGCTAACATCTGTACAGAAGGCAAGGCAGGATGGAAGAGCTGCATGGTCCTAACATGGAACAGTATTTATCCCTAGCAATCCTACTGAGCAATATTACTCCACACTTGTACCAGACCATGCTGTGTTCTGCAAATCAAATTGCAGAGGTGTATTGGTAATATGCACATTCATCCTTGTAAACAGAGGTTCTCAACTCCAATCTACAAGCACCACCAACAGGTCATGTTTTCAGAATTTCTTTAGTCCTGCACAGATGAGTTCATATATTTTGCTGAGTCATTAAATATCCTGCCTATTTCCACAGACAGAAATCATGAAAACATGACCTACTGTAGTGTACTTGAAACCTAGGATTGAGAACCCTTGCCATAAAAAATAACTCAGACAAAACTAAATTTTCATTGTGTGACTTAAAAAAACAACTAACGGCACTGTACCAGCAGAGTGTCTAAACACCTCTCTCTGAAGGAAACTAAATGAATTGTTTTGTTGGTGCAGTACCTATAATTACAAAGGGCAACCCAACTCCATAGACTATTCTTGTAGCACAACAATGGAAACAGCTATTAAATAGTGTAAGGCAGAGTTTCCCAAACTCTGCCATTACAGTCCAGATTTTAAGGCTATACATGCTTGAGCACAGGTGACTTTTTTAGTACCTCAGTCAATTTGATTTAACCATCTGGACTCAAGCATAGATATCCTGAAAACCTAGACTGTATTAGAGAAACTCTGGTATAAGGAGTAGCTAATAGTAATGTAATATTAAATAAAGTGATTATTAATATTTTTCTTTGTTCATTAGAGTATACACATTTACTGGCTTGTTCTAATCAAATAGGATTACACCTTTAAAAGTCATATACTCCCCATTCATTGCTGTTTTCTCAGATTAACACAGTATATTTTTCCATTAATAATAAAGAACATACATATTTACTGTGCTGCTCGAGGGAGTACAAGGAATTGTATAGTGATATGAACAGCAGCGGTCTTGGCAATTTTCTCTAAAAGTTTTTTTTTCAGCCAACCTAGTAATAGTACAACACAAATGCCCAAAGGATGTGATCTTATCATTTGATTATGAGAGAGGTAGCAATTTCTGGTAGCTCTTAACGGCACAAGAGCAATTCTTAATGGATTTCTGGTATTTTGATGCTGCAACACTAAACAATCAGCAGAGGTCATTGTAATGTAAACTGACCCCGCTCTCCATATGCACTGAAATGAAAGCTACAGTATATATATTTATTTATCCATGCAAGAAATAATATTTTGTGATAGCAATATAAGAATAATAGGATTGAAATACAGTTTGCTGGCACTATTAAATATACCCTTATATAATAGAATCAGATGATCCTAAAAAACATACCAGCACTTTATATTTATTGAACAGCATTAAATCTATGTGGATAATGTTATTTCTTACATAAACTTCTGTGTTGTGGTTTTATGGATTGTTTTAGCATTATGCAGTAATTTGTGAGAACAAACTAGTCATGAAATGGTCACGGATAGAACTTAAAACAGTGGTTTCCAAACTTTTTTGAATCACGGCGCCCTAGAATATCAGATTTTTTTCACGGCACCCCTAGGCCAAAAATTTCTTATTGAGAAATTTAGAAAGAAATATTACATTAAGTAGGTCGTGTTTATATGTCATCCTTGGGGTCAGTTGTGTGGTGAGGGACAAGATTTGCTTCTGTTTGGCCACATATGTTATGACTGGCAGCCACCAGCACTGGTTTTGCCTATTATATTGACCATGAATAATTTGAATTGGTCCTGGACCACCAACCCAGGGCACCCCTGCAAGTGTCCCGAGGCAGCCCAGGGAGCCGCGGGACACAGTTTGGGAACCTCTGACTTAAAGTGATCCTAGAGAAGAGGTGGAACTCCAGTACCTGCCCCAAACTCCACCCACCCGCCGGCCAAACCCCCCTTAGCCCCCCCAACTTCCTGTCCGCCTGTTAGATCCCATACCCTAGCCCCTCTACTTCTTTCCCGACTGGCGGGTGCCTAAGAAATATTGTATGTGTGTATGCATTACGTGCAGGGAGATTACACACAATGGGAAGAACGGTGGGTGATCGCATAAGTTGTGGGTCAGTGGGAGCAAGGCGATTATACAGAGAGGGGGGTACAGTGGTTACAGGGTGTTTACATATAAGAAGGGACAGAGGGAGCAGGCAAATCATATACTGGGGGAGGGGGGTACAGTAGAAGCAGGGTAATCATTCACAGTGGAAGGAAGAGCTGCATCAGGGCCGGATTAAGGGTGGTGGAGGCCCAGGGGCTTACAATCAGTGTCAGACTGGCTGCTGTACAGGAAGACCTCCTTCAAAACAGGAAGACCTCACCATCAAACAGCTGTGTATGGGGGCCCTGGAAACAACCGCCCCTGTCACCCTTCCCTGAATCCTGCCCTGATTAGCATGGTAACCTCTTCACATTCCTAGTTCACATGTTCACATACTGTACTGTATATTGGGGGGGGGGGGGTTCAGTACTCTTAGTTGGAGTGTAAAATGTCACCATATTTCTGTGGCTGTTCATCATATGGGTGTGATTGTTATTAGACTACTTACTAACATTTTATTACATGATTAGGACATAGTGACATTCATGCTCCTCTAATCATAGAGTAATCACTGCATGAGCTAAACTACTGTGGGTTCATTTCCCCCACTATAACTAAATACATACACCAGCCATTCCTAAATGGTCTTGACTCACGTCGCCCTAGAGTATCAGCATTTTTTTCATGGCACCCTTAGGATAAACGTTTTTGGGTTTTTTACTGATACAATTTTGAAAAAAAATAAAATAAAATTAAGTCAATTGTGCCTACCTGTCCACCTTAGTCAGTTATGGGGTGGTGTAAAGTTGTGCTTCTGTTTGTCCACATGTTTTATGAGTGGCAGCCACTAGCACTGGTTTAACCTATCATTTTGATTATAAATTATTTGATTTGAGGCCTGCCAGAGTCTTGCAGTACCACAGGGTACCTAGGCACACAGTTTGAGAACCACTAACATACACATATATACACATCAGTAATCAGAACAGGAGCCGAGCATATTATAATCAAAATACTCTGTAAATATTAACTACATAAGCCATATCTTACAGAACTAGCACTACTGCAGAGTATATCATACCAGTGACTAGTCCAGCTCTGATTGATCACTGGCCTCGTCCTCCGCGTGAGCCCTCTTAGTGCGGCTCCTCTTCGTGCGGTAAGGGAGAGACGCACAATGATGTTCACTGCACTGTCTCATACCTGCTGCCACCAGAGGATAGAGACTGGAGGAGACCGATCAAGTTAATCACTATCTGTAGCGCTGCCCACCGGCATTACCCATATCAAAAGATGTGGTGCAGACAAAGGGAATTCAGCCTTAGCCTCCGAGTGTTTCATAATCATGCAGCAACTGTACTTAGTTGCTGTGACCGGGCAGGCTGGGTGGGGGGAGGCAGGACAGCCATAGAGAAGCCAGCCTCCTCCATAATCAGGCAGTAGCAGCCGCTTGTACTTAAATGCTATGGTTGGGCAAAGTAGGCAGGTGAAGGCAGAATGCTTTCCACCTCAAATTACAACTGACAGAACGCAGATCTGCCCCATTCCGGACCACTTTAACCCCATGTCATGTAAAATTGTAAGCTATGATTCATTTAGTAAATCTAATAGTAACATAGTAGGGGAAAACACTTGTACGGCTCAATAACCTTTCCCAGTGAACATGTAAAAAAATTAGTGATAGGCTTCATTAGGTGCTTTTTTTCCTTATGGTACGCAGTTCCATGAAAAGGAAGAAATCAGTGAAATCCTCTCAGAAATGAATAAAATAAGCATCTGAATACATGTGCAGCGTATTGAATCAACTATAAGTCTTCTATTAATTAGTAACTTTAGGCGAGTACTTGAAATTTTTTTCATAGAAATGAAAAGCACTGGTAAGTGGATTTTTTGCCTCAATTCAATATATCCCATCAATTCAGCACTTTTTAAAACTGTCTTGATAAGTACATACACTAAGGGGCAGATTCAATAGGCTGCGGGGCTTACTGTGGATCTGTAGCTCAGAGCTTAATACCTGGAGCTATTCAATTATTAGCCAATAAGCCCATGGCGAACACGCGTTAACCCACAGATGCTGGGTTTCCCTGTATGGTACACTTCATATGGATTGTTCCTCACAAATCCAGAGGCTGCAAGTGCAATCTGCATTAAATGCACCTATAGGGCTTGCTGAGCAGCAGTAACTGAATAGCGCATGGCAGATCTGCAGCCGCGCTGTAAGTAACGCCAGTGGCGTCAGAAGGCGGGTGTGGCCCGCACCCAGGTGTCACCCTCGGAAGGGGTGACACCAAAATGCTGGCTCTTCTGCAGTGACCGGAGCTGAGTGCTGCAGTGTGATAATCCTCTGCAGCACTCGGCTCCTGTCACAGATAAGGAGCCTGCACTGCACGCTGCAAGTCTCCGGGGACAGCCATCATCTCCGGCCCGGGTACGCCACCGGAGTGAAGAGGAGATCCGGAGATACATGAGACCACGCCCTTTAAATCAGACCATGCAACCTTGTCAGGCGGCTCCGGCGGGGTGAGTGGGGGGTGCTGTAAAGCAGAGTGTGCACCAGGTGTCACCACACCTGGTGACGCCTCTGAGTAACGCAGCTTTTTGAATCTATTCTTAAGGGGCCAATTTACTAAAGTTTCTAAAAACAAAAAGTGTTGGCTTGTTACTGGTAATGGCTCTTACACATACCCCATTCTGGACCCAGAAGATGTAATTGAAAATGACTCCTTATAGTCAATTCGGAATAAGTAGGGACTACATACCACTTGCCATGCTCAATCAGAGGTGAGAAGCGACCCAGTTGCATCAGACTTAAGTCACTTGTTACTGCTCTAATTTGCAAATGTCAAATGCTAAAAAAATCCCAAGGCCACGTTCGGACTTGGGTATAACTCAGAATCAGGCCCACAGTTGGGCTATATTAGGCTGTGCTGCTGATCCAACAAGGCTGTAAAATAAAATGTCTACAGCCCAATTATGACACACTGGAACTGTAAATAAAGAAAGCATAATAGGTATCTTTGCCAATTGACATTTCAAATGAATACGGGAGCTGATGTTACACTATACATTGCAGAAACTGGGCACTTGCTGCACTAGGCAGATGAAAGCAAAGTGCTGATAGACTGCTATAGTTTTGGTGCTGATTCACACCCTTAAGCGATGCTAAGAAATGTGCTTACAAGTATTAAAGGAAAGTTTCTATTTATGCAACTTTGCAAATAGAGTGTCAGTGTTGCACGTATTAAGTAATCAGTACAAACCAACTTGTCTTTTCACCAGTCTGTCATTACAGTAAGTGCTGGATACAGTGAACATTAGGACATTCATTCGAGGAATAGTGCCCTCATAAAAATCTCTGTTGGAAGTTCGCAGCTGCTGACAAACGTGTCCACAGTTAATGACAGTTTGGGAGATGACAAGTAGCCTGGTGAAATTGGTAGACTGATAAGTTGTCTAAATGAAGAGACTTGCAGAATGTTTTATGATCTCTATCTGTAGTGCTGGCGATAACCAGAGCCAACAGAATTACTCCTGAAGCCTGACAACATAAAACAGACCTCATATGCCATTGCCAGTACGATGATATTACACCTCCTATAAAATCCTTCTACATTTTCTCTGTTTACTATTTCTATATTATCATATATCATCACATTTTAGATGTCCCTCCTTTTATTTTTAAACAGTGCTCATTTATTTATTTTTATTAGCAGTTACTTACATAGCTCAGAATTTTAGTTGCACTTTACAATGGAACAACAATAATAGAAACGGAGTAATAATAGTCAGACATAAAGGTTGGAAGGCCCTGCTCACAAGCTTACAATCTATAGGGAAATAGGCATTGGTACACAATGCTCATCTCTGGTAACCCTGGGCCTAATTCAGAGTTGATCGCAGCAGCAAATTTGTTAGCAGTTGGGCAAAACCATGTGCACTGCAGGGGGGGCAGGTATAACATGTGCAGAGAGAGTTAGATTTGGGTGGGGTGTGTTCAAAATGAAATCTAAATTGCAGCGTAAAAATAAAGCAGCCAGTATTTACCCTGCACAGAAACAATATAACCCACCCAAATCTAACTCTCTCTGCAAATGTTATATCTGCCACACCTGTAGTGCACATGGTTTTGCCCAACTGCTAAAAAATTTGATACTACGATCAACTCTGAATTACCCCCCCCCCCCCCCCTGAGTAGTCCTTAACACTTAAGCTCACACCATATATACAGTTTAAATAGAAGCAAAGATATCAAATTCTTTGTTATTGACAAATTGTTTGTTAAACAAAAAAATTTTATTAAATAAAAACTAGCAAAGGGTTTCACAGCACTAAAAAATTATTTTAGCTATTCTGAAAGGTAACATTTCTTTAAAAACATTATCATCGTCAGCATTGCTATATTTTGCCATATTATGCAATGCTTTCCAGAGAATATTTAATCATTAGCATCAATCCTTCCCCTATTTCAACTTACAGTCTAAATCCCCTATCACACAAACTATATATACTAGGGTACAATTTCCATAAGAAGCACACTCAACCGACTAGCAATGGGGGTAATTCCAAGTTGATCGCAGCAGGAAATTTTTTAGCAGTTGGACAAAACCATGTGCACTGCAAGGGGGGCAGATATAACATGTGAAGCGAGAGTTAGATTTGGGTGGGTTATTTTGTTTCTGTGCAGGGTAAATACTGGCTGCTTTATTTTTACACTGCAATTTAGATTGCAGATTGAACTCACCACACCCAAATCTAACTCTCTCTGCACATGTTATATCTGCCTCCCCTGCAGTGCACATGGTTTTGCCCAACTGCTAAAAATATTCCTGCTGCGATCAACTTGGAATTACCCCAATGTTTTAGGACTGAGAGAAGCAACCAAAGCATCTGGATCAAATTTACACAACACATAGAGAACAGACGAACACAGACCAAAAACCCATGGCCCAAGTGCTATAAAGGAGCAATGCTAACCACTATGCCATAGTGCAAACGGATTTGCAATGATAACCGATTACGCTGCACAGGCAATTTTAAAGGTGGGGGAGTTGTTAAGCAGCAAAGAGACTGTTCATATGGGGTAATTCCAAGTTGATCGCAGAAGGATTTTTTTTAGCAGTTGGGCAAACCCATGTGCACTGCAGGGGAGGCAGATATAACATGTGCAGAGAGAGTTAGATTTGGGTGGGGTGTGTTCAAACTGAAATCTAAATTGCAGTGTAAAAAAGCAGCCAGTATTTACCCTGCACAGAAACAATATAACCCACCCAAATCTAACTCTCTCTGCAAATGTTATATCTGCCCCCCCTGCAGTGCACATGGTTTTGCCCAATTGCTAAAAAAACGTGCTGCTGCGATCAACTCAGAATTACCCCAATAAAGTCAGACATTAACATACAATTACAGCCACTGCAGTATTAAGTGTGATCAGCAGATGGCGATACAGAGTCAAAACCTCTCAAGGTATATTCAATTGACCTTTGAAGACATCTGAGATTAATTAATTACAAAGAATACAGACTGCACACTTATGTTTTTACAGTATATAAAGGTTTTCATTACATGTATACATTGAATTCCAAAAAATTTAAGTGTTGTATAATTAATAAGGTACAGTTCCCTCAGTGAAAAGTTGATGCTTGCCCTGAACTGCAGTCCTGAAATCAGGCAGCATCTTAAAATGAAAATGAGCCAATAATGTGATGATATTAATTTATAAATGCATGTAATCAAGTCGGTTAGATAATTTACCCTCTTGTGACATCAATGATAACATTAAGCAAAAATCCATAAAGATTCCTTCGCTTAATGAGAACTCAGCCCACTAGTCATATGGACTGATTAACAAGGACAAAGACAGATAACACATAACTTTGTTTTATTATAAGTGTCTGCTACAGGACTTGTCACCTACAAGTAGGCCCTGGAGCTCTACAAGTCAGGGTTCTATTATCCTAAGACCCCAAGTGTCAGTGTTAAAATGTTCTTGGGGCCCCACAATGGCATTACCCATTGAAATGACTGTCTGACAGTGAGTGCACTACCAATGCAGCTTCTGATATTCTGGTTGGGGTTCTCAACCCATAGGTTGAGCCCTCTGATGATAAATGATGACCAACAACAGTAACAGTGACATCTATTGACCCAATACACTTACAAAGAGGTAGAGCTTCATACACAAAGCAAAAAAGGTAATCAAAATAATGCATTTGTTACATTTATTTTTAATAGGGCATATTCAGTTTATATTTTAATTAATGAAATGGCTGCCAATAATCGTGATAGAGCAATCTATTAAGTCACTAGGAAATGGACATCACTGAGGGACTTGGAAATGAGATATTTGGAAGGCCCTCGTTCCTACTGCAATAATAGACTGCAGCT
Source organism: Pseudophryne corroboree (assembly GCF_028390025.1). NCBI lineage: Eukaryota > Metazoa > Chordata > Amphibia > Anura > Myobatrachidae > Pseudophryne > Pseudophryne corroboree. The sequence continues at coordinate 652,359,174 of NC_086446.1, read as the reverse complement.
GGATTGGTACTGGTTCTACACACAATATGGCAGCTTCTACTGCTTTCAGAGTAAACTATACGAGGACAAGGCCCAGATTTATCAAGCCTTGGAAAGTGATAAATTGCACAGTGATAGAGTACAAGCCAATCAGCTCCTAACTGCCATGTTAGAAGCGGTGTTTGAAAAATGACAGTTAGGAGCTGATTGACTGGTACTTTATCACTGTGCAATTTATCACTCTCCAAAGCTTGATAAATCAGGGCCAAAGTACCACATCTGCTTAACTCATTACAGGTTGAGTCTCCCATATCCATTATACTAAAAACATTCCAAAATCTGAATATTTCAAGTGCCAGCATGTCACATGACATGGACGTCATGTGATGGGTCAGACAGCATTCCCAAGACTCCTCACATATTAACCGGCCTCCTGAGCCTGCCAGTCTCCCTCCAGGCTGTATGGTGCTTATTACTGCATGTACAGTAGTGGCCCCTGGTTAGGTTGTGGGGAAGGGGGTTTCCATGCAACTGGAAACCCCCCATACATTTGCCTATGCATCAGTGAACAGGGGCCAATACCTCTGCAGTCTCTTCACATGGCACTCAGTCATTTCAATTATTACATCCACCAGGGCTATTCTCCACCCCAACACAAACCCAGCAGCGTTGCAGGTGATAAATCTGCCCCAAGCAAACTTCCTCAGCATCTCTGGAGTCAGCATCTACCTCTGTATGCATCTTAAAGGGATGAAAAATTTACAAAATATGGAAAAATACGAAATCTGAAATGGTTCTGGAGTCTTAACCTGTATATGCTCTTTTTTTGTAAACAATCATGGTTCTAACTAAATTCATATATTTCAAAGTCAAGACCTGCATTTTGGTTTTTTTTAAATATATCAATAACTGGTCTTTGATGTGGTGTACTCCATGTGCACTAATAGGTTCTGCAAAAGTAAGTGATCAATTTTTCAGAAAGGATAATGTAATTGTTTGAACCTTGTATCAAAAGCCAGTATTAAGATTTATAAATTGCCAATCTCATAGATCCAGAGTGTAGTCATTCATAATAAAGAGAATAATCTATCCAGGTACAGCAGTTACAGCCTTTTATTTTCTTTATTAATATGAGATTAACATTAGAGAGGGGGAAAAAAGCTTTACAGTAGGTGGTTTCACTTTTCCCCCCTCTGGCAACAAAGCTTCTATTTAAATTAATTCCGATTCTATTCATGGAGAGTCTGTTTGAAGCATAGACCTATTTCAATCAATAAAAGTAAAGAAAATTAACAATTCACCAAGTCATTTCACATATCAATAGTTATGTTTTCATATTAATACTTGGGAAATGTATTTTTCCCTGCTGAAGTTACACTGACTCATAGCGCAATTCATCTACATAGAAACATTTTTCAGACACTGCTCTGGAATTAAATAAAGGTGCAGAGAGAACACAGGCTTTAGTTTTCCAGCAGAATTTATGAAAATCCAATGCACGGTTTCAGCAAAGGTCATACATCTATTACAGTAAGTAATCTGGACTTCTGCCAGTGGGTCTAGGAAAGACGAAGGAGGAGAATTTTACATTTGCAAATTGTAAAATTCACAAGGGACAGGATTTCTTTCTCAATCAAAATCATGGTATTAGGAAAGGATATTTTCAGGATTTTTTTTATTTTATGACAAGATCACATGTGTCCTTCAAAACTCTTAAGCACAATATTTATTTTAATCAGTAACAGTATTTTTTTCCAGCTGCAGGAGAAATGTACAGTGAATATATTTAGCCTTCCTTTCAGTATTGCAGTGTATGCTTTCAGATAAACTATGTGCATAGTCTGCATAAATGAACCTTATCATTCCTTTCCTCTGTAAGTATGATTGAGAGGTGCCATAATACTTACTGTGGTCAAAACAATTGTAGAAAATAATAAACATTGTATTACTAGGACAACTGTTTTATTCAGAAATAATTGCTGGTACAGAAATTGCATTCAAAATAGTTGATTTTAGTGCGGCATCTATACTATGCTGAAAATGAGTCCGCTATAACAGAGGGTGTGGCATGACTCTGGCCAGGGCAGGATTAAGGTTTGTCGGGAGATGTTAAGGAGGGACTCCATGTCGCGGCAATGCCACACCGGGCCAAAAAGGGGGGTGGCCTATAAGAAGGGGTGCATGGCTTCACGGGAGTACCGCAATTGCAAGCCACACCCCCATTTTCCATCACTGTGGAGGCATGCCCAGTGCTCTGTGAGCTGCTGGCATGCCCCCAGTCCCTCTGTCTCCTGTGAATAGACACTGCTAGCGAGTGATCTGAGTATCCTCCCAACTACCCCCCCCACACACACACCGCAGAACACTGTGGTCCATGGGTGGGATAGCAGGACAATTCCCCAAAAATGGGACTGTCCCGTGAAAATTGGGACAGTTGAGAAGTATGCCTTCTCCCCTACAGGATTTGCTGACCACTCATCTGAACACTCATAGATGTCCATTGGACTTCCTTTACAGAGAACAGTGGTGGACCTGAGAGAGGTGACCAGAGAGGATAAGTGGACAACACTGTAAATACAGTCTACACTACACTATGGACAAATGTAGACATCTGCAGATTATAAAAGGTAATTTACAAAATAAAAACAAATCATTCTGTAGTAGCAGAGAACGTGTGTCATTTGCTTAGGTTTTCAAGTGCCTTAGATTCTATTCGAAAAAAAACTTTATATAAGATTTTACTCCTCATTAATCCATGCATGAATTCTGCATCATAGACCTACTTATGCAATTAGTGACATTAAAAAAGAGATACCGATTCTCACTATAATATTCAGGGAGAAATGATCACATTATATATTGTTTGTCTGCACCTTTGATTTCTCGGTGTAACTTGCTAAACAGGTTTTTGGAGTACATTTCTTCTGGGGTTTCTTTTTGTTATGTTTTATTTTATTTTTTTTTGATTGCTAAACAATTGAGAAACTGTTGGGCAGGGCTCTTCAGAACCAAGTCCTTTCATAAATATTTAATAGAAGTCATTTGGAGGTCAATTTTCTGTATATGATGCTTTCATGCAGTAACTGCTACCAAATGATTCATAGAGAAATCCTTTAAGCCTGGCTATCAGATGAAACCTTTTTTTCACTCTATTTGACTGTTCAACACATTCTGGAACTCAGTTTTACTGGAAGTAATTAGCAAAGATAACCCACAGCACTCCCCTGTTCCTAACTTCCTAAAGAGCTGGAAAGCCAGTGGTTACCTACCTTTCTCCAGAAAAAAACATCCGTTCCTACAAATAGCATGTTAGCAAGGGGACTTTCATTAAGGTGTTGACTGCGTTTGGGAGTTGCGTCAGTGTGTTTATCCAAAGGCTTCCTGCTCCATTCAGCCACACTGAGTGCAAGTTACACTCCTACTGAGATAATGACATATATATTATATATTATGTGTATATATAGATATTTTACATTGATATATAATATAATATAATATACATATATATGTGTCATTATCTCAGTAGGGGAACCAAAAATGTGTGATTTAGAATTTTGGATAAGGGATACTCAACCTGTATTGGGGAAGTCTAGATATTCCGGAACATGAGTAAAAACATCATAACTGCAGAAGGTTTACTTGTGGTTTCACTGGCGTTTTGTTTTAAGATAGCAAGCAAAGAGCCAGAAGATTTATTATCATATAATTTGTTTCATATACTCTATGGTTCTAAAGAGCACAGATATATTATTCATAATATAGATGTCTCACCAATTAGCAATTCCTGTTCTTTATAACGGACAAACTGCAAATGGAGAAAGTGTATATTATATATATATATATATATATATATATATAAATTACATATCATAATACGTATGATTATATTGTTTTGTAAAAATCACTCATTACCTATAGCCAATTCACCACTAGAAAAGATTGAAGTGTTTGAGTTTACTTGGTTGCAGACAATTTCTATTATTATTATTATCCATTATTTATATGGTGCCACAAGGGTTCCGCAGCGCCCAATTATAGAGTACATAAACAAATAATCAAAACAGGAAAACAGCAACTTACAGTTGAAGACAATATTGGACAATACAGGGTAAATAAACATAGCTACATCAGCAGATGACACTGGAATAAGTATCAGGTGGCAGAAGACTGCTGGAGTTGATGCAGTTGAAGATTATTAAAGTAAGAGAAAGGATAAGCACATGAGGGAAGAGGGCCCTACTCATGAGATCTTACATTCTAAAGGGGAGGGTAGACAGACAGGGGTGACACAGACGGGGTAAATAGAGAGCGTGGAACAGAGGGTTAGGATGAGATTTGGCTGGGTTTGGTGAAGAAGTGTGTCTTGAGCCCGTTTGAAGTTTTGTAGAGAGGTGGAGAGTCTGAGGGGGAGAGGTAGGGAATTCCAGAGAATTGGAGCAGCACGTGAAAAATCTTAGAGGTAGGAGTGGGAGGAAGTAATCAGTAGGCAGGAGAGTCGGCGTGCATTAGCAGAGCGAAGAGGACGGGTGGGAGTGTAAGGGGAGATAAGATTAGAGATGTAAATGGGAGAGGAGTGGGTGAGGGCTTTGTAAGCGAGTGTGAGAAGCTTGAAATGGATTCTGAAAGGGAAGGGAAGCCAGTGAAGGTCTTGTAGGAGAGGAGAGGTGGATGTAGTGCGTTTGGTGAGGAAAATGAGCCGGGCAGCAGCATTGAGGATATTTAGAGTGGAGAGAGGTATTTGTCAGGAATGCTAGTCAGGAGCAGATTACAGTAGTCCAGTCTGGAGATGACAAGTGAGTGGATAAGGGTCTTAGTAGCATCCTGGGTAAGGAAGGGTCTGATTCTGGAAATATTTTTTAGATGAAAACGGCAGGTTTGTGAGAGGTGCTGAATGTGTGGTTTGAAGGAGAGGGAGGAGTCAAGGATTACTCCAAGACAGCGCACTTGGAACCTAGAGGAGATAGAAGTGCCATCAATAGATAATGAGATTGTGGGAGGTGAGGTTATGCAGGAGGTAGGTAAGATGATCAGCTCAGTCTTAGACATGTTAAGTATATGAAAACGCTGGGACATACAAACAGAGATAGCAGAGAGATAGTTGGAGATTCGAGTGAGGAGAGCAGAGGAGAGGTCCAGAGAGGAAAGACAGATTTGAGTGTCATCAGCATAGAGATGATATTGGAAATCAAAAGAGCTAATGAGCTTATCTAGTGAGGATGTATAGAGAGAGAAAAGAAGAGGACCAAAGACAGAGCCTTGGGGTACACCTACAGTTAGTGGAAGTGAGGGGGAGGTGGAGTCATGAGAGGAGACAGAGAATGAACGGTCAGAGAGGTAGGAAGACAGCCAAGAGAGGGCAGTATCATGCAGACCAATGGAGTGAATGATTTGCAGAAGGAGAGGGTGGTCCACAGTGTCAAAAGCAGCAGAGAGATCAAGAAGAATAAGTAGAGAGTAGTGGCCCTTAGATTTAGCAGCATGGAGGTCATTGCAGACTTTTATAAGGGCAGTTTCAGTGGAGTGGAGAGGACGGAAGCCAGACTGGAATGGGTCAAGCAGTGAGTGTGAGGAAAGAAAGGTAGTAAGGCAGTTGTAGACAATTCGCTCAAAGAGTTTGGAGGCAAAAGGAAGAAGAGAGATGGGTCGTAGTTGGAGAGAGTGTTTGGATCAAGGGTAGGTTTTTTAAGAATAGGAGAGATGAGTGCATGCTTGAAGGCAGAGGGGACAGTGCCTGATGAGAGGGAGAGATTGAGAAGGTGGGCAAGATGGGAACAGGCAGAAGGAGGATTACTGCTCCCCTAAGACCATGTTGTCAACATTGGTTATATCTTATATAACTACTTATTTGGACCATTACCTAGCCTGCTAAAAAGTGGTTAACACTGACTACATTTATATGTATGGATTGTAATTAATTTTAATTAAATACAATGTAAAAGAAAATGAAAATATCCCCACTAAATACTAAGTGAAACCCACAGAAACAGTGGTCGTGATAACTGCTGTCCCTGTGAGTTCCTTCTCTGGCATTATGGAGGACTGGGCGCAGTATAATTTTCTGGAATCCGAGGCGGCGGGATGGGCAATCAAAAGATCTCTCTCTGCCTACTATGCATCATAAGCTTAAAGCAGTTTATACCATTTGAAGATAGGTATCAGATCATAGTCCCTATTGAAATTAATGGAGACTGTAGTCTGTAGGAAATTTAAATCCCCAGCATTAGGCTATTGGTACACTGCAGGAATACATGAAACTGCAGTTTCTACATAATTTTCTGACAACAAATGCTGATGAATAGGCACCTTAGTGTTTTACATGTATATTGTGATTTTGATATTTATAGTGGGAATTATTTACAGTATATTTTCACTCATTTGCTATATTCCAGTACTATTCAATTTCATTGCTATTTTTCCTGTTTGTTTGAGATTTTTATTTTTTGTGTTTTATGTTAAGCAAATAAAAGACAGAACGGTATGTCGTTCTGTCCTTCTGATGTTAGTCAAATTCCTGCAGGTCAGGGCTGAAGGTTTGCTCCGACCATCGGGACGTTCACCCCTCGCACAAGTGTGTATCCAGCTTATGTTTAGAAGTAAAAAAAAAGAAATCACAAAAATATATTACACCTTAAACATGATACTGGATTGCTGTACATGCCACAACCTGCGTGATCTCACAACAAGTCAGATCTGAGCAACAAAACAATTCTACCAAGAGAACTTCTGTAGGATAACCACATAATTTCAGTAGCAGAATTATTTTCTGAACACTAACGTGTTCTACAATATGTTTCATACCTATTTGCCTACTACACCGCAAGCAGGGGGGGACAATTCCTATTGTATCACTATGCTTTATAGAGCATTATACAATATGTTGGAACCACATTAAGGGTACATTACAGTAAAGAGAAACAATTTGTCAGATTGCAAAGTAGAACAAGTGTCTGAGACACATTATTCAAATGGTATTACAGGGTAATAATACCAGGCAAGCATAGTTTTTTTTTCTACAGTAATGTAATAATGTGGAAAGTGTGGAGGTTGTGAAGAAGATGGCGCTACTGTGTCTATGAGGATGGAAAATCGTGGAAAGAGGGACCACGATCTTCCATCCTCATAGACACAGTAGCGCCATCTTCTTCACAACCTCCACACTTTCCACTTGAATATTTTTTGGACTAAATTGGGATAAGTCCAACTGTGAAGTAAAGAGGCTGCCACCGTGTCAAGTGAAGCGCCAAGTAATACTCCGAAAAATCCCCACTTTCCAATGTAATAATGTAACTGCTGGGAGGGGGTCTCTGCTTCCTTCTAGTCTATGACTAAAAGGTAATTTTTTCCCAGCTAAACAAACATGGCAGCTTCCACTCATTTATAAATAAGCAGCATAAATAGCAGAATAATTCAAGCTCCATTATATTATACAATTAGCGACCCGCCCTGGCTTTGCACAAATTTATGGCGATAGGCTTTTTTTTTTTTTAACCAATGTCTAATAAGATTTCCTTGTAGACAACATTATTCGTTTTTCCTCCTGACGTCAACGCGAAAAAGTTTAATTTGGACGTGTCACACAAAAGGGCCTGGTAAAGTTGTCCATGAGAAAAACATTCTCCACTTAGGTTAACTCCAGCCACGTTAAGTGTCTGTCCCAGTTCTATATTTTTTGTCATGCCAAAGCAGATATACCGGGAATTGACCTTGTTTGAAATTAGGCATCAAGTCTGATGGATTCTCTGTATTAAAACAGTTTCTCCAGTGCTACAGCCAGTTAAAATAGTAGCTTCAATCAAAAAGTTCTTCAAAGCTTTTATTTGGGTCCAATGTACTACAACCTATATTCACTTTCCTTCCCGGCATAAGTAATATAATATTGAAATTTTAATTTAACAGTTCCTCAAACAGAAGCTGTTGACGCAATAATAAAAGTATTTGCAATGGGCGAGGGACGTATACTCTCACACCGGGCAGCAGCGCATGCACTGCATATCATTCCCTCTCCTGTCCTCTGCATGTTTGGCCTTCACCTTTTGACTTCTGTCACTAATTTTGTATCAGTAAACAGGGTTTACATACATTTTTTCTGGAGAAACTGGATAATACGTATCAATATCTACATAGTATAAAAAAATGTACATTGTTGTGATATACAGCGCTATGTCAGCTGTTTTTTCTTTGACATATTTCACTAAAATAGTCACTGCTCGTCTCCCTTTTGTCACAGATTAATGTTTCCTACACCTAAACCTTCCTTGACAAACGCTCTATAGAATTGTGAAAACTGCATCAAAATCCATCCAGTGGTTTTTGAGATTAGCCCAGACAGACACACACACGCCTACTGGGGACTTTATTGTATACTGCGTAGAGAATACTTGATTTTAATTGTGTCCATATCTTCCACCAGATTTCCTTGGATAATTGTGAAATATAAAATGAAAAATAAAGTGAAATGATAATAATTTGTACAGAAGTCAATTTCTGGAAGGTCAGAGCACCAATGTAGTCATTTTGACCTGTATGATGGTATGTAGTAAGTACGATAATGGACAGGGCAAGAATAATCTACCAGATTATCATGTATATTGTACATTAACAAAATCATATGCACATCCGTATGAAATTACCTACATTTAACTTTTTAATTGAGAAAACTTTACAATTCATTATACAGATGATCTTGTTTCTTAAATGAAAGTCAAGATTGTATTGCAAATTAATTGCATTCTTTTGTCATCTGAGTTTTTTCTCTTGTTCACATATTTTCATTAATTCCTTTGTTGCAGTATCTGTTACTCCTATAATTGTAAACATGTTTGTGCAGTGAGAGTACAGTTACTCAATATTAATGGCAAAGCCCCAAGGACACAAAATTAGAATAAAAATAACCTTTTGCCAAAATAAGGAATCTAGAGTGATATAATTTCACCCTAGATTTTATATCAACATTTCAGGAAGAGTGGTAAAGTGTACCCTTTGCTGCAAGAGGCAGTGATTTTGTAGATTGGCAATATCCATGAGAACAGAGTCTGTCTATCCAGTAGGACCAAGCGACATCGGCGAGACACTAAGGGGCAGATTAAATTAGCCGTGAGGTTCCAGCAGAACCTCTTGCACTAGTACTCAGTAGGATGTTTAGGCAGGAGAACCCTGCTTATTTCGATCATGACCAATAGACGTAAAAAAGAAAAAAAATAACAGCAAGATTTTCATATCGTAATAACCGGAAATGTGCATAGAAGCACATCACAGGGCACCTGTATATGCCTCATAAAGTGCATTCCAATCAATACGTGGTCAGTGTAGAAACGGGATGGCTCTATTGCATTTTCTCAAACTTGGTCCTCATGAGCCCAAACAGTTCATATTTTCCAGGTGTCCTCACAGAATCACAAGTGAAATAATTAGTTCCACCTGTGGATCTTTTAAAATGTGTCAGTGAGTAATGAATAAACCTGTCCACCTGATACTGTAGGTGACCTGGGAAATGTAAACTGTTTTAGGAACTGAGGCCAGAGTTTGAGAACCACTCTTGTATTGTATCTAGGAAGCAAATCCACTTTAACATACTTGAACAGAAAGCTATGTTGTTTATGTAAAATAACCAAGTGTTAAACATCTAAAAAATGCATCAAAACAAGCAGAGATGCCAACTAATAGATAGAACTGGCATAATGTCTACAGCAGTGGTTCTCAAACTCGGTCCTCAGGACCCCACACAGTGCATGTTTTGCATGTAACCCAGCAGGTGCACAGGTGTATTCATTACTCACTGACACATTTTAAAAGGTCCACAGGTGAAGCTAATTGTTCCACTTGTGATTCTGGGAGGAGACCTGCAAAACATGCACTGTGTGGGGTCCTGAGGACCGAGTTTGAGAACCTGTGCTCTACAGAATAGTATAGAGTCTACAGATGTGTCCACTTTCATCTAGCTTCCCTACACGTTAAAAAGTCCATCTAAGTAATCACGCCACTTGGTAGCGCCAAACATCTTTAGGTGCTACTTTTTCCATTAAAATGCATCTTATTCATAAAACGATGCAAATAGGATGCACCAACAGCTTATGCTGTATAAAATAAGTTGTATGCCTATATTCGTTAAGCGACCACGGCTGTATCTACATCTACATACAAAACGCTATGCAATGTAGGATTTTGTATGCAGTGACAGACGCAGATGCACAGAGTATATCGACATGCCACATATTTTAATCCGCAGAGTCTGCTTGTGTGTCCTTTTTGGAAAGCGATGCAAATAAGATGCAGTTTTTGGCAAAAAAGGACCCCTGGCACTGATGGAGGTGCACGAGAGTGGTCAGCTCACTCACACCAGGCATCTCCCGCTGCATGACTTATTGAGGCAAGATGTATGAAGACACATCTGTATCTTAGAAACGGCAAAGACCCAAAATGTGATCAAAATGCAGGCAAAAGGCTTTATTAAGGCTGTGTCATAAGTAATAAAGGGTTAACGCCTAAGAAATCTGAGATATCTCAGTTGTTTCTCAAGTTACAGGAGCTCACTGCAGCCTCCACAGACCTCTATCTTGACTGTGAGCCATTTATTAAGCAACTCATCTCAGGATGGTGTTATCTTTCCTTGTCTTGTCAATGGGATCCAGTGCCATCAGAAAGGCTTCACTAGATCCCCTGCTAGGTCAAATCTCTATACATCTGCATTGACGTTAGCTACACATTCGCAAAAGCCCTTACTGCTTTAGCCACACAGCAGTTGGATGGCAGCAAAATATCTCTAATATTATTCAGGAGGGGTGATTTCTCTAAGGAGCCCTGGCAAGTTAATAACAGTGATAATACATTACGTATTGCTGCAATAGATAGCAACATCCCATTCACACTATTCATTTTTTTAATCCATTATATAGCTCAGGTTGCGTATCTGACTTGTGATCTGTCCAGCCCATATACCATCTCTCTTCTCTGGCTGGCAAGTGGAGCGCTCCAATTGAAATCATATATTTGCTCCTGAATCGCTTGGATGAAAAATACAGTAAGTGAGAAAAAAATGTGGTGTTGTGTCATGGCATAAGATTGTTATGTCTACATATTACAAGCTCCTGAAACCTGTGTTTCAACATTGGCGGTAAGAGTAATTTGCTGTAAGATCTACAAGTAAAACAAATTGAGCACTTGCTAAATAGTCTACGGGCTGTATTAAGCTTTCCAAAGGTTCCAGGACATGAATGTAATCAAGGTTCCATGACGTGCATTTACAGAAAGCTTATAAAAGGCATGTATTGCTGAGACAAGCTGCTTCGGAATGTGTGGAAAATATCATGCTGCAGATTCAATCTGCCTGGGTGATGTGTTTTATATCCTATTTTTTATGCTAATTTTTTTAAGTTACAGTTATGACCTTGTTTTTTTCTGTAATTCAAAATGTGTTGCAGTCTGTTAAGTGTTGGAATGTATAATCAAAACCTATTTCTCCTCAAACCTAGATAAGACAAGGTGTAGGTGGTATCTTTTATAATGGACCAATTTACAATAATTTTATGACAAGATTTAAAGAGTTTAACTTTAGTTTTCAATAGCTCAAGGAAGTCAAATGTGATCGGCAATATATTAAATTAGTTGTTTTTGCCATGTGGGGGAAAAAAAAGATGAAAAGTAAAATAGTTGCATGACGCATGTAGTAAAGTTACTTTGGAGCGGAGCTAAAATGACTAATATCATATGGTATATATTAGGTAATGGTTCTGCATAGGGCAACACTGTAATCTGTACCTAAATGAAAAATAAATATTTCAGTCATCACTTAAGTTATGAAGGTTGAGTTTAGAAGTTGAAATAACAGATATTTAAAACAAATCTCTAATAATAATATTTTTCATTTAAATAGTTTTGGTGCACGTTGAAGTCCACTTTCCTGGGCTAATTTGTGTGACTGACCAACTGTAGGGCTACAAAGATGAAGCAACAAGGAGGGGTGGAAAGAGCAGGATTCTGGGAGTGGGGGTTGATTTGGCTCTTTATGCACATCATAGAGTGGCACAATGGTAAGCATTGCTGCCTCACACTATATTGGCCATGGATTTTAGTCCTAACAGGGCCTTTGTCTACATCTGGACTTTTGAGTATATATACTTAAGCTCTAAAGAGGAAAAATGGATGTGTTGGCAACAGCAACCAGTCAGAGTCCAGCTAGCATATTTTTAGAATGTACTAACTAGATAAATGATAGCTAGAATGTAATTGGTTGCTATTGGTAGCACCTTCAATTGTTATTTTTAGATGTTTCAAATCTTTCCCTAGTTTTTATTGGCTACATAATTAAAGCCCCTATGGAGAAGGGACGAATATTAAGATCTGTGGTGGTTATTGGACCGGGCAAGCAGGGCACTGCCACCTCAGGGCGCAGCTGCAGTCACCCTGTCAGTACCTGTCTACCAGTGACGTGCGGTGGGGTGAGGCAGGTGAGGCAGAGCCATTCCTGTCATACTTACGTTTAAACCAGAGTTTTGATTGAATAATGTATATGAAAAATACTAATAATTTGTTTGAAATATCTTCTTTGCATTATTCTAATAATTTTTATAGCCCAAACTCTGGAGTAAAAAGTCTATGGCAGGTGAGGCAATGCCTCACCTGCTTATCTTTTCCACACATCTCTTATCAAAACTCACCAAATTTCCAGGAGTCTATACTGCAGCACCTGTGTATAATGCCCATATGTACCCTTTGGCTTATATATTGCATGAAAATCTGGCTCTGGGGTTAGCCAGTGCCTCCTGAGCCATTTAGCTCACCGCACGTCCCTGCTGTCTACCCTTGCCCGCCGCCATTTACAACTGGAGACTAGTCCAGAGGCAGCGCTAGGCTAGCGGTAGAGGGGCTGAAAGAGGCACCAACATCTATGCACTGGGAGGTGTGACATGAGTGGCTGCAGGAAGGAGATCTGCTACTTCACGCTGTATGCCTCTAGACTCCCACCTCCTGCTTTGCACTATTGGTGAGAGGATGCAGCTGTAGGTCTCTGGGGACAACAAAGGAGAAGAGGTGGTGGGGGCCTGCTGCTGGCTTGCCTCATCTGGAGCCGGGGGACCTACTGCATGTGGAGAACTGGTGAGTAACAAACACACACGCACTCACTCATACTTTCGCTCTCTCCTAAGAGGCTCTACCTTGCACAATGTGTATAAAAGGCTCTACCTGGTGCAATGTGTATAAGGGGCTCTATCTGACAAAATGTGTGTAAGGAGCTATCTGGTGCAGTGTCTATAAAGGGCTCTATCTGGTGTAGTGCATAGAAGTAGCTCTACCTGGCGAAGGGTATATAAGTAGCTCTATCAGGCGCAGTGTGTATAAGGATCTCTACCTGGCGCAGTGTGTATAAGGGGCTCTACCTGGCGCAGTGTGTATAAGGGGCTCTACCTGGTGCAAGGTGTAGAAGGGGCTCTACCTGGTGCAAGGTGTAGAAGGGGCTCTACCTGGTGCAAGGTGTAGAAGGGGCTCTACCTGGTGCAAGGTGTAGAAGGGGCTCTACCTGGTGCAAGGTGTAGAAGGGGCTCTACCTGGCGCAAGGTGTAGAAGGGGCTGTACCTGGCGCAAGGTGTAGAAGGGGCTCTACCTGGCACAAGGTGTAGAAGGAGCTGTACCTGGTGCAAGGTGTAGAAGGGGCTGTACCTGGTGCAAGGTGTATAAGGGGCTGTACCTGGTGCAAGGTGTATAAGGGAGGTGTATAAGGGGCTCTGCTCTACTGTGGTGTAATGCGTGTAAGGGGCTCTAACATGGCATTATATGTATAAGGGGTACTACTGTGTGGTGTTATGTGACTGACGGACACTACTGTGAGGTGTAATGTGAATTATTACTATTCTGTGGCCATGCACCTTCCCCAGAAAGCCATGCCCCTATATTTTTACTGCGTGTCTTCAGCACACACTGTCCCTTTTTTAACTGGGGTAGGTGGGGGGTGCCAAAGGAAACATTCGCCCTGGGCACCGTATGGTCTAGAACTGGCCCTGTTTAATGTGCAAATAGGTGATGCTATGTAATTAAAGTATAGTAAAAATAACAATAATAAAAATCACAATTCATTACATTTTTATTTTGTTTGTCGATAATCCTTATTTATGCACTAAAAACTTACTGATTGGGGATGAATTATTTCTATTAATTGTTTTATACCTATATAATGTAGTAGAGAGAAAATATTATGCTTTGATCATTATCAATACATACATCAAAATATCCTTTTGTATTACCTGCCATATATAAAGTACATTTGTAATATATAACATTAATATACAACATTAATCCCTAGAAAATAATTAGTCAAAGAGGAAAACTTAGACACATACACCATTAGAACATTTACAGGGCTAGACCAGCAAAAAGCCAGTCAGAACATTAATAGCCATAATAAGTGTAGCAGAACCAACTGTAATAAATATTATTGTTTACATTTTCTTATACAGTGCAGAAAATTCTGTTGCGCTTTACATACATGGGTAGCACATACTTAATAAAACTCATCTATGTTATCTTTTTATTTGCATAACATTTTTATTCATAAAATAAATTATATATATATATATATATATACACACACACACACACACTGCTCAAAAAAATAAAGGGAACACTAAAATAACACATCCTAGATCTGAATTAATGAAATATTCTTATTAAATACTTTGTTCTTTACATAGTTGAATGTGCTGACAACAAAATCACACAAAAATTATCAATGGAAATAAAATTTATTAACCCATGGAGGTCTGGATTTGGAGTCGCACTCAAAATTAAAGTGGAAAAACACACTACAGGCTGATCCAACTTTGATGTAATGTCCTTAAAACAAGTCAAAATGAGGCTCAGTAGTGTGTGTGGCCTCCACGTGCTTGTATGACCTCCCTACAATGCCTGGGCATGCTCCTGATGAGGTGGCGGATGGTCTCCTGAGGGATCTCCTCCCAGACCTGGACTAAAGCATCTGCCAACTCCTGGACAGTCTGTGGTGCAACGTGGCGTTGGTGGATGGAGCGAGACATGATGTCCCAGATGTGCTCAATTGGATTCAGGTCTGGGGAACAGTCCATAGCATCAATGCCTTCGTCTTGCAGGAACTGCTGACACACTCCAGCCACATGAGGTCTAGCATTGTCTTGCATTAGGAGGAATCCAGGGCCAACCGCACCAGCATATGGTCTCACAAGGGGTCTGAGGATCTCATCTCTGTACCTAATGGCAGTCAGGCTACCTCTGGCGAGCACATGGAGGGCTGTGCGGCCCCCCCAAATAAATGCCACCCCACACCATTACTGAACAACTGCCAAACCGGTCATGCTGGAGGATGTTGCAGGCAGCAGAACGTTCTCCTTGGTGTCTCCAGACTCTGTCACGTCTGTCACATGTGCTCAGTGAAAACCTGCTTTCATCTGTGAAGAGCACAGGGCACAAGTGGCGAATTTGCCAATCTTGGTGTTCTCTGGCAAATGCCAAATGTCCTGCACGGTGTTGGGCTGTAAGCATAACCCCCACCTGTGGACGTCGGGCCCTCATACCACCCTCATGGAGTCTGTTTCTGATCGTTTTAAGTAGACAAATTTGTGGTTTGCTGGAGGTCATTTTGCAGGGCTCTGGCAGTGCTCCTCCTGTTCCTCCTTGCACAAAGGCAGAGGTAGCGGTCCTGCTGCTGGGTTGTTGGCCTCCTTCACGTCTCCTGATGTACTGGCCTGTCTCCTGGTAGCGCCTCCATGCTCTGGACAGACAGACACAGCAAACCTTCTTGTCACAGCTCGCATTGATGTGTCATCCTGGATGAGCTGCACTACCTGAGCCACTTGTGTGGGTTGTAGACTCCATCTCATGCTACCACTAGAGTGAAAGCACCGCCAGCTTTCAAAAGTGACCAAAACATCAGCCAGAAAGCATAGGAGCTGAGAAGAGGTCTGTGGTCACCACCTGCAGAACAACTCCTTTATTGGGGGTGTCTTGCTAATTGCCTATAAATTTCCACCTGTTCTCTATTCCATTTGCACAACAGCATGTGAAATTAATTGTCAATCAGTGTTGCTTCCTAAGTGGACAGTTTGATTTCACAGAAGTGTGATTGACTTGGAGTTACATTGTGTTGTTTAAGTGTTCCCTTTATTTTTTTGAGCAGTGTATATATATATATATATATATATATATATATATATATATATATATATATACACACACACACACACACACACACACACACACACACACACACACACACACACATATATATATATAAAAAAATTATTATTTTTTTCTTTAAAGTGGATGTTTACACTGCTGTTGGAATTTGGGTAAGTGGTTATCAGAATCAGAATTGACTTTATTGGCCATGTACACTCACGTATACTAGGAATTGTTTGCGGTTTACAATGCATCGCCAAATAACAACATAAAAAAAATAATCATTACATAGCATAACACACATACACACATTACATACATTGTTTATAAAACACTGTTTACAATTACATAGGAGTTCGTTGTGCCAGACTTGTTAGGCATAATTTAGTAAATGGACAGCTAATGGAAAGAAGCTTTTTTTGGTTTTGGTCAACTTGGCGAGAATGGACCTACAGTATAAGGCCTGCCTGATTGAAGTGTTTCAAACAGGACGTGACCAGGGTGCAGCTGGTCTGCTACAATTTTCCCTGCCTGCTTCTTGACTCTGGACAGGTAGAGGTCCTGAACAGAGGGGAGAACGGCACCAATGATCCTTTCTGCGGCCCTCACCACCCTCTGTAGCCTCCGTGTGTCACACTCATTGGCAGCTCCATACCAGACTGTGATTAAAGAGCATAAAACAGACTCCACAATGGCTGTATAGAAGATAATCAGCAGTTTCTGTGAAATATTGAATTTCCTGAGTTACCTCAGAAAGAACAACTACTGTTGCACCTTCTTGACAATGGAGCCTATATTTGGCCGCCATTTAAGGTCATGGGAAATTGTGGACCCCAGGAATTTGAAGGAGTCAACCCACGACATGCTATCGGCTACCACAAGTGGGTGCATGGCAGCAGGTTTTTATCTATAATCTACCAGCATCTGGACCATTTTAAGAGGATTTAGGTTGAGGTTGTTCCTGCCGCACCACTGTTTTATCCGGTTCACCTCACATCTATAAGCAGCCTCATCCCCGTCTTCGATTAAACCGATGATGATGGTGTCATCTGCAAATGTTATAATTTTTACCGATTGCTTTTCCAAAGTACAGTCATTGGTGTATAGGGAAAAGAGCAGGGGGGGAGAGAACACATCCTTCAGGGGCCCCTGTACTGGTCGAAAGCACACTGGATGAAATCTTCCCTGCTTTCACCACCTGTGTCCTCGCTGTCAAGAAATCCACAATCCAGGAGCATGTTGATAAGGAGAAAAGTTTGGACTGCCTGGGAAGGGACATCTTTACCCAGGTCAGTGATAGGACTAGTACTGGGGGCTTCCCTCTCGAATCTGCAATAAAAGTTGTTCAACTCATCTGCCAGTTCTTGATGCATGACAGTGGGGTTAGGATGTTTCTTATAGCAGGTCATAACTTGCATACTTCTCCAAACTGAAGCAGGATCGTTAGCTGAAAGATTGTTTGTCAGCTTGTTAGAAAACTGCTTTTTCGCCAGCCTAATTTCTTGGGTCAGGGAGTTTCTGGCCAATTTATACCGGCACTTATCCGCACTGCTGTAGGCCTGCTCCTTGGCCCGACGAAGCTTCCTCAACTTCCTTATAAATCTTATATTGTATGTGTGATACCTACTCCTGTTAATAAAATCTTTTTATGTCTACTAATATACTACACTATGATATCCAATCTTTTCCTTTGAGCCATTATATTGATTGTAGTTTCAACGTCCAGAGTGATTCCTGGAAAATTGTGTCCTTATGTGGCTCAGATTAGCATATATATTTTATTTTTGTGGCATGTACCCGTGCCACAGGATGGATGAGCGTGGAAATATATATATACACACACACACGTTCATCCATCCTGCGGCACAGACACACACACATATATATATATATATATATATATATATATATATACACACACACACACACACACACACACTGTATACATACTGTACCCGTATATAGGGGGTAATTCAGACTTGATCGTAGCAGCAAATTTGTTAGCAGTTGGGCAAAACCATATGCACTGCAGGTGTGGCAGATATAACGTGCAGAGAGAATTAGATTTGGGTGGGTTATATTGTTTCTGTGCAGGATAAATATGGGCTGCTTTATTTTTACACTGCAATTTAGATTTCAAATTGAGCACACCCCACCCAAATCTAACTCTCTCTGCACGTTATATCTGCCACACCTGCAGTGCATAGTTTTGCCCAACTGCTAACAAATTTGCTGCTACGATCAGGTCTGAATTACCCCCCATAGAATAGTATATGAAGACAAGTGGCAGGCACTCCAGTATAATCATTAATAAATCTAGGTGATGTATCTTAAAGTACAAAGGAATATGGCACTCAGGGGATATGCTTAAACTTTACAATATTTATCAAGCATGTGACAGCAATATTTCAATCAATCTAGTGCCCTTTCTCAAGGTGATAATATGTATGGGCCAGATGTGGCCTTCAAAAGCTTTTTGGTGGTGGTCACTTCGTTGAATAAGCCACAGACACTGTTGGATGTTGTCATTTTATTAGGCTGCATTCCAGCCTTGGACATGTAGTTAAAGCAGAAATACTGTCCTTCATGGCAATACTTAGACATTACAGCGTTACCAGATGAACATGCCTCAAACATGAAGTCATAGTTTATATGAAAATGCTAAACACTCAGGATACTAAGAAAGCCTCTCTTCTGTGTGAAAACAAACTCAGAACTAAAGATTGTTTAAAGATACAGTATGTTCTTACGTCTTGTCTCATCCTGAAGTGGACAGACATGTTTAGAATAAAGCCTGAGACAAGTCATTTGTGCAACAATGATGTAAAATACTCAATTTGTCATATTTTGTGTATTAAAGACCATTTTCTATTCTAACCCGCTTCAAGTTCAAATCACATCTGATTTGCAAATTTGTGATAAGCGCATAAGAAAGCGCACTTTCTCTACATGACTTCTTTCCACTATTTCATAAAGGAAGGAAAGAGAGACATGAAACTTGTCGTATATAAAGGCGCTTTTCACAATTACAGTATTATATTCAGAGCATTTCCATATGCAATCTAATACGCCTTCTGATCGAGACTTTGCACTTATCAAATGTGCCCCCATGTGAAGCAAATTTCTTAAGTGAATAGTGCAAAATAGATTCAATCTGGGAAATTAAAAACGTACCTCTATCGCAAGAGGTAAACAATGTAACCTATTCTTTTCATTTGTCATCAGGACAATGTACAGTGTTACATGATGCAGCACAACTTAGTAAATATACTTTAATGTCAAAAATGCACACTTTATTTAGTCTTCTTCCTATCTCTCTTCACCATAAAAGTCATTAGAAAGAACATCTGTTCTAAATTTTTGAAACAGACTTGTTTTAATTCCGTATTTAACAAGTCTCTTTAATCTACATAAACAGATGCTGTTAGCTCACCACTTTGAAATGCTTAAAATTGCCTCAAATTATTATTAGTAATAATAATAATAAACAGCTTTCTTAAAAGTACAATTTGTTTCTGCTGTATAAAAATATTTATTATCACAGGTTCAGCTAGTAAGACACAAAACTAGTCATCACTGACCTGCAACAAAATGCAGGCAAGTATGTTTTATCTAATATATTAGACAAGCACACTCTACAAGTCACGTTGTGAGTTGTATCCTTGTCAGGGCCGTAACTAGGGGTATATGGGCAGTGCCGCCACCAAGGACACAGGGTTGTAGGGGTGCCACCCATTGGTCCTTCACTGCACCTACATTTGGCTTGCAGGGAGCCAAAGAACGCTAAGGTCATGCACGCTGAAGCCCCACCGGGAGCCTCCTTAGAATGCAGAGCTCTTCTTCCTGGTGATGGTGGCTCAACCCCTCAGCATGACCTTATGTCTGGGGTGGGGCCAGCACAGGACAGAAAATCATCCTGTTACAGCACTGATCTTTGTAGCCTATATAGACAATAATGGTGATTTTCACAGGATAATCCCAATTATCAGTACCAAATGTATTCTAATTTGGCTCAAGTGTTAATAAAAGGGTTGAACTGGCACATTATTCAGTCTTGAATTTCCTTTTACAGAAAACAATACAACCTGCCTGAAATTACTGATTCTAGATATAACTGCTTATTATGATAGACATGGTTTCTGAAAATGAAGACTTAGTTGGATGGATCATGGAAGTCACTTAGATTCCCACAGTGTAACCTCCATAGTGCTCCCAACATGGCTGTCTCATTTGGTACGCTTATGGATGGGATAAAAAATACATGGACCTGATGGTTTTGTTGGGACCCTACTTTGAGCACTAGGATGCTTCAATAACCCTATTTTGTGTCATCTCTTCTAGGGATAGACTATTCCACCCAGGGTAATCCTACACAGTGCGCTCTACATGGCTGCCTCACCTGATCCCTTGTGAGGGTGGAAGTTATTACTCAAAATGGCTACACCAATTTTCTCTGCGGCTTGCCGATTGTTGTATTACTTAACTCTTCTGTATTTTGTGCATTATTTTTGATGTCTTGTAAAGCGCCTTGAGTCCTGTTGGAGAGAGCGCTACATAAATAAAATTATTATTATTATTATTATTACTATTATGAAAGATGGAGCCGACACAGATTATTTTGTTCCCATGTTTTTGCTCATCAAATATTGGTAGGCATGCTAGAGGCATTTAATAAAGTAACTAGTCAGTGGGCATTTTTTTTTTTGCATTCACCCTCTGCCCCTTTGAAATATGGTCATGGCATTTGTGCCAGAATCTTTGCTATGTTTTGAGCAATATTGTTGGTCATTTCTTTGTACTAGGTGAAAGGTGGGCAACGTTTCAGTATTTAGATATCTTAATGCAGGATTTAAAATAAAAAATAAATAAAAAATAAATTTCTATATTATATGGGGGAAAAATACCAAATTGCAGTTTCTGTCTCTGTCTCTCAGTCTGTAATAGTAACTAATACTTTAAAATGACCTTTACAGAAGATTTCCTAATAACCAGATGGTTTAAGCATGTGTGACTGCTTTATCACTGAAAGGTCAGACACTTAAGTACTTGGGTTACGTTAAAGCACTTTTTTTTATATTACTCACCCAATTGATGCATGCAGTTTAAATGGAATAGGAATCACATTATGGAAGCCTTAATAAAAGACATATTTAGATACTGAAGTGATTAGCTGATGGCATAAATGGTGGCATCACTTAACACAGCTCAAGGGAAATTACATTTTGCTAGATATAGCCTTGAATTACTTTTTATTCTTCAGCATGTAAACCACAAATATTATCACCTGATATGCAATTATTGATGCCGCACAGCCAGAAGCAAACATAAATTTGTTTTATTTATTAAAAAAATAAAATTGGGAGGGGGGGGGGGGGGTCTAAGGTGGTGGGATGGGGCGAACTGTTACATTTTCAAGCTTTGGCAATTCCATGATAAGGCATAACATATTGTACCCTTGACTTCTCCCTCAGAGATCTGCTGAAGGACATCCTAAACCAGCAAGCCATTGTAATATTACAGACAATATTGCACATTAAAAAAATAAATACAGGTTGAGTATCCCATATCCAAATATTCCGAAATACGGAATATTCCGAAATACAGACTTTTTTGAGTGAGAGTGAGATAGTGAAACCTTTGTTTTTTGATGGCTCAATGTACACAAACTTTGTTTAATACACAAAGTTATTAAAAATATTGTATTAAATGACCTTCAGGCTGTGTGTATAAGGTGTATATGAAACATAAATTGTGTGAATTGTGTGAACACTTTGTTTAATGCACAAAGTTATAAAAAAATTTGGCTAAAATTACATTCAGGCTGTGTGTATAAGGTGTATATGTAACATAAATGCATTCTGTGCTTAGATTTAGGTCCCATCACCATGATATCTCATTATGGTATGCAATTATTCCGAAATACGGAAAAATCCCATATCCAAAATACCTCTGGTCCCAAGCATTTTGGATAAGGGAGACTCAACCTGTATAATAAAATCTCCATACATTAAATAAAAAGTTTTTTTTATGATACTAGTCTAATTGAACATGTATTGCGGTCTTCTGTTTGCCAATGCATTTTGCGTCAATTAAAAAAAACATTGATAAAAAAAAAAACCTTTCCCTCTATGAATGCCTTCACATAGATTTTGGTTGATTCATGCAACTTTAGGAAATCTGCCTGCCTTAAGCAACAGTTCCTGATTGGCTCTGTTTACAGCAAAATATCAGGAAGTTTTGCACAATCTTTTACTGGAATAATATATGAGCATTTAGGATTTATATAGGATTTTCAATTATTGTTTGCATTGTTCAAACATGTATGACAGGCAAACTAAAGAATATAATATATATACATGCATAGCCAGTAATTATATAAATGTGTGTGTATATATATATATATATATATATATATATATACACATACACACATACACACACACACACACACACACACACACACACACACACACACACACACTCGTACATACACACATAATCAAAACAGTGTTACTGTACTTTGGCAATTTAATATCTGAAAAATGTTCACACTGACAGCAGGATGCAGAAGTATATGCAGATTGCAGAATCTACTTGCAGTGGAGCAGTAAATTGACATCTCTGCCGCAATGCTCGTACAGGGTAGAATAAGAATGACTTGTTCATAGACAATGTACACATCAACCATAGTTTGAAAAACAAATTCTTATGTGTTAAACTCTACACAACAATTTCTGATGAAAATATTAGGTTGTATGGCACATGAAACAATACAAACACATTACAGAGAAGTATCTGTTTAACACAGTAAACACAAAAACAATTACAATTAATGTATTTTCCTAGACTGCATTGTCAGGCTTT
Source organism: Pseudophryne corroboree (assembly GCF_028390025.1). Classification (NCBI taxonomy): domain Eukaryota; kingdom Metazoa; phylum Chordata; class Amphibia; order Anura; family Myobatrachidae; genus Pseudophryne; species Pseudophryne corroboree. The sequence continues at coordinate 652,336,191 of NC_086446.1, read as the reverse complement.
CTGAGGTGCTTGGGCCATATTGTAGTTAAAGCTGACACAGAGTAAGAAATTGAGCCCGATTCAGATGTGGTTGTTCTTGCTGCTCCTATCTTTTGCTGTACACTATTGCAATTATATGCTAATACTGGCAGAAGCTAACCTGAGCATAGGGACGCCCACTGCTGTTGCATTATTTCCATGACAGTGTTCAAACTTGGTTTACTAATCCACCACCAAACATAGGACCTAGTGTGTTGTTGCCTAAAGTGGAGGCCAAAAAGTTCACTCAAACCAACTATTCTTTCTCAATTTGGTTTTTGGGCCATGTATAGTTTCTTTATCTCCGCTATGGAAGACAAACTTTCTTAGATTTGCCAAAGGCCTCCCTTATAGGAGACACTCACACGTGTATGCTGCGTTTTGGGGAATGGACTGATTTAGACAAATCCACATGTGTAGTGGCATCCTGCAGATACCAACGGTTTCTAAGAGCTCCCACTGTGGAGGACAGACTGAAGGGACCATGGGAATGATCAATAGGGTGTAAGGGGTAAGAGCCAGTGATAGGCTGAGAGTTGGAATAATTGGGGTAAGTGAAGGGAGGGGGAAGAGAAACCCTATGACCCATAGAAAAAGAGTTCTGATATGCTAGTCTATACATAAAACTATATGTGGACACCGATTCCAAATTAGTATATGTTAGGATTTCAGAGCTCAGCGACTTTCAATTTGTTGCGGACATAAGATGCCACCTTATCAAGCAGACAGCTCATCAAATTTCTGCCCTGCTTAAGTTGCCCCAGTCAAAGTACTGTTCTTCTATAATAAAAATGTCTAAGCAGTATGCCACACAAGGTAAAAAAAGAAAAATGGTAAGGTCATAAACAAAATTCCCAAAATCATTTTCTACTAGTGAGATCCACACTGCCTCTGGTAGAGCATCTAGCAGGCTGAGGGCAATTCCTTACAAAATGTGTACTGCCAACTGCAAGGATTGGTAGAGGAGATAAAATGAATGGTGTGGGACTGTTTTCATTATTTAGCCTTGGTCCCTTGGTTCCAGTAAAGGGGAGTCTAGATAATGTTGTACTTCCAACTTTGTGGCAGCATTGTGAGCAAGACTCTTTCCTGTTCCAGCATGCACAAAGTAAGGTCCATCAAAAAGTGGTTTGCAGAGCCTGGAGTGAAAGAGCTTATTTGACCTGCACAGAGGCCAGACCTCAACCATATCACACATCTTTTAGGGATGAATAGAAATGCTGACAGTGAGTCAAGCCTCCAGTGTTTGGTCTTGCTAATGCTCTTGTGGCTTGTGAATCACAGCAGCATTGTTCCAAAACCCATGGCTTTGTAATAAGATGTTCAACAAACACACATGGGTGTGATCAGGGCTGGATTAAGATTTGTAGGGGCTCCTACATACAGAAAAGGTAATTACAATCATATGACAAACTAGGTTCCTCCCAGATTAAGATGGTAATTGGCTCAAATAAGAAGGTAGCTGGTTCCTGGGGAGGGGCCAGCCACCAGCAAACAGATTGTCAATGGCCTCCAGACATCCCTGTTAGTCTTTTAGACAGTTTGCCCCTGGATGTCACTGGGTGGGGGGTCCCTGTGTGTGTGGGAATTTGGCCCACCAAGTCAGCTGCCCTGTTGGTAATCCAGCACTGGGTGTGATCTCTGGATGTCCACATAGTTTTTGGACATGTACTTTATTTATTATTATTATTATTATTATTTACATAGAGCCTACATATTACAAGTACTTTATGTATATTATACACACACACGCTATCGGAGTTCAGCCAAAATAACTGTGTTAGTAATTGATCCGTATCTTTCATCTCTTTAATCATGCTATCAATGTGCGTATACTGTACGAGGTAGTGCTCAAATATTCATCTAAATCCTATTACACAAAGGAGGCAGCACAAACCAGAAATACAGTATGCTTCTGTTCCTTTTTTTGTCTTTTTGAACTTTCCCGTATGTACCAGCTGTTTTCAGTCAAGGAGAAATGGATATCTGTTTAAATTCTAATTTTAAGGGTTTATAGGTCACATGAATATAATAATTCTTTAGGATGTTGTCAGTCATTAATCTATTTTTAATGACTGTTCAAAGCTATTATATTTTCATTAAGAAATTGTCAATTGAATAAAATGTTAGCCTTAAGAACCAGACTGTTTATATCATTGAACCACAGTCTTCCCAATCCCACAGTATATTTTACACGACCATGAGAAAATTCTAATAATTAAAAAGTGGCTAAGTTTATTACATAAAGCTGTATGAATGCTTTAATCACTTACATATTAAGGGAAATGGTTTATTATTAATCCACAGTATTGCCTTACCCAAATCTGCATTACAGTAAATTATACAACTTGACTTTTCTTTAACAAAATATGACAAATAAACAACATTACCCAGAGATGCATGTACAGAAAATAAAGATGTTTAACATACAGGGTAAACAATCTTTCGGAGCTGTATAAAAAAAGAAAAGGAAAAAGAAAAAAAGCCTGGAGGTCTATCAATATGTGTCTAAAGAATACGTAATAGTTACATGTTCAAAGGAACTTGACATTTGCAATGAATTTTAGGGCTGCATTTAAAACAGTGAAACCGGATTCCATCAGTTCTAGAGGTACCTGCATTGCATTATTTTTTTCCACTACATCCTGAAATATTACCCTTTTGGGTCTGTATGTAATTAAATGTAATAGTCATTGTGCATTAAAATGCACATTAAAAGAACTCATAAGAACAACTGCCAAATGTCTTGCATTACAAATAAAAAAAATGAAGACAAATCAAGTATGCTGTCCCATTACAACAAAAGGCTATTGTATGTATAAATATATATATATATGTATATACATACATACATACATACACACATATGTATATATATATATATATATATACATATATATATATATATATATATATATATACACACACACACACACACACAAGCACACACACACAGTGTATATGCAACAAAGTAATAAAAAATGTGAGTGTAAATTATTTAAAAACATATTATAACACTGTATATACCATTACAACTGGTAGAACATGTCCAGGTATGTTTGTTGTGGAGCTCAGCAAGGCATCTGTAGTGAATGCCAAACCTAAGGCTAACTCCTCTGTAGTACTGTCAGTGCATACTAATTCCACAACACAGCGCATTGGAGTACTCAGCGTACATTAAAGTGCATGCTTATAGATGTGGAGATATTACCCAATCAGATTCTAGCTATCATCTGCTAGAAGGTGCTAAATAAATGATAAGTAGAATCTGTTAGGTTGCTATGGGCAACATCTCCACTTCTGTAAACCTGCACATTGGTAAACATACCATCTAGTGTGCACCCTTGTATGGCCCAGAATAATTCATCTTGCAAACCAGAGGTCAGCAGCCTGTGGTTTTCAAGTTGTGGAAATACATGCTGGTATATGTAGCTCTGCAAAAGCTGGATAAGCAAAAGCTGGCCAAGATTTCCAAGAGGAACAAAATGACCACTGCAAAAATGTATCTTCTTCTAATATAACAGAAACGATAGCCACACAAAAATGCATGCATAAGATTCCACAAACTTTGGGTCTGCTCTTCAAGAATATGCCTTTAGCGAAGCTCCTTATCCGTTCCTACTTCCACGTGCCCTGGTTTTTCCAAGACAGTCCTGTCTTTTGTTAACAGAAACTTCAGCACAAACAAGCTGAAAGACGTCTGGCCTGGACTTCTACTTTCTACACTCATCTGACACATTGCTCCCAAACCAATGGTCTACTTCATCCATTGTGAACCCCTATCTTTTGCTTTGATTTTTGTACATTAATGTTTGTACCTCTCTACTTCTACTACTACTGCTGCTATCAGAGCACATCAGCTAACATCTTTCTGTATTCCAATTGTCATCGTACTTACCTTTCATAGTGCCTACGTGTACATGTAGCAGCGCTAGTGCTTCCTGGGTTTCCTCCTAATTCATCATAAATATGTTTCCATTGCCTCCGGGCAGTTATCTGTACAAAATCAACAGGCACATTTATGTTAATATTAACGTTCTGGAATAATATTTTCCAAAGTATACTTACAGTACTCTATATTTTATATTAAGCAACAAAAACATTACAATATAAACCATTCTTATAAAGCAAAATAACACTGTATGATCCACGGATTTTGTTACTTTTAAAACAAATTATTGCTGGAAAGGTTATTATGCTGTCTTGCTTTCTGGAAGTCACAGAGGGGGTTTATCACATTTAAATACATTTTCAGTCTCATATTTTCAAAACAAGGAGCCGGATTTACACTTATTTCAGAACTGCAACAGGATGGATAAATAAATGTAGCATTTCAGCTGCAGTTGTGAAAACTCAGAGTTAATATTAGTGTTTAACCTGTTCCTGCCTGCCACCCATTCGTCTGTTTCACAGTATGTGGGATATTTTCTGATGTATTGTGGCAAAGATCTATGCAATCTGCACCACCCACCGATTGGGTCACTAAGGTGTGATTGGTAAAATTCTTTAGTGCATCAGTTTGCCACAGTTCCCATGTGAAGGAGGGGAGACACTAGGTATAAGAAGACCTAGAACACCCTCCTATATTTAGATAGCACGCCTTGATCTCAATAATGCACAGCACATGGCAGTATTTCTAATCTTTATCACAGACCCATGGCTACAAGGCTGGAATAAAATCATGCTATCTGTCTGCAGATTAACATTGTTAACATAACTCTCTATTCAATGAACTTTTTTTTATTAGCCATTTTATGTCCATTTACAAAGTATTTGTATTCTAAGCGCCAAAACTATTCATGGTACATTCACACTCAGGGGTGGCTTGGCCATAGGTCTCACCAGGAAGATTCCGGGTAGGTCAACGTGTCTGCAGGTCCTGTTTTGTGTGTTGTCATGTGGCCCCACCCCCCACATGACAGGCAGCCCAACGCACTCCGTACACTCCACTGTCCCCATTCATTCTGTTATTCCATCTTTGTAGTACAGCAACTCTGCCATCCAATGATGCTGCCATGGCTACACGGTATGTTATACCTCTCGTACTGCCCATGTCGGCCACTTCTACAAAATTTTACAGGGCCACTTTTAGTTCCCGATCTGCCCCTGTTCACACTTGCTTGCAAAGCAATACATTCATCACCAATAACGGAGCATGCTCCATTTTTTGCTGTGTCACAAGTGAGAAAGTAAGATGCGTATTCAGCCAGTCCGAAAAAACACCCTTAATCAAAAAAAACACACACTCAATTTGTCTAGAAAATTACACTGCCGATGCAAACAGTCACAGAGTTAAGGTTTGAGTGAACGCTAAAAGTTAAGATCCACAAACAAATTGAGTCCACTTCTTTAAGGCATAGCTGGCACTTGCTAAATGTACATTTGAGCACCGGATCCTGCTGCATTGGCTTTCCGCTCTGGCATACAATTGTGCTAAAGTGCAGGCGTAGCTTGAGGTTAGCGGATTACAGTATATAAAAAAAAAAAAATAATTAAACAGAAATACGTTCCGTTTAATCACAGTAGAATCTGGAAAGAATTAGCATTGACATCTCTCATTTCTGTATTGCAGAGGTCATCTACGAGTGTGTGTTGCATTCAAACACTGTACCATTGGGGAAATAAAAATAAAAAATAAAATAAAGATCTTAATCTTTTCTGCCTTATCTAATGTTTTCTTGGTTCAAAGAACATAGTGTTCACTCCGTGACCATCAAAATGTATCAGTGAGCTAAATATAGGCTGCTCCTGTCAGATAGCATTAGTTAATATGAACGAGTGAGGAGAGTTTTCTGAATAACGGGTAACTTCCTGTTTATTTGCTGGTGGCTTTCCATCCATTAAGCTATTTTACACTACAGTTAAAGCAGATCAGCGCAAAACACAATTTCTTAATGCGCAACTCTGATTATGTTCTAAAGCTTTTTAAATACATTCCACATTATTAGACATGAGCAGATGTCATGTATTTTGCCAAGTGAAGTTTTCTTTGTATACAATCTTGGCTGCATATCCGATAATAAGCTCTTTCTTAACATGGGAAAAAATTACAGACCCAACTAATTTCCTTGACGGGGAAGAGTTACATGTGTTTTCCACTTGTAGTTTTTACGACAAGTTTACAATTCTTCTAAAGCTGGAATTAATCAGGCATTTCTCCAAGACTGATTCAATAAACCCCCAATGTGAATTGCTATTCTGAAATATTGTTTATTTAAGCTTTTACTCCAAATTTGTGAAACAAGGAAAAGTTAAATTTCACAATTCTTTCTTCTGATTTAATATTATACACTTTTTTTTTTTTTAAAGGGTGTCCGTTGGACAAGCCAAAATCACATATTCAGCTCAAGCAGAATACTCAGTCTACTTGTATGACATATTATTATTAAATTCAGTTTCATCGCGGAATCCATACAGGAACTCCGATCAGGGCCGTAACTAGAGGGAGGGGGCGGGGCATGCGCCCCGGGTACAGGATTTGAGGGGGCACCAAGGAGTTACAGAGAAACAGGGATTTTTTTTACTGGTAGTGCTGTGCCGCTCCAGTGAGACAGCAGACGGCTCCCAGGGCAATGTATCTGGCCCAGCTGTGGGCAGCTGGCTGCGACACTGTGCCGGTGAGCTCCAGTACCTGGGATCTCTCCTATGTCGGCTTCTGTCTTAAACGCTCTTCTTTGCCATGCAGTGCTATGACTAGCTTGCGGTGCACCATTCAAGCTATAGAAGCGCACTGTGCTCCCAGTTAGCAATATCAACCCCCGCTTTGCCTCCCAGATGGGGGGAGTTGGTGTAGCTTATAGGGGGGTGTAGTGCAGTGATGTAGTGTACCATATAGGGTATATAGTGTAATAATGTATTGCAGTATAAAGGGGCACGTAGTGCACTTATGTGGTGTAGCATATAAGGGGATGTAGCGTAGTGATGTAGCATATAGGGTATGTAGTGCAGTGCAGTGCATAGGGGCATGTAGTGTAGTGATGTATTTCAGCGTGTAGGGGGATGTAGTATAGTGATGTAGTGCAGTGGATAGGGGAATATAGTGCAGTGATGAAGTGTTATGATATAGTGCAATGTATGGGTAAACACAGAGAAGCATGTAGTTGAACACGCTGACGGGCATGTGACGCATAGGGCATTTGAGGCACATATTGGAATATTGTCCAATAATATACCCTTTTTTCCAAACTTTTGATAATCTGATTTTTTTTTCAGTCTGATAGGGTTTGTTTGTTTGTCTGGTTTTTTTTTGTGGGGGGGGAAGGGGTTTAGGGGGGAGGGAGGGGGCGCCAAATTACTGCCTTGCCCCGGGTGATGAAAATCCTAGTTTCGGCCCTGCTCTGATTTTGGCAGAGGGCTTCTGTAGCCTTGGGAAGAGGTGATGTCTGCATATTTTGGGAGATTGATGTTCTTCTCTAATAAGCAAATGTTATATAGAACTAGATAAAAGGACTGAGTTTAATCAAATGACCCAATCCACAAAGGTGTGATAATATTTCAACTGTAGACTAAAATGTGCGTGTTACATATAATTAAAATCTCCCCACTGCAATATATGGTATAGGGTTGGATAGTTGTAAGCTACTTCCTATGTATTATATGCAAGTGAGCCACTCCTATGCAGAATAGGCTTCTGGGAAATGGAATTTCATTGCATATAATCAGAAAGCTGACGACCCAGGGTATGCATACTGTAAATCATCTTAGCACTGATCCATGTAATGGATAAAGGTTGTTTTTCTGCACACTATTGTATTATTTGAGGTTATACTGTAAGGCTATTATTTTTTGGGAGAGGGGTGCACTGCTAACACTATAAGACATTTGCTTTTACTTATAACTTTTACTCTCCTCATTTTTTTTTCACATTTCCTTTTAAATCAGTACTTGTGAAGACTGTCCCATGACATCTACTGGTAATTAAGTTGTAACTTAATTACCTATATCTTGGGATGGACTTTTGCATTAGAATGGATTCCATTCTAAATACAGATGTGTCCTCATTCAGCTAACCTCAAAACAGGGCTATTTGGTGAGCCAAAAAAAATGTGCCTCTAAGTGCACACACACTAATTTTCCACTCATTAGTTTACTATATTACCCACTGTGTATGCAGCTGATGGCGAGCTATGCGCGGCCCCGCATGTTGTTAATGACCCTCGGTCTCAGCCGTGCATGCTCAATTTGGACTCATCGTCCAAAGCTGCATGCTCCAGCCGGCCGTGGCATGACATCACAGTGTGTATGACCACCGTCGGGCAGCCTAGCCCAGGAGGGGAAATACTAAGCACATTGCCTGGTGTGTACCCACCTTCAGCCATACCAAGCATCTGTCGCTCAGTACTTTGACTCAAAATTGCAATATTTTATGTCTCACTGCTAATGTGATAAAAGCACAAACAACTTGTGCACAACTAGAACTAGTGCATGCTATATCACTGGTGGCCAAAATGACAGCTACGCCATGTGTCCTGCCAAGCAATATCATGTGAAATTTGTACTGCGACAATTAAAATAAAAGTACAAATTCTAAGCCCCCCAGTACACTACAATCCTGTTTGTATACGACTGCAGTGCGCTAAAGACAGTATGCAGTGTGAATAAGACACTAAAATGTCCAGAACTAGCTATCCATGGTACAGCATCTAAGTCACACCATTCATCTAGTTACATATAGAGCAAAAATTCTAGCAGCATAAGGACACATCTAGACTGACATCAATAAAGTAAAAAGCAATAATTTATTTGCTATATCAAACAAATCCCCCATTTTATCACAAAGTAGAATTTATGAACCACTTCCCTACATTTACTGGCCAAAATCCTGTGGCAGAGACTTCTTAGTTGTATGCTTACCTAGATACGGACTCTGTACAACTAGTTTATACCCAGACTTTAGTTAGTTCCACCTTATTGTGCAAGAGTTCTAGAAAGGTGGATGCTACATAAACAGTGTTAACAAATGTAAAATATACAAAAGCACTCACCGTTTCGTACCCTCCCAGTTTTTGAGCAGCTTGAAACATAGTCCAAAGGTTAACTGTTAGAGGGACAATAAGTATTTAGATAAGCATTGCATTATCCGGCATACATCAAATATACACTGAACAATTTTTCATGTCAAACAAAATGAAACATGAGAAATATCAATGTGGCCACAACATATTCAAAGAAAAAATTCTAATAATGAATTAAAAAAAGTATTAAGAAATTCAGGTTTTTTGAGTTGAGTTGACTCTAGGTTTTATTTCTTCAAATGGTAACAATAATGAACTGTCACCAATATTGTACAACAGAAATAAAATAGAAACAAAAACACACAAACCAAAAGCTCATTTCAACATGCACCCTATTATATCAACAAGCTAGAAAAACCTGGTGAAGTATTACAGAAAAAAAAGTGATTCAACGTGAAATGCAGGAAGTATTTTAATGACTTGTGTTAACATTTGCTTGTTACAGATGTATACTTCTCTTCCAGATAGTATATGATGTACACCAACATAACTTTATTATACACTCTAAGTACAATGTCATGTAGTAACAGTATAAAAGGTAGGAGTTGATGAACATTCTAAGAAGCAGATTCAATTGCTATTCAATTAGAGGACTAAAAATAAGATGCAGTGGTTTGCATAGATATCACTGGTGTCTCTTTTCTCGCACCTCCATAGCAAGTCTGATTTTTCCTAAAATCGCTATTTTTATGAAAAATCACCTTGACATTCTCTGGGACCCTGGCTGCACCCACAAGGACTAATGAAGCAATTGGAAGTTTCCTGTAAGCTAAAATAGGCTGTAATTACTCACCTTCCGAAGCATGGTCTTCTGCATCCAGCATCGGAAGCCCGGACTGGCAGCCCCAGAGGGAGGAAACTCCTCCCAATGGGACTGCCTTGAGTGTCTGTGACTGACAGGTAGGACATCCAATCGGAAGCCACTGCCAGTCACAGTGAAGCCAGTGCAGTCTCACGGACTGCATCTGGCTTCACTGACAGTGAGCTGTATTATATCACCTGGGGGGGTTGCAGTCTTGAAACCCATAGGTAAAAACCTCCACTGGGTGTGAGTGTACATGAGTGTACATGAGTGACCGCCAGTGTAAGTGTAAACCCCACCCCCACGGGAGCCACCACTGGGAGATCTACATCTCCCAGCAGCCCTCACGCCTCCCAGCATTCCCAGTACCTCCCACCAACCCCCAAGACTCCTAGAAGCCCCCTCCTCAGTCGGAAGATGGAGGGCTGACCATCAGACAGAGGAAAATCTTTTTTTTTTTTAATTATTATTATTTTATTTTTTCATGCACCATCGGGTTTTAGCACCAAAAACCCTGCAACCATTTTTTAAATATTGGCTACCGCGGGTATCGGGAGCGTGCATATATCTACAATTGGGCACAAGATACGCAAGGTTTTTTCCCTCGTTAAACCTTGCACCTAACTGAATTCTCTACCTATGACAAATTCCTGGTGTATGCTGCAAAGAGGAATATAAAGGAAGAACTCTACTTGGTTTGGTTGCTCGACTTGCTAGAATAACAATTAAATTAAAAGCAGCTCCGCAGCAGAGGATTTAAGACCTGTTTGTTTAATGTGCTTTTGTTTATAAGGAGTTCAAGAAAATTAAAATGAGAATATTCACCCTTCAACACAAAACAATTCTAAAAGTCTGCCTCAACCTTCCAATGTTTCTCAAATGCATTAACAGATTTGCTTAGGTCTTGATTTAATCTAAATCAATGCATAATGTGACAAAGCTGTTCGAAGCACATTCATTGCTCTTCTATTTCAAACAGCCAGTTTTGAGACAAACATTGTAATCATCTGCAGTTATTCAAGTTTATCATGGCTGCCAGAGCTCGACAGCAATCAGTGCCAATTAGGTATGTAAATTGTTATGTAAAACATGCAGGGGTGACATTCCTCATAAAAATAACACATGGTTTCAATGAAAAGAAAAAAAAATATCTGCAGCACATATTACTAATCTGGTGAAAGAGAAAACATTTCTTTGTGTTGTTAAATAAAAGTACTGCTTTAGTTGCGTTAAATATGTACAGTATGAAATGACACTTTTCATTTATTTTAAGTCATTTATATAGCGCATACATATTCCAAAGTGCTGTACGAAGAATATTTGATCACTGGGATAGCATGGATGGTGTAATGGTTAGCATTACTGCCTCACAGCGCTGAGGCCTATTGTTCAGTTCCCACCTAAGTGTGGAGTTTGTATATTCTCCCCGTGTTTGCATGGGTTTCCTCTGGGTGCTCCACTTTCCTTCCACACTCCAAAAATATATACCGGTAGGGTAATTGGCTACTGACAACATAAAAATTATACCTAGTGTATATACAGTATGTGTGTGTACATGTGGTAGGGAACATAGATTGGAAACTCCACTGGGGCAGGACCGATTTGAATGGACAAATATTCTCAGCGGAATATGTGTGAGCTATATAAAGAACTTGTAATACATAATAAAATAACCATTCACATCAGGCTGGTAATTGCATAGGTGTGTATACAGTAATGTTAGATGATATGACTTCAGATGCTCAGGAGGATGCATCTTATGTCCTGTTTACAACATATGAAGGCCGACCTCCAAGATCCCCCTTGAAGTAAGCACATTGTGAGATCAAAATATCTGAGTGTGTACAGGTGCACACTAATCTGATAATCACTCAGAGGCTCGGAACATTTATCTGATCTGCCTAGTGTGTGTACCCATCTTTACTTACAACAGAGATGATGAATTTGTGTGCATTGCACACAATTAAATACAACAAACATATAAATCTAAAATACAGAAAAGTTAAACAACCTTCAAATACTGTATCTGCTGCAGTCCATAACATGAGTATTTAAATAAGAATTTACTTACCGATAATTCTATTTCTCGGAGTCCGTAGTGGATGCTGGGGTTCCTGAAAGGACCATGGGGAATAGCGGCTCCGCAGGAGACAGGGCACAAAAAGTAAAGCTTTAGGATCAGGTGGTGTGCACTGGCTCCTCCCCCTATGACCCTCCTCCAAGCCAGTTAGGTACTGTGCCCGGACGAGCGTACACAATAAGGGAGGAATTTTGAATCCCGGGTAAGACTCATACCAGCCACACCAATCACACCGTACAACTTGTGATCTAAACCCAGTTAACAGTATGATAACAGCGGAGCCTCTGAAAAGATGGCTCACAACAATAATAACCCGATTTTTGTAACTATGTACAAGTATTGCAGATAATCCGCACTTGGGATGGGCGCCCAGCATCCACTACGGACTCCGAGAAATAGAATTATCGGTAAGTAAATTCTTATTTTCTCTATCGTCCTAGTGGATGCTGGGGTTCCTGAAAGGACCATGGGGATAATACCAAAGCTCCCAAACGGGCGGGAGAGTGCGGATGACTCTGCAGCACCGAATGAGAGAACTCCAGGTCCTCTTTTGCCAGGATATCAAATTTGTAGAAATTTACAAACGTGTTCTCCCCTGACCACGTAGCTGCTCGGCAGAGTTGTAATGCCGAGACCTCTCGGGCAGCCGCCCAAGATGAGCCCACCTTCCTTGTGGAATGGGCCTTAACCGATTTAGACTGTGGCAGGCCTGCCTCAGAATGTGCAAGTTGAATTGTGTTACAAATCCAACGAGCAATCGACTGCTTAGAAGCAGGCGCACCCAACTTGTTGGGTGCATACAGTATAAACAGCGAGTCAGATTTTCTGACTCCAGCTGTCCTGGAACATATTTTCAGGGCCCTGACAACTTCTAGCAACTTGGAGTCCTCCAAGTCCCTAGTAGGTGCAAGGCACCACAATAAGCTGGTTCAGGTGAAACACTGACACCACCTTAGGGAGAGAACTGGGGACGAGTCCGCAGCTCTGCCCAGTCCGAATGGACAAACAGATATGGGCTTTTTTGAGAAAAAACCACCAATTTGACACTCGCCTGGTCCAGGCCAGGGCCAAGAGCATGGTCACTTTTTATGTGAGATGCTTCAAATCCACATATTTGACTGGTTTTAAACCAATGTGATTTGAGGAATCCCAGAACTACGTTGAGATCCCACAGTGCCACTGGAGGCACAAAAAAGGGTTTTGTATATGCAATACTCCCTTGACAAACTTCTGGACTTCAGGAACTGAAGCCAATTCTTTCTGGAAGAAAATTTACAGGGCCGAATTTGAACCTTAATGGACCCCAATTTGAGGCCCATAGACACTCCTGTTTGCAGGAAATGCAGGAAACGACCGAGTTGAAATTTCTTTGAGGGGCCTTCCTGGCCTCACACCACGCAACATATTTTCGCCACACGTGGTGATAATGTTGTGCGGTCACCTCCTTTCTGGCTTTGACCAGGGTAGGAATGACCTCTTCCGGAATGCCTTTTTTCCCTTAGGATCCGGCTTTCCATCTCCATGCCGACAAACGCAGCTGCGGTAAGTCTTGGAACAGACATGGTACTTGCTGAAGCAAGTCCCTTCTTAGCGGCAGAGGCCATAAGACCTCTGTAAGCATCTCTTGAAGTTCCGGGTACCAAGGCCTCCTTGGCCAATCCGGAGCCATGAGTATAGTTCTTACTCCTCTACGTCTTATAATTCTCAGCACCTTAGGTATGAGAAGCAGAGGAGGGAACACATACACCGACTGGTACACCCACGGTGTTACCAGAACGTCCACATCTATTGCCTGAGGGTCTCTTGACCTGGCGCAATACCTGTCCCGTTTTTTGTTCAGACGGGACGCCATCATGTCCACCTTTGGTATTTTCCAACGGTTTACAATCATGTGGAAAAAACTTCTCAATGAAGTTTCCACTCTCCCGGGTGGAGGTCGTGCTGAGGAAGTCTGCTTCCCAGTTTCCATTCCCGGGATGAAAAACTGCTGACAGTGTTATCACATGATTTTCCGCCCAGCGAAAAGTCCTTGCAGTTTCTGCCATTGCCCTCCTGCTTCTTGTGTCGCCCTGTCTGTTTACGTGGGCGACTGCCGTGATGTTTTTCCCACTGGATCAATACCGGCTGACCTTGAAGCAGAGGTCTTGCTAAGCTTAGAGCATTATAAATTTACCCTTAGCTCCAGTATATTTATGTGGAGAAAAGTCTCCATACTTGATCACACTCCCTGGAAATTTTTCCCTTGTGTGACTGCTCCCCAGCCTCTCAGGCTGGGCTCCGTGGTTACCAGCATCCAATCCTGAATGCCGAATCTGCGGCCCTCTAGAAGATGAGCACTCTATAACCACCACAGGAGAGACACCCTTGTCCTTGGATATTGGGTTATCCGCTGATGCATCTGAAGATGCGATCCGGACCATTTGTCCAGCAGATCCCACTGAAAAGTTCTTACGTGAAATCTGCCGAATGGAATTGCTTCGTAGGAAGCCACCATTTTTACCAGGACCCTTGTGCAATGATGCACTGTTTTTAGGAGGTTCCTGACTTGCTCGGATAACTCCCTGGCTTTCTCTTCCGGGAGAAACACCTTTTTCTGGACTGTGTCCAGAATCATCCCTAGGCACAGCAGACGTGTCGTCGGGATCAGCTGCGATTTTGGAATATTTAGAATCCACCCGTGCTGATTGTAGCAGTATCCGAGATAGTGCTACTCCGACCTCCAACTGTTCCCTGGACTATGCCCCTATCAGGAGATCGTCCAAGTAAGGGATAATTTAGACGCCTTTTCTTCGAAGAAGAATCATCAATTCGGCCATTACCTTGGTAAAGACCCCGGGGTGCCGTGGACAATCCAAACGGCAGCGTCTGAAACTGATAGTGACAGTTCTGCACCACGAACCTGAGGTACCCTTAGTGAGAAGGGCAAATTTGGGACATAGAGGTAAGCATCCCTGATGTCCCGGGACACTATATAGTCCCCTTCTTCCTGGTTCGTTATCACTGCTCTGCGTGACTTCATCTTAATTTGAACCTTTGTAAGTGTTCAAAAAAAAATTTTTAGAATAAGTCTCACCTAGCCTTCTGGCTTCAGTACCACAATATAGTGTGGAATAATACCCCTTTTCTGTAGTAGGAGGGGTAATTTAATTGTCACCTGCTGGGAATACAGCTTGTGAATTTTTTTCCCATACTACCTCCTTGTCGGAGGGAGACTTGGTAAAGCAGACTTCAGGAGCCTGCGAAGGGGAAACGTCTCGACATTTCCATCTGTACCCCCGGGATACTACTTGTAGGATCCAGGGGTCCTGTACGGTCTCAGCGCCATGCTGAGAACTTGTCAGACGCGGTGGAACGCTTCTGTTCCTGGGAATAGGCTGCCTGTTGCAGTCTTCTTCCCTTTCCTCTATCCCTGGGCAGATATGATCTTATAGGGACGAGAGGACTGAGGCTGAAAAGACGGTGTCTTTTTCTGCAGAGATGTGACTTAGGGTAAAAAACGGTGGATTTTCCAGCAGTTGCCGTGACCACCAGGTCCGATGGACCGACCCCAAACAAGTCCTCTTCCTTTATACGGCCATACTGTGCCGTTTGGAATCTGCATCACCTGACCACTGTCGTGTCCATAACATCTTCTGGCAGTTATGGACATCGCGTTTATTCATGATGCCAGAGTGCAAATATCCCTCTGTGCATCTCGCATATATAGAAATGTTCTATAGTCAATAAAATACTGTCCCTGTCAAGGGTATCAATATTTTTAGTCAGGGAATCCGACCAAGCCACCCTAGCTCTGCACATCCAGGCTGAGGCGATCGCTGGCCGCAGTATAACACCAGTATGTGTGTATATACTTTTTATTATATTTTCCAGCCTTGTCAGCTGGTCCTTGAGGACGGCCCTATCTATAGACGGTACCGCCACTTGTTTTGATAAGCGTGTGAGCGCCTTATCCACCTTAAGGGGTGTTTCCCAACGCGCCCTAACTTCTGGCGGGAAAGGGTATACCGCCCATAATTTTCTATCGGGGGGAACCCACGCATCATCACACACTTTATTTAATTTATCTGATTCAGGAAAAACTATGGTAGTTTTTTCACATCCCACATAATACCCTCTTTTGTGGTACTTGTAGTATCAGAAATACGTAACACCTCCTTCATTGCCTTTAACGTGTGGCCCTAATAAGGAATACGTTTGTTTATTCACCGTCGACACTGGATTCAGTGTCCCTGTCTGTGTCTGTGTCGACCGACTAAAGTAAACGGGCGTTTTAAAAACCCTTGACGGTGTTTTTGAGACGTCTGGACCGTACTAATTGTTTGTCGGCCGTCTCATGTCGTCAACCGACCTTGCAGCGTGTTGACATTATCACGTAATTTCCTAAATAAGCCATCCATTCCGGTGTCGACTCCCTAGAGAGTGACATCACCATTACAGGCAATTGCTCCGCCTCCTCACCAACATCGTCCTCCTACCTGTCGACACACACGTACCGACACACAGCACACACACAGGGAATGCTCTGATAGAGGACAGGACCCACTAGCCCTTTGGAGAGACAGAGGGAGAGTTTGCCAGCACACACCAAAAACGCTATAATTATATAGGGACAACCTTATATAAGTGTTTTCCCTTATAGCATCTTAATATATATATAAGCATATCGCCAAATTAGTGCCCCCCCTCTCTGTTTTAACCCTGTTTCTGTAGTGCAGTGCAGGGGAGAGCCTGGGAGCCTTCCCTCCAGCCTTTCTGTGAGGGAAAATGGCGCTGTGTGCTGAGGAGATAGGCCCCGCCCCTTTTTCGGCGGCCTCGTCTCCCGCTCTTAACGGATTCTGGCAGGGGTTAAATATCTCCATATAGCCTCCGGAGGCTATATGTGAGGTATTTTTAGCCAAAATAGGTATTCATTTGCCTCCCAGGGCGCCCCCCTCCCAGCGCCCTGCACCCTCAGTGACTGCCGTGTGAAGTGTGCTGAGAGGAAAATGGCGCACAGCTGCAGTGCTGTGCGCTACCTTTAGAAGACTGAGGAGTCTTCTGCCGCCGATTCTGGACCTCTTCTTACTTAAGCATCTGCAAGGGGGCCGGCGGCAAGGCTCCGGTGACCATCCAGGCTGTACCTGTGATCGTCCCTCTGGAGCTGATGTCCAGTAGCCAAGAAGCCAATCCATCCTGCACGCAGGTGAGTTCACTTCTTCTCCCCTAAGTCCCTCGTTGCAGTGATCCTGTTGCCAGCAGGACTCACTGTAAAATAAAAAACCTAAGCTAAACTTTCCTAAGCAGCTCTTTAGGAGAGCCACCTAGATTGCACCCTTCTCGGCCGGGCACAAAATCTAACTGGCTTGGAGGAGGGTCATAGGGGGAGGAGCCAGTGCACACCACCTGATCCTAAAGCTTTACTTTTTGTGCCCTGTCTCCTGCGGAGCCGCTATTCCCCATGGTCCTTTCAGGAACCCCAGCATCCACTAGGACGATAGAGAAAAATTAAAACTGTAGTGATGTCAGCGGAACCCCAGTCTGTATCCCATTACAGCACATTGAATGCATACAGTACTGTATATACCAAAAATGTTTCTCTTAAATTCACAGTAAGCATGTACTCCCTAGTCCCACTGAGACTAACACCACCATTCAATACACTTATCCTGGGCATGCATGTTTTCAGGGAATTTCACAGCACTGAGTTGTTTCCTTCTGATCTCAAGCTTTCCGAGCCCTTGATTACTGGTTTGATTATACAGTCCCTTAAACTGAACACTTGGAGATTACTTTGCCTAACCAGACAGCTGGAAGACAGTGACATCAAGGGCGTAGCTACCATAGGTGCAGGCAGTGCAGCTTCTGTGGGGTCCAGAGCTGAGAGGGGCCACCTTCCTTATCACCATTACACATTAGATACAATTTTCACCACCAGGTGGTTCATAGGGACCCTTACAAACTTTGTCCTTGGAGCCTACAATATATCTAGTTATGCCCTTGGACCTGCTCATTGTAATTTAATATAAAATTAACTGGGAGGCATTATAATGTGCATACTGTAATATAAACTGGGGCACTGTACTGTGGCACAATATCAAGGGAAGGCACCACATTATGGCATAATGTGAACTGGGGGCACTGTATTGTGGAAAAATATTAACTGGGGATAAAGTATGTCATAATGTAAATTGAGGGTACTGTGCCCTAAAATGTGACATAATGTGAACTAGGGCGCTACTTCAGTTCATAAAATAAACTAGGGCACTATTATGGTTTAGAAAATTAACTGGGGCACTATTATGGGGCATAACATTATCAACTGCTGCAGAGAGGTGTCTCTAGAAGCACTGAGATGGGGCCCCTTCAAATTGCTGCTATAGGGCCCACAAAGTTCTGGCTACGCCTCTGAGTGACATTATAAGACAGTACCATAAAAACTGAAGCAGAAGTCAGACACCCATTCTATCACAGTTTGGCTACATCCAGCCTTTCTGTTTACCTCTTTACAAAACATTATAACCATTATTATCTCACTGGATATCAAGCACTGTACGTTGGACATTCCTCATGCATTGCACCTGGTGTTTTCTAAAGCTCATAAGCATATAAGAATATATTGAAAATAGAAGGTGTTTTAGAAGCCACCAAAGCTACAAATACCCTCTGAACAAAAATATATTCACCTGGAAACAGCATTTAAAGGAACATCAGCATAAAATATTAACTACTTGAAGAATAGGTTTCGTAATCCCACAAATCAGCCACATAAAAGTATTGGAAGGCCAAGCAGGCATTATGCGGTTTTCCATGATAATTTAGACCATAAGGTGAGATCTGAAAAGAACAGCTGATGTAGACTTTGCAACAGCAGCAGAAGCAGGGATACAGAGTTTTATAATAGACCTTTTCTTGGTTGAATCACATTCATGCTGGGTAAGTAATATATCACACTAAAGGGCTTATTTCACATTATGAAACATGCACACCAAGGGAGTAGCTACTTTGGTGCAGGGAGTGCCTGCTATGGGGCTCATAGCATGTGATTACACCACATGAGCAGTCAACCGATAATCGCTCCTTTGCGTGAACGTCGGGCATAGCGTACAAACATGAATTAGGACCTGTGTACTGGCAGCCCTACAATATGAAACACCGTGAACTAGGGCACTTCTATGGGGCGCAACATTAATAAATGCACTACTATGGTTCATAAAATAAAGTAGAACACTATTATGTGGCATCTATCTCTCTCACTCTCTCTCTCTCTCTATATACATATATATATATATATATATATATATATGCCAGGTCGCACTCACATCCTCCGAAAATCAACAGCTGGGGTGACCTCCAGATACCTAAGTTTCATAGATATAGAAACAGTCCAACAGGGGGCACTCTCCACACTTGAACATAGAATGAAATTTGATAAGTTTTTATTAACCATACTCAACTTGCACAAATCATTTTCCTCAAACGTTTTCGGTCCGTAGAACCTTCATCAGGAGGCATAGCAATACATCCTTGCTCCAACAGACCGCAACAGGGACTAGATCTCCCAGCAATCCAACATATATGAACAAAGAGTGCCTCCTAGTGCAGTAATTGGAACAACACCAATTTTATGCTGAATAAAGCTTATGAGTGAACCCGTATCATAGAGTAAATTTTCAAAAGCTTATCTCATGTCTTTAGCTGGTCCATACAGGATCACTGACTGCATGGAGATTTTTTCACAAGTTTTAATGAGAATCCAATATACACATACAATATAAAACAGAATAAAAACACATAGTGTAATCCAGTTTAAAAACAGTGGTATAAACAACCAAGTGAGTGCCCGTACATCAGAAAAAAAGAATGAAAAGCTTATCCGAATGTCAGCATACGGCAACGCGTTTCGTCCAGGAGGGAGCTGTGTACCCTCCTTCAGACTTCTTCAGAGGAAGTCTGAAGGATGGTCCTGTTGCACCCCCCAATTCCCCTCCCCCCGCTCAGCAACACTGCCGGCCACAGGTACTACAGTGTGTCCTTGACTAAAACACCCTGCGCGGTGTTGAAACATTGGACTCTCATGCTGATTTTTCATATATAAACATCACTGCCTTTTCAAGACCGTGGAGTGCCGCCTGTGTTTGTTATATGTGAGCAGTGTACTGTTCCTCACCTCAACAAGCCATATATATATATATATATATATATATATATATGTACATACATACATACACACACATACATACATACATACATACATACATACATACATACATACACACAATATATAATATATATGTCATTATCTCAGCTGCTGACCCAAAGATGTGGGATTTAGAATTTTGGATAAGGGATACTCAACCTGTATATGTATATATGAAGTGAAATTTTCAGTAAAAATATTAACATGGAGACTAATTACTCTCCATGTTAATCTTTTTACTGAATATTTAACTTCGTTTTTGTGTAAAACCACTGTGAGGGTGTGACTAACTGCTGGGCGTTGACTTTAACCCAGAGGCGCCAATCTCACTATTGCTATATATTCTTTATTCTTTCAGTTCTTTCTAACAGGGATAAGGCAGCCAGATCAAAATATTCCATAGAAATAATCTTTTCATATTCCAAACAGCGCAGGAGAGTTTTTGTGTGTGTGTATATATATATATATATATATATATACATACAGTATATATATATATATATATATATATATATACACACACACACATATATATATATATATATATACTGTGTATATATATATATATATATATACATATATATATATACACACACACACACAAACACACACACACACACACATATATATATATATATATATACTGTGTATATATATATACACACACACACACACACATATATATTATATATATATACACACACACACACACACACACACGTGTGTGTGTGTGTGTGTGTGTGTGTGTGTGTGTGTGTGTGTGTGCGCCATGCAAACTTATGTAAAATGTACTTAAGTTCTTACTTTCTTCCTACTATAAGAATGTATAGCTAATAAAAGTTCTCTACTTACTTTGCTTAAACCCTAAATACGGTATCCTCTCAATAGGTGTCCTCCGCTCTTTCATATATTTATATAGTGCTACGAGAAATGCCTGCTCATCGGCTTTGCATTCTCCAGTCTTAGATCCATCTCCCGCAACCGCCTTTGGTTTATCCTCAATTGAGATTTTCTTGTAGTTGCCGTTGGCAGTCTTGGCTTTCGGTAAGGTCGTCTTTACTTCACATTTTACCTAAAAGAATGATGTGCATGAGGCTTGATGCTATCGCTTTCCATCTCACAAAAAGATTAGACATCCTACTTATTCAGAGTTCAAATAATATTTAGGGGTTACACTTTAACTCCTTCTAGATGACTCATGACCACTGATAAGGAATTGGGGCAACCACATGATTGCTGCAAGTGTTCCAAAGTCAGATTTCACCTTAACAGCCTCTAAAATCAAAATTGGAAAATTAGATATTAACATGATATATGATGTAACACAGGGGGGAATTTAAAATGCAGTATTCCTATAACTCTAGAACACTTTACATCTCTCTACAACCACCATTTTACATCTATGCAAGCATCTGCTTTGGTCTAGTCAAACTGTCAAAGTATTAAAAGAATAGTTTGAAATTGCCATCCCATTAATTGCAAGTTGTTCTGTTGTTTACATTTCTTAACAGACAAGTTACAGTACACCTTGCAGGACTGCAGAGACTTCCGAGAACTTTCTCAAAATTCCCTATAATAATTGCTTGCATCCCTCCCTCTGTCAGTTTGAAGTAAAACATTTAATTTTTCTGCTACATCACTGTTTTTGTATTATCTTTGTGGTACTTTCTAGTCTTGTGATTACATAAAAACACAAAACAGAACAAAAAAATACACCAAAAAAAGTTAAAACAATCAAACATAAAATAAAAAAAGCTAAATAAATAGCACTAAGTGTTTGAGGCTCAATGCCGGAGATCGTGTAAACGACTGCTGCCCCTACATGTTGGGAAAAAATATTTTCTGTAGCCACTAATATTTCAGTATATTTTGTATTTACAGTATGATGAAAGCTTCCAGACAAGGTAAATTATTCAGACTGTTAAATGAATTGTCCATCAATATCAACCCATTGTTAATGCTTAAATATTTGTTATTAAAATGAAACAGCAAGGCAGAGGAAAGCACAGGGGAATTACAGGTATTTGAATGGGCTATTTAAAATCTGAAAGAAAAAAAAATCATGTTTGCAGAGCAGAGTTCAATGGGATTTACAGGGTCTAGCAACCTGTGGCTGCCTCAGTACTGTAGAACTACAGGTGTTATAGCCTGGAATACTGTGTCCAGTTCTGGAGGCCATATCTCCATAAGGATATAAATGGTGTATGGCCTACATCTTAGAACATACCTAGAAATAGTAAAAAGATCTTAACACGTATAGTTTGGAGCAGTGAAGGGAAAGGGGGAACATGATGGAAACTTTCAAATATACCAAGGGTTAAAGTCCAGGGTGGAACATTCTTCAAAGAAAGAGGAGTAATAGAACTTGAGGACATGCCCTGAGGGGGGAGACAGGTTCAGGGGAAATTTAAGGAAAAATTACTTCACAGACAGGGTAGTGAAGTGGAAGAGCCTCCTATCAGAGTTGGTAGAGTCTAAGACAGTAGAGCAATTTAAACATGCTTGGGATAGACATATGAATATCCTTACAAAGAACTAATACCGGGATGTACTAAACGAAAAATGCGTAAACCCCCATTTAGCGCATTTTCTGAATGCACTAACCCTCGGCCGCCGGGATAGCGTGTGGAGGGGATTGCTAGATTTTTATGGCAATACCCCCATAGAAGCCTATGCAGGGCCATCTTAACAGCAGTGTAGGCCCCTGGGCACAGCAATGCACTAGGGCCCCTAACCATCCTCCAGCAGTAGGGGTGGGGGGTGCTATCAGCGGCAGGTTTGATGTCATGCGGGCGGTAGGGGGTGTTCTATCTTCCACTAAGCATGTAGGACCTGGAGCAGTAATTTCTGCTAATTACTCCTTTACTGTACAGATGGGGCTAAACTGTAGAGGGGGCATTGGGCTGAATGAAGACGCCCTAGTACATGACTTCCAGGGTTTGATACGTAGGGGAGGGGTGGATAGTGGAGTGGGCTTAATATTTATCAATTTCTGGTGGGAGGGCAGCTTGCTTCACTGCAGATATCTCAAGTTCCTGAAAATGTATTTCTTAGGTTTGAATGGGATAAAAAACTAGAGAGTCCCACCTGTCAGGAGGTACTGGGGACTTGGGGATCAGATTTCAGGAGCCAGAGCAATTCCCCAATGAAAATCTAAAACTGCATATTAGGCGTGTGGAGCTGGAGCAGGGACCAGCTGCTTGAAGGCTGATATCTCTGGTTCTGGGCACAGTAGAGACAAGCTGCCCATGTACACTGAAAGGGGAGAGTTCCAGCTTTTGGAGTATATCCTCAGAAAAACTCTAAATCAGACAGAACCTGAGATATCTGGCTGGGAAAATCAATTAACAGGCTTGGATGGGGACCACTGCTTTCAAGTTGGATATCTCCGGTTCGCCAGGGCCGATTTTCAAAAATCTGGTACCCCTGGAAAGAGGGGACCCTCAGCTATCATCCTAGGGCCTTTATATGCCTGGGGCCCTTGGGCAAGAGTCCATTCGAAAAGACGGCCCTGAGCCTATGGGCTTCTCTCTGCAGCGCTGGTGTAAGGGATCCGACCAAATCCCTCCCAGCATGCTCAGCGGCTACCCCCGTCACTCTCTGCATGTGCAGAATGACTCCCAGGGTCGAAACCTGGATGTCAGGAAGCCACCAGAGATCGCAAAGGACAGCTCTTATCGGAAGAGCTGTTCTTCGCTATGCTAATCGCATATCTAAGTACATATGCAATTAGCATTGTGACGATTGGCGATGTCGTCACTTAGTACATCCCGCCCTAAGGATCAAAAAGGGGCAGACTAGATGGGACAAGTGGTTCTTATCTGCCGTCAGAATCTCTGTTTCTATGAAGTGCAAGCTGGGCTTTGTAGTGTGACTGTGATATGATGCATTCTGGGACCGGCCATGTGATTTGTACAATTTCCAGATGCATTAACCAGGGTCTAACAAACTGTGGCTCTCAGGCTGGCATTCTGGGACTTCTAGTTCCCCAACAGTCAGATCCTGTCTAATTATGCATTCACTCACATATGCATAGAGAGAATATACATTTTAGGCATAATACATCTGTTGAAGGACAAGTTTAAAAAATAAAATAAATATTCCTGCAATGCTTATTCGTCTTATTTGTTTGTTTTTTAAAACTGAAAAATCATTCCTGGAAGTTATTATGTCACCGGGAGCTGGCTAATGCTACATGACAGGAATGCAACAACACTGTCCTACTTTCTGCTCTCGTTTTTAAGACAAAATCAGTCTGGTGTCAAACTAACACTGCATTTTTGCAAGGAAGGGAAAAAAAATCCTTTGTGCTATAAATAGCTATCTCCATCTGAGACACTGGAACAATAAACAATCAAGAGGCAGCAGAAATGAAAGTGAGCTTTTAAAAGATTACCTTGGCAACAGTTTTGCCATCACAAATATTGGAGGCATCTTTCACTCCATTTACAGAATCTCTCCTCTGTGGGCACTGCTTCTTTTTGCGCGGTCTGCCTTTAAGGTTTGGGGCTGAAAAGAAATGCAAAATAATTAAAAGACGGCTTCAAATAACGACAATCATTCTTACTCCAATAAATAAGTTGGATATTAACTATGCTACTTGTCAAGCTTTGCTTTATTCCATTATTTATTAGGCTTATAAATAAACATACCCAGGTGAATGACAGTTTGTGCTGTGCAAAATGAAAATAAAACAACAAAACTGAATTTGTGAAGCTAGAAACCAGGAGACAGCGGCTCTGCGGAATGATGCAAATGCTGCTGCCACCTGGATTTGTTTTGAGACGCCCCCAGATGCTCTGCAAGTCCCAGCGTTGGTCGCAGATCAGTCAATTACTGAATTTCTGAGTAGACCTAGGGTCATGCAGCATGGCTACCGGAAGTAAGATGTCTGAGACATCTTAACTACGTACAGAATCAGAAATGGTCCTGAACTACCTGTACTTTTGTGGCCACTCCATGTTACTGCCTCCAAATGCTCCCAGACTGTCAATCACATTGCAAATAAATCCCCTCTGCGACTGCCATCACAAGACCATTGGAGCACATGCGCAGTTTTACTTAGATGTATGCCCAGTTGACTATAATTGTTCAACTATCGAGTTTGAATGCAACTCTAAATCAGGTCCATATCCTCTTATAGCAGGTAGCACCCACACACTGCGTACACTACCCATATATACAGTAGTAAGAGCTGGTAGCACCAGTAATCCATGAAGAATAGGACAGTACCCCGTCATGCAACTCTCACACTTTTAGGTAATGCTATGATTTAAAAAAAAATATATAATAAGTTTGGAGAAAACTTCCCATCCAAGCCACTGAAGCTATCTCAACCTAGAACAGCCACCAGGGGTGTGCATGATGCACAGCTTGACATGGCTTTATTCCAATTATGGCACATGTAGAGTGGCGTTCGTAAGCTTTTTGTTGCAACATGGGTGAATTCAATCACAGCACTTGTTGGAGGCTAAATTGTAGTTGATTTTAAGACTGTGAGCAAACAGTACAACTTCTTGGCTTCGCCAAACATATTAAATTGGCAGAAGTCAGTGTCATTAACAAATGTTACACCAATGAGGGGTTTTTAACATCTATTCATTATATTATGCAACAAACAATATGAGAATTACAAGAAAAAGTATACAAAGTAGAAAAAGTGTCGCCAGGAAAGCAATTATTATCAGATTACTAATAATGCCCTTTCTGGTACTTAGCAAATAATCACAATGGGAAAGCTACAAAGAATTCATCAGAAAGTGCATTAGGAATATGAGTCTATAACATAAACTGGGCTGATGCACAACAGTAACATGTTATATATGACTAATCATTTACTAGAAATGAGATTGCTTTGAATAACTCATGTTGACGTATAGGTTTTACTGCATTACTAAAGTTTGCTAATTGTGTGAAATGTTTCACCAGACATTTTACATTGAGATGGATGCATCATTTACAGATCTTGTTGTCACTGTACACAGCCATATGGCTCTGACACAACACTACAATGGCTGATTAATACTCACAACTTGTGCATGTGCAGCCACTGAGTGACAGCTCTTAGACTCAAATGATGAACAAAATAAAAAATAATAATAATCAATCATCATCATAAGCAATAATTTCCAATAATAAAATAATTGACAAAATGGCTACAATTTGAATGTTAAAAACATGTAAACAAGACAAACATACAAACTGTATTTTAACAGCTCCAAGCATACCCATTGGTAGACTTCCATTGTTATCACACAACAAAGCCTATTACAGTAGGCATGCAGTATGTTCATCTATACATCGTCATCAAGGAAACAAGATGGTATTTAGGCCTACTAGCATATGCCGGGCATTTTCCAAAAGGCATGGCTACCACGTCCATGAAGCTTTCCTCAATCTTCATACATCTGCCTAATGGTTTTGGTTGTCAGTATGAAACTAACTCCACCACAAGGCATTCAAGAATTTTATAATAATCACGTCTAATTTTATTTAGAACTTCTGCACTCAAAAATAAACCTGTTATGGGCATCAAAAGAGGAATATTAAAAATATGTATGCACAAAATGTAAGGTTAAAATGATAAAAACGTATACATATTAAAAACAGCACAGTCCCAAAGGGTGTCAGAGAAATGAATCACGGTGTAAGATAGACTTGTGTGGATGCCTGCAGTTTACTGTTGAGCGTCAATGTTTCTGGTCAATCAGATGGATCATCCCATAGCTTTTCTCCTGTCTCATTAAAGCATTTCCCCATGACAATAACCTTCTCAAAGCAACGGAATCCTTTAGAACTCCGCCCACAAAATATAACCCCATCTATAAATCTGTCCAGTAAAGAATCACACCACTTATTTAATTTATAACTTCCCACTAAAATATCACCATACCTATCCAATTTAAAGTCCAGCTACAACAAATGTAACCTCATTCTT
Organism: Pseudophryne corroboree; assembly: GCF_028390025.1. Taxonomy (NCBI): domain Eukaryota; kingdom Metazoa; phylum Chordata; class Amphibia; order Anura; family Myobatrachidae; genus Pseudophryne; species Pseudophryne corroboree. The sequence continues at coordinate 652,309,164 of NC_086446.1, read as the reverse complement.
TTCATCTATAAAGTTGCCCAATCTAATATCATTGCACCCATTCCAGCTACAAGTCCACACACAAAAGTATAACCTCACATTTTCTACAAACAACTCTGCGACCCGTATCAGAAACACCACACATATCAACTTGAACTTAGGGGTTATTCATGAAGTAGTGAAAAGTGTGGAGAAGTTGCCCATGGCAACCAATCAGATGCTACGTATACTTTTATAGAATGCATTTTAAAAATGTTACCTCAACACTGATTGCTTGCCATGGGCAACTTCACTGGCTCACTTCTCCAAACTGTTCACTGCTTCATGAAACCAGTCACAGAAATGTAGTCCTTTCTGTCCTTACAGGCAATATGGCAGGAATTGCACTATACCGCCTATCATTTTTTTAAAAACAGTTCTACAAATGTCATGTTTTGTACAACACTGCCTATTTTTATTACAGACAACCCATGTAACTTAGAACTCTACTCAGTCTGGCTCTAATATCATCCATCTTATTAATAACTTCACTGCTTTTTCTTTATCTATTAATAAGACCAGACACTGTGATGGGAGCATGTTAGATGTATTCTCATCACTGAACAGAACAAATATTACCCTCTACCCCCGAAACCGATGGACTTATTAGACCTCAACAGCTGCTACATAGCTATTTACTACAGGTTGAGTATCCCTTATCCAAAATGCTTGGGACCAGAGGTATTTTGGATATGGGATTTTTCCGTATTTTGGAATAATTGCATACCATAATGAGATATCATAGGTGATGGGACCTACGACTAAGCACAGAATGCATTTATGTTACATATACACCTTATACACACAGCCTGAAGGTCATTTTAGCCAATATTTTTTATAACTTTGGGCATTAAACAAAATGTGTGTACATCATTCACACAATTCATTTATGTTTCATATTCACCTAATACACACAGCAGGAAGGTCATTTATTACAATATTTTAATAACTTTGTGTATTAAACAAAGTTTGTGTACATTGAGCCATCAAAAAACAAAGGTTTCACTATCTCACTCCCACTCAAAAAAGTCCGTATTTCGGAATATTCCGTATTTCGGAATATTTGGATATGGGATACTCAACCTGTATATATTTTGTCAACAGAACAGGAACCCATTTTCCTGTTGACAAATAAAACTGCTCAATAACAACATATTACACACAATTCTAGGCATAGACAGAAACGCAGGAATATAAAGAAAGAAAACATGTTATATGCCAAGTGTCTCACAGGTATTCACGCCAAGCAAAGGGTCTATTTATTAAGCCTTGGATGGAGATAAAGTGGACTCAGATAACGCACCAGCCAACCAGCTCCCGTCATTTTTCAATCTGACATGGAAGTTAGATTCTGATTGGATGTTACTTTATCTCTGTCCACTTTATCTCCATCCAAGGCTTAGTAAATAGACCCTAAAGCAGTACAGGTTGAGTATCCCATATCCAAATATTCCGAAATACGGAATATTCCGAAATACGGACTTTTTTGAGGGAGAGTGAGATAGTGAAACCTTTGTTTTTTGATGGCTCAATGTACACAAACTTTGTTTAATACACACAGTTATTAAAAATATTGTATTAACTGACCTCTAGGCTGTGTGTATAAGGTGTATACGAAACATAAATGAATTGTGTGAATGTACACACACTTTGTTTAATGCACAAAGTTATAAAAAAATATTGGCTAAAATTACCTTCAGGCTGTGTGTATAATGTGTATATGAAACATAAATGTATTCTGTGCTTAGACTTGGGTCCCATCACCATGATATCTCATTATGGTATGCAATTATTCCAAAATACGGAAAAATCCCATATCCAAAATACCTCTGGTCCCAAGCATTTTGGATAAGGGATACTCAACCTGTATTAATAAGAACGAGTTAGAAAGGCCCTGTATGCCAACTTATCATTTGATTTGTTATGTTACCCTATGTTTTAAGAAGAATATACACATAAATTGCTATTTTTTCACCAATTTGACAATTAAACCATGAAATAAAGCATACTAATACATGAACTGTAAAGGAGCAATATAATTTTGTAAATACAATAATTGAAATAATTAAATTTTTGCCATATATACATATAGATAGGTCTATATCTGACACTGCTGCCAGTGCTATATAGTAGCTAACCGTCTGACCATCATGTTCAGCAGTAACCATACAAACAGTGCAAATATTTCCATTCTCTCCTACACAGATGACTGACAGCTAATTGTGATGTGTTTTACAATGAAAACACACTAATGACATGCAAATTGCTTCTATAGTGACCGAGAGACACAGGGATTGGGGCAAATTGCTAAATAACTCAAGCAACAGTAGAGGATGTTATTGTTTATTTACTATACTGTACTGTACATACTCAATCATTGTTTTTCATTTCTCTGTTTGCATTGCATATCATGTTGAAAAACACTGAATGATCATATTGGATGGTTTGTATCTCACTAACAAATGTTAACTTGTTTGCAGTACATTTTCTTTTCCTGTGGATCATGAATCATGGTTTGTTCATTATTACTTCTGAAATGGAGAAAATATTGGGTCCTGTTTTAATTTAGGCTTTCTACTAATTGAAAGTACATTTTAACAACCACTTTTATTCACCACTGACTTGATTAACATGCCTACTAATAATGGGCACCGTTTCAGATGAAGGCTAGAAGTCACACACAATAACCAAGTTGCAGCTTAGCATTTTATACAGTATACACCAGCAAATGCTGACGTACAGCAGGAATGATCTTATCAAGCACTTCCGAATGCTTCGTAACTGCACCATGTGCATCTGATTTTGTAATGGGTTGTTCCATAATAAATAAAAATGATTACTGTAAATGAGTGCACACTATGAAATCCTATTACATTACAGTAATACAATAGTACAACAGTAAAACTATAAGTGACAAACCAATCACTAGTTGGTGAATGTATGACATATTGATTTAAAGGATTAGACTAGTCTCTTGGTAGATGCTATGCCCCCCCCCCTCTCCCTCCCCCACACACACACACACACACCACCCCACACACAAAAAAAGAAAAGCTGTCACAATTGAATCCACATCAGATCTATCGTCTCCACTAATTGTTTTTCACTTTAAATTTGTCACACAGAGAACTGGCAAAGCTCTTGACATGTTACATTTACATTTTAATCAGTCTGCAAATACTGTGCAATTTGGCACTCACTTAAAACCCTTGCATTTGCAAAGATGCTTTCTCGTCCCTGTGTATGAATTAACAACATCAAGCAATTTTTAAGAAGACAGCAAATGCCCAAGCATCTCGACTCAATAAAACACACACAGCAACATTTTTTTTTAAAGAAAAACCCAATCAGCCTGCTTAAAGTTTGCCCTCTGTATGCAGTCCTGAAAGTAACTGACATAAAACATGCAAATTCAGATTAAAAAAAGATAAAGAAGCAGTTACCCATTCCAGTCGGCTAGCATCTGTCTCATTTATATCAGTTCTCATGAATGCTACACTGCATTTGACTGCCTATTAAATCCCTGGAAGTCTCGACTTGGTGTGGATGTGAGCTTAACAGAAAATGAACACTTTGAGTATCTGCTGTGAGCTTACAACCCCCCTCCCCCTTAGCTACAGTACATTACTCATATAAACACAGACTACATTAGTGGCTAGGAGAGGAATGACTGTAACTGGCTGCCAGTTGGGGATGCACTACACCACCTTTTGAATGTAGGTTATGACATTTTGCCTTAATTGTTCTTCTTTACTTCTTTTTACAGTGTTGTTGCCTTTGACCTCTTGGTGGCTCTCTGCACTTGATACTGTTTATTTTCTCTACAGCTGACATCAGGGGATCAGGCTCAACTCACCCAAGATGAAAACAAAAACAAACCCTTAACTCTTTGCATTCAAGATGCAATTAGAGAAAAATCTGCTTTCCACAAGAGCAAGCCTTGGGGGGGTGGGGTGGGGGTATGGAATAGCACTTAGGGGCAGATTTACTAAACACCGGAATTTCAAAGCAGATAATGATCAGTTACTTTGATCAAAGTTTTTTAAATGGCAACTTAAATGCACTTTGAAATTGATCAGTAAAATCCTCCAATCATCTGAGCTTTGAAAATCAGACGTTTCGTAAATATGCCCCTTTGAGTTTTTGACTGCTGGGAGACCATGGTTTCCTTACCGAGGTATGCAATAAATTGGGGCAGATGTATTAACCTGGAGAAGGCATAAGGAAATGATAAACCAGTGATATGTGCAAGGTCATAAAGGCACCAGCCAATCAGCTCCAATATGTAAATTAACAGATAGGATCTGATTGGCTTGTGCCTTTATCACCTTGCACATATCACTGGTTTATCACTTCCTTACGCCTTCTCCAGGTTAATACATCTGCCCCATTCTATAATTGTTGCCACAAATTATCCATGATCTTTTCCATAATTCAGTAATTTCATTGCCAAAGAGAGACTACTAAATTATAAGGCTTTGTTTCGGGAATCCCAAATGTAACATACAGTACTAAAATGGGTTTTAGGGATTTCAAGTGACTTAACCCGAGATGAGCGCCTGAAATTTTTCGGGTTTTGTGTTTTGGTTTTGGGTTCGGTTCCGCGGCCGTGTTTTGGGTTCGAACGCGTTTTGGCAAAACCTCACCGAATTTTTTTTGTCGGATTCGGGTGTGTTTTGGATTCGGGTGTTTTTTTCAAAAAACACTAAAAAACAGCTTAAATCATAGAATTTGGGGGTCATTTTGATCCCAAAGTATTATTAACCTCAAAAACCATAATTTACACTCATTTTCAGTCTATTCTGAATACCTCACACCTCACAATATTATTTTTAGTCCTAAAATTTGCACCGAGGTCGCTGTGTGAGTAAGATAAGCGACCCTAGTGGCCGACACAAACACCGGGCCCATCTAGGAGTGGCACTGCAGTGTCACGCAGGATGTCCCTTCCAAAAAACCCTCCCCAAACAGCACATGACGCAAAGAAAAAAAGAGGCGCAATGAGGTAGCTGTGTGAGTAAGATTAGCGACCCTAGTGGCCGACACAAACACCGGGCCCATCTAGGAGTGGCACTGCAGTGTCACGCAGGATGGCCCTTCCAAAAAACCCTCCCCAAACAGCACATGACGCAAAGAAAAAAAGAGGCGCAATGAGGTAGCTGTGTGAGTAAGATTAGCGACCCTAGTGGCCGACACAAACACCGGGCCCATCTAGGAGTGGCACTGCAGTGTCACGCAGGATGTCCCTTCCAAAACCCCCCCCCCAAACAGCACATGACGCAAAGAAAAAAAGAGGCGCAATGAGGTAGCTGACTGTGTGAGTAAGATTAGCGACCCTAGTGGCCGACACAAACACCGGGCCCATTTAGGAGTGGCACTGCAGTGTCACGCAGGATGTCCCTTCCAAAAAACCCTCCCCAATCAGCACATGATGCAAAGAAAAAGAAAAGAAAAAAGAGGTGCAAGATGGAATTGTCCTTGGGCCCTCCCACCCACCCTTATGTTGTATAAACAAAACAGGACATGCACACTTTAACCAACCCATCATTTCAGTGACAGGGTCTGCCACACGACTGTGACTGATATGACGGGTTGGTTTGGACCCCCCCCAAAAAAGAAGCAATTAATCTCTCCTTGCACAAACTGGCTCTACAGAGGCAAGATGTCCACCTCATCATCACCCTCCGATATATCACCGTGTACATCCCCCTCCTCACAGATTATCAATTCGTCCCCACTGGAATCCACCATCTCAGCTCCCTGTGTACTTTGTGGAGGCAATTGCTGCTGGTCAATGTCTCCGCGGAGGAATTGATTATAATTCATTTTAATGAACATCATCTTCTCCACATTTTCTGGATGTAACCTCGTACGCCGATTGCTGACAAGGTGAGCGGCGGCACTAAACACTCTTTCGGAGTACACACTTGTGGGAGGGCAACTTAGGTAGAATAAAGCCAGTTTGTGCAAGGGCCTCCAAATTGCCTCTTTTTCCTGCCAGTATAAGTACGGACTGTGTGACGTGCCTACTTGGATGCGGTCACTCATATAATCCTCCACCATTCTATCAATGTTGAGAGAATCATATGCAGTGACAGTAGACGACATGTCCGTAATCGTTGTCAGGTCCTTCAGTCCGGACCAGATGTCAGCATCAGCAGTCGCTCCAGACTGCCCTGCATCACCGCCAGCGGGTGGGCTCGGAATTCTGAGCCTTTTCCTCGCACCCCCAGTTGCGGGAGAATGTGAAGGAGGAGATGTTGACAGGTCGCGTTCCGCTTGACTTGACAATTTTGTCACCAGCAGGTCTTTCAACCCCAGCAGACTTGTGTCTGCCGGAAAGAGAGATCCAAGGTAGGCTTTAAATCTAGGATCGAGCACGGTGGCCAAAATGTAGTGCTCTGATTTCAACAGATTGACCACCCGTGAATCCTTGTTAAGCGAATTAAGGGCTCCATCCACAAGTCCCACATGCCTAGCGGAATCGCTCCGTGTTAGCTCCTCCTTCAATGTCTCCAGCTTCTTCTGCAAAAGCCTGATGAGGGGAATGACCTGACTCAGGCTGGCAGTGTATGAACTGACTTCACGTGTGGCAAGTTCAAAGGGCATCAGAACCTTGCACAACGTTGAAATCATTCTCCACTGCGCTTGAGACAGGTGCATTCCACCTACTATATCGTGCTCAATTGTATAGGCTTGAATGGCCTTTTGCTGCTCCTCCAACCTCTGAAGCATATAGAGAGTTGAATTCCACCTCGTTACCACTTCTTGCTTCAGATGATGGCAGGGCAGGTTCAGTAGTTTTTGGTGGTGCTCCAGTCTTCTGTACGTGGTGCCTGTACGCCGAAAGTGTCCCGCAATTCTTCTGGCCACCGACAGCATCTCTTGCACGCCCCTGTCGTTTTTTAAAAAATTCTGCACCACCAAATTCAAGGTATGTGCAAAACATGGGACGTGCTGGAATTTGCCCATATTTAATGCACACACAATATTGCTGGCGTTGTCCGATGCCACAAATCCACAGGAGAGTCCAATTGGGGTAAGCCATTCCGCGATGATCTTCCTCAGTTGCCGTAAGAGGTTTTCAGCTGTGTGCGTATTCTGGAAAGCGGTGATACAAAGCGTAGCCTGCCTAGGAAAGAGTTGGCGTTTGCGAGATGCTGCTACTGGTGCCGCCGCTGCTGTTCTTGCGGCGGGAGTCCATACATCTACCCAGTGGGCTGTCACAGTCATATAGTCCTGACCCTGCCCTGCTCCACTTGTCCACATGTCCGTGGTTAAGTGGACATTGGGTACAACTGCATTTTTTAGGACACTGGTGAGTCTTTTTCTGACGTCCGTGTACATTCTCGGTATCGCCTGCCTAGAGAAGTGGAACCTAGATGGTATTTGGTAACGGGGGCACACTGCCTCAATAAATTGTCTAGTTCCCTGTGAACTAACGGCGGATACCGGACGCACGTCTAACACCAACATAGTTGTCAAGGCCTCAGTTATCCGCTTTGCAGCAGTATGACTGCTGTGATATTTCATCTTCCTCGCAAAGGACTGTTGGACAGTCAATTGCTTACTGGAAGTAGTACAAGTGGGCTTACGACTTCCCCTCTGGGATGACCATCGACTCCCAGCAGCAACAACAGCAGCGCCAGCAGCAGTAGGCGTTACACGCAAGGATGCATCGGAGGAATCCCAGGCAGGAGAGGACTCGTCAGAATTGCCAGTGACATGGCCTGCAGGACTATTGGCATTCCTGGGGAAGGAGGAAATTGACACTGAGGGAGTTGGTGGGGTGGTTTGCGTGAGCTTGGTTACAAGAGGAAGGGATTTACTGGTCAGTGGACTGCTTCCGCTGTCGCCCAAAGTTTTTGAACTTGTCACTGACTTATTATGAATGCGCTGCAGGTGACGTATAAGGGAGGATGTTCCGAGGTGGTTAACGTCCTTACCCCTACTTATTACAGCCTGACAAAGGCAACACACGGCTTGACACCTGTTGTCCGCTTTTCTGTTGAAATACCTCCACACTGAAGAGCTGATTTTTTTGGTATTTTCACCAGGCATGTCAACGGCCATATTCCTCCCACGGACAACAGGTGTCTCCCCGGGTGCCTGACTTAAACAAACCACCTCACCATCAGAATCCTCCTGGTCAATTTCCTCCCCAGCGCCAGCAACACCCATATCCTCCTCATCCTGGTGTACTTCAACATCTTCATCTTCAATCTGACTATCAGGAACTGGACTGCGGGTGCTCCTTCCAGCACTTGCAGGGGGCGTGCAAATGGTGGAAGGCGCATGCTCTTCACGTCCAGTGTTGGGAAGGTCAGGCATCGCAACCGACACAATTGGACTCTCCTTGTGGATTTGGGATTTCGAAGAACGCACAGTTCTTTGCGGTGCTTTTGCCAGCTTGAGTCTTTTCAGTTTTCTAGCGAAAGGCTGAGTGCTTCCATCCTCATGTGAAGCTGAACCACTAGCCATGAACTAGGCCAGGGCCTCAGCCGTTCCTTGCCACTCCGTGTGGTAAATGGCATATTGGCAAGTTTACGCTTCTCCTCCGACAATTTTATTTTAGGTTTTGGAGTCCTTTTTTTACTGATATTTGGTGTTTTGGATTTGACATGCTCTGTACTATGACATTGGGCATCGGCCTTGGCAGACGACGTTGCTGGCATTTCATCGTCTCGGCCATGACTAGTGGCAGCAGCTTCAGCACGAGGTGGAAGTGGATCTTGATCTTTCCCTAATTTTGGAACCTCAACATTTTTGTTCTCCATATTTTAATAGGCACAACTAAAAGGCACCTCAGGTAAACAATGGAGATGGATACTAGTATACAATTATGGACTGCCTGCCGAGTGCAGACACAGAGGTAGCCACAGCCGTGAACTACCGTACTGTACTGTGTCTGCTGCTAATATAGACTGGTTGATAAAGAGATGTCTATGTAACTATGTATGTATAAAGAAGAAAGAAAAAAAAACCACGGTTAGGTGGTATACAATTATGGACGGACTGCCTGCCGAGTGCAGACACAGAGGTAGCCACAGCCGTGAACTACCGTACTGTACTGTGTCTGCTGCTAATATAGACTGGTTGATAAAGAGATGTCTATGTAACTATGTATGTATAAAGAAGAAAGAAAAAAAAAACCACGGTTAGGTGGTATACAATTATGGACGGACTGCCTGCCGAGTGCAGACACAGAGGTAGCCACAGCCGTGAACTACCGTACTGTACTGTGTCTGCTGCTAATATAGACTGGTTGATAAAGAGATGTCTATGTAACTATGTATGTATAAAGAAGAAAGAAAAAAAAACCACGGTTAGGTGGTATACAATTATGGACGGACTGCCTGCCGAGTGCAGACACAGAGGTAGCCACAGCCGTGAACTACCGTACTGTACTGTGTCTGCTGCTAATATAGACTGGTTGATAAAGAGATGTCTATGTAACTATGTATGTATAAAGAAGAAAGAAAAAAAAACCACGGTTAGGTGGTATACAATTATGGACGGACTGCCTGCCGAGTGCAGACACAGAGGTAGCCACAGCCGTGAACTACCGTACTGTACTGTGTCTGCTGCTAATATAGACTGGTTGATAAAGAGATGTCTATGTAACTATGTATGTATAAAGAAGAAAGAAAAAAAAACCACGGTTAGGTGGTATACAATTATGGACGGACTGCCTGCCGAGTGCAGACACAGAGGTAGCCACAGCCGTGAACTACCGTACTGTACTGTGTCTGCTGCTAATATAGACTGGTTGATAAAGAGATGTCGTAGTAGTATGTATGTATAAAGAAGAAAAAAAAACCACGGTTAGGTGGTATACAATTATGGACGGACTGCCTGCCGAGTGCAGACACAGAGGTAGCCACAGCCGTGAACTACCGTACTGTGTCTGCTGCGACTGGATGATAAATGATATAAAAAATATATATATATCACTACTGCAGCCGGACAGGTATATATTATATATTATATAATGACGGACCTGCTGGACACTGTCTGTCAGCAGAATGAGTTTTATTTTTATAGAATAAAAAAAACAACAACACACAAGTGAAGTCACACGACGAGTGTTTAACTTTTTCAGGCAATCACAATATAAGTATACTACTAACTATACTGGTGGTCAGTGTGGTCAGGTCAATGGTCAGTCACACTGGCAGTGGCACTCCTGCAGCAAAAGTGTGCACTGTTTAATTTTAATATAATATTATGTACTCCTGGCTCCTGCTATAACCTATAACTGGCACTGCAGTGCTCCCCAGTCTCCCCCACAATTATAAGCTGTGTGAGCTGAGCAGTCAGACAGATATATAATATATATAGATGATGCAGCACACTGGGCTGAGCCTGAGCAGTGCACACAGATATGGTATGTGACTGAGTCACTGTGTGTATCGCTTTTTTCAGGCAGAGAACGGATATATTAAATAAACTGCACTGTCTGGTGGTCACTCACTATATAATATTATGTACTCCTGGCTCCTGCTATAACCTATAACTGGCACTGCAGTGCTCCCCAGTCTCCCCCACAATTATAAGCTGTGTGAGCTGAGCAGTCAGACAGATATATAATATATATAGATGATGCAGCACACTGGGCTGAGCCTGAGCAGTGCACACAGACATGGTATGTGACTGAGTCACTGTGTGTATCGCTTTTTTCAGGCAGAGAACGGATATATTAAATAAACTGCACTGTCTGGTGGTCACTCACTAGTAAACTCTCTGCACTCTCTACACTTCTACAGTACTCCTCCTAGTCCTAAGCTCCAGTAAATCTCTCTCTCTTATAATCTAAATGGAGAGGACGCCAGCCACGTCCTCTCCCTATCAATCTCAATGCACGTGTGAAAATGGCGGCGACGCGCGGCTCCTTATATAGAATCCGAGTCTCGCGAGAATCCGACAGCGTCATGATGACGTTCGGGCGCGCTCGGGTTAACCGAGCAAGGCGGGAGGATCCGAGTCTGCTCGGACCCGTGAAAAAAACCATGAAGTTCGGGCGGGTTCGGATTCAGAGAAACCGAACCCGCTCATCTCTACTTATAATGTAATATTTTTAACACAGATATTAATTGGCTAAGATCAAGTGTAGTACCTGCTCGAGGGAAACACAGGGTGGAGTATCTGTTCTTACACTAGGAGCGTGAGAGGTTCCTAGATGTGGAATGGAGAAACACCTTGTGGAGTACCAGGCTGGGGTGTGGCAAGGCCTCTGGTTGAGAGTGGAGAAAAACTAGGCTGAGTATTCCTACCTCGTAGGGGCTTATGGCACCCTTACGTTGCTTAGGAACAGCCTGGTCTAGTATCCACTCTCATACTGGGGGTTGACCCTGGCCGATCGGGTATGAAACTTGGTCTGGCTAAGAGGTTGGGAGCGGCTTCGAAGCTCGAGGTGATATGTGCCCCTGGGGCGACCCAGGGGTGCCTTAATTTGCACTGGTGCAGGTGCCTTGCACTTTAACGGCACTAGCACTACTCACTCCCAACTTCTGTTGCACTTTATCCTTTGCCCTGGCCTTTTGGCTAGGGCAAGGACAATTTTTTATCCCCTTCCCCGGCCTTTTGGCTGGGGCTTATTTATTTATTTGATTGATTGAGCACGGCACTTTTTTTCGTTTAGTATGTCACGTTCACGTTTTTCGTTTTTGGGGTTTAGGTGAGACCCTTATGGGCCACCCACTCTCCTACGTTGCTGAGGTCCTCTCCACGGGGGGAGGACCAGACGCAGTTTTTCGGTCCCCAGGGGGAAGCTTCGGCCAACCCTGGGGACACACGAGGGTCCCTCTGCGCTTCGGCAAGGGGGGACCCACAGTCCCTTTTTCCCCTCAGTAGGCCTTTTGGGGAGTAACGGGGCCCTTCTCCTTTGAGAGAGGGTCCAAGTACCTATGCCCCCAGCACGTTTGGCACAGACACTGGGTGATGGAGCACCGCACCTCGGGCTTCAAGTAAAAAAAAAAAAATTTAATTCTTGCATAGTACAACTTAAACTAATACATACCTCCAACATTCTCGGTTTAGGGACTAAAACTTATTTGAGGCTACTGTACCTCCTTCCCAACTGGTAAATCTTTGTCTCTATGGGGTTAATGTACTGTATCAAGCAGAGAAAAAAGAGTGGAGAAGTTGCCCATAGCAACTAATCAGCATCTACATACAGTACCATTTAAAAAAATGCTTCCTCAAAGTGGATTGGTTGCTATGGGCAACTTCTCCTCTGGGCCACTTCTCCACTCTTTTCATTGTTGATACATCAACCCCTTTGTGCATAATATGGTGGGAGGTATATGGACATTGACCATTGATGATGTTGCACCGATTGTCAATGGATAGCAGAGATGGTGGCAATGTTTTTACCCCTTGTGAGTAGTATAAAAACACGTATTTCCACCCCCAATGTGGGCCAAATAGTTCCAACCTCTTTTACGGATTGTCTCGCTACCTGCCACTCAGAATCACTGACTGTACAGGGCGTGTGATGGCGATTGATGGTGTTTACCACCGATGGTTCACCATTGATGGCTTCCTGCCATAGATGTAAAGCACCAACGGCACCATCAAAAGCGTACATGATGGTGCCCATGATAGGTGGTCATGCCCCTTTTGCTATGCAAAGCAGTGACACATGCTTGCATGTCTTGCTTTGGCCACTATAAAAGTTAGGAGCTATATGAAGACATTGTATGGAGATGTGATTATAGAGGAACAATACTGATGTCTGTCTCCCAGGGGTCACTACACTGCTGTCTATGGAAAGTTTTGGTTATACTGTAGCTCCCAGCAGTGATATGGTAATGTACGATCAATTAAACTATTTTGTTTTTCCGTTATGTAGGGCCCATGGTTTTCCTTACATCTTGTTATGGGGCTCAATGATGCCTCTTACACAGCTCATTTAATAGCAGCTTTGATTTTAAAGGCACAATTTGATTGATTGCTATGATTTCATACTAACTGAACCATTCCCCATTGACAGTTGTATAGATTACTACACTTGATAGACTGCATCACCATTTTACTTATAGATCAATCCTTACCTGTTTACACTACTGTAAAAATAAGTAAAAAGCAACAATTACAAGCAATCTGCAAAAACACACACAAATAGCCTTATATTATATATTAAAAATATAATATCAAATTAAATACCATGACACTTTTATTTACATCATTACAAATTAAAAAAAATACAGCTCAAAAACAATAACTCGGCCCTCTGGCAAATATTTGGCAGAGGCACACTAAGTGATATATATAAAGTATACTTATATAGATATACAATATACAGTACAAATTTGAAATATAAATATATATGCAGAGACATACAGCATATTACAGTTGTTTTGTGAAAGGAAAGAAAAACCATGATAAATTAACAGAAGATAAATGTTGCATAATTCATGTGTTTTATATTAATATTGTAAGTCATGCTGCTCTCTGACCTAATTTTTCCATTGATCTCTGCACTCCAGTGCAAATCTAATTAGGGACCACTGCCAAACTACTGGAGTTCCATGATTACACAGAGGTCAAAGAGCACAGAAGAGGTTTCAGTTATTGTGTGAACAATCCTATAATGACCTTCATTTATTAGCAACCATTCTTTGCATGAGTATGACTGTCTGAAAACTAAAATCTCCAAGTAAAACAAAATGCTTGAAAACAGGCAGTGAGTATATATATATATATATATATACATACACACACACACACACACACATACACATATATACAGTATATATATATGTTATATTTTATCAGATTGCTGTTGCTCTCTGCTTATACCAGTCTCTAATGAACCCCTTCGTAAAATAAAGCTACACTTGTTCACTATCATGTGACGATTCTCATGGCTGATTGCATTCCCATGTGATTACCATCATTCGTACATTAACTTATAAACAAGAGTAACTCACATTTGGTAATGAATATTATTGTCATCATTGCCCTCTTTCAAATCAATGTTATAAGTGTGAAATTATTGGAGTAAAATAATTTGACATTTTAAGAATTGAATAGTATTAATAGCTAGTTTATTAGGATTGTGCTCAAAGTGAACTCTCTTAAACAGCAGATAATGGAAACTGCTAAGTCCACAATTAATGTAGATCTGAAATAACAAAAAAGATTACAACAGCAGCAGCGCCACCCTCTGGTTCAGCAAGTTAGATCAGTAAGATAAATGATAGACTAATCTGTAATACCCCCACTAACTGTCCCATATTTTTGGGCAGCTCCAACATATAAGGAGATGTGCAGAGCACACGTCCCCCATACATATGATAGCCTAACAACCTGCATTTGCCTGCACACCACTATGGGGATGCAATGAGAACTGAACAATGTAGGTTCCATGCAGGAGTGCTGTAGGGTGCTGTTGCCAGTGTTCACACACCATCCCGATACATTGCCAGGATCACCGGTAACTGAATTGCTCCTATATTGTGTTAAGCTAGGTACACACTTCTACACAGGGGTGTAGAGATTGACCAGGACCAAGTAATGTAGGGGGTGAGGTCTGACCACAGAGGCATGGCCACACCCTCTTAAAATACATGAATGCAGTACTGTTTAGGCATCACCAAGTAGCATGAGCAGGTGCCTCTCCGGGGAAGGGGGGGGGGGGGGGGATTCGGTGCACGATCAGCGGCAACAGCCTCCCTGGTCCCACTACAACCAAGAACACAACAAGCCCAAGTAATTAGCACATCCACACACTCTTGACACCACTGCTTGTACGATCATACTTTAATGCAATTTTACTTCAAACTTCGCTTCCGTTCAGATGCCCAGATCTAAGTGCAGATTCTAACTTGCGATCCATGAAATTCATCTGACTGAAATATCGGCTGAAAAGACACAAAGGTGGCACTGCTTCTGGAAGAGCATGGGCAGAAGCACCAGCAACATTGTCAACTATTTAGACTGCAGGGATATGGTTTAAAAACACTAAAATGCTTAATCTGCAGGCTAAAGAGTTAACAGTGCTGCAGATAGCAGCAACATGTGCAACAAAGTAAAACACAAACACTAGTGGTGGCTGTGTGCCAAGTTGCATCGCAGCCAGAGCCCAGACTTATATGTTTTCAAGCTCATTGGTTACAAAGCAGAAATCTCCAGCACACAAGCAAATAGGTTACCAACAAGTATATTAGTTTATTTTCCCACAAGAATGCAGCAGACAGCTTAATTTGCAAACTCTATTGTAAACTACATACTGAAATATAGTTATTAAAGAAAGTCTACTTATATTTTGTATGTTTTAGATATACATGATTCTAAACTGTACTGTATGTATTACGTACGCTCAGCTTACTCTTTATATAATAAAACAGCGGCTATTAATGTGCACGCAGAAACAGAATAGCAGCAAGATTAATCTGTGTCTTTTTACAGGGTACTAAAGCGATTACAGATATCACACTAAACTCTCCAAATTAAAAAAAATTCCAGAAATACAGAATGTAGCCTACAGGGAAAAATGAAGAAAACAGTTTGAATCTGTTACACAATTACTCTCTTTCATGTCTCAACACAAACTAGTTTTTTTTTTTTTTGCATGCAGCTTGTAGATTCCGCCTCTCAAACACTAATCTTTTATTGTAATGTTGATGACTCAAGAGGTAATTGCAGTGTAAAGTCATTTACACATGACTACAACTTTCTGATCTTTTAACTTCTATTCTGTTTGAGCTGTTTAATGCCACATGGTAGGAATATTTCGGCATGCAGAATATTTAACTCACGATGAACCGTCAGACCACGATCAAACACATGGGAAAACAAAACCTTATTTGGGAAAAGAAAATCTTATTTGGGGGGAAAAAAAGTTCTCTCCTGCAAAATCTCTATATTTCCTTGTACAATTTAGTTTGGCTTTATTGTTTGCTGTTAGTTTTGGACTCAAAGAGATACATGGGTTACAGTTTCCAGGCAGTGACAAATAACCTCCTTCTTTAAACATTTAGACAATTTAAAAACATTTGCAGCTTGTTTAGCAGAAACTCTCAGATGCCCTCTAGTGTTCCATCACTGACAAGCAAGGTGGCTGATGTACTGAAGATCATGCAACATAAATGGTCAGCAAGCTGCATATGGAAAATAGTTTTAATAAGCAAAAGCATAAAACTAAAAATTGCCTTGAAGCGCAGTGTAATATGACATTTGTTATTTACAGTTGCGATGGAAGGAGGAAACGTAGAACACACATGGCACTCTTCAGCTGTCACAGCCAAGTTAGAAATGTACAACGAGAAGAGAGAATGTATAACAAGCAGAGAGACTCATAAAATATATCTGCCTTAGTATAGCGCGTTTATTTGAAGGCTTCATTTAGATGCAAGCATAAAACTATTAAAACGTGTTTAAACAGTGATCATTTCAAAATTATTTAAGAGAATAGACCCATGCAATCACATTTTGACTAACACTCGCCTTGTGTCCATTTTGACGTTGCTTGATGCAATCAAAGGTATGAACGCACCATAGTATACAATGGCCCTTTATAGGAACAGTCATTGGAGTGCACAAAGCTGCAGGGATCATTTGAAAATACACTTCTACAGTAGTGGTTTGAATGATAAGAGAGGCCATAGTACAAGGTTTATCATTAATTTTAACGATTGTTCTTTTTCAATGCCCATGTGAATAGAACCTTTTGGGACATCATAAAACTTCAATGAAGACTGCATAGAATTTCCTAATATGGAAGCAAAACTAGATTTTTTAACATTGCTTACGAGTGCAGAATACATACTGGTAACTTGCACAGCAAAACATAATCAGATGACTAATGATGTTAGAAATCAAAACACAAAAAACAAACTTTCTTAAAAAAAACAAACCCTCTTCTTTGTTCTTTGCAAAGCAAAACTTCTGGTTCAGCTTCGAAACATCATGAAGAATATATATTTTGCTAAAGTGAATCACAGTTTATGAATCCTGAGCTTGATGGCGAAATACAATTTATCATTATACAAACTGTCCAAGTTGCAAAACACCATGTACTTAAAATGCCTCTCAAAAGGCAGCAGTTTTCCTTGTAACATATTTTAAATGCCACACTGATATGTGCGAGAGAAGAATATTTACATTAACACCACAAAAATAAACTGCTCCTACCATTTTTTTGAGATTAAATAAGTCAGCACAGAAACTTTCTGTAACCGATCAAATTTACAGTTCATTTTTTAAATATTTGTTTTTATTGAAACAAAGAACAATAAACAAAACATAAAGAAGAATGATAAATTAAAGTAGCAAAAAATTAAAAATAATAAAGCATTACAAGGAACAGACACAAGGTCCATACAAAAAGGTATTTACATTTTTATTTTAGCAACTTAGTTATTCCTATGCCCTGGTGCCATCCGGATATATTCATATGAAGCATATTCCCAGCATGCGGCGGCACTCAAGGACTTCTCTCAGCAGTTGGTGAAGAAAGCGGTGTTTAATGCATCACATCAATGACATCCCAATGTTTCCCGGATGTGGTATCACCTTAAAAAAGGGGCGACTGCTGGGAGAAGTCCTTGAGTGCCGCCGCATGCTGGGAATATGGTATATATATATATATATATATATAAGCATGTAATCGGCGGCACTCGAATGAATCACCGTCAAGGCAGAGGTTTAAGCAACGTTTCGGAGAATTTTATTCAATCCGTTATCAGGCCTGATTCATTCGAGTGCCACCGACTACATGCTATAATGGACCTGCCAGGGTACCTAGAAAGGCATCGACAGTGTTGAGGATATAATGGGACTGCCGCTCCAACACGCATATATACACACACACACACACACACACACGTGTGTATGTGTGTGTGTGTGTGTGTGTGTGTGTGTGTATAGGATGTAGTCATGAGACCAATGGCCAAGTAACCTCCCCCTACATCCCACCCCCTCACAATCCCACGGTCAGCATGCCAAACAACAGGGACTATTCTTGCTTGCTGCACGAAAAGTCCCTCCCCCTACATCCCCCCCCCGCAAGGATTCCACTGTCGGTATGCTGACCCCGCCGGTCACTCATACCACACACACACACACACATATATATTAAAAATTAGTTGAGGAAGCCAGTCATATCCAGGTCTATTAACCTAGATAGATAGATAGATAGATAGATAGATAGATAGATAGATAGATAGATAGAGATACTATTTTGGAAACCCCCCCTGTGAAAATCCTACATTTGCTCCTGTATATATACCACTGTATACTAAAAAGCGTTTTTTTTGTTTGTTTGTTTTTTTGCTATGGTATTGAGAAACCGATTCAGCTCATAACGGATTAATGGGCATATTTATTAAGTTATTAACACTAACGCGAATCTGTTCAGAGAGGGGAACCTCCGGATCCCTCTCAGTCGGCCACCACAGATGCAGGCATAGGCCAATGTGCATACAAGGTCTGAATTTGGAATTTATAGGTGCTGCAACCTGGTATGAAGTATGACAAAACAGTAGTCCTAATGATGGCAGTCATTAAGGTTTTTAATTATGTTTTGAACATTGCGCTAGGTTGTTTGTATGGTCTAGCAGGTTAAATCTGAGGTTATTTATACCTTAAAATGCTAACTGAAACCCTGACCCACAGGCAACAAGGATCTGGAACTTATTTAGGTGTTAGGAAACTCTGGCCGCCGATGAAACAGACCAATTTTAAAATTTTGGAAATGGGCATTGTGATAAGAGGGTGTATCCTATCCTTTCTGAGGCACAAGGCCCAATCCACCCTTGGCCTGAACACTATTTGCCCTGGGACACCAATGGCTGTGAGCAGAACCTATCTCCTTACATTCCCATCTGGACAAAAGTCCTGGCTCTCATGAGAGTCTCAAATAAATACTTAGGGGGGTATGCAATTAGCTCAGATGTTTTTCGCCTAGGCGAAAAACAGAGCTTTTCCCTATTTTTAGGGCAAATGGAGATTCGCCCTATACAATAACAGGGCAGGATTTTTGCCAAGGCAAAAAATGCGTCAGGGGCAGAAAACACGTGGATTGGTGAATCCACGTGTTTTCCATCAAAAAACGCGGGCCGTTTTCAACTATTTTGAGGCATTTTTCGCCAATGCCTTCTCACTTTAACAAAAAAACAAAAACAAAAAAAAAGGTGAAGAGGCAATGCCTTCAAAACTGCCGAAAAACAGCCCTAATTGAATACTTAGTGGGGCAAATTCATTCACTCCAAAATGATCGGAGATAATTGCATACTCCCTAAAGTGTGAGATATATTAGCCGAATCCTCTCAGGTTGTGTTTGACAAAATATATATAATTAACAAGAGCTAGTGATCTGCATAGTACTGTATTGTATCTATGCAGTGCAGCCTTAATAAGGACACTCTCATTCAGTGTCTATATATATATATATATATATATATATATATATACATACACACACACACACACCCATCAACCATTAAAATTGGTGGCTCTGAAATCCGAAATATAAGTCACTATATAAATAATGACCTTTAAACCCTGACTTTAAGTCTTTATTAATTGAAGTCAACTGGTGCCTACAGATGTCAACCCTACTCAACTCACCTGAGATAGTTCCCTCTATTAAATCAAACAAATTCAATCTACATCCATTAATGTCACTGTATTGACTCAGATTACTTTTATCCTTAGCCCTAAGGAATAAGAGTTTACTAGTTATATCAACTACTGTGCAATAAATGTTGCTGAGAGATCTTATCAAGATTCAATCATTTATTTCCTATACTGTATGAGAGACGGCTGGGGTCGTTACATTAAGGTCTGTACGCCTAGGTGGCTGGGAACAGCCTAAGTAGTATGGCTATGGACAGCATATCTGTACAGAAGCTATAATACTGGAAGCATTTACTTAAACAAGAAGTCTATTTAGATAATTTAGCCATAAAATCTCAGAATGTACATTACAATGCAGAGTATGCAAATTGTTCACACACTATTCCAAGCTAAAGATAAAATTAAAGAAAGTGCTTCTGCAACGCCTAGAACACAAAAATCCTGAATTGGATAGCATGACAAAAGCTAAAATATTAGGGGAGATAAAGGAACAACAACAATTTATAGACAATCTAAAGTATTTGTGATGTGAAGCCTAAACAATGGCGGCTTATGTCTGTCATCCTATCATCTTATTACCGTTTATTGTACTGTAACTGTTGGAGACGCGAATACATGAGCTAATGGCCTTTTAATACCAAGTGGTAGCGCCATAGTACGTGCATTGCATATGTAACTGCCAGATGTGTCTGCAATCTCTATGTAAGCAAAGGCTTGTTACAGAGAGCAGCTGTTCTATTGTTCAGCTTTTTTTGGACTATCACATTAGCAATATTGTTTGACTTTTCTTAAAGTTGATGTTTAAGCCAATGTTCTTCTTGTCCATCTTCTAAGAACTTCACATTCCTGAGACAGCATTAGGTCCTTTTTCTGCAGAGGCAGCAGCACCAATATTAAGTATATATATTGACTACAGACTAGTGACCCCGCACTGCCTCAATAATGCTACTGGTTTGACCCACAAATGGCTGCCCTCAACTCATAGGTACTGGAACCACTTTAAAAAACACTGGCAAGTTCACGTTTTATAATTTGATTACAGCTAATTATTGGGGCAGTTTTAAGGTATACTTTATAACTTTATTATAGCTCAAATATTTATACAGTTTCAATATATTAAGAGAATTAGAACTGCATGTGCTTTTGTTGAGTAGACAATTTGTACTTGTAGCGATATTGTGATTATTGTCTAGATCAGCGTTTCCCAAATTCAGCCATCAGGTACCCCTGACATTGCATGTTTTCCAGATCTCTTAGTTGGAGCACAGGTGTATTGATTACTGGCTGACACACTTTAAAAGATCCACAGGTGGAGCCAATTTCACTTGTAATACTGAGATCTAATAAACATGCACTGTTGGGGTCCCTGACGACTGGAGTTGGGAAACATTTGTCTAGAGCGGAGGTTCTCAAACACGGTCCTCTAGCCACCCCAACAATACAGGTTTTAGGTATATCCACAGCTCAGAATAGATGGTTAAATCTCATAAGCTTTGGTGCTAAGTAAGTCACCTGTGGCCAAGCATGGATAAACTTAATACCTAGACTGCAAGGGTGCCATGAAGAGAGTGTGTTTGAGAACCTCTGGTCTAGATTGTAGGTTCTAGAATAGCTTGCTAATACCCCTTTCACACATCACCTTTGATCTGGGTTTTCACGGGCTATTGTGCTCGACCCAGGTCTCGACTATGTGTGAATAGACTCAACCTGGGTCAGGTGTCCTTGACCCTGTTTGGTACTAGGGTTATTCCTGGGACCAACCTAGGTCACCTATAGTATGAACAGCATTTCCCAGGTCATGCCTCAAAAGGGTCTTATTGGCGGGAACAATAGTGCTTGGAGATGACATCATCTCCAAGCATCACATGTAAGCCAGAAAACCCAGGTCCAGTGTAAACAGTGATGACCTGGGAATAACTTGGGTCTGTCACCCATATGTGAAAGGGGGTAAGTACTGAAACCACGGCTTCAGCATGTGCTCAGTGTCCTGGGTCCAAGCAAAGTTAAAGCCGAGGTTCATAGAAACATAGTTTTTGATGGCAAAAAAGAACCACTTGGCCCATCTAGTTTGTGGTGTGTGAAAGGGGTATACGTTAGGCTATGAGTCCCAATATCAGAGGTCATAACAAAATGTTAAACTTATAGAACTAACATGTAGTAAGGATATATGCTATGTTAATATGTTACAAGTCAAGGAAAAAGCAATCTTTTAAGATGTAGGCTCTACTGTAGAAAAATGCACACAATACATTCCTGATGAATAAACTAGATGTATTTATTACATGTCTGATAAAAGGGAACTGGAGAATTTTATATACGATTTCCAGAAAAAACTATTTTATTATTTTACATGACCCCAAAATTTGATCATAACTTGCGTGTATAATGGATTAATATACTCAATGCCAAATTAACAAAAAAAAGTAGGAATGGTTGGGCAATACCCATAAACTGTCATGACAACGGCCCTGATCCAAACAACCATTTCCCCAAATCAGTCATGTTTACTGCCCGTTATATATAAGTCATACCACCTTTTAACCATTGTAAGGAGTGGAAAAACAGTCCCAGAAAACCTAAGGTGTTAGTTGAAATTACACTGTTACCAATATTTTAAACTTAAATCCCATCTAACTTGCATTACAGTCTTCACAGACCTTTTGACATAGTCTCATCAAAGAATATTAACTTTAATGTGATTTCAGTCATTTTAAACATGCCACCTCAATAATTAATATGTAAAGTATACGCAAACAGTATCGAATCTGAGAATTGCATTAAATATATAGAAAGGCACTAATGTTGCTATTGAGTTGGTTAGTATAAAAAATATGGATATTTTCATAGCCAAATCTTTAAAACCAGCGATTGTTCCTGGAAATAAGAGATACCTTGCAATTATTTCTGTGCCGAACAAAACACCTATATGTGACTAGTTACTGTCCCTTAGTAACCCAACAGTCACATCACACGCTTGCACACAAGGGGATTTTGCCTATTCTTCCAGAATGTATGGTAGACTTCTGAATCTTAGAAAGTTCTCCCAGACTCAAGGGGGGAACGCAGGAAACCCTCATAACCCCCTCTCTTAACGAAGTGGGCAAGAATCCTATCACAATGCCCTCTGCACTTGCCACTTGTAACTCTCCCATAGTGCCAACTTTCTGGGGGCAGCCAGGTTGGCACAGCAATGGGAGATGTGGGGGTGTGACTTTGCATAGGAGGCATGGTGAGGGTGTGTCAGGGAACAACAGACTTTGGGTAGGGGTGGCGGCTAAGTGATCTCATCATTGTAGCCACGCCCCCTCTATACAATGCTGAGATTACTGGCATTGTACAATGAGGGTTGTTGCTCAGTGACACTAGCCAGCGTGAATCGCATCATTGCCCACCTGGTGCGCCCACTTGGCTGGGTAAGTAAGGGGCTGGATGGCGGGCAGCTCTGGGAGACTTGTCCACTTTCCCATGGGACTGGGAATGCCACCTGATTTTCGTGAGCCCCCTGGCTGTTCGGGGAGCGTAGACAAGTATGAACTCTGCTTTCTAGCATCTAGCTAATAATAGTAGTCTAAATATTAAAGCTAATGGTATATTTTAGCCATTTAACTGAAATGCATAAAATACACGTTTATTTCAGGCTTGGTAAATGGAAACTTTTGTTCACCTTTCGCTCTGCTGAAAAGGGGAATTAAATATTTAAAGCATCCATCTGAAAATCTCACACGTATCTCAAAATAAAAGTAAGTCCTGCAGTTATTTTTAAAAGGATGGATTGTGTGATGCAGCTTATAAATACCACATTTCTCAGTACATTGCAATGCCATTTGTGCCTAAAAATCAATGCAATTACTGTGTTCATCTGTTTTGAAGAATGATTTATTGACGTGAATTCCAAGTCTTGTAACCGATACTGTAAATAAGATCAAGCCAAGAGCAGGACATAGCATTAAATTCCACAGAAACAAAATTAGAAATAAGCATCTTGAAGCAGAGATCCTAAAATCATATAAACATTTATACTTTTTGTTTTACATGTGGGTTTGAATCTTTTATGAGCTTATTCTTTCTTTGTATAGAATCTGGATTGAAACTACAGACCAATGATATAATAAGAGTATAGAAAAAAATTATCTAATATAATAATCCCTTATATGTATTTTATGGAAAACTACGAAGATGTTTTCATTGCCTTGAAAGTTAAACTGTACAAACAAGTTATACCCAAATCAGAATATCATTTAAAAAGGATATGGAGTAACAAGTGATTTCACTGTTGGGTGACTTTGGTATGAGGGTTTATTCCAGAACCATCAGTCCCTTCTCTAGTTAACCTCCATTTTGAAGGAATATTTTTCAAAAAGACCATACGAGAACTGTCAGTGGTCATCGAGCGCTCCCCACACAACCATTTACTTCCAAATCAGAATATATTTATAAATATAGAGAAATGGATAATAAGGAAACAGGCGCACTACAATAAAAAAAGTTGCTCTAGCACCTAGCAATCCAAAAGACATTTGTTTCTAAAATCTGTATTACAGATTTAAGTCAGAATGTGATTGGTTCTATAGATACGGCATGGCATTATCGTTCTCAGATTTTTACTTGGTAAGATAATTTTATACTGTAGGGTAGTTAATGTCTTACTGAACATCATCCATAAGGTGGATCCAGCTGAAACCACATTTTTTTTTAAATAGATGCCTTGATATACACAAGTTGGGTTGTTACTGCTTTGCTGAGTGAGCTTTCAATTGAAATCACACAAGTAAAAAAAAAGAAAGTTTGAGAAGAATTGTGCAGTGCAGTATGGCAGCCAGGTAAAGAGACCTTGTATTATTTATTACAGGCTAGTAAACCAATAGCATAGTGACATTGATTGATCTGTAACCTAACAATGTGAATGGTTAGTGACATTCTAGAAGGTAAATTGCATTACTCTGCAGAATAAAAACCAGTATGGAATTGAAATGTTCTACCTGCTTTTGTGTTCTGATGGGGCTAAAAGTATTGCGGTCTGCTGATTTTTGATTAGTGCAATGTTGCATAATAGCCCAACAGTAGACAGCACTTGATTGGTATTAAAATACTCAAACAAGCAGTGAAACACTTGAGATAAGGTTACTGTGTGCTGATCATATGCTTTCTCTGCTTCTTTCTATTTAAACGTTTGTTTAGAAACATTGCTTCCAGCTACCAGATAGTAGGACATCACAGATGGCCCACTGAATCAAGCAATACCATTATGCTTTTAGAATTTAAATACTACACACACATTTTGTTTCTGTATCCTGGATGTACAGTAATGAAGAAAGTATGAACAATTCATAGAGAATTAAAATAAAAAAATGAGATCTGAAACCAAGCATGAGGTATGTGTACATAATGTTATAACTTCTGTCCCATTTATTGCATTATGGTGCCTAGTTTCCTACAGGTTTACTGAAGTGGTGTGCACTATGGATGCCTATAGAGCAGTTCCCAGGTACAGTAAACAGCTACAAGGCCAAATATAATATGCCGGTCAGTACTGGATATTAGATCCATATTTTGTGCCAATACTAATGCACGTGTCACAAAGTTTCATGTTATTTGCATAGTAAAGTTAATGCATAGTAAAGTTATATACGGAGAACCAAACTCTACCAATCACTTCAACAACAGCTCAGTAAACATCATCAATTATGGGGGGCTTGGTTGCCTCCCTCTAGACAACAAAATCACTATAAATAATATAATGCTGAGAGTAGCTTCCCGCATATAGCGGATTCCATGCAACAGACTTCCATAGAAAAAGCGGCCATCAGGTTTATGCAAGGCTGGATTAAGGGTCACATGTGCCTGGGGCTGAAAATGATCAAGAGCCTACAGTGACAAGCAAGTACACCTCAACACTTTCCTATTAAGGTATAATGAAATACCAATAGATATTTAGGATAGCGTAAAAACAAAAGTGAATTATAGCTTAACTGGCCCCACTGAGTATTAAAAGTCGGAAAGGCCAGATCCTTTTCAAAGCGTTTCATCATAGCTTTGTAGATAGCATCACCAAGACTTCTTTAGGAACACATACTGTAGGCAAGCAGATACTTATTCTCGGTTTTCTTATCCATCAGCACAAAACATTCTGATAATCATTTTGTGATCTCATCCAATACACTTCAGAATTGAAAACCTTCTCATTCCCAAAATCAAAATTGTGGTAGTTTGATGAAAAAGCAGTACTTCAATGCATAGAAAATTACTTATTTAGCACAAGTGTTTTTCACTGTTATGTTGATGCCTTTGTGACTGTTTATTATTACAAAGCAGTGGCCAGCTGCATTATCAATAAGTTTACTGCACAGAGTTGAACATGATGTGAACACAACTCTGGATGCCCGCTGTGAATAAGATGTGAAAGGAATGTTAATGAAACTATACACACACATCTTAATGTCTGCACATCTATGCAATTTACACCTACCCCATCCCATGCAAGGTGCAGGAGAGTCATCTGAATTTGGTGACCAAAATGCATAAGCTGACTTAAACACTTACTGTGGTTACATGACCATGACACACACAAAAAGGTTCTCTCCACATTGTTGCCGCAAGTTACGACTCAAACACATTTAGCATTTGCAGAGAAATGGCTGAGAGGAGTACAACTCTGAATTGTGCGTATATACACAAAGATGCATATGCAGACTGCAACATATACACAAAAATCACTAGATGCATTCAAAGTTGAGTGCGATTCAGAATCCGGCACATTACCCATTTCAGTAACTACAGGGTGGCTAGACTGGCAAACGTCCAGGGGCCCACAAGCTGAAGGGGACCCACCGAGCTCTGGTGTCTGAGCTCTAGTGTCTGGATAGGCCTTAAGCCACAGCCTTGAGTTCCGGACTCCCAGCACATCATCTGCCATGACCACGCTGACTCAGCTGCCTGGTGGATCCTCCTGGCTCCCCACTATCTGACCATTACCTGAGGAGGCTCCTCTGCTGTTGGGGTACACCTGTGGAAGTTGGTGTCCCCGCAGGTACCTTGCAGCTGCCTGTTGGTGTGTCTGTCTCCTGAAAGTGCCTCTGACCAGCATTCTGTACAGCTCATGCCTCGTCTGCCGGTTCCCTGTTTGGCTCAGTTGACCAAAGGGTTTATAGTAATCAAATAGGTGGCCCACCTTGAGCGTTTGCCAGGGACCTCCAAGCCTCTAGTTATGCCACTGGCATTGTGTTGTGCTGTGAAATAATGCCCCATTTAGTTTCTTTGCCTCGTATGGACACACTCTTGAATGACTTTCTGTACATGTACAGAAGCGTGTTTTAAAACTTGGTATTCCAGAATCGTTGAAATGAGCCATTACAGTTATAACAGCAAATGATAACTGCAAATTCCCTCCAAATGTAACAGAAAAGTGTCTCATATTCTATGTGTTTATTTTTTACAGGAGATTTTTCCATTTTGCTTCTCTGGCCAAGCTGTGTGAGAAAATAAAGTCTCCGAATGTCTTATTGCTTTGATTACACACATTTGCAGAGCACATTAAAGAAGATCATTCATTTAAAACTGTTTATTTTCATACCAGGCTGAACGAAAGCTGTATTCCCCATTACTCTTTTATCAAATAATCCCAAACGGCCAGGACAATATGTGACTATTAAATCAGAGCATTCACAAAGAACACTTGGAAAAAGATTTGTTTAAGTTTATTATTTCCTCTACCAGGGGCATTGCTGTAAAATTGAGAGGTATTTTACATAAGGGAATATTCCAGCCAATTCCCAGCAAAACTCCAATTACAATAGTGTGGATAGTGTCTGTATGCAGCAAGGTTCTGAAAAGTAAGGTTATTATCTTGAAAAGACATTAAGAAACACATCTGCTACTAACAGGACACCAGCTTATGTCTGAAGTGTATATCAATGGCATATTAATAGACTATAGCTTCAAACAGGGCAAGTCTTTTAAATAGTCCAATTTAGAGTCTGTAAGACGACTCCTAACTGAACCATTTGTGATTTTTTTCCAAATGTGCTAACAGACTCCAATGTAATCCAGAAGTCAGGGTAATTCAGTAGTGTCATGTGACTACCAAGGCAACAGTCACATGACCCATAATGTATTGAGCAGAGGAGCTCCTCTAAGCTCTTTGCGCTCTGTGTACTGTAAATCCTCCCCACTCTTCTCCGTTGCCAATTCTGAGAACAGTGATCATGTGTGTGACAACTGGCAGATATATTTTGAAAAGAAGATAATAACTCTGGGCAGGACAGTGGTTAGGATTTCTGGACTGGAGTCCAGAGTTAAATTCCCAACCAGCACTACATCTATGTAGGTTTTGTATGTTCTCCCATGTTAGTGTGTGTTTCCTCCGAGTACTCCTATTTGCTCGCAGTTGTCAAAAATATGCTGGTAAAGTAATTGGATTCTGACATTAAAATTAACTACTGTGTGCGTTTGTGTGTTAGCTCTATGGGGCAGGGACTGTTGTCAATTACAAATAGTCTCTGTACAACCCTGTGTACAATGGCAGCACTTTATAAATGAAAAATTAGGTTGGAGGATTGTTCTGCCGCCAAATTGTGCTAATTGTGACTGACACTGGATTAGCCTGTGTGTGACCAGATATAGATAATGTATTTATTAATATAGCTCGTTCGTGTACATTACCAGTCTTCCTAGGAGAAGGTGTGATAAGGAGCATGCCAAGCATGCAGATAGCCATGACAGGCAGTGGTATTTACAGAACATTGTCTCTATAGGGGCCTACACATGGTGCAATCTATCTACCAATATGGACTATATCGGTAGAAAACACAGTGCATATCGCACCGTGTGGAAACACCTTGCAATGCTGATGCGCAGCCCCACGGGATTGGCATTGCAAGGAAAAATAGAGTGTGCAGGCAGGAAGGCCAATATTGACTATATTGGAGGTTCATGCCTCCGGACACAATATAGTCAATATCAGCCATTAGCCTGCATCACACCTAATGTAGGCAGCTTTAGTCTGATCTAGAACACTGATCTGGAGGCCGAGGATAACCAGTTCTTATAGTTCACTTACTACACACTAGCAATGTTTCTAGAAATACACACAGTGGGTGATAGTAAACCAGCATTAAGATCTTGTCAAAGTCAGAAAAATGTCTCAATGCACGTTACCATATTTGCACCGCACACTGGTCCGTGCTGCGCATGCGTACGCTCTCCCGTGGAAGCGCATACCCGCAATAGCGTGCACTCGCACGCGCAGTATGCGCATTTACGGTAGAGTTTATGTGATCGTAGCGTGCGACTCATTAGTTACAAATGTTCACAATTAATGTAGTTTATAGATCATGATCCCTTTGATAGTTTCTGTAAGTTTGGTTAAAGTATAATGTCCCAGAGCTGAGGAATCCCTCTTTGCATCGTACGAAGGGTTTAACAGGAATCATACAGCAGTGTTTGGTACCCATCGGAAGAGTATTTGATTAGCAATATTCCGGTGTTGGTTTGGAGTGTATTAATCGCTCGTGCGAATAGTTATGGACATAAGAAGTTTATGTCCATTTCTATGATTTGCACATACTCAGGTATGCGGCGGGAAACCCAGTTTCCCACCCACCTGAGCTGTTGGAAATCGTCACAGCCCACCTGTATGAATCACCCTATGACCTTTTGTTATGATGCAGGGCCGAATTCCTTCGGCCAATGGACAATGGGATTGTAGGACCAGGAGATTGCATTGTGTGTGGAGCATAAATAGGCAGGCCGACCACATCCAGCTCTCACTCTCTCATCAACGGTTATCTGCTGATAATCGGGAGCTGGATATCGAGGCGCTGGCGATCATACCCTTTGTGCGTAAGTTCTCTCCATAATCATTGTCTTTCTGCGAGCCAATCTCTCTCTCTCTCTCTCTCTATCTCCCTCTCTCCTCTTTTTCTCTTAAATACCTTATAGTATTATAGTATTGTATCGTATTGCATTTAGGTCAGTGTAGTATTGTCTTTTTGTATTTATTGTTTAGTTCTGTGGTTAGGAAGTCTCTGTTATATTGTAGTGTATCATATGTACTGTTATCCCCTTTTACAAGTATATTAGACATAATACAGTTAATAGGCCTTGGAAACCTAAACCAGTATCTGTGTATTTCCTATAGTGATAAGTGTTCATTTGAGCGTCGGTGACGCTCATGCAGCTTTGTAGATAGTCAGGTTCCACAAGGTTGCACTTACACCCTGTACTCACATTAAGGTATTCAGTGTATTTCATCGGTATAAGGTTTAACATAAAGGTATAGTGTTGTGAGCGTCTGCATCGCTGGTGACCTCCTCGTGGTCTCTAGCGTACGCTACGTTACAGCGAATCTTTCCCCTAGACATAACCAATAACGTGTCCTGTGATCACTGGGCCGTGAGCGAACGTGACGCTTGAGCGTCTCGCCTACGGCTGAGCGATCGTTACGCAAATAGCGTATCATTACGGTATTTCTTAAATAAACAGCGTACAGTGTTCTTAGCTTCATAAGGGTTGTTTATACGACAAGGAATTTAGCATTGTCAATTGCGGGCTCGTCCGGTCCTTTTCACATCTGCACTAGGTAGATCAGCAGACGTTATCCCCCAGCAAAAGGGTGGGAGGTTGTCTCGCAGTTGCTGACGGGATAAGCGTCTGCTTCGCTTAGGTAAAGAGTGCTGAAGGAATCCGGTAACCGGAAGTAAGAACAAAACGCTTGTGTCTTTTAAAACTGTTTATTTTTCTTTTGTCTTGCGTACGCATACATTTATCTGCATTTCTGTTTCATTTTCGTATATCACTATTCCTGTTTGCCAATTTTTTATAGTTGATAGAAAGTGCTAAAAAAGAGATTTGCTGTTATTTTAGAGGTAATAGTTAAAGTATAGAACAAACACACGGTTTGTCTGAGATACAAGGCAGGCAGTGTGGATTGCGGTAGATGATCAGGGATCACCTACATTGATAAATAAATATATTGTGTTACGGTGGATCCTTTGCATTGCGTACACGTGTCGCTAACAAAGACTAGCGTACGCAATCCAAAAGGCAGACGCACGCAGCGTTCACTACGCAACGTAGCGTCTGGTTACGCCCACGTAGCCCAAGTCACGAAAAGTTGAATTAGCGCAAAGCGATAATTAGCGCAAAGCGATAATTAGCGCAAAAGCGATAAGTAACGCACAGCGGTAAATAACGCAAATCTATTTTTTGGAAAATCTGAAATTTAGTTTAACAGATCCTGCTCCTAATTGGTAACACTTTTGGCCTGAAGACAATTTCTGCGCAGAAATAGATATAGAAACAAAGTGTACATGTGTTGAGTGAGTGTGTTTTGTATACAAAAGTTTATATAACTTTAAGGTGGAACCAAAAGGAAAGTCGGGTACTCGTCAAGGAACATACGTGTAAGTGACATATACGGTGGCCAGGGAGGCATCCCTGGTTAAATAATATTTGAGCATTAGAGTATAGCGGACCATAAGGTAACAAGACCAGGAGGTCATAAGGAACAAGACCAGGAGGTCGTAAGGTAAAAGGTCCGCTATAAAAGTCCAGTGGCACAACGCCTGGGGTGTTGGTGCAGAACCCATATAGGCCATAAGCTCTTGCTGAAGGAATCGCGGCCGGAAACATCGATTCCATTGGTCTTTCAGTACATGACAAATAGTGCTCGTGTACTGAACGATTGGACCACACGTAATTGTGTGCAGTAGTTAGTAATCTGACCTAAATACCATTAGAGTAAAGTGGTCACAAACGCTATTTGTACATTCTGACGTGATTTGTGTAATTTTTTATTTTTGGAAGGGAAGTTCGCTGGTCACTCAGGAACTATCTAACAACCCCAACTTTACTGGAAAGAGTAAGTGTCCTGCGGGTAACCCTCATATGTTCCAGTAAACTGAAGGTTCCATAGGGGCCCTGTATCGAGTACGCTGGCATCATAACGGTGTTTACAGGTCGTATTGGTCGAGGTGGGCGAGTGAGTGGGGTACTCGGTAAACCGCCACCGCCGGCCTACTGTGGAGTAATTTGGTTGTCTGAAAAGGCTTGCTGAAAACCTTGATACAGAAAATCCAAGGAGGATTAAGCAACACCTACAGACTATGGGGGCCAGTTGCTCAGGTAGGGGGCGATCAACCCTGGTTCAGGTTGATTCTGTGAACCGACCAGTTGGGTCGGCACGATATGTAATGTGTGAAAAATATGGAATTCACACCGAATCTTTATGTGATGAATGGGAGAGAATGACTGTACAAGACAGGGACAAGTTCCCAAGAATAGGTAGCTTCAGTCCAGAGGTGTTACAAAATTTAAGGAGGAGGATATGTCTCGTAAAATCAGCAAAGAGACGAATTCAGCATCATGATTATTTACAGTTATGGCACCAGGAAGGTGAGATACAGAGAGGTTTGGCTCTGGCGGCGGGATCTGGGGCAGTCAGGAAGTTGATTGCCACAGCTCCTCCCCCACCATACATTGCAGGAGAGAAGTTGATTGCGGAGAGAAACGCACTGGGTTGTAAAACACAAACTCTTAGTAACACTGTAAATGTTAATGATGTTAACCAAATAACTCATGCAAGTATTAACCCGTGCAAGATGTACCCTGTTTTGAACCTTCCTCAGGAGTGTGATCAAGAAGACGATTCAGCAACAATTTCAGCTCTCTCTCTTGCAGCCACCATAGCAGAGACCACAGTAGGCACAGCGACACCCACGAGATTAGTGAAAGCCCCTAGCGGAGGGATAGGTGAGGTCGTGTCAACGGGTAAGTACGGCACCATGCACTACACTGAAACAATTGTACCACAACAAGCTGTAGAATCTACACAGGAAGAGGCTGTTAGAATTGCTCCTGTAAGGGTAATAGCAGTTCCCAATGGAAAAACAGATGTGTCTGGAGCCACTCCCATAAGGAACATTGCCATGTACACTCCATTTTCCAGAATGGAATTAAGAACAATAGTGTCCGAATTTCCTGACCCCAGGAAGGATTTAGTTGCTAGCCAAAAATACATCAGGGATTTAGGTAACACGGTAGAACCCAACAACAAGGATTGGCAGATACTGCTAAGAGCTTGTTTACCTTCCAATGTTGATGCAACTCAGTTTTTAGCTGATTGTGCATTGGATAAAGATGTACCGCTTACAGACGTGTACAACAAGGATAATGTAAAAAGGATAAATTTACAGCTAAAAGAGTATTTCCCAGCCGTTGTTAAATGGAATAAAATATTTTCCATTAAGCAAAAGGAGTCCGAAACGGCAATAGAATATTTTCACCGGGCACTATTAGAAATGGCAAAGTACACTGGTATAGAAGACATTAAGACCAACCCAAACCATCGAGAAGTAGCAGTATCTGTACTGATGGATGGTTTGAAAGAAACATTAAAAGCTAGGGTACAGACCACGCAGCCATGTTGGCGAGGTCTGTCAGTGTCCACCTTGAGAGAGGCTGCTATTGATCACGACAGAAATATCACTAGGCACAGGGAGTCGCAAAGTGATAAGTTGATGTCCGTAAGTATACAGGCGCTGACCACAAGGCAGCCTGCGTATGTACCACCGAATCCTGTGGGTAAGGCAAGTGTAATAACATGTTTTTCTTGTAACAGACCGGGACACTATGCACGAGACTGTAGAGTAAGAAATGTACAAAGATCTTTTCAACCCCCTAGACAACAACACCACACACGACATTGGGAGCAGGGTCCACAGAGGCGGAGTTTTGAGCCACATACAGGGGAAACAAAAAGATATCCCCCACACAGAGATTGGCATGCCTCTGGTAGTTCCCAGCTAACTCCCTCACAAGTAGTTGCTGCCAGCGGGATTCAGGGAGGTCAGCATACCCAATAGGGGTGTGGCCATACCTGTAATCTGCAACCAGTTAAATTGATTGCCAGTCTTGGAAGCGAACCAGAGATTGCAATCAATGTAGCCGGTAAAACTTTAAACTTTCTTGTAGACACAGGGGCGGCCAAGTCAGTGATCAATTCGACAGTGGGCATGAGAACCACTGGTAGGACAGTTCCAGCCATAGGAGTAACAGGAGTAGTCCAGCACTACCCTGTTAGCAAACCAGCCGAGATTACAATAGGGCCTTTGCATACCAAGCATTCCTTTTTGCTGGCTGCATCGGCACCGACCAATCTCCTGGGAAGAGACTTACTATGTAAAATGGGTTGCGTCATTTATTGTACTCCTGAAGGTGTATTCTTGGACATCCCTGAGAATCACGCTCAGGAAGTACGAGACATGTTAGACTCCCCATCAAAATTAATGTCACATTCCATTATGACAAATAGGAATCCATCCCAAGTAGAAGAGATGACATCTCAGATACCAGAGTCGCTTTGGACAAAAGATGGACAGGACACTGGATTAATGGCAAATGTAGCTCCAGTAGTTGTACAAGTAAAAGATGGTAGGATAGCTCCAAAAATCCCACAGTATCCTCTGAAGCCAGAGGTGGAGTTAGGAGTTTTCCCGGTAATAGAGCGCTTGCTACAACAGGGCATTCTAGTAAGAACGTCCAGCACAGCAAATAGTCCCATCTTCCCTGTTAAAAAGAGTGGGGGGAGGGGTTACAGGCTAGTGCAGGATCTAAGGGGGATTAACAAAATAGTTGAGAGTCAGTTCCCCGTAGTGCCTAATCCAGCTGTCATCCTAATGCAAATTCCTCCCACTGCCAAATTTTTCACTGTTATTGACCTCTGCTCCGCTTTCTTTTCGGTACCTCTGCACCCTGACAGCCAATATTTGTTTGCATTCACATACAGAGGAGTCCAATATACGTGGACTCGGTTACCCCAAGGTTTCATAGATAGTCCAAGTATATTTTCTCAGGCTTTGCATGATTGTTTACAGTCTTTCCAACCGGAAAGTGGATCAGTGTTGATACAGTACGTGGATGATCTACTGCTGTGTTCTGATTCATTGGAGGCATCCCTGAAGGATACGAAACAGCTCTTGTTTCATCTTTCAGACACAGGTCACAAGGTCTCCAAAGACAAGTTGCAATTATGCCAAGCTAAGGTAAAATACTTGGGACACTGTCTAACACAAGGACTGAGACACCTGACCGCTGATAGAATCCAAGCCATTAGAGACATGACACTGCCACAAACCCAGCAACAGATCAGGACGTTTTTAGGAATGTGTGGGTATTGCCGTAATTGGATCCCAGGGTTTTCCATATTAGCACTACCTTTGCAGGAAATGGTCTCCTCAAACAAACCTGATCGGATTTCGCATACAGACGAATCCGAAACAGCATTTGAGAGACTCAAACAGTGCCTAACGCAGGCACCAGCATTAGGTATGCCAGACTATGGGAAACCCTTTGAGCTATACGGAACAGAAAGTGCTGGGTGCGCAGCAGGGGTACTAACACAAAAACACGGTGATGCCAGCAGGCCAATTGCATACTACAGCGCGCAGCTAGACACGGTAGCGCGATCCCTCCCCACATGCTTGCGTAGCGTTGCAGCGATAGCATTGCTAGTGACGAAAAGCGAAGATGTCGTGCTAGGCCACAACCTCACAATCCATACACCACATGCGGTATCGGCCTTATTGAATTCTGCCCAAACCAGACATGTCTCATCAGCAAGGTTTACGAGATGGGAATTGGCATTAATGGCCCCAGTAAACATCACCATAAGGAGATGCAGCGCATTAAACCCTGCAACATTTCTCCCAGGTGTGCCTGGACAGGCACAAAGGGTGGGAGGTGAGAGTGATGGGGAAGGAGGATTTAATGCAAAGGAAGATACACATGATTGTATGGAATATTTGACCCAAAATTTTTCCGCAAGGCCTGACATCAGTGACAATCCACTAGAAGATGCAGAACTCACGTTCTACACGGACGGTAGTTGTCACAGACAGTCAGACTCGGGAGACTTGTGTACTGGATACGCAGTCGTAGATGACCAAGACACCATAGAAGCGGAACCGCTAGGCCCACCTCACTCAGCCCAGGTTGCTGAACTGGTCGCCCTAACCAGAGCATGTGAATTGGCTAAGGGTAAGTCTGCCAATATCTACACCGATTCTAGATACGCGTTCGGGGTAGTCCATGATTTCGGAGCGCTATGGCGTCTCAGAAATTTCATGACGGCAGCTGGTACACCGATAGCGCATGCAGCTCACATAAAAAGGCTTCTAACAGCGATACAGGAACCCGACAGAGTGGCTGTTATCAAATGTAAAGCACATACATATAGTCAAGACCCAGTATCCCTTGGTAACAGCCGAGCAGACGAAGCTGCAAAGCTTGCAGCTGCTACCCCCATACGGACAGACACCACACAACTGATGGTATTTAATACCATCAACACACAAAAGTTGTGTGAAATGCAGAATTTGTGTTCCACTCAGGAGAAGGCAGTCTGGAAGGCAAAGGGATATGGCCAGGAGTCCTCAGGGCTCTGGACGGATGGACATGGTAAACCAGTGGCCCCCAGGGCATACCTTCCGTGTCTGGCTGAAGCAGCTCACGGGCTGACTCATCTAGGCAAGGAGGGGATGTGCAAATTGGTAAGAGCATACTGGTGCGCCCCAGGATTCTCCTCTCATGCTAGTAAAAGAGCAATGTCATGCCTTACCTGTCTGAGAAAGAATATTGGAAAGGCAATACCTACAGAACCCTCCCATATCCCACCTGCCGGCGGCCCTTTCCAAGTAATACAAATTGACTTCATTCAATTACCCCCATGTAGAAATTTGAAATATGTACTTGTTTGCATAGATGTTTTCTCGAATTGGGTCGAGGCTTTTCCAGCAGCTACAAATACCGCTATGTTTACAGCTAAGAAAATTGTGCAGGAATTTGTATGTAGATATGGTATCCCTAGAATCATTGAAAGTGATAGGGGTACCCATTTTACAGGTGATGTCTTTCAAGGAATGTGTAAGTTGATGGGAATTGATAGTAAGCTGCACACTCCGTACCGTCCACAGGCGAGTGCGAAGGTCGAAAGAGTGAACAGCACTATTAAAAATAAATTGAGTAAAGTAATGGCAGAGACAGGATTGACGTGGCCAGAAGCTTTACCCATTGTTTTGTATAGTATCAGAACCACTCCCAGGTCCCCTCTTAATCTGTCTCCTTTTGAAATTCTGTTTGGTCGACAACCGCATGTCATAATTAACCCTCAGGATGATTTGAAATGTAACAATGAAGTAACTGTAAAGTACTTAATTAATATGAGTAAGCAGTTGAGGAATCAAAATGATAATCTGAAGTTGGTGATTCCTGATTTACCAGATAGTAATTGTCATGACATTGAACCTGGGGATTATGTAATGATACGAAATTTTCTACGCTCAGGTTGTCTTATTGATAGATGGGAAGGACCATACCAGGTCTTATTGACTAGCACCACAGCATTGAAGGTTGCTGAGAGAGAGACTTGGGTCCATTCATCCCACTGCAAGAAGGTTGCTGATCCAGAGAAGTCCCGTGATAAGGAACAGACGGTAGAGGTTGTATCACTAGAGTGTCTGTTCCAGGAGGACTGAGGCGGCACCTGAGCCTTGAAGACCGAAAGCAGCTGTCGACTCCCCTCTCCCTTTTATTGTTTTCTCCACTTCCCATCCCCTCTCCTTTAAAATTTCTTTTTCCCCCTTCTCATTCTTCTCTATTTCCTCCTCAAAGATGGACTTGCCCCAAGAGACTGTGATCCGGATTTTGATGTTAACCATGATGTTGACC
This sequence comes from Pseudophryne corroboree, assembly GCF_028390025.1. Classification (NCBI taxonomy): domain Eukaryota; kingdom Metazoa; phylum Chordata; class Amphibia; order Anura; family Myobatrachidae; genus Pseudophryne; species Pseudophryne corroboree. Next base: position 652,271,841 of record NC_086446.1, on the reverse strand, counting down.
AGAGCAGTCTGTTCCGGCGAGAGTACCATAGAGGTCGAAAGAGGTTCTGGAATGGGTTCCGATTATGATGATGGAGGCGTAGTTTTCCAAGATCAACCAAGCCAACAAGCAAAGGCGAGTATCAGAAAACGATCCGATAGAAGAAATTGTGATGGATTGTTAGCTGAGGAAAATTGTATCTGTAGGCTCTGTGATAATCTGGTTGAAGATGGATGCATAAAGAAATGCCAATCTAGTTTTAATATCCATATGGACCGGCATCCATTGAGTGACTATCACTCCTTAGTGGGTAACGTGTTAAACCAAACAGATTGTTGGGTATGCTCTCAAGTACCTCAGGGTTACAGTAAATCAGGGCTAGTACCATTTCCTTTAACGTTAGGGGAGGTACTTGAGCTAAGTGGTGGGAGACCGGTGGACCGGAGGTTTAACATCTCCAGCCCTCCTAGTTTGAAGCTCCACCAATACCATGTGGATAGGTCCCTCATATGTTTTAACATCTCCAATCCCAGAAAACCGGGAAATTGGGAAGTGTCATGGAGCAACCTTACCATGACCTTTTCACACAGAGCAGATAGAATGCCTACAGATACAGAGCTCGTACGCCACATAGCCAGTAGAGGAAAATCTTTCCGGTATCGATATACCTTAGGAAATAGGATTACTAAAGTTGGAGAGGTATCACCAGGATACTGTGCACATATCGTACAAACCGATACGTGCATTAGGCAGATGGAAGAATTAGGGTCAGGAGATTTCACCTGGAAGGTTTGTAACATGGTCATGTCCTTCTCCGTCCCCTATGTTCTCCCCGATGATGCATATTTCATATGTGGGAGAAAGGCGTACAAGTGGCTTGCCCCAAACTCTGAAGGATTGTGTTATATTGGAAAAGTATTGCCTGAAGTAATGACTGTTACACATGACAAAATGAAGGACATACACCGTGGTGCCCAAACTCCTTATACTCACACTCACTACGAGCACCTTGTTAAAAGACAACTGTCAGAAAGGTTAGAGCATCCGGCCTCTGATCTTATCCATGAATCCACCGGGATTCAGGTTCTGGTAGCGTTAGATTTCACTCGCACCGCTCGAGGTGTGATGAATTATAGATACATTTCCGCACTCGCCAATTTGTTAGATAATATCACTGAAATGTATGATGACACGTTTAGATACACTGGAAGAGAACTTCAAGCTTACAAAACAGAACTAGTTCAGCATAGGATGGTTCTTAATTATCTTACAGCAGTAACAGGCGGATATTGTGTTACATTGGCAACACAGTACGGCATAAAGTGTTGCACGTATATCACAAATAGCACCGAGGATCCGATAGAGGTCATAGACCAAAAGATGGACGATATTCTGCAATTAAAGTGGGAATTTCGTCGAAAACACAATCTCACCCTTGCTGCTGTAGGTAATGAGCTGACTGGTTGGGTGTCATGGTTGAACCCGCGAAATTGGTTCTCCGGTTTAGGAGACTGGGCTCAAGGAGTCATAATGGATGTTGGAAAGTTTCTCCTATGTATTTTGGGTGTCGTTATATCGTTTGGATTGATATTTAGATGCGGGCAGGCTTTAATAAGGTGCAAACAAAGTACAAAAGTGATGAGCTTGAGGAGTGAGGAAACTGTAATTAACCTGGATTTGATTTATGACCCAATGCTAGAAACCATGACGTAATGATGTAATGAGTATACGGTCCGTCTTTCACCCATTTCTATGTTTTCCTCCGAGGTACAAAGACCCACGTAGACGAAGGATTTGATGAGCCAAGGGGCCGACAACGGAAAGATGGAAAGAAGAAGAGCAGACGACCTGATAAACAAGATTTTGATGGACAATGCCATGGGTACCCCAGTTTCCCTAGGAACTTTAAAATCACGCTAGCCCAACATTTTTTGTAAATCCATGGACGTTGTATGCTTTACTCACGATTTATGAGCAAAAGCACAAAGAAGAAGACTCCAATCAACCGACACCAATCAAGACCCCAATCGACGAACGTACATTAACCTGACATAGAATATCATTGCATTTTTCGTAAGTGTTCTTTATCTTCATCTCTGCAACCCTCAGGTAATAACACACATAGTCGATAGGGAATACAGGCACAGATAGCAGCAACCACATACCCCCCCCAATTCATGTATCATCAACTAAAATGTGCATCCCCATTGTGTTACAACCACAGCCGAAATGAGCTCGGTAGAGTTTGACAGCCCATCCACAGACCTGTACCACAGGATAAGAAGGAATTCAAATGTATACTTCGCAATACCTCGAAGCTTGATTTACCACACGTACGGCACGATGATACATGACCCTCCAAACATGGACTCATACACACATGCTTCTACTTTCTCACTAGGTCATACCCTCTTCACACCTACTCCATTCTTCTTCCTTTCCCCACCATGGAAATCAATTAACCCCTGACTTACATTTTTCTCCTTAAATATTTTGTGGCAGTTATTATTGACTGCCAAAGGGTGGACTGTCAAAGTCAGAAAAATGTCTCAATGCACGTTGCCATATTTGCACCGCACACTGGTCCGTGCTGCGCATGCGTACGCTCTCCCGTGGAAGCGCATACCCGCAATAGCGTGCACTCGCACGCGCAGTATGCGCATTTACGGTAGAGTTTATGTGATCGTAGCGTGCGACTCATTAGTTACAAATGTTCACAATTAATGTAGTTTATAGATCATGATCCCTTTGATAGTTTCTGTAAGTTTGGTTAAAGTATAATGTCCCAGAGCTGAGGAATCCCTCTTTGCATCGTACGAAGGGTTTAACAGGAATCATACAGCAGTGTTTGGTACCCATCGGAAGAGTATTTGATTAGCAATATTCCGGTGTTGGTTTGGAGCGTATTAATCGCTCGTGCGAATAGTTATGGACATAAGAAGTTTATGTCCATTTCTATGATTTGCACATACTCAGGTATGCGGCGGGAAACCCAGTTTCCCACCCACCTGAGCTGTTGGAAATCGTCACAGCCCACCTGTATGAATCACCCTATGACCTTTTGTTATGATGCAGGGCCGAATTCCTTCGGCCAATGGACAATGGGATTGTAGGACCAGGAGATTGCATTGTGTGTGGAGCATAAATAGGCAGGCCGACCACATCCAGCTCTCACTCTCTCATCAACGGTTATCTGCTGATAATCGGGAGCTGGATATCGAGGCGCTGGCGATCATACCCTTTGTGCGTAAGTTCTCTCCATAATCATTGTCTTTCTGCGAGCCAATCTCTCTCTCTCTCTCTCTCTATCTCCCTCTCTCCTCTTTTTCTCTTAAATACCTTATAGTATTATAGTATTGTATCGTATTGCATTTAGGTCAGTGTAGTATTGTCTTTTTGTATTTATTGTTTAGTTCTGTGGTTAGGAAGTCTCTGTTATATTGTAGTGTATCATATGTACTGTTATCCCCTTTTACAAGTATATTAGACATAATACAGTTAATAGGCCTTGGAAACCTAAACCAGTATCTGTGTATTTCCTATAGTGATAAGTGTTCATTTGAGCGTCGGTGACGCTCATGCAGCTTTGTAGATAGTCAGGTTCCACAAGGTTGCACTTACACCCTGTACTCACATTAAGGTATTCAGTGTATTTCATCGGTATAAGGTTTAACATAAAGGTATAGTGTTGTGAGCGTCTGCATCGCTGGTGACCTCCTCGTGGTCTCTAGCGTACGCTACGTTACAGCGAATCTTTCCCCTAGACATAACCAATAACGTGTCCTGTGATCACTGGGCCGTGAGCGAACGTGACGCTTGAGCGTCTCGCCTACGGCTGAGCGATCGTTACGCAAATAGCGTATCATTACGGTATTTCTTAAATAAACAGCGTACAGTGTTCTTAGCTTCATAAGGGTTGTTTATACGACAAGGAATTTAGCATTGTCAATCTACACTTAAGCTAATTGAGGAGTTTATTAATCCAGATTCATACATTAGTCGCGTAACCAGTTCTTGTATTACCTACTAAGATAGTTGATAGAGAGCAAGTATTTTTAAGTACATTTCTTATCAATTAGTCTTTATTTGTTTACACATTATTAAGAAACAAACCTGTCTAGGCAGATGATGAAAGCATGATCCGGTTTATCACACAGTTCCGCCTATGTACTTTATTAACTGGGGGAACATACATCACAACAGCCCATATTTATGACTGAAATTCCCTGCCCTCCAATCACTACAAATTGTCCCTTATTTGTGACCAATGTATGAATCTCGATTAATAAACTCCTCAATTAGCTGTAGTGTAGATCTTAATGCTGGTTTAATATCACCAACTGGTGCAGATGTATTAACCTGGAGAAGGCATAAGGAAGAAATAAACCAGTGATAAGTGCAAGGTGATAAACGCACCAGCCAATCACCTCCAATATGTAAATGAACAGGAGCTGATTGGCTGTTGTGTTTATCACCTTGCACTCATCACTGGTTTATCACTTCCTTATGCCATCTCCGGGCTTAAGTCATCTGCCCCACTGTGTGTATTTCTAGAAACATTGCTAGTGTGTGATAAGTGAGATATGAAAAACTGTCCCATGATATACAGTAAAGGGTCCTGTAGTGTGAATGTCTCATCACCTTCAGTGAAAGGTGTGTTGGCATATACAAATCTTAATGGTGCTTATTGCTATTTTGATATTTTGAGGAGTACAGTAAACAGTAGTGGAGGAGATGACATGGAAGTGCTCTGATTGTGGCTATTTAAATCCATGGTGGTTCCTAGCTCCCACAGAATATCACAAACTGCATGGAGTGGCCTCACTTTTAAATGTATTCATGCAGTACAAATGTGTGAGACACACCTGTGAAAACTAAGATAAATTATACTATACTGAGGCCTGCCTAAAACACATCAACCCATACCGCTTTGTGCATTGGTATCGCAAGCTGTAGACACCAATTGTGGTGCGCAATGTGTTAATTTTTCTTATGATTTTGACTATATAGTAAAAAATTGTATACACACACCGCACCATGCGTATGCACCTTTAGTTTGCTTTAGAGTTATATATATATATATATATATATATAAATATATATATATATATTTTATAGCTGACATTGTGTCCTAATTTGCCAGCAGTTAACAGGATGTGACTGCTTTACTTAGTGGTGTAAGTACTCAACTCACCTCTGCAGACATCTTCCAGTCAGAACATTTTCTCTGGCTGTTCCCCCAAATACACCTGACAGCTGTTGGTGGCAGGATCAGTTCCTATGGCCAGAGGCTGCATCTGATATAGAGATGAGCGGGTTCGGTTTCTCTGAAACCGAACCCGCACGAACTTCATGTTTTTTTTACGGGTCCGAGCAGACTCGGATCCTCCCGCCTTGCTCGGTTAACCCGAGCGCGCCCGAACGTCATCATGACGCTGTCGGATTCTCGCGAGACTCGGATTCTATATAAGGAGCCGCGCGTCGCCGCCATTTTCACACGTGCATTGAGATTGATAGGGAGAGGACGTGGCTGGCGTCCTCTCCATTAGAAATTAGATTAGAAGAGAGAGAGAGATTGTGCAGAGTCAGACAGAGTTTACCACAGTGACCAGTGCAGTTGTTGTTAGTTAACTTTTATTTATTTTAATATAATATATCCGTTCTCTGCTATATCCGTTCTCTGCCTGAAAAAAAACGATACACAGCAGCAGCCAGTCACACAGTGTGACTCAGTCTGTGTGCACTCAGCTCAGCCCAGTGTGCTGCACATCAATGTATAAAAGGCAAAGCTTATAATAATTGTGGGGGAGACTGGGGAGCACTGCAGGTTGTTATAGCAGGAGCCCCCAGGAGTACATAATATTATATTAATTTAAAATTAAACAGTGCACACTTTTGCTGCAGGAGTGCCACTGCCAGTGTGACTAGTGGTGACCAGTGCCTGACCACCAGTATAGTAGTATATTGTTGTATGTATTGTATACTATCTCTTTATCAACCAGTCTATATTAGCAGCAGACACAGTACAGTGCGGTAGTTCACGGCTGTGGCTACCTCTGTGTCGGCAGTCGGAACTCGGCAGGCAGTCCGTCCATCCATAATTGTATTACAATATATACCACCTAACCGTGGTATTTTTTTTTCATTCTTTATACCGTCGTCATAGTGTCATACTAGTTGTTACGAGTATACTACTATCTCTTTATCAACCAGTGTACAGTGCGGTAGTTCACGGCTGTGGCTACCTCTGTGTCGGCAGTCGGCAGGCAGTCCGTCCATCCATAATTGTATTATTATTATAATATATACCACCTAACCGTGGTTTTTTTTTCATTCTTTATACCGTCGTCATAGTGTCATACTAGTTGTTACGAGTATACTACTATCTCTTTATCAACCAGTGTACAGTGCGGTAGTTCACGGCTGTGGCTACCTCTGTGTCGGCAGTCGGCAGGCAGTCCGTCCATCCATAATTGTATTATTATTATAATATATACCACCTAACCGTGGTTTTTTTTTCATTCTTTATACCGTCGTCATAGTGTCATACTAGTTGTTACGAGTATACTACTATCTCTTTATCAACCAGTGTACAGTGCGGTAGTTCACGGCTGTGGCTACCTCTGTGTCGGCAGTCGGCAGGCAGTCCGTCCATCCATAATTGTATTATTATTATAATATATACCACCTAACTGTGGTATTTTTTTTTCTTTCTTTATACCGTCGTCATAGTGTCATACTAGTTGTTACGAGTATACTACTATCTCTTTATCAACCAGTGTACAGTGCGGTAGTTCACGGCTGTGGCTACCTCTGTGTCGGCAGTCGGCAGGCAGTCCGTCCATCCATAATTGTATTATTATTATAATATATACCACCTAACTGTGGTATTTTTCTTTCTTTCTTTATACCGTCGTCATAGTGTCATACTAGTTGTTACGAGTATACTACTATCTCTTTATCAACCAGTGTACAGTGCGGTAGTTCACGGCTGTGGCTACCTCTGTGTCGGCAGTCGGCAGGCAGTCCGTCCATCCATAATTGTATTATTATTATAATATATACCACCTAACCGTGGTTTTTTTTTCATTCTTTATACCGTCGTCATAGTGTCATACTAGTTGTTACGAGTATACTACTATCTCTTTATCAACCAGTGTACAGTGCGGTAGTTCACGGCTGTGGCTACCTCTGTGTCGGCAGTCGGCAGGCAGTCCGTCCATCCATAATTGTATTATTATTATAATATATACCACCTAACCGTGGTTTTTTTTTCATTCTTTATACCGTCATAGTGTCATACTAGTTGTTACGAGTATACTACTATCTCTTTATCAACCAGTGTACAGTGCGGTAGTTCACGGCTGTGGCTACCTCTGTGTCGGCAGTCGGCAGGCAGTCCGTCCATCCATAATTGTATTATTATTATAATATATACCACCTAACCGTGGTTTTTTTTTCATTCTTTATACCGTCGTCATAGTGTCATACTAGTTGTTACGAGTATACTACTATCTCTTTATCAACCAGTGTACAGTGCGGTAGTTCACGGCTGTGGCTACCTCTGTGTCGGCACTCGGCAGGCAGTCCGTCCATCCATAATTGTATTATTATTATAATATATACCACCTAACCGTGGTTTTTTTTTCATTCTTTATACCGTCGTCATAGTGTCATACTAGTTGTTACGAGTATACTACTATCTCTTTATCAACCAGTGTACAGTGCGGTAGTTCACGGCTGTGGCTACCTCTGTGTCGGCAGTCGGCAGGCAGTCCGTCCATCCATAATTGTATTATTATTATAATATATACCACCTAACTGTGGTATTTTTTTTTCTTTCTTTATACCGTCGTCATAGTGTCATACTAGTTGTTACGAGTATACTACTATCTCTTTATCAACCAGTGTACAGTGCGGTAGTTCACGGCTGTGGCTACCTCTGTGTCGGCAGTCGGCAGGCAGTCCGTCCATCCATAATTGTATTATTATTATAATATATACCACCTAACCGTGGTTTTTTTATACCACCTAACCGTGGCAGTCCGTCCATAATTGTATACTAGTATCCAATCCATCCATCTCCATTGTTTACCTGAGGTGCCTTTTAGTTCTGCCTATAAAATATGGAGAACAAAAAAGTTGAGGTTCCAAAATTAGGGAAAGATCAAGATCCACTTCCACCTCGTGCTGAAGCTGCTGCCACTAGTCATGGCCGAGACGATGAAATGCCAGCAACATCGTCTGCCAAGGCCGATGCCCAATGTCATAGTACAGAGCATGTCAAATCCAAAACACCAAATATCAGAAAAAAAAGGACTCCAAAACCTAAAATAAAATTGTCGGAGGAGAAGCGTAAACTTGCCAATATGCCATTTACCACACGGAGTGGCAAGGAACGGCTGAGGCCCTGGCCTATGTTCATGGCTAGTGGTTCAGCTTCACATGAGGATGGAAGCACTCAGCCTCTCGCTAGAAAACTGAAAAGACTCAAGCTGGCAAAAGCACCGCAAAGAACTGTGCGTTCTTTGAAATCCCAAATCCACAAGGAGAGTCCAATTGTGTCGTTTGCGATGCCTGACCTTCCCAACACTGGACGTGAAGAGCATGCGCCTTCCACTATTTGCATGCCCCCTGCAAGTGCTGGAAGGAGCACCCGCAGTCCAGTTCCTGATAGTCAGATTGAAGATGTCAGTGTTGAAGTACACCAGGATGAGGAGGATATGGGTGTTGCTGGCGCTGGGGAGGAAATTGACCAGGAGGATTCTGATGGTGAGGTGGTTTGTTTAAGTCAGGCACCCGGGGAGACACCTGTTGTCCGTGGGAGGAATATGGCCGTTGACATGCCAGGTGAAAATACCAAAAAAATCAGCTCTTTGGTGTGGAGGTATTTCACCAGAAATGCGGACAACAGGTGTCAAGCCGTGTGTTCCCTTTGTCAAGCTGTAATAAGTAGGGGTAAGGACGTTAACCACCTCGGAACATCCTCCCTTATACGTCACCTGCAGCGCATTCATAATAAGTCAGTGACAAGTTCAAAAACTTTGGGTGACAGCGGAAGCAGTCCACTGACCAGTAAATCCCTTCCTCTTGTAACCAAGCTCACGCAAACCACCCCACCAACTCCCTCAGTGTCAATTTCCTCCTTCCCCAGGAATGCCAATAGTCCTGCAGGCCATGTCACTGGCAAGTCTGACGAGTCCTCTCCTGCCTGTGATTCCTCCGATGCATCCTTGCGTGTAACGCCTACTGCTGCTGGCGCTGCTGTTGTTGCCGCTCGGAGTCGATGGTCATCCCAGAGGGGAAGTCGTAAGCCCACTTGTACTACTTCCAGTAAGCAATTGACTGTTCAACAGTCCTTTGCGAGGAAGATGAAATATCACAGCAGTCATCCTACTGCAAAGCGGATAACTGAGTCCTTGACAACTATGTTGGTGTTAGACGTGCGTCCGGTATCCGCCGTTAGTTCACAGGGAACTAGACAATTTATTGAGGCAGTGTGCCCCCGTTACCAAATACCATCTAGGTTCCACTTCTCTAGGCAGGCGATACCGAGAATGTACACGGACGTCAGAAAAAGACTCACCAGTGTCCTAAAAAATGCAGTTGTACCCAATGTCCACTTAACCACGGACATGTGGACAAGTGGAGCAGGGCAGGGTCAGGACTATATGACTGTGACAGCCCACTGGGTAGATGTATGGACTCCCGCCGCAAGAACAGCAGCGGCGGCACCAGTAGCAGCATCTCGCAAATGCCAACTCTTTCCTAGGCAGGCTACGCTTTGTATCACCGCTTTCCAGAATACGCACACAGCTGAAAACCTCTTACGGCAACTGAGGAAGATCATCGCGGAATGGCTTACCCCAATTGGACTCTCCTGTGGATTTGTGGCATCGGACAACGCCAGCAATATTGTGTGTGCATTAAATATGGGCAAATTCCAGCACGTCCCATGTTTTGCACATACCTTGAATTTGGTGGTGCAGAATTTTTAAAAAAACGACAGGGGCGTGCAAGAGATGCTGTCGGTGGCCAGAAAAATTGCGGGACACTTTCGGCGTACAGGCACCACGTACAGAAGACTGGAGCACCACCAAAAACTACTGAACCTGCCCTGCCATCATCTGAAGCAAGAAGTGGTAACGAGGTGGAATTCAACCCTCTATATGCTTCAGAGGTTGGAGGAGCAGCAAAAGGCCATTCAAGCCTATACAATTGAGCACGATATAGGAGATGGAATGCACCTGTCTCAAGTGCAGTGGAGAATGATTTCAACGTTGTGCAAGGTTCTGATGCCCTTTGAACTTGCCACACGTGAAGTCAGTTCAGACACTGCCAGCCTGAGTCAGGTCATTCCCCTCATCAGGCTTTTGCAGAAGAAGCTGGAGGCATTGAAGAAGGAGCTAACACGGAGCGATTCCGCTAGGCATGTGGGACTTGTGGATGCAGCCCTTAATTCGCTTAACAAGGATTCACGGGTGGTCAATCTGTTGAAATCAGAGCACTACATTTTGGCCACCGTGCTCGATCCTAGATTTAAAGCCTACCTTGGATCTCTCTTTCCGGCAGACACAGGTCTGCTGGGGTTGAAAGACCTGCTGGTGACAAAATTGTCAAGTCAAGCGGAACGCGACCTGTCAACATCTCCTCCTTCACATTCTCCCGCAACTGGGGGTGCGAGGAAAAGGCTCAGAATTCCGAGCCCACCCGCTGGCGGTGATGCAGGGCAGTCTGGAGCGACTGCTGATGCTGACATCTGGTCCGGACTGAAGGACCTGACAACGATTACGGACATGTCGTCTACTGTCACTGCATATGATTCTCTCAACATTGATAGAATGGTGGAGGATTATATGAGTGACCGCATCCAAGTAGGCACGTCACACAGTCCGTACTTATACTGGCAGGAAAAAGAGGCAATTTGGAGGCCCTTGCACAAACTGGCTTTATTCTACCTAAGTTGCCCTCCCACAAGTGTGTACTCCGAAAGAGTGTTTAGTGCCGCCGCTCACCTTGTCAGCAATCGGCGTACGAGGTTACATCCAGAAAATGTGGAGAAGATGATGTTCATTAAAATGAATTATAATCAATTCCTCCGCGGAGACATTGACCAGCAGCAATTGCCTCCACAAAGTACACAGGGAGCTGAGATGGTGGATTCCAGTGGGGACGAATTGATAATCTGTGAGGAGGGGGATGTACACGGTGATATATCGGAGGGTGAAGATGAGGTGGACATCTTGCCTCTGTAGAGCCAGTTTGTGCAAGGAGAGATTAATTGCTTCTTTTTTGGGGGGGGTCCAAACCAACCCGTCATATCAGTCACAGTCGTGTGGCAGACCCTGTCACTGAAATGATGGGTTGGTTAAAGTGTGCATGTCCTGTTTTGTTTATACAACATAAGGGTGGGTGGGAGGGCCCAAGGATAATTCCATCTTGCACCTCTTTTTTCTTTTCTTTTTCTTTGCATCATGTGCTGATTGGGGAGGGTTTTTTGGAAGGGACATCCTGCGTGACACTGCAGTGCCACTCCTAGATGGGCCCGGTGTTTGTGTCGGCCACTAGGGTCGCTTATCTTTCTCACACAGTCAGCTACCTCATTGCGCCTCTTTTTTTCTTTGCGTCATGTGCTGTTTGGGGAGGGTTTTTTGGAAGGGACATCCTGCGTGACACTGCAGTGCCACTCCTAGATGGGCCCGGTGTTTGTGTCGGCCACTAGGGTCGCTTATCTTACTCACACAGCGACCTCGGTGCAAATTTTAGGACTAAAAATAATATTGTGAGGTGTGATGTGTTCAGAATAGGCTGAAAATGAGTGTAAATTATGTTTTTTGAGGTTAATAATACTTTGGGATCAAAATTACCCCCAAATTCTATGATTTAAGCTGTTTTTTAGGGTTTTTTGAAAAAAACACCCGAATCCAAAACACACCCGAATCCGACAAAAAAAATTCGGTGAGGTTTTGCCAAAACGCGGTCGAACCCAAAACACGGCCGCGGAACCGAACCCAAAACCAAAACACAAAACCCGAAAAATTTCAGGCGCTCATCTCTAATCTGATACACTGGTCCCTCTACCTTCACTTAGTAATGTCCACTTCCGTCAGTGATGCGAATGCTACATCACCTCAGGCAATTACCTCAGGACCTGCTCCCCCTTTCCTCTCACCAGATGTAGGGGAGCCAGCAGGACTCTGCCTGTCCAGTCAGTTACCTTACACCAACTGTCACTGTCCTTGCCTCAGTGCTATTTATATCTTTTCTTGGGTTGCCATGGTACCTTCAAATCAGCCCACGGCCAAAACTTAATTTCCACTGTTACCTGTGTACTAGTTCCATAAATGTCTTTCATTGTGTATGTTTATTGTGTCAGTAAATGTATTTTAAATCGCTGTATAGTAACACTGTCTCTACATAACATTAAACAAGTATCCTATCTATTTTTCATTTTCCCCAATTTAGACACATGTGCCAGTCAACAAATTAAATACTGTACTTGAATAGTAACAACATTTAGCAGCAAACAGCTGTTTTTCTAATATCTCTTACTCAGTATCTTGTTTCCAATAATATAAATAATTCATTCTACAATCTTCAATTAGAGGGGAAAAAAAATACAAAAAAACCCCCTTTGGATCTTTTCAGCCAAAAACCCTGAAAGGAATAAAATTTCTGCATGCCATACAATTAACGTAATGGTTGAGTAAGCTGAATGTACTGCACAAAATGTACTTTTTCTTCTCTGAAGCAATTTTACATCTATGTAACCTTACCGGCTGGAAAAATAACATCAATAAAATGCTAATGATATCATGTGTAAGCTGCCCAGTAAAGGAGAGAGAATAGACTATAACTCCTACAAGATCAATGAAATATGAGTTTGGAAGAAAAAGCCAGACTGAGATGTAGCTACAAAAGATTCTCTCTGTGTGACATTCTAGAAGTTTTAAGCAATACTCTAATATTGATTTCAAGAAATAATACATTCTATATAACATGGGGGAGAAAAAAGCAGTTCAATAAACACTCAAAACACAACACCTGGTGCAATAAAGGAATACGATTTAGTCAAAACAAAATTACTTTTAAAGTTCAATATGAGTAACACATGCCCCATTATATATTATTAACATTTACTTATATAGAATATTACAGAATGCTTTACAACTGGGGAGAAACACATTCTTATAACAAGACTTTCCACTAACAGACAAAGGTAAAGTGGCCCTGTTTGCAAGTGAACAATCTATTAAATAACTAACGCTTGCCCACAGCTTTGCTCACATGGATGTCTGTTATTGCTCAGCGGAACTAATTTTAAAAAGACAGCACTGCTATCTAATATTGTGATGTAGATGTTATATTGTACATATTGATCACAAAATTTATTTATAAACAATATTTGCATTTTTTTATTTTAGGTTCTTTGGGCTATTCACTCATGAGCAAGCCACATAAAGATGGCCATGGAAAAAGCAGTTGGTCCAGAAATCTATGCCTGCGGCCCTGAGCGTCTGCCCCTGCGGCTTGTTAGTAGTCATAGCAAAGCAGATAGGAAAATGCAGGCGCTTGAAATGAAAGTCAAAATTGTTGGGAATAAGGGGGGTATACGTAGTATAAACATAGTCTCACCTGTGCCACATCCCTTTATAATATCTGCCTTAATTACAGATGTAGCCACGCTCATCTATGCCTCTATGCAAGGGCGTAGCTACCATAGGTGCAGGGAGTGCAGCTCTATGGGGCCCAGAGCTGAGAGGGCCCACCGTCCCTAATAAAGTTACATGTGTCATATACATTTTTCACTATTTTGTGATACATAGGTGTCCTTAAAAACTTGCTTTGGGGTCTGCAATATATCTTCATATACCCTGGACCTGCTCATTGTAATGTGGAATAAAATGAACTAGAAGGCATTCTAACATTACAGAATATAAACTGGGGCATTATAATGCACCAGATATAAAGTGGAGGCATTATAGTGTGGCATAATATGAACTGGGGGCACTGTAATATGGCACAAAATTAACTGGGGACACTGTATGTTATAATGTAAATTGGGGGTACTATGTTCCATAATGTGTACTTTCAGCCCTACAATGTGACACAATGTGAACTACGGCACAACTATGGATCAGAAAATGAACTAGGGCACTACTATGGGGCATAACATTAGCAATTGTTGTGATGGGGTATCTCTCTAGAAGCACATGGACAGGGGCCCCATCAATATGTTGCTATGGGGCCCACAAAGTTCTGGCTACGCCCCTGCCTCTATGCATACGCACGGGCATAAACAATGCAGCCGGCATTTGCTCCACAAACTGGGTGTGCGTGACACCCATGCGCACACTTGCTGTGCCTTCGCGTGGCTATATCTGTAGGTTCTCCTGCAGACAGTCACTTTAAGTTGGGTTTTGTTGCATAACTTGGGCGGAGTCAAGTTCTGCAGAAGCATGATTGGTACACCAACTTTCAATGCATTTAATGCTAAGCATCTGGATTTTTTACTTTACTGCTTCTCTCCCTGATGTCACATCAAAATCACATATACCCTAGTTTCTGTATAGGTCACTAAGTTATACAACAGTGAGAATGTGAAACAAATTAATCCAATAGTTTTTGCGTGATGCCAGGACAGACAAAAATTCTGATATTTTTTTTCTCGTTTCCATTGCTCAAGCAGTCCCTAGGTGCATATTTCTTTAAACAAATTGCTATGTACATACACAACCCTTACAGTTTATTATATGTATAGATTAAATTATATTTAATATATAGCATTGACTGCAATGTTAGTCAATGCCTGAATATCAGTTATTTACTGGTCAGTGAATGTAGTGAACTTTATTAAGTAATAAGCGTTTATGGATGAGAAATAAATTAACAAAAAATCCAAAAAGTCAATTGCCTGATTTTTATGTTCAGTTCACAGATGTACTCAGGCAAAATGTTTTTGTAGCGTTTTGTTGAAAATAATTTGTTTTGTGAATCTCTCACAATCCATAAAAATTCTATATATTTGTATCTTTCCAGCCTAAGCAGTGTTTAATTACGGTTATAAAAAACACACTTCTATTTTAGTATATCACCACTGGGGGCACCCTACCACTGTAATTGAAAGATGTGTCAGTGTTTCTTGATAAATACAACAATATATAGAGAAACTGGTCTGTGCAGAATAACTCTAGATCGTTTGTTTTATTATCATTTATAGAATGCATAAATAAAACATTGTGGTCATTCCTGATCAGGCTGATTTGAAGGGGAAAAAATGCTTTTATTGTGCTCACTGGCCTACAATGGTTAGTGCTATTACAAGCAGATGAAGTCATGTAGAAAAAAATTAAAATATTAAATACAGCAGAAGATCCAGGAGTGAAATACAGTGTGTGCTTGTGTTCTACTTTAGATTCTTATATAACTATTCATTGTCTATTTCTCCTGGCTGCCATCCCAGTGCGTTCCTTGCTTTGCTAAACTAATTTTACAATAATAAACTGTTATACAAGCTTTGTGCGGCCATGCATAAAAATAAGTTGTAGATTGTATTACATCTGATAATTCCGCTAGCGACAACACACCTCCATAACATTAAACATTACCAGGTATACATTTATTTTCCGTTCCAAATGTGTTGAAGCACTCAGAATAATTTATTATTAGACTCAACGTAATGTTACTTCTGGCTTGTATGGTTTTGTGTCCATTAACAGGGAGTGTTGTTTTTTTGCCTTGCTCAGAAATATGACTGGAAGTTGTAAAGTTACTGTACAAATAAGGCATTGTTAGCACAGCACATTAAAATACATTATGCTGAGGACAAAAGGTCTTTTCTCTGAAGGAAAGCCGGCTAGAAAAAACAGAAATTAGTAAAAAGGGGCGTTCTCAGCTGTCTGAGCAGTCATGATTGATTGTGTGATCTCATTTAACTTCTCTTGTGACTGAACCAACTTCATGTTAAAAAGATAATTAAAACTGCTTTTTTTTCCCCACTTCACTTTACTATAGCAACCGGAGACACAAACCTCTTTAAGATTATTTTACAGGACAAAGCCATTCTGGAAAGAGAGTGAAATCTTTTGTGGACTACATGAGCAAAACAGGTTTTATTTTCTGCATGACATATATAGGTAAAGAAAGACTGCTGTGCAAGTAACAAAACACAGGGCACAAAAACCATTACGCAGAACTATTACATTGGCCTACACTTCACAACTCATCACATCATTGAGTCAATATTTTTTTTACGGTAACTCAGTTAAGAATTAAAAGGAGCTAAAATAAAAAGCAATAATTTGCTTTCTTTTATCAGAGTTGTCCAACTTCAAATGGTTTTATTGGTTCTACCTGTCCTGCTTATTTTTTTACGGAATACATTTTGTGCTTTTCAGCAACGTTTATTGACATAGTTGTCAATTTGAAATGAGATACAACAAACATTGGATGCTACAATTTACTGGCATGGGGCAGATCTAGACTTTTCTCTGAGGTGGGAGCTTTAATAATGAATGCAGACTCCTCCCCTTCCTAATCCTGACTACTCCTACCTAGTCTATACTTATACAATACAAATATAGTTAAACATGCAAGTGCATCAAAACGCACATATCAAAGAGCATCCTGCAGGGGATTCAAATTCCAAACCACCAGTCCCTTAGTTAGACATTTAACTGGAGAGCATTTTGTAATTATGATGTACAGTATGTGCTTACACCATGGTATTGTTAACTTTCACTGACTTCATTCTCTTGTATTAAAATACACTACACTCTAAGAAACAGATTTGGACCCCATACCTCCTATACTGTACCATATTTAGACGCTTAACTTGAGATATATTAGTAACAGTGTAATATATGAGCACCCCGTCAATAATAACTTTCATCCAAATGTCCTTGTATTTAAAACACACAATGCTCAGCAAGAGGGAACAAGGCCGAGGGGACATTCAGGTCACTGACCCAATGGGACTGTTTTCCACCTTGCATGATGCCTGGTTAGGCACCCCACTACACATCTGGCACTGATCTTTCCTCTGCTCCAGTATTTGTCCCATTATCTTCCTGTTTCCTCACTTACTCCGTGGTGGTACATGTGTGGGGGGCACCTCAGCACCCTGGTAAGGTAATGAATCATGCTACAATTAGAGAGAGGTGATATGAATGGTCCTGTGCAGAGGGTCTCTGATGTTAACTCAAAAACCAGTGTTAACCCACTGATAATGCTGTGGGTTACGTGATGCAGAGGGCGTACAAAGCCAGTTGGTGTAGTGTATCATGCCCAATATTGCACAGTGCATGCCCAAATAGTGGTTGCACGCATATGTCCAAACGCAGATTGACATGATTCTGACATGCCCACCTATCAAGCCTGATGGGGGTATTTAAACATTGGCCACATACTGCAAGGGTAACTGTGAACACATGCAGACTGGAAAAAAGGTGGACTGGTGTACAGGGGAACGTGGCAGCCAGCAGTAGTAAAACTCTTGTGAATGGTTGATTGTTATTGGGAGGTACAGTGATTTTACAGCCAGTAAAATTATTGGTCATGGTTGCTCATAAGGGTTAAGAACTGCTAACATGTAAAAAAAAAAAAAAAAAAAGACATGCCAAAAAGCCGAATGATTATCTATGATGAAATAGTCTTACTGCTATTGTGATGCTATTTAATCACATGAGAGATGAATCCATGTGTAGATACAGTACAGCAATTGATACCAAGGTCAAGTGTTCTACGGTTTTAATAACCCAACTTGTTTGGTCTCTGCTAACTAGCTTACTATACAGCAATTTATATTATGTAGCAACATAGAAACAATATTTACAGTGTTGATCTTGTGCCGTCTCGTTATATCCTGCACAGCATGTTGACATATTTCTGAACTGCTTCTTTCAGCCCAGTCAGTAAACAAGTAGAATCCACACATTCTGGTTGTTTATGAATTAAGTGAGAGATGTTGTTTGGTGAAGATTAATCAGAGCAGTTCCTGGTTTTATTTTCCCTTCGTACACCTAGAAATAATATTGCTACAAAACAAATGTATAGAGCAGGCATTCCCAACCGCGGTCCTCAAGGCACACCAACAGTGCAGGTTTTAGTGATATCCAGGCTTCAGCACAGATGGTTAAATCAAAATAACTGAGGTACTAATTAAGTCACCTTGCACCTTTTAAGTAATTATTTTACATGCAGCTAAGTGCACCACCCCTCTATACCAGTGTTTCCCAACCGCGGTCCTCAAGGCACACTAACAGTCCTGGTTTTAGTGATATCCAGGCTTGTGTTCAAGCCTGGATATCACTAAAACCAGGACTGTTAGTGTGCCTTGAGGACCGCGGTTGGGAAACACTGGTATAGAGGGTTGGTGCACTTAGCTGCATGTAAAATAATTACTTAAAAGGTGCCCACAAAACTTAAAATTTAAAATTAATATTTTCTGTAAATTACTAGTCACTGGCTGATAATGAGATCTACCAACAATGGATATAACCAATAATGATGAGCGGGTTCGGTTCCTCGGAAAACGAACCCCCCCGAACTTCACCCATTTTACACGAGTCCGAGGCATACTCGGATTCTCCCGTATGGCTCGGTTAATCCGAGCGCGCCCGAACGTCATCATCCCGCTGTCGGATTCTAACGAGATTCGGATTCTATATAAGCAGCCGCGTGTCGCCGCCATTTTCACTCGTGCATTGGAAATGTTAGGGAGAGGACGTGGCTGGCGTTCTCTCCGTTTATTAATAATATTTGTGCTGCTTATTGCTTAATTGTGGGTACTGGGGAGCAGCTGTATTATATAGGAGGAGTACAGTGCAGAGTTTTGCTGACCAGTGACCACCAGTATACGTTGTCTGCCTGAAAAACACTCCATATCTGTGCTCAGTGTGCTGCATATATCTGTGCTCACACTGCTTAATTGTGGGGACTGGGGAGCAGCTGTATTATATAGGAGGAGTACAGTGCAGAGTTTTGCTGACAGTGACCACCAGTATACGTTGTCTGCCTGAAAAACACTCCATATCTGTGCTCAGTGTGCTGCATATATCTGTGCTCACACTGTTTTATTGTGGGGACTGGGGACCACCAGTATATATATAGGAGGAGTACAGTGCAGAGTTTTGCTGACCAGTGACCACCAGTATACGTTGTCTGCCTGAAAAACACTCCATATCTGTGCTCAGTGTGCTGCATATATCTGTGCTCACACTGCTTAATTGTGGGGACTGGGGAGCAGCTGTATTATATAGGAGGAGTACAGTGCAGAGTTTTGCTGACAGTGACCACCAGTATACGTTGTCTGCCTGAAAAACACTCCATATCTGTGCTCAGTGTGCTGCATATATCTGTGCTCACACGGTTTTATTGTGGGGACTGGGGACCACCAGTATATTATATAGGAGGAGTACAGTGCAGAGTTTTGCTGACCAGTGACCACCAGTATATATAGCAGTACGGTACAGAAGGCCACTGCTCTACCTACCTCTGTGTCGTCAAGTATACTATCCATCTAGATTCTATTTGGAAACTTCTTTGCAGATAAAATATCCACCATCCGGGCTGGAATCTCCACAGTGCCATCAAAGGAGTGCCAAACTACAAAGTCTGCCAATATAAGCTACCTGCCTTCATGGACCAGCTTTGACCCAGTGGATGTAAAGGACACTGCTGAAATTGCTCGGATTTTGCGTCCCACCACCTGTGATCTGGACCCAGCCTCAACCAAGCTTCTAATCGGTTGTATGGATATAATTGGTCCTGTCTTTACAAAAATTGTTCAATGCTCTTTGCAGACAGGCATTTTTCCTGGACCCCTAAAGGAAGCAATTGTTAGACCGCTTCTTAAAAAACCTAATTTAGATCCCGACTGCATGACCAACTACAGACCGGTATCAAACCTTCCTTTCCTAGGAAAGGTTATTGAGAAAGTCGTTGCAAATCAACTGGAAACCCGCCTGACAACCCATGATATTTATGATCCATTTCAATCAGGATTCAGGAGAAGACATAGCACTGAAACAGCCCTGGTGTGTGTGTTAAATGATCTTCTGATGGCAAAAGACAGAGGTGACTGTTCAATATTAATCCTTCTGGATCTCTCGGCAGCATTTGATACCGTGGACCATGGGCTTCTGATTGAGCGACTGATACATTTCTGTGGTCTGGATGGCACAGTCCTAAGCTGGTTCAAATCATTTCTCACAGGCAGGTCACAGAGAGTATCATCTGGATTATACTCATCACCACCAGTGCCATTGCCATGTGGTGTCCCACAAGGTTCTATACTATCCCCCATGCTTTTTGCAGTATACATGCTCCCATTGGGCGAAATAATCAGGCGCCATGGCCTGGTCTACCACTGCTATGCAGATGATACACAACTGTACTTGTCCTTTGCTCCGGGCACTGATAACCCAATAGCTACCCTAAATGGCTGTCTAGCTGAACTACAGGAGTGGATGAGCGCCAGTTGGCTGCGACTGAACCCGGATAAAACAGAGGTCCTTTTGATACGACCGCAACATCAAAGGACAAGACTGCAGCATAGCCAACCAACTGGACTTACACTCGGGGATTCAGAATTACAGATCAGTGATCGTGTGCGGAATCTTGGCGTTGTCCTGGATGGTGGCTTGACACTTAAACATCAGATATCAGCCACAATCAAATCCTCATTCTTTCACCTGAGGAACATAGCCAGAATCAAGCACTTAATTCCCTCAGATGACATGCCAAAAGTCATACATGCATTTGTATCATCTCGTTTAGACTACTGTAATGCCCTCTACCTTGGTCTACCAGCAAAAGAATTGCAACGCTTACAGCTGGTGCAAAACACAGCTGCCAGGCTATTAACCAACCAGCCCCATTCTAGCCACATAACACCCATCCTCTACTCCCTTCACTGGCTGCCTGTAAGATGGCGAATCATCTTCAAGATTGGCTTACTGAGTTTCAAAGCATTACATGACCAAGGCCCAAGGTACCTGAAACAGCTGCTGACCCCATACTGCCCCACTCGATAACTGCGATCTGTAGATGAAGGACTTTTAGCAGTACCTAGAATCTACCGTAATTCATCTGGGGGTCGAGCTTTTAGTCATGCGGCTCCAACTCTATGGAACTCACTTCCCCGCACAGTGCGAGAGGCCCCAACTATAGAATCCTTCAAAAGTAGACTCAAGACTTTTCTGTTTACTCAAGCATTTCCATAGTGTCCCTTTTAGTATCTTCATGCTTCTGTATTTTATGAAAATGTACTTCATTATTTTCTGTACTATATTATGCTATGTATCTGTTAAGCGCCTTGAGTCCTATTGGAGAAAGAGCGCTATATAAATAAAATTATTATTATTATTATTATTATACCTGTGGTGCATTTTAGTTTTGCAGTTTGCTGACAGTGACCACCAGTATATATAGCAGTACGGTACGGAAGGCCACTGCTCTACATACCTCTGTGTCGTCAAGTATACTATCCATCCATACCTGTGGTGCATTTCAGTAGTGCGCAGTATATATATAGTAGTAGGCCATTGCTATTGATACTGGCATATAATTCCACACATTAAAAAATGGAGAAAAATGTGGAGGGTAAAATAGGGAAAGATCAAGATCCACTTCCACTTCATGCTGAAGCTGCTGCCACTAGTCATGGCCGAGACGATGAAATGCCATCAACGTCGTCTGCCAAGGCCGATGCCCAATGTCATAGTAGAGAGCATGTAAAATCCAAAAAACAAAAGTTCAGTAAAATGACCCAAAAATCAAAATTAAAAGCGTCTGAGGAGAAGCGTAAACTTGCCAATATGCCATTTACGATACGGAGTGGCAAGGAACGGCTGAGGCCCTGGCCTATGTTCATGGCTAGTGGTTCAGCTTCACATAAGGATGGAAGCACTCATCCTCTCGTTAGAAAACTGCAGTGCCACTCCTAGAAGGGCCAGGTGTTTGTGTCGGCCACTTGTGTCGCTTAACTTAGTCACACAGCGACCTTGGTGTGCCTCTTTTTTTCTTTGCATCATGTGCTGTTTGGGGACTATTTTTTTGAAGTGCCATCCTGCCTGACACTGCAGTGCCACTCCTAGATGGGCCAGGTGTTTGTGTCGGCCACTTGGGTCGCTTAGCTTAGTCACACAGCTACCTCATTGCGCCTCTTTTTTTCTTTGCATCATGTGCTGTTTGGGGACTATTTTTTTGAAGTGCCATCCATTCTGACACTGCAGTGCCACTCCTAGATGGGCCAGGTGTTTGTGTCGGCCACTTGGGTCGCTTAGCTTAGTCACTCAGCTACCTCATTGCGCCTCTTTTTTTCTTTGCATCATGTGCTGTTTGGGGACTATTTTTTTGAAGTGCCATCCATTCTGACACTGCAGTGCCACTCCTAGATGGGCCAGGTGTTTGTGTCGGCCACTTGGGTCGCTTAGCTTAGTCACACAGCTACCTCATTGCGCCTCTTTTTTTCTTTGCATCATGTGCTGTTTGGGGACTATTTTTTTGAAGTGCCATCCTGTCTGACACTGCAGTGCCACTCCTAGATGGGCCAGGTGTTTGTTTCGGCCACTTGGGTCGCTTAGCTTAGTCACACAGCTACCTCATTGCGCCTCTTTTTTTCTTTGCATCATGTGCTGTTTGGGGACTATTTTTTTGAAGTGCCATCCTGTCTGACACTGCAGTGCCACTCCTAGATGGACCAGGTGTTTGTGTCGGCCACTTGGGTCGCTTAGCTTAGTCACACAGCTACCTCATTGCGCCTCTTTTTTTCTTTGCATCATGTGCTGTTTGGGGACTATTTTTTTGAAGTGCCATCCTGTCTGACACTGCAGTGCCACTCCTAGATGGACCAGGTGTTTGTGTCGGCCACTTGGGTCGCTTAGCTTAGTCATCCAGCGACCTCGGTGCAAATTTTAGGACTAAAAATAATATTGTGAGGTGTTCAGTGTTCAGAATAGACTGGAAATGAGTGGAAATTATGGTTATTGAGGTTAATAATACTATGGGCTCAAAATGACCCCCAAATTTTATGATTTAAGCTGTTTTGAGGGTTTTTTGTAAAACAGAAAACGAATCCAAAACACAATTTTTTCGTTTTCAAAACAAATAATATTTTATGTCAGGGGTGGGGAACCTTTGGCCTATCAGCTGTTGTCTAACTACACATACCAGCATGCCTTGCTACAGTTTTGCTATTTGGCCATGCTAAAACTGTTGCAGGGCATGCTGGGATGTATAGTTCAACAACAGCTGGAGGACCGAAGGTTCCCCATCCCTGTTTTAAGTAATGGTCGAATATATTTATTTAATTTATAGATGAGACACAGTGGAGGCTTTAGTTCACATAGTTCTGGATTAATGAGGCTGGTGTCTGTGAGGACAGCAAAAATTTACTGCCGCTAACTAACTCACCCAGGGCTATCCTATTAGCCCCAATGCCGACACTTATTGCCCTAATAAGTAAGCAATTTTTTCCTGTGGATTTTTGCGGATTCTGTGTGTTTTCATGCGAGCACACTAAATGACATTGCTAACTATATCATCAATTACATAGTCATAAATTGACCTACATGAACAGACCACCTTGTTAACGAACCGTGGGAGTATGCCTTGATAATGATATAGTAGTGTGTACACACTAGGTGATATTATAAATGATAATTGCTGAAATGTGTGAAAATGAGCGATATCTTTTTAAATATTGCTAGTGTGTATAGGGGTTAGGATAGGATAGGATTGGATAGGCCGATAATGACCAGCAGGCAAAAATCGCAAGATTTTTTTTCGCGTGCAAAAAATGACCACCTTGGTAGGTAAAATCCTGAAATCCCTGCACTGGTCAGGGTTGTCATATAAACTATGAAAAACTTTATATGTTTTCTCTACATACAGACGCCCTTAACATATTTTTATTGTACACCTATGCCGGCCATGGGAATTAGTACTATACTGTATTCAAGAAGGATATGCCACAGTAATTGTTAAAGGTTTTTGTTCTGGTAAAAGTCCATTGTGTGTTGTTGAGTCGGATTATTATTATTATTTTTTTTTTACTGAAATGTTTCACAATTTCCAGTTGTAAAGAGTAAATATTCCACAATGAGGATTTATCAAAGATCTCTTCCAAGAGCAGCCTGGCAGTGCACAAGCGTTACTTGTCCAACTTCTGCAAATGAAAAATAAACTCAACTATTGGTTATTAACCTTCAGTTTTGTAGCAAAATATAAACTAAAAAGGCTTGTGTTCAGGATTAGGTCTAAGTCATATTTGCTTGTAACTGTGATAACACAATAGCATATTAATGCTATTTATCATAGTAATGGTTATATCAGAATTAACATTTCAAGAAAACACTTAATATGTCTTTACAACAGTTACTGAATTGTTTTGGTCCTATTTAAAATGAATTGTGAACATGTAAAAGAATCAGAAAACAACTGGGTAGCAAATATTAAATGTCGTGAGAATACCGATTTAAAATACAAATAAGCAAATTCTTCCTCATTCTGCATTCGGTTGCAGAATTTCACATATGTCCTCAGTGGAATTTGGCATAAGTTTTTGTCGAGTGAGATTTCATAATCATTTAGTTTGACGGACTTATACCCCAACAACACTGTAGAACTAAATTAATTGACAGACTTCCTAACAAAATTTGTAGATGATATTTGAAAAGAAATGATGTAATGGCAAAATGGCAAAGCAAATGTGGATAAAACCGCTATCGCCAAAATGGCCTACCACTGAGATATGAATATAAGGCTTCACTTATCTGTAGCTCAGCCCACAAAACCCACCTCCCACTCTTTGCCTGATACACAGGGCAACAGAGAGCCTGGCTGGGTCCAGATACTTTTCAGGGGATGTGGCTTAATCACAGGAGGCGTGGCCATGCACCCCTTGAAAATAATACAGAAAAAATATATAAATGTATTTTAAGTGCCTCCCTGGCCACACTGCAGCCCAGCACACAGCATTGTGTGCTGGGCTGAGGAGAAAAGCTAGGTAAGGAGTGGGGGACCTGGATCCGTCCAACGGACCTGTGCCCAGGTAATTAGTACCCTTCTCCCCACCGCTCTTGGCACCACTGCTGATACAGTATTGAGGTCACTGGCACCTAGTGAATGAATAGCTGCTATAAAATGATAGTTGTTTTGTAGTACTACATAAGGAGAAGTACAATCCTACTAGTTACATTATATATGCAAATAGGAGATAAATTAAACAGTTTCCACTGAAATACTTCTATACGCCCATCTCTTTGTCATCCACTTGGAATGAATGTCTAAATATACATTAGCCTATTTTCTGAAAAGCGTACTAAATTATGTTATAATAGTTATAGATTTAAATTTAAATTACTTTGAGAAGTGGCTCTTTGAACAGCTGTTTACTTACTGCCAATACCCAGTTGATAGATAACGTAGACTAGGAGCAGTGAGGACATTGCATATTGTAAACCGGCAACATCTGATGGTTTGTTATGTATACATTTGGGTTTTATTTAGTTTAATAACTTCATCCCAGTGGCGTCAGAAGGGGGGTGCGGCCCGCACCTGGGTGCAGCAACCCGACTCCTGTCACTGAGCAGGAGCCGGCACTGCAGCAAGAGCACTCCCCGGGGCAGCCCGCTCCTCCTGGAACCCCGGCGTAATGAAAACGGGGGTCAGGGTGGCTAACCACGCCCCTGTCCCACAAGCCATGCCCTGTACCGTGAAGCCATGCCCTTTTTGTACCCGCCGCACCGGGTGTCAAGCGGCAGAGCAACGTCTCTGCTTCATCCTATATTTAATTTACAAAATCGCTGACATATTGCACACCACTGTATATTGAAAGGATCAGGATACTATAAATTTCCAATAGTTTGGGCACTGAGAAACTAAGAGAAATTTGTAAAGTAGTCTTCATATAAAAGCAGAACGAAACAAACAATACACTATTAGGTCAAATGATTAACTATATGGCCAGGATGTGCGGCAAGCACGAAGGGCAAAATGAACAAAGATACAGATGGGGACTACAACTCCAGGCATCCACATAAAGCCCATCATCATGACAGCATGGCTATTATCAGTTGCCCAGCTGGCAACCTGGTTGGCCTTAAATTAGTACAGTATTAAAATTGTATTTATAGTTCCCCCAAAAAATATGCTATTTTTCTACTTTTATGTATTTAGTGGGCTTGATAGTGTAGGGGTTGTATATGCCCACATGTCACTGGCCACACCCACAGAGCCCAAGTCACACTTCCTCCCCATCTCACAATAAATCCATAATCATTATTAGCCCATGTGGCGCTTAATCTGGCATTGCCAGTATAGGGTGTATGTACAGTAAGGTGTCTTTGAGCCCACCAATATTGAGCACTGTTTAGGTGAAGATGCATGACCACACATGTTCTGTTGAAGTGTGCATGGTCATCCTTGCAGATAGGCCCTCTTATCATGAAAGGAATGTTGCAACATTGGGTGAAGATGATCACGTAGATCCACTAAGTAGTGATCAGCACTAACTTTACCTGCTAAGGCAGTGGATCTCAACTACAGTCCTCAGTTACCCCCAACGGGTCATACAATGAAGATTTCTGTCTGTGGAAGTAGGTGGGAGAATGACAGAACAAACAAATAAGACTCACTTGTGCATGATTAAATAAACTCACAAAACATGACCGGTTGGGAGAGCTTGAGAACTGGACAAATGCTTAGTTCTATTTTCTGTTAAGCTTATTTTGTATTTTGGTTCTAAATGCAAATATAAAGCACCAAGTCTTATTGTGAGAAAAGTTCTATATAAATATTATTATTATTATTATTATTATTATTATTGGACTTGAGTTGAGAACAGTGGTCTAAGGGAAGGATGGCATCCAAACCAGGGAAAGAAAATGAGCCTCAAGTTCAATGCCAATGTCACCTCTAATACTGTTGCTCTTAAAACATAGACACGTAAGTAGTCTTGGTCACTGAAGGTGCTGCTGAGGGTTTTTTGTCACCCTTGTGCCAAGGTCTTTTTTTATATTTTCGCTGGTCACATTCCACAGTCCAAAAAAGTCTTTAACCTACTGTATATGTCCAAATTATTTTGTTTTCAATTTCAAGAAAGGGAACCAAATGTAAACGTGAGTATTTTCTGTCCTATAAACACCAAAAAGAAATACTTTGTTCTTGTTTTGCCAATAACCACTTATCCAACATAGTAAGAAGCAGGATTCTATGTGTAGGTTTTGACAAATAAAATCTGCACTTGAAATAAAAATGCAGATTCCAAATTTTTGCTGTCTCAATTTAAACACTGTGTACTATTTCAGTTATTGACTGGTGATCACTAGAAAATTACTACAAAGTGGGAGCATTGTTTGAAAGAGAAGACTCCCCTCTTGAAAGAGAATTTGTTCCCATGTGTCCAATCCAGTGTGGGAGAGATAGGGGAGGGGTACATTGTATTCTATCTACTTAAAAAAAAAACATAGCTCTGAGCGATATTGTTTGGTGATCAAAGGTGAGCCATAGCTGCTAAAGAGGGCAACATAAGTTGAAAGAGGGGACTTCCTTCTTTTATATGTGGGTGACCACACATTTACAGATATCATTATGAGCATGATAGGGCACCTAGTGCCCTCCAACCCATTTACAGAAAACATCTTTCCGTAGTGAAGTGTAATATTGTCTGGTGATCACCAGACTATAGCTACTAGTGGGCTATTAGTGGGCCAAATCTTTATGGGGTGCAGAATTTGAAAGAAGGTACTCCCCTCTGTATCTTCCCCTCTGTATCTTCCATACCTGCCTACTTTATTATCTACTTTCCGGGAGAAGCCAATTTGTGTCATTAGGTCAAATTGCATAACTATCATAGAAACACATCATATTGGCCTCAATCCCCTCCACATAGACCAACAATCACTGGTTTAATTCCCATCCTGGCCACTTCACTAGGAAGTGGGCAGGATATGGGAAAAACATTGGCTCTTTCAGAGGCACATGGGGACTACCTGGAAAAAATTGTGAGCCTCCCGCAGGTTTTGGGAGAGTAAGTGTAGTATCTTCTATGGTGGGGGAGATAGAGGGATTTAAAGTCCCTCCCCTACCATTTTTATACAGATCAGTGATTTCAATATACTTTGTATACTTCACACTGTATCTTTAGGTGTTTTGATTTTCTTTTTTTTGTGCACAACACAACTTGTACGTATTTCCTAATCCCAGCTCATATTGCCATTGTCCATACTTATAAATCTTTATTTATTATCAACAGGTACATTTTCTATCAAGCAAATGATAAATAGCACACATGGAAACCTTTACCAAAAATGTGTTTCACACAGAACAAAATGTCCACCTAAGCTTATAAATAAAGACAGCCTATGGAATATGAAATGATTACAGTTAAATTATTTATGCCATCTGCAAAACACTTCAATATGCTGTAAATGTACTATAAAATATACTTTAGAAAAGTCCATTTACAAAAGTGTAATAAATATGCACAATATTGCAAATTCTTTTATTTAAAACACTAATTAATGGTGTGTTTTTTTTGTTCCAGTAATTTAGGTCCACTTAGAAATACACTCCATTTACTTTGTAATTAACAAAAATTTTATTGTAGCTCTTAATGTATTTTTGTTCTGCTTTTGCAATCTTCCCATGTACAAAAATAAATAAAATAATCTACAGTATTAATTTAAATAGAAAATAGGTTGTATATTCTGCCGTTTATAATGGAAGCTATACATTGAATAGCCATAGGAGTAAGTACAAAAGACGGATGTTTCAATTAAATACTGAGGATGGCTGCCAATTATCTATTTCCTGTAACAAACTTTAATGAGAAAATACTGCTCAAGTGGCTTTAAAAGACCAAGATGAGCTGTACCGATACAGTTACCGCACTCCTGAGCTTCATTTATAATAGAAGTAGAAAATATCGAGTAAACAGAGCACTCAAAATACAACAATGCAACTAATGTTTTTAAAGTAGTATTTAAAAGGTTTGTTAATAATTCAAAATTCCATTTATAACATAAGAATAATATACTATACAAAAAGGAATTGAATTCTCAATTTCCAGGTTATTTCTTGGACACCAGGTTCATCTGATCTTTAATTATGTAGTGGACTGTTTTCTTCTTTCTTTCTTTTTTTTTTTTGTAAAGTGTAACTTTTCTCCAAATAAAATAGAACACGAAGGCTCTGCTCCAAGATTTGTGAAACTGGGCACAGATGCTTAACTAACCAACAATAATGATAATAACAAATGTAGCTACTTTGATCAAACTGTTCAGACAATGACATGAACCCAAGTCAACCATGTAACAAAATTTGGTAAAATGTGAAATTTAAAATCAATCAGGACATATAATACTTCTCTGTATAGACTATACTGGCCATTGACTGGTGCTCATTGCAGGTAGCCATCTTAACGATATAGCAAACAGTATCAAGTTTACAGTATCCTAGTATACATTTCTAGAATGAATTCCATTATAGAATGCAAACCACATTACTACTGAAATCTTTTATTAAACATTTTAGAAATACCTTAGTCCCTAACAAACTAGGTAGAATAGAGGAGTTACTTTTCCACAAGGAGCTTTATCCTAAGGATTAAATAGATTACAAAAAGTTGTATTGGCTAAATTGAATTGAAGGAGAGGTCCGGAAACAAACTACACACATAGGTGGTACCAAGTTGCTTTCAAGTAAGTGAGCCATTGACACACAAAATACTGTATAACTTCTGTTTAATATTGAAATATGGAACAGATTCTTAACACACTAGAGTCAATGATCAACCATGCAGGTGATGGGTAATGTACTTTTTCTGGGAATAATGAGCTAGATACATGTAAACAGTTGAGTCCTTATGCATTATTGCTGCAGTCACGCCAAACAGCTAATCTCAGTGCTCCAGGTGCCATGAGACTCTGCTAGGGTCAGGAGTCATTTTTGCAAAAAATGTGTCTTAATCACAACACAATGTTGCTAGGATGTACCAAGAGTATTGATTAATTTGATATATAGTATATCTTCTGTGTGACTGAGTCTCTGCATCTGCATGCAAGGTACTACAATGAAGCTGCTGCAGCTTTTCCAATACAAGTTATTTTGTGCTCCATATACAGACTCAGTTACACATGAAATACAAGTGTCATATATCAAATTATCAGCACAGTTTCCTGGTGCGTCATTTGGCCATAAAAGACGATCAATGCTAGCAAAGTTGCACAGAACATGGCAGCTCACTCATGCCAGGCATCACAAGCTGTATGGCGTATTGAGGCTAGATGTGTGAGGACACATCTGTATCCTAAAAACAACTGCCTTGTGAAGATGCAATGGATCTGAGCACTGAATTACTATATGCTTGCCTTATTGTTCCTCTACAAACAAAAAGGTGACCAAATTTGGTGGATCAGACTATATGCATGAGGAGGCTCTGGGTAAGGGGTATGCGGCAACATTTCCCTCCTCAAGAAGATGTTAGTAGATCATATTTGGCTATACATATAGTAACACTTTAAGGGTTGTGTCTGTACATAGCAATTTTTTTTTTTTTTGTTTAGAAATATACCTTTAGGGACTGCTTATGAACTATGGAGACGAAAAATAAACTTTTCAGAATTTTCGTCTGTCTGTTCGTTCTGGCACCACGCAAAATCTACTAGATAAATTTGGATTGTGTTTTCACTAATGTATAGCTTAGTGATGTAGAAAGAAACTAATGTTTGAATGCTCTCTGAAAGATCCATTAGAACAATATAAAACATCATAAATACTTGTTTTTTTGTTGGGGCTGCAAATTAATTGTTCTTCACATAAAACAAGTAATAGTAATAGTAAGAATAATAATGAAAAAAAGTTTGAAATAATGCATATTTTGCAAACTAAAAGATAGAACTTGAATTGTACAAAGTATGGTTTCGTTCAGTCACATAAATATCAGAGAATGTTTACAAAACTTTGCCGACTAGTGCGCACAAGCTCCTCTAAACAAACAGATGCCCTAGTGCGATGTCTGAAATATCCACATTCTCAAAGCAGCTTCTCGAACACTAAGTATTTCCCCATATGTTTCCCATTTGAAATTCTCAACAAATGAATAACATGTTCAGAAAGACATATAACTGTGGCCAATATCTATCCAAAGATTTTCTTTCCCAAAATGGAATAACATCTGTGACAATAAAATAAAGTGTCCGTATCCCCCCCCCCCCCACCTCAATAACTATATTTACGCATATTATCAGCGGAAAGGAACTTACAGCTAATTGTCTTAAAAAGGCTTTATGCTTTATGAAATGTTACAAAGGACTTCTAAGAGATTTTTAATTACATTGTAGCCGGAGCACAAGAGCAATACTGTAATGCATATTGTTGCAGATTTATATAGATTCATGTGACAGACCCATGATCTTGGTTAAGCGACACAAACTGCTCATTAGCACACATCACAGTTAGGCATTAAATTAAAAGCTTTGAAATCTTGCCAGCATGTAGGCTTCAGCGTACTGCCCTCTGACCTTTGCACTGCTGATGCCACTCTTGGCTGCATGTCTGACATTTCAAGTTTTTACTTCTTTACCTTTCATTTAAAGCTCAAATATCACTGATCAACATTTATTGCTGCTGGTCATAAAGTTAATGCACTTACATGTACTTCTGCCACAGACTCTCTCATCAGCTATAAAACACATAATACTTAATATCTTTAGCAAGAGGGTACAAAATGTTACTTGTTCATAATGTTGACATAGTCTGAATGTCATCATGGACATACACTGCTCAAAAAAATAAAGGGAACACTAAAATAACACATCCTAGATCTGAATGAATGAAATATTCTTATTAAATACTTTGTTCTTTACATAGTTGAATGTGCTGACAACAAAATCACACAAAAATTATCAATGGAAATCAAATGTATTAACACATGGAGGTCTGGATTTGGAGTCACCCTCAAAATTAAAGTGGAAAAACACACTACAGGCTGATCCAACTTTGATATTTAGAAGGAGAAAGACGTATAGTCTGTAGGGCTATGCACAGGCTTAATCAGTGTAAATCCTAGTGAGAAAGAAGTATATTAATTCGAGAACCAGCCTTAGAAACCACATCAAAAGGGCAGAATGCCCTTACCTATATATAACTATATATACCTATATATAACTGAGCTGGAGGTGCACCTGTAAGCATTGTACAGTATCTAAAGGAAAAAGAGAGGAGAATGACCATAAGACGGTCATCTACTACTTTGGTAGATGACCGTCTTATGGTCATTCTCCTCTCTTGATCCAACTTTGATGTAATGTCCTTAAAACAAGTCAAAATGAGGCTCAGTAGTGTGTGTGGCCTCCACGTGCCTGTATGACCTCCCTACAATGCCTGGGCATGCTCCTGATGAGGTGGCGGATGGTCTCCTGAGGGATCTCCTCCCAGACCTGGACTAAAGCATCCGCCAACTCCTGGACAGTCTGTGGTGCAACGTGGCGTTGGTGGATGGAGCGAGACATGATGTCCCAGATATGCTCAATTGGATTCAGGTCTGGGGAACGGGCGGGCCAGTCCATAGCATCAATGCCTGCGTCTTGCAGGAACTGCTGACACACTCCAGCCACATGAGGTCTAGCGTTGTCTTGCATTAGGAGGAACCCAGGGCCAACCGCACCAGCATATGGTCTCACAAGGGGTCTGAGGATCTCATCTCAGTACCTAATGGCAGTCAGGCTACCTCTGGCGAGCACATGGAGGGCTGTGCGGCCCCCCAAAGAAATGCCACCCCACACCATTACTGACCCGCTGCCAAACCGGTCATGCTGGAGGATGTTGCAGGCAGCAGAACGTTCTCCTTGGCGTCTCCAGACTCTGTCACGTCTGTCACATGTGCTCAGTGAGAACCTGCTTTCATCTGTGAAGAGCACAGGGCGCTAGTGGCGAATTTGCCAATCTTGGTGTTCTCTGGCAAATGTCCTGCATGGTGTTGGGCTGTAAGCACAACCCCCACCTGTGGACGTCGGGCCCTCATACCACCCTCATGGAGTCTGTTTCTGATTGTATGAGTCGACACATGCACATTTGTGGCTTGCTGGAGGTCATTTTGCAGGGCTCTGGCAGTGTTCCTCCTTGCACCAAGACGGAGGTAGTGGTCCTGCTGCTGGGTTGTTGCCCTCCTACGGTCTCCTCCACGTCTCCTGATGTACTTGCCTGTCTCCTGGTAGCGCCTCCATGCTCTGGACACTACGCTGACAGACCCAGCAAACCTTCTTGCCACAGCTCGCATTGATGTGCCACCCTGGATGAGCTGCACTACCTGAGCCACTTGTGTGGGTTGTAGACTCCGTCTCATGCTACCACTAGAGTGAAAGCACCGCCAGCTTTCAAAAGTGACCAAAACATCAGCCAGAAAGCATAGGAGCTGAGAAGTGGTCTGTGGTCACCACCTGCAGAACAACTCCTTTATTGGGGGTGTCTTGCTAATTGCCTATAATTTCTACCTGTTGTCTATTCCATTTGCACAACAGCATGTGAAATTGATTGTCAATCAGTGTTGCTTCCTAAGTGGACAGTTTGATTTCACAGAAGTATGATTGACTTGGAGTTACAGTGTTTTTTAAGTGTTCCCTTTATTTTTTTTGAGCAGTGTATGTAGCTATGTGAAATTACCAGAAAGTCAACATTGTAAATGTACGCAGTCGGCATAGTTTTTACTGCTTTTAAGCCCTAACCTTATCCCTGGCCTGACCTCAACATGGACTATTGACATTCACACTACTGACATTATGAGATGGTTGACACGGACTGTCAACATATCGGCTATTCAAACCAAGTTCACTTTCTGGTGTCAACATTTTGACTATATACTAAAGATGAGCGGGTTCGGATTTACTCGGTTCTTTACGCCAGAATTATCACCATTTCTTATTTTCTGTACTTTTCTTATTGCCTATCCAAAACACGTGAAGTCCGATAGCAAATAAGGAGATTCGGGTAAATCAGAGTAAAACCTAACCTGCTCATCTCTACTATATACCCATAACTGCCAAGCTTATTAAGATAATTTACATATTATCAGGAAATGTTGATCACCTGATGAGCCATGGTATAGCTAGCGCAGACTGGACAGCTGCACTGGACTGTCCAAGCCAGTCACCTTCCTCACCTTGGCTGATACCATCTCACAATTAAAATTAACCTTAATATGAAGATTGGAAAATTCAGTGAATGGATCCATCACGGACACAAATATATTGGTGATGTATGTGATTTTGGGGAGCAGGTGCCCCTCTCTTCTAATGTGGGGAGCCATAATTAATTAGTAACATAAGTAAAATTGCCATTTAGTCTCATTAGTTTATGTGACTCAGTGTGATCACTTTTAGGGGAATTGTGCTTTAGCCCCCGCCCCCCCCCCCCAAAAAAAAAAAAAAAAACCTTTAAAACAAATCTAATGAAAATGTGGGGTTCTGGATTATGGATCGAGAGTCACTAGGCTGACATCATATGGTCGACATGCAATAGGTTGACAGGACAAAAGGTTGACAGTGCTAAAAGTCAACAAGTTCAAAAGGTTGACATGACAATGGTCGATACAAGGTGTGGTTTTTCCATTACTTTTTCATCATTTACCATCCACATGGACTATGATTGGGAACAGTAACCTGGCCCGAAGCGTGGCAAGCAGAGTGAGCAAACAAGGGTACATGTTTCCATTAATTTGGCTTAGATATGGTTAAATATACAAAATGACACAAAAAACCTTGTGTCGACTATTTTCATGCCTTCCTTTTCACAGTCAACCTTTTGAACAGTCTACCTTTT
Source organism: Pseudophryne corroboree (assembly GCF_028390025.1). Classification (NCBI taxonomy): domain Eukaryota; kingdom Metazoa; phylum Chordata; class Amphibia; order Anura; family Myobatrachidae; genus Pseudophryne; species Pseudophryne corroboree. The sequence goes on along the minus strand of NC_086446.1, from coordinate 652,237,041 downwards.
CCATGTCGACCTTCTGACCCTGTCGACCATATGGTGCTAAGCTATTTATTAGCACTCTATTGATCCACACCTGGAAATGTGTCCCTTGGGGAAACGAGTAGAAAATAACAGTGCATGATGATCCCTGCATGACTCCATACTACAGTGTTAGATGGACAGTTATAAGCATGTAGGAAATACTGATTGTTGGTATTTGTAATGCTAGATTTACTTCTTCATTTATCAACTTAATGAATTCCTGTTACAAAGTAAACAAATGACATTGGAGCTTATTTACCTGCATAGCATTTATACACACAACTTGCCATAAACCACACCAACAATCACTTACTGTATTTGCTTTCATGGTGTGACTTTCACTACACAGCTAAAAGTGGTTCAGCGCAATGCAATATTTAATAACTGCACATATATATGGGTTGATATATATCTATATATATATATATATATATATATATATAGATATACTGTATATACACACACACACGTAGCATTACAATCTGTTACAGCATATAATTTTACAAATACTGTGACATTTATAAACTTGTGGATAAATGTGACAAAATGGCATTTATAGTGACAAAATGACATTTATATATGGTTACACTAAACATATCTAAATTTTACCAATTGTAAAATGTGTGGAAATCTGTGGTTGCCGCTTCAGGCAGTAGTGTTAGGCTGGGTACTTGTACTGTATTGACTTTACCTTTCCCACTCTGTACAGTTATGAGCCTGTTTCAAGTGTTTCCACTATAGCACTGCAATATATTGATTACAGTATAACTTAATGCAACGGTATAGGAACTAGTAATACTAATCCAGTCACATGGGCAGTTTGCCTGAGGCCTGGATCCCAGAGCAATCATCTGGATAACTTATGTACAATACATAGACTGGAGTTTGGATGACTCATATTTGCAATGCGTTCCACATTTCGTAAGCACATCTTTCACTCTGCTCTGTGGATCTATCACCACAGCAATGAACTGTAAAAGGTTAGTGGCATGGACTTGTAACTTCCAATATTGCTTGGTGCTTACTTCCTCATGTGGCCAGTCACATGCATGTTTATTTTACACAGCACTGTGAAGGGGGAAGAGATAAATGTCCATCACTGCTACTACAATCTGTGCTCTAATCCAATGAATCATTACGCTGAGGCCATTGCGTGAATGCTGGCTTTTCTGAAACTGAGCAACACCACAAATACTGTAAGAGAAAGTGAAAGGACACTGCTTCAGTACACCGTTACATTAGGCCTAGTCCTACAGGTATCGGAAGAACACAGCATCCTGCTAGCATCACTCACAGCGGTCGAGTATAAACAGTGTCGAGTTGTAGGCCCGTTGTGGTTATTATAGGGAAAGCCCATTAATCAGCCTTGCCTGTCAAGAATGGAAGCTGGTGCTTAATAGTTAAGTGAGAACTCCATCTTGCTCGTGGGGTTTATTTGCATTACTGTATATATTCTCCATAGCAAATACAGGCAACATGCCAAACTTCAAGCTGCTGTGGAACTACACATCCCAGAACACCCATCCAAAGTTTTGCTGTTAGGGAATGCTAAAACGCTGGCAGGGCATGCTGAGATGTGTAGTTCCACAGAAGCTGGCGTGGCTACTCCTACTCTATAGGACCAACACAATAGTTTCAGTGCCTGCTCACATGGGCAGTAAAGACAAAATTTGACCATAAAGGTGCTATAGCTTTGTTTTTGTTTTTTTCAGGCTATGATTAATGTCTATTGATAGTTTTGTTTTTAGTGGGGGTGATTTGAATATTTTCTAAGCTCTTGATTCAGAGATGGATGCAATGAGGATGTTGTACGCAGTGGAGCGACTGTGTGCCACTGATCAGCGTATGAGTTGCCCACTGCATGCGCAGTGATGATTTTGTGGCAGTACTCACAGTGAGGATTTATTTGCAGTGATTAACAGGCAGGGAGCATTTGTGGCTGGTAATAGAGAGTGGCCCCAGGAGCGGCGTGACCATTTTTGGGGCATGTCACAGATTGTGACTGCGATCCCGTACACAGTTACAATGGCTCCGACATCCTACATCCAACAGCCACGCTGCACCACTGTAGGATATCTCAAGGTTGATTAGCGACTAATGTGCATCTGATAGTTGCGTCTTCTTACACAATCTCAGACTCCTCCAATGGGAGTCTTAATACAAATCCCAGTGTCTGTGACATTTGCATATTTTCGCATAGCCGCTGCATACTAAATCACAGCTGCAAAGACATTTGCCTCCATCTCTGATTCAGGCCATACATTTTAGCAGCAGCCATATGTTTGCCCCATGTGTCCTTGAATTTATGTGTTGCAATGACTCCCATCCACAACTGTCGGGAGACTATTTTGCAAAGTGCTCACTATTACCAAAATAAGGTTCTTTTTTATTTTAACTTGATTTAGAGGTTCTTCCACTTGCACCGTAGATGCTATTCTTATCACTTGTTGGTGCCTTTTACAATTAGTGTCAATAAAAACAACTCTATGACTTCAATGATCAGCTAGCTATCTGTGCACAATGCTTCCTTATACATCTGGTCTCCTGCTAGAAACCACTACAAATATATCTCAACGTCATTCACACACATACTTGCAATGTTCTTCTAAAGCAATAAATAAGCCAAGACAGAATTACTGTAGCTTCATGTTACATTGTAACACATTTCTTACAGGACAAACCTTCAAATATGCAACTGAGTAACTTGATTTGCCTTTCCTCTTTCAGGAAATCTTTTAAAATTTACACCCAGTTAAAAAAAAAAAATTCTTATGGAACAAGTAGCGGTAAACATTTTAATTGTGCATAACTCTTTGAAATCTCCTTGGCACATATACTGTACTTCCTTTTTAAGTAAAAAAAAACCGGCACTGTAAAATCTGCATAGACAGTGGGAGAGCTGAACAGTTCAGTAACAAGTTGAAGACTATACATTTTCCACTAGAAAAAATAAATATGGGAACATGTTTTAAAAGAAGTTTCTATTACCAGACCAAGTCATAACCAAAAGTTTATTCTAAGCCACAACCCAAATTAAGTATTGTTGCCCTGATCATAAGAAAAGCCGGTTCTAACAGGAAACAGATTAGAAAGATTCAGAACTTCAAGGACTAAATTTATCACTATAAGAAAACAGATTATAAACCATGGATGGGATATAAAAATACTGTATAAAACACTCAAGGATGGTCATTTGCTTTTTGCCAACACAACAGCCATTTATTTAGTGATTTTATGGTAAAGGCATGACCATGTATTTCTCAAGTTTTTACAATCCGGGTATTCCTAAATACTCAGTGGTTGCAGTAAAGATGCCAGCTGTCAGGATTCCAGCAGGCAGAATGTCGACACCGGAATCTTGACTGGGACAGGATACCGACAATTGGGTTAGGGCCGGGGGAGGAAAGGGGAGGTTAGGATTAGGCACCACCCGGGGGTTAGTGTTAGCCTGTGGGGAGGGTTAGGGTTCGGCTTAGGGAGGTGGGAGTTTGGCATCACTGGGGGGAGGTTAAGGTTGGGCTGCAGAAAAGGGAGTGTTAAGTGGTAGGAGACAGGGGAGAACAGCCTTACCTCCCCCCTGCTAATATTTCAACTATTGGGATGCTGGTGTCGGTATTCCCGTACGCCAAAAAATCATACGAATCTCCTCAGTAGTATCTCACATATTTTAGTTTAGGTTAGCATCCAAAATGAAGCCCATAGTTATGGGTTACTGTTCAAAGGAAAACTAATATAGAAAATAATAACAATAATAATAATAATAACAACATTATTATTATATATAATTGATTTGTTTCTACTATGTACTTTTGTAATTGTCATTATCAAACAGAAAAATATGTCTTTTGCTTTAAATGAGCTGAATTGTCAACTTACACAGACACACCCACACTGTGGTATTGGTATACCCAACCTTTACTATAAATACCCTAAGTGAGTGAGAGGTTATCAGGACTGCTGTAATTGCATGTGTCACTATCACATGTTTACATGGTTTGATTACACTGATATTTAAAAGGTTACCTGGAAGGTGTAAAGGAATTCTCATGGCTCTGCCCACTAGAAAGATGTGGACAGTGAACATTTGCATATGATAAATAAAGTCTCTGCAGTCAGCATGGCATGTCCTCATAAATGTTACTTTGAATCTGATTACTCAATAAAATTGAGTATGTGGGCATATCCTGTAACTGTCCTGATTCACAGACCTTGAAATGGGACTTAACTTGTCCACATTTGCATGTCTAAAATTAGGGAGCAATGTGTCGGCCTAAATTTGGGCATCTTAGTTGGCATCTTAGTTATATATGGACCTGATGCATAACTGCATGAAAACTAGTGATGAGCGGATTCGGTTTTACTCGGTTTTACTCGGTTTACTTGATGGTTTATGTACTACTATGATAGCGGCACAACCACGCATGCGCAGGACCCAATCTGCATCTGTGCAGAATGGGTCCGGCACAGCAACCTGACTGACAGGCTGTGGCCATTTGGGAGCTGGGAGTGGACGGTGCTGGACTGCATTCCTTAAAAAACGGAGGTGTGAAGTCCCTTTTTGCTAGGAGTGTTGAGGCCAGTGTCCATCTCTTCCAATGCAGGTTGGCAACAACCAGGCCACCCTGAGTAACCTGAGGGGTTGGGTATGATATGCCAGCTGCCAGGATCCTGGCGGCCAGCATACTGACACCAGGATCCCGACAGCAGAATGCCGGCGGGGGAAGGGGGGGGGAGCGAGCAAGCGCAACAAAGCCCTCCTTGCGGGGCTTTTATCAGCATTCCAACTGCCGTCATTTTTAGCATTTGGGATCCCGGTGTCGACATGCTGACCGCCGGGATCCCAAGCGCCAGTAACATAACCGCATCCCCCCCCACCTGAGGACTGATATTCACGTTAGTGATCTGATGCTGCGTCTTCAGATGCAGCAGCAGACCACAGAAGCCAGAAGGAGGCGTCAATTTACACAAGTCGCCTCCTGCGGCATTTGCATAACTTAGGAGTAGCAGCTAGGACAACCTCACAGCAGCTATTGCTTAATGCACTACTTAGAAACATGTCCTATTTTTAGAGTCCCACTTTGCTCATCAGAAGATGCTACATTTCGCACCCACGACAGAAATAACCATACTGGTCTGCCGCAAATACGTAGGATTATATGTATAAGCGATCAGGTCACAAATTACTAGATCTTCATCCTTACATGGCCCTTTGCGCCTTTTTATATCTTCATATACTAATTGTGTTACTAGAACTTCAAACATTAAAATTAAATATGTAAGAAAATAAAGTAATAAAAAATAGCAAAGCATGGATATTGTAATTAAAAAAATCAGAACGCTTGTGATAGAAGATTTATGTTACAAGGTTTAGGGGGCTTTTTGCCTTAGGCTAGGTACACACATGCACGATATTGTGCAGATCTGGGTGAATCGGAATGACAATTCGGCAGGTCTCATGGAGGTCGTGTGATTAGTTGTGCTGCACGGCCAATCATATGTCCTCACATGTGATGCAGTGGATACTAATGATGGACGGAATAGTGATCGCTCTGACGCTTATTAATATCTGCCTAGTGTGTACCGGCAATCCCCTGATGCACAGGGCAAAGGGTAATCACCCTGCACATTGGCACAATCGCTGGATGCACTAGTGTGTACCCAGCCTTTGGTAAACACACACAAACACATAATATCTGTTATTTCATGCAAGTTAGTTATTAACACAGGGTTTCCCAACCTCGGTCCTCAAGGCACACAAATAGTCTAGGTTTTATGGATAGCCATATTTGAGCACACGTGACTTTACTAGTTCCTCATTTATTTAACTGTGCTCAAGCATGGATATTACTAAAACCTAGATTGAGTGGGAAACACTGTATTAACAAGCAGGGGTGTATCTAGGGGTCCGAGCGCCCATGGCAAAGTCAGCGGCTGCCCCCCCCCCCCCCCCCCCACACACACACATATTTGAAATAAGGGGGGCGTGTCAACAAAGGAATGTGGCCTTGTGGGGAAGGGGCATGGCCACACAATAGTACTTCCTATTCAAATTATGACACACAGTATCACATTACACCACACAGTAGTGTCTCTTATTCACGTTACGCCACACAGTCTATATAGGGCATATGAGGAATGCAAATAGAAAGTGGAAATGTGGCCAGTGCTAATAAATATATTCCTAATTTTATATGGGGAATGCATGCAGTCAAACCACATTTGCCATTAGTATATCTGATCCTGCTTATAGGCACACACATATACACTTACATACATAGTCACACACAAAACACATACATATGTCACACATGCAGTATATACAAATACAGTCACATACATACTGTACATAGTTACACACTTATTCACATACATAGTCACACACTAATACACACATAAATACAGTAGATACTTATACACACACACAAACATACATTCATACATAGACACACACACACACACACACACACACACACACACACACACACACACACACACACACACATAAATTCAGTCACAGACACCCATACAGACATATAGTATCCCCCCACATTACAGACAGGGTATGCTGACTGCATGTACTTTAGTAGCTCGTTGTCCTCTCTCCCTCTCCTCCATGCTGCTGGGCTGCCCGGAAGTGAGTGCTGTGTAGTCCCATTCCCGTGCTTCCACTCCGTCCACGGCCCTAGCCTAATACAGGGCAGTGCATTCCTCTTCCTTGACCCCCCCTTCCCCATAATCCGGCTCTGACTGTACCTGGTGACTGTATGTAACTGCCGGCGCCAGTGTCCAGCGGCACAGCTCAGCACTAGTGATCAATCAGACTCAAAGTAAACTACAGCTCCTAGCAGCCCTTGATGCTGGGAGCTCCCAGCAACAAGGGCTGCTGGGAGCTGTAGTTTATGTTGAGTCTGATTACAAGCGAGGTGCAGTGTGCTGCTGCCGGACACTGGCGCCGACACTAACAAACAGTTACCAAGTACAACAGTACTACTTGCTTCTACCCCCTGGCCATGGATGGCACAGCCGGACGGCGCCCCCTCCTTGCCTGGCGCCCCTGGCGAGTGCCATCCTGGCCAATAGGTAGATACACCCCTGTTAACAAGCTCAAAAATTGTCCACAAAAGTTTCATTTTGCATGAAAATCCACAAGCCAGCCAGAATTCACTTGTGAAATATAGTTTGCCCCACAGTAAATGTATTTGTAAATAAAAACACAAATCAGTGAGGTACTTGCTGGCATTTTCATACGTGCATGCTATTGCCAAAATTGGCGTTATAAAAAATTACATTTGTTTTTATTGACACATTGCCTCATGTACTGACATGAATTGCATGACTTGGTATCTATGTAATACTCATAAACCAGTTCAGACAGATCAACCCCCCCCCCCCCCCATCCCAGCAGAAAGTGTCATGTGACTACATTAAGGTCTTTCTTTCCGCAGAACGTCACAGCAATGGAATAAATCAGCGTATCTAAAACTGTTAGCATATGATACAAGTTAAACAATCATTTTGAAAAATCTGACCCAGAAATTATAACGGAGGGAGGAGAAAGTAGAGCTAATGGGATTTTGAACATACATTAAAATAACACAAAATGTATTTGAATGAAATTAAATATCAAAACTGGGAAAGAAATGTTAGGTAATGGCATGCAATTGTTATTAAAATACAGAACTTACAACCACAAAGTGATAAGTTAGAGCGAAGTGGAAATCGTTACACAAAGGCTACAACTTGGTTTACCAGCCTACAGGGCTCCTGAGCACTTTACGAGGATGAATACTTAAGGCAGGGAAAGAGTTAACCTATGGATAAACATTTTTAATGAATAGAACAAGAACTTCAGGCTTCCTTGTGCCAACATTCCTACAGCCAGTACAATGGAAAGGAGAAGTGGTTTATATTAGACTATAGCTGCAGTTATTCTTAATTCCACTCAAAAGAGAATGAAAACAGTGTAATATTTTCCAATGACTGTTTATCATGAGTTATGTCAGCCTATGTTTAAATTACATTTTTCTTCTCTTAATGCTGATAGGAGCTGGAATAATATACAGCAGTGGCAGATGTTGAGCCATTAAGTATAGGCTTAACAAATGATATGCAAAGTTGCAAACGAGCATTGAATCAGCCTAGAAACGTGAATAACCCTTTATGCAGCGACAGGTAATTCAGTTAAACAATTTAAAGTGCACCTGTCAACATAAACTTAACTTTTACTGATTTCTTTAGCTCTTTCGACATGAAGGAGGCAGACTCCGCAAGATTCTAGTCATTTAAATAGGAAAATTTGCCCCAGGACATGCTTGACGACACTCCCTTGACACTTCAACAAGATAGAAAAGTTCAGTTTGTATTGCATTGTCACCACCCAGATCACTCCCCTGAAATGCTTATTTTACGCAAAGCAAGATCCGGCGAAGATCAGTTTCGTCCCACCCAAAGTCAGTCCTTTATTCTTTAAATTAAGTTATTGGGAATAATGGTGTCAAATTTTTATATTAAACAGTGACCTCTGACCCTAACCTGTGAATAACTGGCATTTGTCAATGATTTTCAGGGGTAACCACAGAATTTTAAAGATTTATCCCTGCTAATGTCTCTTCTTTACAACACTGGACAGTTCTACAGTAAAAGGATTGTCAATCTGTATATTTGACGCAATTCTTAAAAACTATTTGTTATGGTACAAGATTTACTTGTTAATAGTTATTGAAGGAGATCATTTAAGTACACAAACATTTTTTTTTTAATTAAAGTATCTAGGGACTTGCACACAAAGTGGCCCTAGATTTTATTTTATTTTTTCATTTTTAAGTCCTTATTTTGAATGGTCGACAAAAGATGACAAATTTACATTCAATTATTTTGAAACGTAACTTGTCAAGGCTTGCTTTTCATTCTGCCAAGTCTGTCTACAATGTAAGGAAGAAAGTGTCACATGAATAAGATATTACAGTATATTGAGGTTGAGTACCATTGACTGAATGGGTTATAAGGGGGGAGGGAGGGGTTCAGAAATACTACATTAAATATTAACATATCTTGAGTTGAGAAGATGGATTTTTGCTTGACATCTGTTCATGAGAAGTGTTAAGTACTTGGAGAATATCTGCTACATAGGATAGCATAGTTTCCCAACTGCAGTCTTCATGCAGCCTCTACATCTCTTGTATTTAGGATTTCTCATCCTGCACAGGATAAGTAAGAATCCTACCCATGTCCACAGACTGAACTCCTCAAAAATGAGCTGTTGGTGGTTCGCGAAGTCTGTGGTTACAAAACAAGGAAAAAAGTCTACACCTAGTCATATGAAGATGATTTACAGGATCAGAGCTGCCATCAGAAATTGTAGGGCCTGGAACTGACAGCCCCCCCTCCCAAAAAATAAATATAGCGGGGTTCTGCTCTTTGTCAGGGGTTCTGGTCTTTGTCAGGTAATTCCTCCCCCCCCGGCTGCTGCGGGTCAGCCATCCAGGCGTGGGCTCCTGATCGCACCTGCCTGCTTCAGACTATTGAAAATGTCCCTGAAAAAATGGCCACCTTCTCAGAGGAGACAGTTATTAAAAATTCTAGAGCCTCCTCTAGCATATTTAATACCTGCCTCCTCTGGGGCCGTGGCCATTTTGAAAAATACATTTTCAATAGGGCGCTGCGGGTGGATGGCAGGGGACAGACGGGGACAGAAGAGCAGTGGGCGGGTGGTGGCATGAGTGGCCCAGGCCCTTCCTCTCTGTCAGACAGGCCAGGCCCAGAACAGTTGTGCCCCCAGTTCCCCCTTGATGGCTGGTCTGTATAGTGGATACAGATAGACTATATCAAAACCTTGTGGTCCTGAGAGGGGGGAGTGTGTACTAATTACCTGGGCCCGGGCTACTGGAGGTGCCCGGTCCACTGACCCCCCCCTCCCAAGTATACATGTGGCCAGTGGTATCTTCGGGAAGATGGTGCCGCACATTGAAAGTAAAGAAACTGGCACTGTGCTAGAGTCCTTGCTCTCTAGTGGCCAGCAGTCCCTTCCAAAATATCACTGGGAAGAAGGCGCTGGCCGGGGAGGAGGGACCCACTTTCTGATCAAGTAAGGTAGGAAGAAGTTGCCCCCCGTGTTAAAATGGTGCCCCTATTTTTTTTTTGCTATAGCAATATGGCTACCACAGTCTTGGCATTCCTGTTCCTAGTGTGGAAGGCTGTCTGGCCCTCCACTTAAAAAGAGCCCATTTTCCTGACATGTATAAATAGCCTCCATTTCACCATCTCTCAGTCAGTAGCAAGAGGTTTTTTGTTTTTTTTTAAGGAAATTCTTAAAAATTGACAGAATGATAATTGTGGCTACTCTTGTGTGTTGGCAATTGTTTTGTAGTAGCCATGCGGGGTAAATTTGTTAATATACATTTTAGATCGTAGGTTGTGTTTCGCTTTATAGACATATAGGTATATATTGTTAGGCCAGTGAGTTGAGGGCCATTTGTTATTGAGATCGCATAGCTTGTAACAAACTTTAGGTTAGGAGCAGGCCCTGTACAACGGTATTGCTATCTTCTTACAGGATTACATACGTTTTGTCAGTCCCGGGCAGTGCTTAAAGTGGTCCTAGAGAGGTGGTGGAACTCATCCCCCCTCCCCCCGGCGCCCATGAAATAAAGGTATATCCCAAAAAGGGGCATGGTCTCAAAAATAAAGGGGCATGGTCACACAATAGTAATAATGCCCACAGTAGTAGCACCCCTATAATGACGACAGTAGTAGCCCCCCGTAATACACAATGCCCACAGCAGTAGCGCCCCTTTTACAATGCCCACAGTAGTAGTGCTCCTTATGCAATGTCCACTGTACTGGTAGTACCCACAGTGGTAGTGCCCCTTATATAGAGCCCATAGTAGTGGTGCCCCTTATGCAATGCCCCCAGTAGTAGTGCCCCTTATGTCCCCAGGAGTGATGCCCCTTATGAAGTGCCCCCTTTACAATGCCCTCATTAGTAGTGCCCCCATTAGTATTGCCCCTGTGTAGTATTGCCCCAGTAGTAATGTCCCCAGTCGTTTAGCCCATGTAGTTTGCCCCAAGTAGTAATGCCTCAGTAGTTTAGCCCCTGTAGTTCTGCCCCCAGTAGTAATGTCCCCCTGTAGTTTGCCCCCTTGTAGTTTAGCCCCCCTGTAGTAATGCTCCCAATAGTTTAGCCCCCCTGTAGTTATGCCCCCCTGTAGTAATGCACCCCTATAGTAATGCCCCCAGTAGTAATGCGCCCCTGTAGTTTGCCCCCAGTAGTTAGCCCATGTAGTTTGCCCCCAGTAGTAATGCCCCCGGTAGTTTAGCCCCCTTGTAGTTTGCCCCCAGTGGTTAGCTCCCTGTAGCTTCCTCCCAGTAGTTTGCCCCCAGTAGATTGCCACCAGTGGTTAGCCCCCCTGTAGCTTGCCCCCAGTAATTTGCCCCAAGTAGTAATGCCCCCAGTAGTTTAGCCCCCTTGTAGTTTAGCACCCTGTAGCTTCCTCCCAGTAGTTTGCCCCCAGTAGTTATCCCCCTGTAGCTTGCCCCCTGTGGTTATCCCCCTGTAGCTTGCCCCCAGTGGTTAGCCCACTGTAGCCGCGCTGCTAATACACACGTTTAAAAAGAAAAAAACATACTTACAAAGCCCCGCTCCCGCGTCCGACCACTGTGATCTTCTGGCGTCGGGCTCCCCAGCACTATGAGAGTCATGACGTCTCTCTCATAGCGCGCACTGACAGAGCCGGGAGCCGGAAGCCGGAGCTCAGTAGTGAGCTCCTGCCACTATCTTCCACTATGCAGGGAGAGCCGGGCGCCGCTTGTAACACAATCTCAGCGGGCGCCCAGCATCTCCCTGTGCTGCGCCTGCACACATCGGGTGAGGTGAGCCAGAGCAGACGGAACGCTGATGGAACGCAGTTCCGCCCCGTTCCGGCTCACTTTAACCCCTGGTCCCAGGCCCAACAATTTTTGATAGAAGCCCTGCTAAGAAGTGTTTAACTTGAACATCTTAGAAAGGTTGGGGAACTATCAGACGATTTACATGGTTGGAGGTTGCTCCAGATAGATTGAAAGGAACGCCAATAGTGAAGAACTTATATTTACATGAAAGTGAGTTCAGATTGTTAAAGAAATCTTACTGTTGGTAATGTGTCATCTTGAAGAGGCAAGTGTTTTTCTGTGGGGAAATTAGCTGTATGACAGATCTATCAAATTTAATTATTTAGTTTCAATGTCCACATGGAAATTATTTTAAAATGTAGGTAACACTTCCAATGCACTTGATGTTTGTATAAATTAATAAATAAAGATGTTTTAAATACAGATCTCATTCTTCCTCAATTCATTTTTTTTCTTCTTAACTATAGAAAAGGGGAAGCAAAGAATATAAACTTTGTTTTTTTATTCACACTTCTCTATTGCTAGGTACCATAGGCAACAGCAATATTTGTATTTCTGAGAATATTGCTTTTTATATTCTTGCCTTATATGGATCACACATCTGCTGGCTGATTCCCCAATACTATCCACCAATTGGTGGACTCAGGTGATCGCTGATTTGTCGCAGGACTGGCAAAATCCTACAGTACATTCTAATTATCTCCATATCAGGGGAGGGGATGTGTTAAGGGGGGAAGGGGAGGAGGATTGAAGGTCTTTATTTCTGTTTTTAATTTTCTTACTTACCTTTTCTGTATTATTATTATTTATAACATTGCTGTTTGAAGTTTTGACTGTATTTATATTTGGTAACTACTGCACAATGTTTTGTAAGAAATATTTACATTATTCTTTATATTATGTTTACTTCATATTTTTACTTGTTAACTTACTTTGATGTAATGTTTTACATAATTTCTCTGATTTTTTAGGTCATGTTATTACGTTAAAATGCATATGGGGCTTAATTGAAAAAAAATTGGGGGGGGGGGGGAAATATAGTCAACTCACTGATTCGATCATTATAAGGCTCGAATTGGCAAATCAAGTCTTTCCAACATGTTGTATTTTGCAATGACCCGATTAGGGAATTGCTGTAGTTAATCATAGATGTATAGGCCCCATTAATTAACATTCTGACTCTTACTCTCTCATACCCATTTACTCCTCTTAATATTTACAGTTGTGTTTTATTAACATGTCTACAGATCTAAATTAGTTTATGTAAGTTTTTGTTCGGCATAAGCATGGGCAAGTGGCACCACAAAGGAATGTATGGAGGGCATCAGGGATGATGGAGTTTACACTGATGCAGAGCCTGTATATTGAAAAACTGACTGTGTTAAATACAAAGGCCAAAAGTTTAGATCATATACTAAAAGTGTCTTGTGTCAACTATTTTATTTAAATGTCAACTGGATAAAGCAAAACATTGCAAATGCTTGTTTACCAATTTTACACATAATTATTTCTGCTTTAATTACGCTTCAGTTAAATCCACCGCATCTGCAGAGGCACTAGAGATGAAAATTTAAAATGAGTAGCGTAAATGACCCAGTACCAAGAAAATTCACACAGCTTATTTATTTATTAACAGTTTCTTATACAGCGCAGCATATTCCGTTGCGCTTTACAATTAGAACAGTAATAGAACAAAACTGGGTAAAAACAGACCGACAGAGGTAGGAAGGCTTGGCTCAGTTTCATACATTATAGAATAACCATAACTGATGGCTGACTAGTTTGGTTAAAAACACTTACTGTACCATTTAAATTGTTTTACGATAATGTTAATATGCACAGTGTTTAAATTTGCAATATTTTAAGCATTTATATTAAAAAGTAAATGAAATGTCAAATAAAGCTTCAGTTATTGTTATCTTTTACTATATTGTACATATATTGACCAGTATTTACACTTTATATTACCTGTGTCGGTCAATGTGTTCTGTATTACTTCTTTTCTCCTATTTGTAACACTAGTGCACAACGGAGAGTGTTGAAGGCATCTCAGGAATTTCTTTACAACTCTGCCTGACCTCTTCAACTAAAAGTTACATCTATATATGTGCAGATTGCATCTACGTTCCAAAACTTTCTTTCAAACTTTTTTTTTTCATAGACGTAAATGAAAATATTATGCAACACTTGAACATAGAATTGTTACAAATATTTATGGATGGTAATGATAAACCTGACTGGAAGTCTGCAATCTACAGACTTCCAGTTATACTTTCGTTAGAGGCTAAATTATTTTCATATTTGGCAGAGGACAGGGCACTACAAATAGGCACTAATGCCTGATGTTTTATTGGATTACTCTTGCCTATAGCTAAACACAGCCCTGTCCACAGAATGTATCTTGCAGTTTTCAGCTGAGATAAATAAAGCAAACCTTCTAACTGCCCTGATCCTTTTAGTCCACAAAGTTGACAGACCTTAGATGGAGCCTTGCCAAAAGTGGGTATTTTTGCTCATATCAAGGTCAGGCTTCAGGCAAGGCAGCATAGGTCTTATTGTGTCCAAATTTTGAATGTACAAATAATCACAGTTATGGGTAAACTAAGCTTCCAATCTCAAGTTGGCCATACATACTAGGAAAATGGACATATTGGGATGTTATCACAACATGAGTACATGATGCCCAGTAATTATATACAGTAAGTAGCATCATTAACAGGCATGTTGGAAAAAGCATTAGAGTACTACTAAACCTCAGTCTTCCAGCCTGGGTGGTGAATGACTGGATGTTGTGAGCTTCAGCCAGCCATACCCAGGGCAAATGGAACAGTAATCTTTTCACTCTTACCAAGCATCAACACTAAGGAGAGTGAGTCTACTATGGGACATTAACTAGGAAAATATACAAATTGCTGTTATTACTGTGATGGGTACATGCATACAAGCACATCATTAATAGATGGTGCAATTTGTCATTTCTTTCTTTATAGAACATCAGCTTTGATGCTCACTTGTACTTGCAGTGCCTTCTCCTTATTTTGACTGCACTGCTAATAAATAAATAAAAATCCCAGTATTCCAAGTTGATTTACAGAAAATAGTAATCCTTCTGTAGTTTAACAAATCTCAAAATATTTCAGAAAAAAGAAACAAAAAGCAAACAAACAAAACAGTTGAATAGCTGGTGTATACAAAAGGCAAGACTCAAATGTTTTTCCCACCAGCAGCCACTAGATGGCGACAAATGGAGCTATTCTAATGTAGCTCCTTTCGGGTGCGATCAGCTGCCGGCGTCTGCAGTTTAGCTCGCTCCCACCTGGGATGGCGAGCTGAAATGTGTGAAAAGTGATCCATTTGGGCGCTCAAGCGGCATTTTGCCCGATCATGCCCATTAGTTTAGTTGGATTTAGCCGCGCTAGACACTAATGGGCGCGATAGGGGACATCAATTGTATATCGCCCCCTGTGATCTCCCGTCACTTTAGACGGGAGATCGGAGGCGATAACATTTGAATTACCACCAGGATGTCAAAAGATTGCTTGGCTAAATGATATGATACAAGGCTTTACATTTTGGGTTATTTTAATATACCCTTTTGGCTAGAAATTCAAATGCAACATTACAAGTTGATGTACACCAAATATTGCAGAATGTTGTGTTTCTGGCAGCAGAGGAGTTAAAACACATCGCTGACATGATCCGTGAATTGTCTTGTCAAAGGGCACGAATATTTCATGTACTGCAATGAGTGACAAAAAGCTATACTTGCAAATATTTATTTTTAGCTGTATGGGAATAGATGCAATTAAGAGCAGAAATGTGAAAACTGAAGAACTCACTTAACAGAAGCAATTATATTAGTCATACAAACAAGGCAGTTCTGCTTTCTAACCCCCCAACACAACATCCACAGAGCATACCACTCATATTTAAAGAAGACTCAAAGCATTATTTGTCAGCAGGCAGATTTGATTGTTAAGTGCGGTACCTGGGATTCATTACTAATTTGCTTTTCTATGGAATTGAAAAACCATCATGGAAATCTCCCATCAGGAATTCCAGACATTTCCTCCTATCCAGAGGCGTATCTAGAGAGGAGGGGACCCATGTGCAGTATCCGTGTGTGGCCCCCTCCTCTTCTGTAGCCGGCAGCGCCGCTGTTAGCGCTCTGAGCCTGAGACTCTGGCACAGTGACAGAGTCTACAGCGCATGCACAGGACTCTGGAAAAATGGTGCGGCGGCCATTTTTTTCAAAGTCATGCGCATGCGCTGTACACTCTGGCACTGTGCCAGATTCTCTAGTGCTCAGTGCACTAGCAGTGGCGATGCCGGCTACGGGAGAGGAGGGGGCCTGCCGGAAAGGGGAGTATAGAAGAAATGGGTGCAGTGTGTGCGGTGTGGGCCCCCTCTGCACCCAGGGGCCTGTGTGCACCGCACACACTGCACACATTATAGATATGCCACCGCTCCTATCCTTTTCTTTTAAAAGTACTTCAGACCAAACTATTTAAATTTACTAACACATGACTGACATTTCTGCCTATGAATGTCTGCAGATTATATCTGTGTATTTAGAAGGGCTGTTAAAAAAAAACCAAAAAAACCAACAACATATGATGTTTGAAAAGCAGAGTTCAACTATAATTGTGTATATGTTGTCAGGGGTGCCGAGAGAGGCGGAGGTCAAGTTTTTCTGCGCCTGATCACCCATCTTTTATGATGGACGATATTCAATTGATACTGCTGGCAGATGTGAGTGAGCAGGAACACAATATTTTTGGTGCTGGTCGCACCCAAATAGGCTGGGTTTGGCTGCTCAAAGCGGCTAAACCTGTTAAATCTATTGGTAGCGACAGGGCAAATGTGCAAAAAGACGGATTATTCACACATTTCTACTCACCCCAAAAAGCAATTGAAACCCTCCCATAGTATGCACAACAAGAACTATCCCCAGAGTGTGGGTGCAGCCAAATAAGACCCAGATACAGACATTCTGCAATCAGGCCAAATGACCAGGCCACTACATTGTATGATCATCTTTAGACTCAAGTTAAACCATTTTTAGAAGATGTGAAACACAGATAACAGCTGATGGGCCGGTCTGGGAATAATTACACTGTTCAACAATGACCACATAGATATCATTTTTGAGACTTAGGTTTTAAACATCTCTGCAGAAACAAATCACAAGGCAAGAACATCACGCACAAGGCAAGTAATATACAGATGGAGCTGCGCTCATCTACTGTGGCTCCATCGCAAGCGTGCACTCCCGGCAGGACTAGGCGATCCGGCGCCTAGCCCTGCTACAAAAGTGCACAGAGACGCTCCCATTGTAGTGAATGCGGCGCGTGCATATCACAGATGCGCGTGCAGCCCAGACGGTGCGATAGGCACGCCTAAGTGGGTGCACCCAGGCACAGATAGAGCCACAGCTAGCTTGGCTCCATCTGTATTGTTTTATATGAAATCATAAACAAGAATAAAAATGCTAATATAAATTACAAGCTTGTAATATTTCAACGTTTCCATTATTAGTTATGTATTAATACTAGTGTTCTTCCACACAGAACTAAACATCATTAAAAGTCATCTGGGGCAGGGACTGATGTGAATGGCCAAATAGTCTCTGTAAAGTGCTGCAGAAAATGCGCGCGCTATATAAATAACTGGTAATAAATAAATAAATAAATAAATAAATAAATCTGCTAAAACTACTAGGTACAAATAAATGGATCCTGTTATTCACTTCTCAAAAAGTGCACACCTTAAATATAGGTCTCCCAAGAGAGTTCAGTTTATTGTGTACTCTGTATAACAAAAAAAACAAAAAAAATTTAAAAAAATCCATGGAATTTTTAAAGTTGTTTTTGTTGTAAACAAAAATACTGCAGTGTAACTTCCCCCACATCATGCAGGGATACTGGAAGGTCCACCGGAGAAAGTGGTCTTTCATCCCCAAGTGAAGGCATATATAAAATAGTTCACATTACCCTTCAAATGAAACTGTATTATTTTATTTAAAAACTATATCTAATACCCTGATCTGTTTATCTTACCGATTTACCAGGTTCTGTTGTGCAAACATAACTCTCTGACCTTTAAAAATCAGGTCAATGTATTACTCAACCTATAGAACTCAGAAGAAATTTAAATATAGATAAAGACACTGGCACAACATGCTGAAGGCTACATTCATGAACTTGTGCATGTCCTTTACTGGTTGGCTTTTGTATTATGTTCTTCTGATTAATTAAAGGACCACATGTGGGTGTTCAAACCACATTTTAACACTTCTCTGTCTAGCATTATATTACGAGCATGACAAAAACGTTTCTTATGTACTTGCTTGGATTTAAGAGAAGACTGTCAGTTGTTATCTGCC
Source organism: Pseudophryne corroboree (assembly GCF_028390025.1). NCBI lineage: Eukaryota > Metazoa > Chordata > Amphibia > Anura > Myobatrachidae > Pseudophryne > Pseudophryne corroboree. The sequence goes on along the minus strand of NC_086446.1, from coordinate 652,218,752 downwards.
ATCATCTCTTTAACTTAGCTGAATATCCTGTATTGTGCTTTGTTTCAGTGATATACAGCTGCACACATATTATACTATACATATTTACACTGATAAATGAAGTACTGAATGGCTGAATAACATTTCCCCTAGAAGGAAAAATATGCCCTTATCTAAATCTGTGAGAATTGTGTAGATGTGAGTGGACTCTCTTCCAGGATTTGTTGATCTTATATGTATATTATTAACAAGTACTTCTACAATATTTGGAATATGTTTCTCTGGTGCTCCTGCAGAGCAATGAACAATAACCCCACAAGTGCTCCTTTGGGCAACCAAGAAGCGGTTGAAATAATTATTGGAGACATCTTCAAAAAAACATGTCTCTTACAACTGTACTCCCAACTTGATCGGCCGCTGTAATGGCTATCCGACTGTAAATGGTTTCCCTGGTATACCCAGGTAAACTATTAGCCTTTAGCTGGGTACACACCTTCAGACGGTGTGCCTTAGCGCCATGGTGATGTGATGTAATGACACACTGCACCGGTGTCCACACTGTAAGATCCCCTACCACTGTTCAATGAATTGTTACATGCTGCATTTATCTACACCGTGTCGGCCATGAAATTATCCCTTTGGAAATGCAGAACATCTAATGGGATGATTCAATGAATGATGGCTGGGAACGACAGATTGGGGTGTACACACTATATGATATGTATGATATATCGTTCCGGTCCAACATATTGGACAGTAGATCGTAAAGTGTTTTTAAATGCTTTATAAATGCAGCACGACACTTACACACAAAGTGATTTAGCAGAGTGAGCACTTTGTCCTGTGGAGACTGTCAATATAGCCTCTAGAAGTTAAATGATGCAGGATAGCGGCTGGCAGAGTCCTTTGCATGGATAAGAAGTATATTACGCATCTCTTGCTGAGGATATACATTGGGTATATTGTCCAGGCAACATTTTTTAATAATTAACTTTGTAGGTTTTTGCACAATAAATCTTTTCTATACATTTTTTTACACACAATATATATATATATATATATATATATATATATACACTGCTCAAAAAAATAAAGGGAACACTAAAATAGCACATCCTAGATCTAAATGAATTAAATATTCTTATTAAATACTTTGTTCTTTACATAGTTGAATGCGCTGACAACAAAATCACACAAAAATTATCAATGGAAATCAAATTTATTAACCCATGGAGGTCTGGATTTGGAGTCACACTCAAAATTAAAGTGGAAAAACACACTACAGGCTGATCCAACTTTGATGTAATGTCCTTAAAACAAGTCAAAATGAGGCTCAGTAGTGTGTGTGGCCTCCACGTGCCTGTATGACCTCCCTACAATGCCTGGGCATGCTCCTGATGAGGTGGCGGATGGTCTCCTGAGGGATCTCCTCCCAGACCTGGACTAAAGCATCCGCCAACTCCTGGACAGTTTGTGGTGCAACGTGGCGTTGGTGGATGGAGCGAGACATGATGTCCCAGATGTGCTCAATTGGATTCAGGTCTGGGGAATGGGTGGGCCAGTCCATAGCATCAATGCCTTCATCTTGCAGGAACTGCTGACACACTCCAGCCACATAAGGTCTAGCATTGTCTTGCATTAGGAGGAACCCAGGGCCAACCGCACCAACATATGGTCTCACAAGGGGTCTGAGGATCTCATCTCGGTACCTAATGGCAGTCAGGCTACCTCTGGCGAGCACATTGAGGGCTGTGCGGCCCCCCAGAGAAATGCCACCCCACACCATTACTGGCCCACTGCCAAACCGGTCATGCTAGAGGATGTTGCAGGCAGCAGAACGTTCTCCTTGGCGTCACCAGACTCTGTCACGTCTGTCACATGTGCTCAGTGAGAACCTGCTTTCATCTGTGAAGAGCACAGGGAGCCAGTGGCGAATTTGCCAATCTTGGTGTTCTCTGGCAAATGCAAAACGTCCTGCACGGTGTTGGGCTGTAAGCACAACCCCCACCTGTGGACATCGGGCCCTCATACCACCCTCATGGAGTCTGTTTCTGATCATTTGAGTAGACACATGCACATTTGTGGCTTGCTGGAGGTCATTTTGCAGGACTCTGGCAGTGCTCCTCCTGTTCCTCCTTGCACAAAGGCGGAGGTAGCGGTCCTGCTGCTGGGTTGTTGCCCTCCTACAGCCTCCTCCACGTCTCCTGATGTACTGGCCTGTCTCCTGGTAGTGATTCCATGCTCTGGACACTACGCTGACAGACACAGCAAACCTTCTTGCCACAGCTCGTATTGATGTGCCATCCTGGATGAGCTGCACTACCTGAGCCACTTGTGTGGGTTGTAGACTCCGTCTCATGCTACCACTAGAGTGAAAGCACCGCCAGCTTTCAAAATTGACCAAAACATCAGCCAGAAAGCATAGGAGCTGAGAAGTGGTGTGTGGTCACCACCTGCAGAACAACTCCTTTATTGGGCGTGTCTTGCTAATTGCCTATAATTTTCACCTGTTGTCTATTCCATTTGCACAACAGCATGTGAAATTGATTGTCAATCAGTGTTGCTTCCTAAGTGGACAGTTTGATTTCACAGAAGTGTGATTGACTTGGAGTTACATTGTGTTGTTTAAGTGTTCCCTTCATTTTTTGAGCGGTATATATATATATATATATATATATATATATATATATATAGTGGCCTCACTGTATCAGATGTGGCTTTGCTGCAATGGGTGTAGCCTTGCAGGAAAAGGCTATTTTTCACCGACATAGTGTCCCTTGCACCATATTATGCCCCACAAAGTAATGTCCCTTGCACTACTTTAAGCCACCACAGTAATGCCCCTGACACCATATTATGCCCCACACAGTAATTTCCATCACCATATTAAGCACCCACAGTTATGCCCGTCATCATATTATGCCCCCACTGCAATGCCCCTAACACCATATTATGCTCCCGTGCCCCTGTCACCATATTATACCCCCACTGTAATGCCCCTGACACCATATCATGCCCCTGTCACCATATTATGCCTCCACTGTAATACCACAGTACCTGTTCGTTGTCATGTGATTCCCCCCAGCCACCGCCACTGGCAGTCCCGATGGGGACCGCTGTTCCCACCTGCACACAGATCAAAGTATTGAAAATAACCTTTTCAAAATGGCCGCTGCCTATTTAAGCATCCTTAAAAACTGTATTCTATGAGGCAGGGGCCATTTTGGGAGGGACATTTTCAATAGTGTCCCAGACGAAATACTGTAACACGCATTTGCCGTGGCACCCCCATTCGCACAGCTTGCATGGCTTGCCCGGCCCAGGAAACTGCACTGGCGTTGATGTTGATTACCCTTCCACCAAGACACAAAGAGAACTTACCCTTATCCAGTCCATCAGCAATTTGTTAACTCCATGTTCCAGACTCTACATGCGGTTATGCAGAGCTTTGACAGTAGTGTGTGTGGCCATATGTACACACAGCTAATGACAAACATTGCATGTTCTTATAAAAAGTTTACTAATATGTCGTCCTTGACCAAAAATGTATAATATGGTTTGATTTAACAAAGCTCAGCACTAAAAGGGATTATTCAGGTTTGTTAGCAAACCAAAAAAGTTAGCAATTGGGCAAAGCCATGCTGCACTGCATAACATGTGCAGAGAGAGTTAGATTTGGGTGGGTTATATTGTTTCTGTGCAGGGTAAATACTGGCTGCTTAATTTCTACACTGCAATTTAGATTTAAATTTGAACACAACCCAACTAACTCTAACTCTCTCTGCACATGTTATATCTGCCCCACCTGCAGTGCAATATGGTTTTGCCCAATTGCTTAATTTTTTGTTTTGCTATCAAACACGAATAAGGCCCCAAGCGTGGGAAAACAAACGCGCATTGCTTATTTCAATAGGAACTCAGAGTTACCATTATTTTGATGCTTTGCTCTTAAACTACCAAATACACTAAAAGCTTTAGTGTCCCCCATATGTCAGCATGAAAATCTGTAACAGCAACAACCTTAGGGGCAGGCCCGGCGCTACCCGCTCAGTAAAGGGATGCAAAGCAGGTAGGCGCCAGGGTTGGAAAGGCGCCTACCTGCTTTGCATCCCCGTTGCTGCGCCTGGGCCCCCTGCTGCTGCTGCCGGCTGCTGTGCCTGTCACACTGTTTGACAGGCAACGGCGCCAGCAGCATGATGCTTCCCCCTACCCCCCCCTGACAGTAGGTGTGTGTCACAAACCTTGTCAGCCCTCCCGGATATTAACCGCTACAAGTCCGGAGAGGCTGGGGGGCGGGGCCTTCATGGGAAACTTCAGGGCAGCCTCCGGAGCATTGTGTGCAGCAGCAGCTGTCCTGCTGTGCACACTGAGATGCCGTCTGAAGCAGGAATTTGCTTCCCTGTGGCTGGCCCCTCCCACCACACTCAGCAGCGTGTATCATCAGCCCAGCAGCAGCAGCTCCACGGCTCTCTCTGGGTGTTCCCTCCCACACTGTCCTCAGGTCAGCTCTATGTACTGCGGCACTGGGTGTAATGCACTGGGTGTAATATAGGAGGGGTGGGGGGTGGTGGCGGATGTGTATATTAATAATATGTAAGCTGGTACAGAGTGTAATATAGGGGAGGGGGGTATGTGTGCTGTGTATAGTGTCATGTGTAGGGTGTAATATGGGGGGGCATTGTCTAATGTCATGTGCTGGGTGTAATATGGGGGGCTGTGTATAATGTCATGTGCTGGGTGTAATATGGGGGTCGCTGTGTATAATGTCATGTGCTGGGTGTAATATGGGGGGCGCTGTGTATAATGTCATGTGCTGGGTGTAATATGGGGGACTGTGTATAATGTCATGTGCTGGGTGTAATATGGGGGGCGCTGTGTATAATGTCATGTGCTGTGTATAATGTAAAGTGCTGGGTATAATGCTGCCTTTTGCTGCTTTTAGTAATATAAGTTTCACCTGCAATTACAGGACAGACCCCTGATTTCAATAAATACGCCCATGGGTAGAGCTAGACACACACCCTGGGCGGAGCTAGAGACACCCCTCAACGGCACATTACACTGCCGCCTGGAATCTCGCTGAAACTAGTTTTCAAAAGTAGGCAAGTATGATGTACGGTATGTGTGTGCTGTGTATGTATATGTGTATGTGGTATATGTGTGAATGTACAGCATAATGTGTGTAAGCGTCACTGGTACAGGGGGCGTTACATGTGCAAGCGTCACTGGTACAGGGGGCGTTACGTGTGCAAGCGTCACTGGTACAGGGGGCGTTACGTGTGTAAGCGTCACTGCTACAGGGGACGTTGCGTGTGCAAGCACCACTGGTACAGGGGGTACTGCGTGTGTAAGCGTCACTGCTACAGGGTGCGTTACGTGTGTAAGCGTCACTGGTACAGGGGGTACTGCGTGTGTAAGCGTCACTGCTACAGGGTGCGTTACGTGTGTAAGCGTCACTGCTACAGGGTGCGTTACGTGTGTAAGCGGCACTGCTGCAGGGAGCGCTGCGTGCGTAAGCGTCACTGGTAAAGGGAGCGTTACGTGTGTAAGCGGCACTGGTACACGGGGCGTTACGTGTGTAAGCGGCACTGGTACAGGGGGCGTTACATGTGTAAGCGGCACTGGTACAAGGGGCGTTACATGTGTAAGCGGCACTGGTACAAGGGGCGTTGCATGTGTAAGTGTCACTGCTGCAGGGGGCGTTACGTATGTAAACGTCACTGTTGCGGGGTGGTGTTACATGTGTATGCGCCACTGTAGCAGGGGGTGTTATGTGTGTAAGCGTCACTGCTGTAGGGGAAGTTACATGTGTAAGCATCACTGCTGTAGGGGGTGTTACGTGTGTAAGTGCCACTACTACAGTGGACGTTGTGTATAAGTGGAACTACCACAGGGGGCGTTACGTGTCTACGCGGCACTACTACAGGGAGAATTATGTGTAAAAGCATTGTGTGCGTTGTCCCTTTGTAAGGTATGGGAGGGCGCAAATTTATAGTTTGCAGGGGGGCGCCGAACACCCTAGCACCGGCCCTGCTTAGGGGCATTGGAGTTTCTATTATGTGTGCAAGGTGTGCGGGGCACATGGGACCCTGGGTCAAGATGACATCATCTGCAAGCAACGGCCAGAAGAGACTGCATCGGGTGCAGTGTAAATGGTGCCAACCCGGGATATTCCCAGGTCGTGCTGCAGTGGGAAAGGGGTCATGTCTCGAGTCTAACCCAGCTTGGAATTGTGTTCCAAATCCAGGTCACACCCGCTACTTTAGTGGAAAAGGGGTATTAGAGGCAGGCACTTTGTTAGAATGCTGACAAGCATATAAAAGTACAGAAAAGACGTACATCATTTTTTTTTAATGATTTTCATGTACTATGTAGATATTCTTTAAGCTGCAAGATGTCCTCACCAACATTTGGAAAATAACCGTCCATACGCATGTACAGCGCAGAACAGGGACACCACTGATCTCATGGATACATAGACATGCTTGAAACCTTATTCTAATGCGCCTAAAAGACAAATTCTTCAAAGAAATCAGAGACACTGACTTATTATTATTAAACTATGGGGTATATTTACTAAGCTCCCGATTTTGACCGAGATGCCGTTTTTTCTTCAAAGTGTCATCTCGGTTAATCTCGGTCATTTACTAAACACTAATCACGGCAGTGATGAGGGCATTCGTAATTTTTTGCTAGTTCAGGTAAAAAATTACGAATGAATACACCATCGGTCAAAACGCGGCTGTTTAAGTATGAATCTCGGTCATTTACTAAGAAGTGCAAAGCAAAAAAACACAAAACACTGCCGTGAAAAATTACAACTCGTAAAAAAGTCCTAAAAAAAAACAGACCTGCTTTTTTTTTCCGTGATTTGAGATGCATGCAGGGATCCATGAGATCCGTGCATGTATATCAGTGGGAAGGGGTGTGAAAGTGCTTATTTTTGCTAAAAAAATTGCGTGGGGTCCCCCCTCCTAAGCATAACCAGCCTCGGGCTCTTTGAGCCGATCCTGGTTGCAGAAATATGGGGGAAAAAATGACAGGGGTTCCCCCATATTTAAGCAACCAGCATCGGGCTCTGCGCCTGGTCCTGGTCCCAAAAATACGGGGGACAAAAAGAGTAGGGGTCCCCCGTATTTTTAAAACCAGCACCGGGCTCCACTAGCTGGACAGATAATGCCACAGCCGGGGGTCACTTTTATACAGCGCCCTGCGGCCGTGGCATCAAAAATCCAACTAGTCACCCCTGGCCGGGGTACCCTGGGGGAGTGGGGACCCCTTCAATCAAGGGGTCCCCCCCCCCCCCAGCCACCCAAGGGCCAGGGGTGAAGCCCGAGGCTGTCCCCCCCCATCCAATGGGCTGCGGATGGGAGGGCTGATAGCCTTTGTTGTAAAATAAAAGATATTGTTTTTAGTAGCAGTACTACAAGTCCCAGCAAGCCTCCCCCGCATGCTGGTACTTGGAGAACCACAAGTACCAGCATGCGGCGGAAAAACGGGCCCGCTGGTACCTGTAGTACTACCACTAAAAAAATACCCAAAAAAAGACAAGACACACACACCGTGAAAGTATAATTTTATTACTTACATACACACATACATACATACTTACCTATGGCCCCACGCAGGTCGGTCCTCTTGTCCAGTAGAATCCAAGGGTACCTGTTGAATAAATTATACTCACGAGATCCAGGGGTCCAGGCTCCTCGGCAAATCCAGGGTTAATCCACGTACTTGCCAAAAATAAAAAAACGGTGTCCCGACCACGAACTGAAAGGGGACCCATGTTTGCACATGGGTCACCTTTCCCCGAATGCAAGAAACCCACTTTGCCTTCTGGCTAAGTGGGTTTCTTCAGCCAATCAGGGAGCGCCACGTTGTAGCACTCTCCTGATCAGCTGTGTGCTCCTGTCTTCACTGACAGGCAGCACACGGCAGTGTTACAATGTAGCGCCTATGCGCTACATTGTAACCAATGATGGGAACTTTCTGCTCAGCGGTGACGTCACTTTAGGTCAACCGCAGGGCAGAAAGTTCCCATCATTGGTTACAATGTAGCGCATAGGCGCTACATTGTAACACTGCCGTGTGCTGCCTGTCAGTGAGGACAAGAGCACACAGCCGATCAGGAGAGTGCTACAACGTGGCACTCCCTGATTGGCTGAAGAAACCCACTTAGACAGAAGTCAGAGTGGCTTTCTGGCATTCGTGGAAAGGAGTCCCATGTGAACACATGGGGCCCCTTTCAGTTCGTGGCTCGGCTTTCCGTTTTCTTATTTTATGCAAGTACGTGGATTACCCCTGGATTTCCCGAGGAGCCTGGACCCCTGGATCTCGTGAGTATAATTTCTTCAACAGGTACCCCTTGGATTCTACTGGAGAAGAGGACCGACCTGCGTGTGAACATAAGGTAAGTATGTATGTATGTTTGTGTGGATGTATGTAATAAATCTTTACTTTCACGGTGTGTGTGTCTTGTCTTTTTTTGGGTATTTTTTTAGTAGTAGTACTACAGGTACCAGCGGGCCCGTTTTTCCGTCGCATGCTGGTACTTGTGGTTCTCCAAGTACCAGCATGCGGGGGAGGCTTGCTGGGCCTTGTAGTACTGCTACTAAAAACAATATCTTTTCTTTTACAACAAAGGCTATCAGCCTCCCCATCCGCAGCCCATTGGATGGGGGGGGACAGCCTCGGGCTTCACCCCTGGCCCTTGGGTGACTGGGGGGGGGGACCCCTTGATTGAAGGGGTCCCCACTCCCCCAGGGTACCCCGGCCAGGGGTGACTAGTTGGATTTTTGATGCCACGGCCGCAGGGCGCTGTATAAAAGTGACCCCCGGCTGTGGCATTATCTGTCCAGCTAGTGGAGCCCGGTGCTGGTTTTAAAAATACGGGGGACCCCTACTCTTTTTGTCCCCCGTATTTTTGGGACCAGGACCAGGCGCAGAGCCCGATGCTGGTTGCTTAAATATGGGGGAACCCCTGTCATTTTTTTTCCCATATTTCTGCAACCAGGATCGGCTCAAAGAGCCCGAGGCTGGTTATGCTTAGGAGGGGGGACCCCACGCATTTTTTTTTTATTATTTTACAGTGTTTAATAAAAAAAAAAAAAAATAAGAACCCCAGCACGGATCACACAGATCCGGCCGAGATTGATTGTAAAAAAAAAACGGCAGTGTTTTGCTAATCACTGCCGTAAAAATAGGTAAAAAAAAACGAATGACATCGACATCGGAAGAAAAGAAAAACCCGAATACGACAGCTTAGTAAATCCATCGTAATCAATTCAAAAAGTTGCAGTTTTACACTGTCGATGTCATTCGTGATTGAACTTTGACCTATTTTCGGAAATTACGAATCTTAGTAAATATACCCCTATGTTTCTGAAACAGAAAACTATTGCATGCCTCTGATATTAAAGGTAAATCCTTTACATTACACCCTTGTAAATACATCTCCATTCTATGCACATCAAGGAGTTTAAATTCCAGATCACTAGTTATTCTCGGGTTTCAGAATTCCAGTGACAGAACCAGTACAGTACGTGTACAACTGTGACACATTATGGTTTTAAAAATGCTGGCATTCCAAAGAAAGAGGAGTTACTTATCAATAACATTTAAAAAGATAGTCACTTTATATATTACAGAGGGGTTGTGACCTATATTGTTTTCTAGCGGATTAATAGACTTGCTGAAAAATCTCTCACTTGACAGATATCACCAGCTTAGAGCCTGCAGACAGTTTGCAGACATACACATGGCAGACATGATCCAGGACAGTCAGGCTACTGAAGCATCTATTTAACATACTTCTCTCCTGCTAATAACGTTCTCAAATCTCTCATGACATGAACCATCACTAAATCTAAGTGATTGATAAATGAGTACTAAGAAACACATGTCAAATACTGCTCTTAATATCAGCGAAACACCACAATGTTCACCAGCACATTAATGAATATCCCTTAATGGCAGGGTGAATATTAAAGTACCTGTTCCCTGGACAAGAGGGAGGTGGCCTGATATTCATGCAGTCAATCAATTCTCTAGGTCTAGGAGCTTCAGTTTGTACCTCATTCAGGATGCTAGTAGGTAACACTGAATTGATTGGATGCATTGCTATTACTCATTCAGGATGCTAGGTAACGCTGAATTGATTGGCTGCATTTCTATTACTCATTCAGGATGCTAGGTAACGCTGAATTGATTGGCTGCATTTCTATTACTCATTCAGGATGCTAGGTAACGCTGAATTGATTGGATGCATTTCTATTACTCATTCAGGATGCTAGGTAACGCTGAATTGATTGGCTGCATTGCTATTACTCATTCAGGATGCTAGGTAACGCTGAATTGATTGGCTGCATTTCTATTACTCATTCAGGATGCTAGGTAACGCTGAATTGATTGGCTGCATTTCTATTACTCATTCAGGATGCTAGTAGGTAACACTGAATTGATTGGATGCATTGCTATTACTCATTCAGGATGCTAGGTAACGCTGAATTGATTGGATGCATTTCTATTACTCATTCAGGATGCTAGGCAACGCTGAATTGATTGGCTGCATTGCTATTACTCATTCAGGATGCTAGGTAACGCTGAATTGATTGGCTGCATTTCTATTACTCATCAGGATGCTAGGTAACGCTGAATTGATTGGCTGCATTTCTATTACTCATTCAGGATGCTAGTAGGTAACACTGAATTGATTGGCTGCATTTCTATTACTCATTCAGGATGCTAGGTAACGCTGAATTGATTGGATGCATTTCTATTACTCATTCAGGATGCTAGGTAACGCTGAATTGATTGGCTGCATTGCTATTACTCATTCAGGATGCTAGTAGGTAACACTGAATTGATTGGATGCATTGCTATTACTCATTCAGGATGCTAGGTAACGCTGAATTGATTGGCTGCATTGCTATTACTCATTCAGGATGCTAGTAGGTAACACTGAATTGATTGGATGCATTTCTATTACTCATTCAGGATGCTAGGTAACGCTGAATTGATTGGCTGCATTTCTATTACTCATTCAGGATGCTAGGTAACGCTGAATTGATTGGCTGCATTTCTATTACTCATTCAGGATGCTAGGTAACGCTGAATTGATTGGATGCATTGCTATTACTCATTCAGGATGCTAGGTAACGCTGAATTGATTGGCTGCATTGCTATTACTCATTCAGGATGCTAGGTAACGCTGAATTGATTGGCTGCATTTCTTTTACTATTTGTTCATCCCACAAAATGGCGGCCTCAATGGAATGTTATGGAAAGTCACAAATGTGATAAACGTTTGATATTGCATTCATTTTTAAGATTAAATTGGCAAACTGTATCCAATGCAGCATGAGCCCCTCTGAGAGCAAGGAATAAAGTCAAAGAAGTTGAGGTAACATCCACAGGCGTGTATTTATTATTACTACCACTTATTTATATAGGGAATACAAATTCCACAGCACTTTACAGAGAATATTCGATGATTCACATCAGTCCTGCCCCAGTGACGCTTACAATCTATATTCCCTACCACATGTACATGCATACATATCCATGCTAGGGTTAATTTTGTTGGGAGCCAATTCACCTACCAGTATATGTTTGGATTGTGGGAGGAAACTGGAGTACCAATAGGAAATTCAAGGAAATTCACACAAGTACGAGGAGAATATACAAACTCTACTTAGCTAGGGCCTTGGTGGGAATTGAACCCATGACCTCAGTGCTGCGAGGCAGTAATGCTAACCTTTAACTGCCTGTGTTTGCCCCTTTTCACATGCAAAACCTGTTCCTCCCTAGTGCATGCATGAAATGAATTAAAATAACACAGGGATAACCTATAATTTAATATACGAGAGTCATGAATGAATTTTGGAAAAAGGGGCCCTGCACTAGGATTTTATATGCTCTTAGTGCACTTACTCAATGCACAGGATCAGTTTGCGCCTTAATGATGCAATACAATGGTCTGTCTTGCGCACGTCTATTATTCACTTTCAGGAATATCAGAATTCAAATCTACCATATGAGAACCACTTCTAACTTAAAATTAAACTTAACCCCATGGTTTGCATTTTCCAATGCTCCCTCTCATGGGTCCGGAGATTAAAGTGCGTTTCTGAAATATTTTTTTTCTTTTTGTTCCTTTTCCTACTCAATTTACTTCCTGGGCTTGGTGGTCCCTCCCTGCTTTTTTACCTTTTCTTTTTTTCCTTCTCCTTTTCTTTTTGTTTTTTCCTCCTTCTCACAGTCTTGTTCTAATTCCTCTTCCCTTTAAATTTCTCTCATAGGGGCAGATGTATTAAGCCTGGAGAAAGCATAAAGAAGTGATAAAGTGGTGATAAGTGCACGGTGATAACGCACCAGCCAATCAGCTCCAATATGTAAATTGACAGTTTGAAGCTGATTGGCTGTTGTGTTATCACCTTGCACTTATCACCACTTTATCACTTCTTTATGCTTTTTCCAGGCTGAATACATCTGCCCCGTTATTTTTTATTTTCCTAGTCCTTCTAATATTCCTTAAAACTGCATTGCTCTTCAAGATGTTAATGTTACATGTTCTATAATGTTGATATTGGATATTAATTTACCATTGCTTAAATTGTGTGTGGTTCTGTATGGAGTTTAAGTTTATTTTAATTTTTTTTAATTAATTTTATTAACAGTGCTGCTAAAATACTTCTCGGTATAGTCTCGACGATAAATAAACTGTCAATCATGAAAGTGGGGGGACATCAGAAATGATTATTACAGGTGGCACTTATGTGTGTTTGAAGCTTTGATTTGAAACAAAACACTTGAGACAGTGCACCTAGAAGGCTAAAGACTGGATGTCCACCAGGTTGGAGCTAGTTCAAAGATCAAGTCCTTAAGTGGAATTGAAGTGGCTGTGTGCTACTATGCCAGCAAATATTGCACCAAAAATACACCAGCTCTACCTCTAACCATAATGGAATCTCATCTAAATTTGTTCCATAAAACTAGGCGCACTCCTGTGTCTCCTCTGCAGTTTTCAAGGAATGCCCCCACTCTACCCAACAGCTCTCATTGGCCAGTGAAAACTTCTGGTTCTCTGTATATACACGGTCAAGTCATATTATTATGACCACCAGCTAACAGCCAGAGTAACCGCCATGTGCAGCACAGACAGCAGCTAGACGGGCTGAACTGTCATTAAAGACACACGTCTGGTAGCCCCCAGTTTATTTTAATGGTGAGCTGCTCCACTGTAGCGTGTCGGTCAGTCCTCACACACCTTCTGTTCACCTCTCACATCAATGGCACCTGGTGCTCTGCAGTTTGCACATCAGTTATTTGTAAAGTTGCCATTTGTCCAGTCATGATACACCTTCACCACAGCAGCACGATAACAATTCACAAGCTGCGCTGTTTCAGAAATACTTCCACCTGTGGCCAGAAAGCCAATAATCATCCCATTTTGCGAGTTGGATAAATCAGCCTGTTTACCCATAACAGCAGCAAGGGATATATGTGCAGACGGCCTATTGCACACCTTATATACCCACCAACGCATGACACATGACTTACTTCATGGGCTATGTGCTGCCAACGTCAAATATAGAGAGTGGTCATAATAATGTGACTTGACCGTGTATATCTCCATGTTCTGATCACACTGACTTCACTCCTATTTAGAGCTAAATATTCTTTAGATTTAAACAGAAATTTGTACCAATCAGAGTCAATTTCAAAAATGTAAACAAAAAAAAAATACAGTTCATTAAATAAAAATAATCCATATTTAATTAAATACAGCCCTTGTGTTTTAGGTTGATATAATTAAATAAGACAGATAACGTATTTAACCACTTGCCTGGCATGGTCACATCAGATGCGACCGTGCCTGCAAGTGCTTTATCTGACCTGGTCGCACAGGATGCGAACAGTCACATAAACAGTGTTAGCAGCAGCAGGGAAGGGAAACTTTCCTCCGCTGCTGCTGTCAGAGGGGCCTGGAAGATCCCTCTGCCTCCCTGCACTCTCCCCTACTGATTGCCGTGCTGCCGATCACTGCTGATCGGTCAGCAGGGCAGGAATTCCCCCTCCAGTGGCTGCAGACAATAGCAGCCGCTGGGGAGTGTAAATGAACCCCCCAAGCCTCCCCTGTGAACTTGGAGGCTATCCTGGCTTTCAAAAGGAAAGCTGCGATGGTCGCGATGTTTCCAATGCTCTGATGGTCGCGATGTTCCCGATCGATGTTTGAAAAATATTGAAAAATATTTTTTAAAATACTTTTTTTATATATATTTTTAAACTAAAATCATTTTGGATAGGGTTAAATTCATGTTCTTCACCTAATTCATCCATTAAAAATCCAGACAATTTCGGAACAGTTTTTTTGGTGGAAAATTTGTCAATTAAGTGGGTAAAAGACAGTGGTTAAGCAGCACATAAACTGTGAAGAAAAAAAAAGAAATCTTAAAAAAAGATTTTCTGAATATATTACACAAAATGGTTTCAGAAGGAAACAATATCTATGGTGTAAATGACCAGAAACTTTAACAAATATACTTCAATCTAGCCAGTGATGTATTTGTCTGGAACAGTTGAACAAACATTAAACTTACATTAAATAGATAAGGACTTTCATCAACACTTGTGGTAATTACTGAAGCTTTTAACATCTCCAAATGTGCAATCACAAAAACTCCACCACTGCAGAACTAAACAAAAGTTGGACATTTCAAAGTATGAAATATTGCTAAGCACTTGTGTCACAGTGCAATAATACTAGGCAATTTCATATTAAAAGTCATTTCCCACAAACTGATGGTTTATAGTGTGAAGAGAGCCAAAAGAGTGGTATATTTATTTCACAGACCTAGAGAATGGTGTCCAGTTGTGACGCCTCAGGCACAAGCGGAAAGAGGACAATCACAATGTCAGCTGGAATTTCTGCAGAAAGTCTACACAAGAAGGAAAAAGTCTTCAGGGTTTAAACACCCAACTGTCAAATATTTCCTTTTATCATGGAGCCTTCCCTGAGTTGTTATTAATGAGAAAAATTGTGTCTTGTATAATGGTTAACTAAAAATGATAATGATAAGGCTTGATGGGCTTTGTAGTTTCATAAGGGCTGGAGTATTACGTTAACTATATACTCTTAAAAAATAAAGTTATTTTATAGCAAACATCTTCTAAATATTGATCCGTTAGCATTGAGAAATAATCAGCTGAACCAATGACAGCACATAAATACCAAATGTTCATGTCTGTTACCTAGTGCGACAGGAACGCCCCTGGCCCCACAGAGTTAAATCTCGACAGCTTCCTCATTATTTTTCTTTGCTCTTTGCAAAAGCATTTACAAAATGCTTAAATTCTTCTGATCTCTTTGCAAATCCTTTGGATAAATATCAATCTTTTAATAATACAGGCATTGCCTGTTCCATTCTGTTGCAGCTAAGGTTAATCTTTCATCACTTTCTTCATATGAAAGCAACTGGCTAGATACTTATACAACCTGTTTTTTTGTGTTTAAACAATAATGGTGTTTAGGAAATGAGGTGTATTTACTTTATGCTTGAAATCCTCCACATCATTGCTCCAAATGCTCTTGACCAGTGACATAAGCTAGGGGGCGCCGCTGGTGAACACAAAGCGGTTAGCCTATGTGAGTGGGGTGAAGCCTGGTCTTCTCAACACATTTTTTCGCTAAGTCATTGCTTCTTCCCTGAATTAGCGCACTAGGAGACGAGACATGGAGGCTCAGAGTGTTCAGCACAGAGAGGGGGAGATTGCCCATGCGCTGCCGCCCACAGGGAAGTCTCCCAGTGGGCCGATGTGCATCCCCCCACGCCTCGGCGGCCCTATTTTGTTAGTTGACATGTGAGGGGTGGTGCTGCTGCCATGGTTATACGGTATACCTCTAGTGCTGCCCATATGTGGCCACTTCTACAATTTTTTCTAGGGCCACGTTCAGTTTCCAGTCTGCCCCTGCCTGACTTTGAAAGAAAGTGCAATGGAATATGCTAGCACTACATATATGTTAGTAAATAAATGAATTATAGATGTTACAACCGAGAATTATAAAACCTCTTGGTGTCACTAGGCCTTTCAAACAGCAGTGTACATTTTTAAACAAATTGTAATACCAAAGGCTATATTATACATTTATTTATTTTTTACCAATTTGTTTTATTGTTTTCAGTGGGGGCGAATGTGTGTTTTTTTTCCCCGTAGGGGCTAATGTGTTTTATTTTTTCTTGTGCAATGTTTTTCATCTGCACTTGTAAATGAGTTACACTAAGCATGCATGCAGGGCCGGTCCTAAGGTGTTCAGCGCCCACCTGCAAACTATAAATTTGCGCCCTCCCATTTTACAAAGGGACAGCACATATAATTCCCCCGTAGCAGTGACGCTTATACACATAATGCCCCCTGTAGTAGTGACGCTTATACACATAATGACCCCTGTAGTAGTGACGCTTACACACGTAACGCCCCCTGTAGTAGTGATGCTTACATACACAACACCCCCTGTACCAGTGACGCTTACACACGTAAAGCCCCCAGTAGTAGTGGCGCCTGCACACGTAACACCCCCTGTAGTAGTGACGCTTACACACGCAACGCCACCTGTAGTAGTGATGCTTGCACACTTAACGCCTCCTGTACCAGTGATGCTTGTACACATATCGCCCCGTACCAGTGACGCTTGCACACGTAACACCCTCTGTAGCAGTGACGCTTACACGTAACGCCCCCTGTAGTAGTGATGCTTGCACACGTAACGCCCCCTGAATCAGTGATGCTTGTACACGTAATGCCCCCTGTACCAATGATGCTTGCACAGGTAATGCCCCCTGTAGCAGTGACGCTTACACATAACACCCCCTGTAGCAGTGACGGTTATACAAGAAACCCCCTGTACCAGTGACATGCGCACAGCATCTATTTCAGTGAGGCAGAGGGGCCATGCCCCCACTGTGACGGAAATTGGAGTCATGGCTCACAATAGTGTCATCCACATGATGTCATGCCCCCTTTTCGATAGGCCACACCCCCTTTCCTTCGCAGCGCCCAGGATTTCCTACTTAACAAATCCAACTGTTGGCAGGTATGAAAGCATGATTGCAGCATCTATACACACTGAAAGTATCTCTGACCTTGCATATTTGGATGCACACCAAGGAACGGCATTGTAGCATCATTAGCATAAAATCACAGACGCAACTGCAGCAAAAGATGCAAGGAAGGCCGCAACTGCACCCAACTCAGACCCTATGAGGAGGAATCCCATAAATTCCCCGAGATCATTTTCTATCCCAATCCGCCCCTGAGTACATAAATCCTCATATTGATTACTGAACCCTCCTCCATGTGAATGTTGGGAACCTCTTCCCCACCAAGACAAAAATTGCCACATATAGTACCATATACTGAAATTCAAATAATAATAATTAAAACAAAACAAAATAAAACATTGAGATACTGTAGAAAAGGCAAAAAAATAAAAAAATAAAAAAGTTAAATGAAACAAACAAAACCAGCAAATAGCAGTACTAATATAACAAGCACTGGAAATAAGCAATGGAAATTACATTTGTTATTCTTTACAGCACATTGAAGAAAGGGTTTTCTTATGTCATGCTGATAAAAACACAAAGGTGCAGCAATATATACCGCTGGAAATTTGGTGAGTTTTGATTTGAGATGTGCGGAAAAGATAGACAGGGGAGGCACTGTATATATTCCAGGGAGCACAATCATGCAATACATGACAGATTGCCCTCCACCACAAAACAGGATGGTATATGCATAAATACAACCACCATATGGAAGCACTCTGGGACTGGTAAACAATGACACTACACACTCCTGTACATATACACATACAGGTTGAGTCTCCAATGTCTGAAATATTCCAATATCTAAGGTTTTCTGAGCGCAACTGTGATAGTGACACATTACCTTCTGATGGTTCACTGTATACAATTTTGTTTCATATACTAACGTACCTTCTGGCTATGTGCATATTGTGTAGGTCTATATGAAACATAAATACATTTCATGTTCAGTCTCGGGTCCCATCCCAAAGATATCTTATTATGGTTGCCAAACAATAAAACACAAACATTTAGAATAAATCAGAAAAACCCAAAATGCTTCTGTTCACAAGCATTCCGATATACATAGGCAGAATCAGCAAATATATTAGTGATAACCCTTCACATCTACTGAAGGATCATCACTGGTGTCACACTCCACTGGAGAAACTGTTCCTGCTGCACGTGTTTTAGCCATACTTGCTTATCTCTCTGGGAGTGCAGCCAGGTCGGCTCAGCAGGGAGGCGTGGTAGGGCTATGATGCGCAGAGGGGGTGGGGCAAAGGCAGAATGGGGGTGGGTGGATGCAGAACGGGGGTGTGGTTACTGCGTTGCATCATCTACGATGACTCAATTTAGCAAGAATTGCATCATCGACTGCCCGGACGGCCCACTTTACTTACTTAAGTGGGCGGACGGGCAGGGGGAGACCTTACAAATCAGGAGACTTGCTTGCTCTTCTGGGGGGAGCGGGAGGGTCACCCGGTTTTCAGGAGCCTCCCGGCCATTCCAGGAGAGTAGGCAAGTATGGTTTTTGCGCTATGGCTAGGTTGCACGTGAGATTCAGTGTAGCTGGTGTTGAGTTTAATTAAGCTTCACTGCTGCCAGCCAGTATCACTGCTACAGCAGATTAGTAAATCGACCTAATACATACTAAAGATGAAATCATACTATCAACACAACGGTATCAGAGTCACATGACAGAATTGTTTAGCCTATTACATAAAAGAGAAAACACATTGAGTCTATATGTTACGTGTCCATGTGTTCTTCACTGGATTTAGGAGCTTTTACACTGAAATATCCCTTAAACATCAGGACTTAAAAAAGCAGCTACAAGAAACAATTATTATGAGTGGGTGTTGAGAAACGGAATGAGAAGCAAATGTGGGTTTAGTAACAGTCATTTTGTGAAAGGAATTATTCATGCCTAAAGTATGCAGATACAGTTATTCTAAGTAATGTACCAGTAAATAAAAGGGACATTGGTATTTGCATTTCAAAGCTTCAGACAGAAATATCACAATACTGTAAACAATATTTTGCCATTAACAGCAATATGGTTGTGCAGGCCAGTGAGAGGAGATGTTCTTACCAGTAAATACTATGTAAATAGGTTTCCTATTTGATTATATGAGGTGGAGGGCTGCAGTTGCATTATGGAGAACTGAATTAGGAAACGAACAATACTGATAGAATAGTTCTTGTACAGTACATGTTTAGCAGTTTAAAATTAGATGCCAAGTGTTATTGCTTTAGGCAGCTGAGGGACTGTAAACAAATGTGAAATTTTACCAAGTCTAAATGAAAGGAAAAATAAACATCTCAACAGACCAGACAGCGGCGCTTTAAGAAAGGAGGGGGCCCGTGTGCAAGCTCCAATGGGCCCTCTCCTCTCTGGCAGTGTGTCAGAGTCTCATGTGCAGGACTCCTGGAACATGACGCCACATTCTCTATTGCGCATGCACGAATCATTGGAAAATAGCCGCGGCAGCCATTTTCCAAGTGATATTTGCTGCTCTGCAGACAGCGCTGGGCCGACGGAGGGGTGAGTATTAAATGGCTCGAGGATGTGCAGTATGTGTGCCCGCCCCAGGATCCAGGGGCCCATGTGCACCACACACCGTACACCCATTATTGATATGTCAGTGACCAGAGCTGCTTGTATGCATTTACAAAAGTGGGATATACAGTAAATTACATTTCTCTTTTGAATACCCACCACCCCCCCGGTTTTCAGAAGCTATTGACAAAGGACATAGATACTAATGATTTTCGGGTACGACCAAGGCAGGTTTGTAATGTATTTGCATACCTACCAAATGTTCCCATTTAGCTGTGTCCTACATCTCGAAAAGTTGGGTCTTAACTGCTGTTCTCCTATTAAAGGTGCTTGGGCAATACATGGCTGTTAGGAGGGAATGGGGCTAAGAAGCAGCCAAGACATAACCAGCTATGTAATTACACCTCATTGTGCCCTGGATACTCCACTTGTTTCTGATTACCTGCATTCAAACATTGGTAGGTGGGGATATGGAGGTCAGGAGAAAGGACTAACCTGTCAGTGTCAGGGCTTTTTTGAAGATATGCTCTAGCTAATTTTGGTCTCCCAACAAAGACCTTTAATAGAACAAATATGTCACAGAACATGAATATGTGTATATTTCTGATGTAGTCAGACATTCCAACATTTAGACCTACATAAATTAGGACAAAATAAGCCCAAACTTGTCACACCTGAATTACAGGGTTACATACACTATCCCAAACCTGACATTTTTTGGGTACCAAATGAGATTGAGACACTGATGCCTTTTATGGTCCAATTATCCACAAAATTTGTTTCATACACAAAACAACTAAAAATATTCTATAAAACTATAATCAATATGCATATGCAAATATTCCCCAATCATTTCAGATAAGATGCGCAATAAATGCATCTGAAATGTTGACTACATATGCTGTTGTAACGGCTTTGCTTTACTAAAAAAACCAAGTTCAAAAATAAAATACCATGGTGAAATACTTTCCTGCCCCAAGTAGAAATAGCCCCTCCAGTGGCAATATAATACCCAGCATTATCACCCCCTTCCTCTACTGGTTACAGATCCCTGGGGCACAGCCCCCACCCTTCCCCCAATGTCAAAGGGTGCCCACTATTTAGTGACCTCCCCTCCCCATGTGTCACTATATATATATATATATATATATATATTCACACACACACACACACACACACACACACACACACACACACACAAACAACTGTGGGACATCATACATCCCCTCCCACACCACCCATCACCAAAATATGACCCCCGTTAACTCCCTTAACCCATGGTAGCCCCTCCCCCACACCTGTTTGCAGAGTGTGGTTAGCAGGCCTGCTGCAGCTATCTGCACATGCATAGATCAGCATATATCTGCTGGGGAAGGGAACGATATATCCCTCCCAGCACATTTCGTTTTGGTGCATGTGACCGGAATGCAGCTCGCAAGGCATTCTGGGGCACAATTTTGGGAGTTGGTGTTGGTGGTCGGAGACCCTCAAATCAATCCCAGGGGGCCGCAGCAGCAGGAGGAAGTTGAACGGATTTCCTCCATTACAGAAGGAGAAACCGTGGATTAGAACCATTGTATGTGATACAACAAGCCAGGTATATATATATATATATATATATACACATACACACACACACAAATACAGGATGGGTATCCCTCATCCAAAATGCTTGAATTCTAATATACTGTATAGATAGATATTGCAATGTCATCACTGAGATTCCATTAGGTGTGAGAAATGTTTTATAAATATTTACATTTGTAAACATTTACTTTGGTACAGCAAAAATAAACAATAGTAATAAACAAAACCAAACAAAAAAGAAGAGGTATTCCTTTGAAAATAGGGACATCACCAAAACATGAAATATGTCCAGGTCATGATCACTAGAAAAACCATCCACTGGTTAATACATAAGAAAAACAAAGTTGATGACTGTAATTGACAATTTAGAAACCTATCATAAAAGTTATAAATGAAGTAAATCTTGAGAAACTGCAAACTGAGCAATCTGCTCATAAATCTATGTGCCGTCTGTCAAAACACAGGTGACAAATTGAGCTGCTGAAAACTCCCATATGCACAGGTAATGTATTATTCAGCCTTATGCGGATATTTTTTTTTTTAGAAGTGTTAAAAACATTCTTTATAGTTTGCTATATTAAAAACACATTTATATACTGGATGGTCATGGCAATTATATTCAGATATCATTTGTCCACATTTTACTTATACACACAGCATTTAATAAATAGGAGAAACAAACACGAATATACAATATTACACTAATTTGCCGAACTTCCACACAAGTAGAGAAATAATAAAATTGGACGTCATGAACTACTTTAACAATTATAACAATACTACTACTAATAAATTATAATAAAAGAGAGTTCTATAATTTCATATAAGAATACATTTGAGATTTGCAAACATAAAAGCCAATCACATTTTAATTGCAGGTAACATAGATATGAAAAAAGCCTTCTATAAATAGATCTCATGAAATCATTTGGCATTTATACATTATTCCTTTACTAATTATTATGAGAATTAGCATACTAGATATAATCATGTTTCAGCTATGCAAGGGCATGTTGTATTAGCTGATGCTCGGGGGAATAAGTATGTTCAAATAGTATTCTCAAACCGAGCATTTCTTGTGAAAAAGCAGATCGCACGAGCACATCAACCAAACGTATTTAACAGATCTGAAAAATAAGAGCATTCAATCCTTGTGGACAGTCCATTTTAATATAGGACAAAACCGTTTTACTGAGCTAATGAATAATATACATGCAATACTTGGAGAGTTTATACATAATTATTCAGTCCACCAAGCTCCCAGCATCCACCACTGCTCTACAGTATGATGCTATGTTACGAGGGAGCACTTCTCTAACTAAAAGGAAGGGAAGGGGGCTTTGCTGAAATGCACAGAGTGAAATGATCCTGGGTCAGTGAAGTCACAGTAGCTTAGATGACTGCATTCTCAGATTTATAACCTTGCCCGGATGTTATTAGTATAGGGTCTTATAACATGGGAAGAGCTGCAGTTGTCTGTAGGACAGTAGAGAAGGCCTTACATTACTTCATAACATAGCATCATGAGAACACTGAACACTTCATTCTATATCAAATCTGAATGTTTTAATATTACGTCCAAGTGATCCTTTCTATAGATAATCTATCTTTAATATATGGATCAAGCCTAAGGGTGCAGCAGAATTATGATGTTATGTTAAAAATGACCACAGATGGGTTAACTCCGCAAGATGATGGACCACTCGCTCTACACTGCCATCTGTCAGCGCAGTTGCAACATTAGAAAATAATCGTTATAGTAGACTTACCGTTGATAACGTTATTTCTCCTAAGTCCACAGGATAACATTGGGATACAGCGGATTTGCACCAAATGGTCAAAGCTTTCGGCCTCCCAGAATGCAATGGGCCCATCCCTATATCCCCGCCTCCTGGCTCAGGCAATTCAGTTGTTTTCCAAAGCACAAGGCAGGAGCATCATAGAGAGCCCTAATCAGGCAAGAAGAACACACAAGCACACCCTTCCGTACAAGAAGGAAGAGGTTAGTGAGTAAAAGGATCCGCAAATCAGGTGCATCAGGGTGGGATCCTTATGGATCCTGTGGACTTAGGAGAAATAGAGTTATCAAAGGTAAGTCTACCATAAAGATTATTTCTCATGAAGGGTCTACAGGATAACATTGTGATGTCCCAAAGCAATTTAGTGGTGGGCCGCTCCTGATTGGACAGGAGAATCCTTCACCCGAATTCAGCGTCCTGAGAAGCAAAGGTATCAAAGGCATAATGTTTAATGAATGTGTTAATGGAAGAGCATGTGGCTGCCTTGCATATCTGTTCTGCTGAAGCACCACGTTGTGCTGAACATGACGGACCTACCTTACGAGTAGAGTGAGTAGAGACATTAGCCGGAACAGGGAGATCAGCTTGAGAATATGCTTCTGAAATCGTCAATCAAAGCCACCTCACCAGTGTCTGCTTGTCAGCAGGCCATCTCTTGTGAAATCTGTAGAGAATGAAGAGTGTGTCTGTTTTTCGGATGGCACTGGTACGATCCGCGTAGATCCTTAAAGCACGGACTACGTCCAATGATGCATCTTCCGCAGAAAGGTCAGGCCCTTGGAATGCTGGGACTACAATTTCTTCGTTAAGATGGGATTTATATACCACCTTAGGAAGATACCCAGATTTGGTTCTGAGAACTGCTCTATCTGGATAAAAAAAAAATCAGAAAAGGATGGCAACATAATAATGCCCCTAAATCTGGAACTCTTCTTGCCAGTAGAAAGAGAACTTTAGTTGTCAACCATTTAAGATCAACTCGTTTTAGTGGTTCAAACGGGGAAACTTGAAGGGCCTTTAGAACTATACTTAAGTCCCTAGGCACTGTAGGAGGAACAAAAGGAGGTTGAATATGCAGCATTCCCTGGAAAAAAGTGCGCACATCCTGTAGGTTAGCAATTTTCTTTTGAAACCATAGTCAATGCTGACACTTGCACTCTCAAGAAAGCTACCCTTAGACCTTTGTCCATTCCTGCCTGAAGAATGCTAGGACTCTGGAAACTCTGAAAGACCTAGGATCAATTTTCCAGTCACTACACCATTGAATATAGGCTTGCCATATTTGGTGATAAATGTGAGCTCTGAGCATTGTTTGAATTACCCGTTGTGAGAATACTCTTGTTCTCAGGATGGAAGTCTCAAGATCCACACCATCACAGACAGTCGATCCAGGTGCTTGTGATAGCAAGGACCCTGAGACAGTACCAATGTCTTCTGGGCCAAGCCGGAGCTATTCGTATCACTGTGGCCCTTCCTTGTTTTGCCTTTCGCATCACCCTTGGTAACAGGGCGATTGGTGGAAACACATAGGTCAGACGAAAGTCCCATCTCACTGACAGGGCATCCACAAAGATCGCTTTGGGATCCTTTGTTCTTGACCTGTATGCGGGAACTTTGTTGTTTTGATGGGACGCCATGAGATTTATCTCCAGTAAACCCCACTTGTCTACCAGAATTTGGGAGGCCTCTGGGTGTAAATCCCATTCATTTGCATGAATGGCGTGTGAACTGAGAAAATCCGCTTCCCAATTTAAGACTCCCGGAATGAACACTTCGGACAAGGCTGGATGATGAAGTTCTGCCCACTTTAACGTGTGACTTAACTCCTTCATTGTATTTTGGCTGTGAGTTCCTCCCTGATGGTTGAGGTAAGCTACTGCCGGTGCATTGTCCAAGTGGACTGGTTTCTCCTGAAGGATCTCCTTTGCCTGAATAAGTGCCATATATATATATATATATGCCCCAAAGTTCCAATATATTTATTGGCAGGCAACTTTCTTCCTTGGTCCACTGCTGCTGGAAGCAACTCCTTCCTGCCACCGCTCCCCAGCCCTGAAGGCTGGCATCCATTGTCAGAATTTCCCAATCTGATATACAAAAGGGTCTCCTTTTGTCCAGATGGGATGTCTGTAGCCACCAGGTTAATGACCTCCTTACATCCAGATGAAGGAACATAGTCTGTGTTTTTATGACCATAGTCCGGCACCTGCCGCGCCAAAAAAAACCCAAAAAAACAAAATTGCCTGAGCCAGGAGTTGGCGATATAGGGGATGGGCCCGTTGCATTCTGGGAGGCCGAAAGCTGCGTTTGGTGCCATTCCGCTGTCGCTACCTCATATCCCAGTGTTATCCTGTTGATAACCTGTGGACACTGCAGGAGAAACACACTGACTGCATTTTCCACTGTGTATGACAAGAATTCAATCATCCCATCAATTTCAACAGGACCACATACCACACCCATTATAAAGGCACTGCACTCATTTGGAGCCACAAAGATACTGCTAAGCATACGGCAGCTTAACTTTCTTTAGTAAAAATGAATTTTCAACAATTCACATACAGTATACCCCACCATCTTTATGCAAATATTTTGTGCCCTACATAAATATAAAAACCTAAAAATTGCCTGTGAGATACTGGAAAGGTGAAGGATTGCAGTGCCCATAAGTCGTCATAGTGTGGGTGACCTCTTAAAGCAGATCCCCTGCATATGCATACAGCATGCATTGTTATAGGACAGGGATGGGGATTCTTTGGCCCTCCAGCTGTTGCTGAACTACACATACCAGAATGCCTTGCAACAGTTTTGCAATTTGGCTATGCTAAAACTGTTGCAGGGCATGCTGGGATGTGTAGTTCAACAACAGCTGGAGGGCCAAAGGTTCCCCATCCCTGTTCTAAGATGTCTTCTGAGCCAGGGCCGTATTAACAGCATAGTAGGCATTGGGCAAAGCAATGCACTGGGGACCCTATACACCCATTCACATGAGCCACTTAAAATATTTTTTAAAACTGATAACATGCCACTCCTGTGGTTCCACGCCATCTCTCAACATGCTTCCGTAGAGTGAATGGCTTTATGCACTCTGTTTGGTGGATAGTTTAGCTGTCTACAAATCAGTATGCTGACAGCCATTTACTGTCTGGCTGCAGGTAGGTAGAGAATGCTGCCTCACCACTCTCAACTGCCCCTGCTTAAAGCCCCCTAGAATTGTGGGGCACTGGACAGCTGCCCAGTGTGCCTATATGTTAAGATGGCCCTGTTCTGTGCAGAAGGACCATAGAATAACTCAGTTTGGAGTTTCTTACACTTACAAAGTACGCTATGCTTAAAATAAATAATTAATATTTTTTTAAAACAGAACACATTTTATATGTTATAAACTACTGCAGATTTGATGGGCTGTGGCAGGACAGCATGAGTAATAGTCTCATAAGTAAATGATATACTTTCTTCAATTATGTACTTTATTTATACAAACACAGCTAGCCATTTATATTCTAATAGTATATTCAATTAATATTTTGTTTATTTCGTAGGGACTTACCAAATTCATCACATATACTTTCATTATCAATGAGAGCTGGGTGGTCAAACGTGTCCCGACAGTAGAGGATCTTTGTGTTCTTGTTGATGATGGGAATACCCCCTAGTGCTTGCACAAACTGGTCAGCCAAGACTGAGGAAGGTTTGGCCTGGATACGTTTTAGGATGGAACGATATCGGCAATACTGGGGGTAACTTAACACCATCACATTTCCATCATTTTCATTTTCACCTGCAATTAAAGGCATATAGTTTTAGAGACATGAATATAAATCAAGAACCTTACTTATTGATATTGTTACATTTGCACAACAATGTGTATTAATTGGGAAGAACTGTTTCTACATCCAATATAAACAGATTATGAACTGATCCAAAGCCATCAGTAAGGTCAGGGTGTGTTGTCCAAAGCAACCAATCAGATATCTAGACTCATCTTCTAGACAATACTAGAGAAACTACAGCTACTATCTGATAGGATGTTACAACCACCATGTCTGTACAATTACCTGTAGGAGCATTCCTTTCAAATTAACAGAAAGCTTACAAGCAACCCCTCACCATATTCCTGTGGGATCAGTACGGGGAAGGGAAAACAGGATGATAATTAACATGAAACTCTTGAGGAACAAACGTAACACATTGACCCAACTTTATTTTTTTTCACATTTTATTAGTGAATGGAAATAATATCACCAAAAAATTAACCAGTTGTGTCGCTCATATGTGTCTTAGGTTGTACAAGAAACAACAATCTTCCCAATAAATATTATTATGAGTTTGATTCGTTTTTCAAATCACAATTTGGTAACTTTGATAAATAAAAGTCAGTAAGTGTGCTTTAACATATATATTTAATAATTCAGTCCATGCTCCATTGGAGATTACAGAATAAAATTCTCTATTACATAAACGCATGTATGTTCATTTTGTAGCCAGACAAATAACCATAGGAGTATGATTTTAGCACATATATGTGGGAAGGGCTGTTACACAAAGACCATAGACAATAAATTGTGCAATTGATAAAAGTATGTACAATCTAAAATAAATCTGAAACAATGTACAATGGGATAAGGAGCCTTTTAATAAGTTGCAGCAATATAGTGACTTCTAGAGGGCAAGTACTACACCGGAAAACATTTCCTAATTACTATGTCTATGGATATTCATTTTATTACTTATTACCAGTTATTTTTATAGCACACACATATGACGCATGGCTTTTCAGAGAATATTTACCCATTCACTGATCCAAAGGAACTTACAATCTATATTCCCTACCACAGTTAAAATACCAGTATATTTTTGGATTATGGGAGCAAACTGGAGTACCCAGAAGAAATCCATATGCTAAAGGCCATGGTAGGAATAGAACTCAAGATCTCAGTGCTGTGCGGCAGTAATACTAACCATTTCAGCATCTGTGTTGACTAGTTTATAGAAATCAAAAAATGGGACACGTTTTATTGGCCCTTGCCAGAGCCACCAATTTAATTTGTGCTTCTGGTGGACCGATTCAAATTCCTGGTTTGTAGTAAATAGCTAGAGTGGGAAAACAGTGACCTGAACCTCAAATAAATATACATAGTGCACAAATATCAACATAGCATAATACAATGATTGGGAAAGGTAGCCAATAGTCTGCTGGTGGGGATGTGTGGGGATGGGTGGGGGGGGGGGGGGGGAGGGTGGAGACGGTCTCACAGATGTCTCCCCACATAGTCTTTAAAGGCAAAGTTTTTATATAATAACCATTTTTTAGGTATTTTTTTTTGTTATTGTGGGAAGCTGCACAAAGTGTATAAGAAAACAGGTGGGGAACTATGTTCTATCAAGGAAGGAAATAAAAGTGTAAATGTAATTTTGTTTTTATGTTCAAACCTAATTCAACACTGAAAAATTTTGATCTAGTTCACAGCGAAAGCTGTTACAGAGAAATCTATGAAGTGATGTCTTTTATTTAACTTTGCATCTTGGCACTGTCACTTAAATGTTTGAAGAGATTGAAAAACATTGCTCATTCTTGAAAACAGAATGTTCTCTTTTCCAGAATTCCTAGTAACAATCCAAAAATATGAAATAAAACACGATGTAAGTGTACAGAACAGTGGCATTATAATCATGTATATTTAGACTTTCGGAACACATTGATTTCATTCATTTGTCAAACTGCTGGCTATAAAGATTTTATTTATTGTGTGGTATAAAGGTACTGTTATATGCAAAATAAAAATACATATTTTAAAACAATATTGATTTATAGATCTTGTTGAATAAAACAGACCAGTCATACTAGATTATAAAGGTGCTTTTGCCTTTTAAATTATCGCTGCTTTAAATCTACAGCCTTTATCAAGATCAGCTTATTTCATGGCTCTCGTAACCTATTACATATATATTATGAGTTTAACGTTTAGAAAACATAATTATTATGTGCGCTACTTTTTAGCAGCATATAATAATCTTGATCTTGGCACAACTTAATCTGGCCTAGGTAAAAAACACTACTATATGGGGCAGATGTATTAAGCCTGGAGAAGGCATAAAGAAGTGATAAAGCAATGATAAGTGCAAGGTGATAATGCACCAGCCAATCAGCTCCAATATGTAAATTGACAGTTATGAGCTGATTGGCTGGTGCATTATCATCTTGCACTTATCACTGCTTTATCACTTCATTATACCTTCTCCAGGATTAATACATCTGCCCCAATCTTTGGAATTAATTATTTCAATACAGGCAGACAATTTAAGACCAGCTCTAGAAGTAGCATTCTACCTTTTAAAGCATTGAAGAAGCTGCATGAGTATTTGTCACTGGATAAAGATGCCCTTCAACAGTCATGATATTGCATGAAACTGTCAAGAATTCCTCTGGCAGAAAGGCGGTGTGATGTGCTTGAAAGGAGCATACCCTTATCCAGACTGCAGGGTGCTGTATCAGGCACACTGCACGCCAAATATAGGTGCCACCGGGACCTGTATGTAACCATGCCTTCCCCCTCAACCTTGCCTCTTAGGCAGCGACACCTTTCTCACTACCCTAGTTATGGCCTGTTACCGGGTCTCGATCTTTGATCAGCCTCTCCTGCTCCCCCATGTGGCTAATGGCAGGCACAGCACTGAAGCGGTTAAACACCATGCTGGAGCCCTGGAGAGTGCTGAAGTGTAAAGAGATAAAGTACCAACCAATCAGCTCTTAACTGTCATTTTTCAAACAAATCCTGTAATATGGCATTTAGGAGCTAATTAGCTGGTACTTTAGCGCTCTCAACTTTAGGCTTAGTACATCTCTGCTATAATGAGAGTTTAAAGGATTCATTTAGAAAAAGTAATACCTGTTGGTGCATTGTGTAAACCCTTATAATACTACATTGCACTAAAGTATGTTTTAGAACAATCATCATAAATAAAATATTTGTAACAAACATTCTAAATATGACACAACATTATACAAACTACTATATTGGTTTATAGAATATATTGCAAAATATATATATATAACCTCTGATCTTTATTTCTCTCACCACCGACTCCAAGCCTTCAGGCAAATTAATCATATCATCACGATAATAAGCTTCTGTCCACAAAGTATTATTATGCAATTCTACCACTTTATTAACAGCAGTTACATTCATACAAGGTTACACAACTCCCACAATGCAAATATTGGATCATATAAATAACATAAGAGAATATGTATTATAGTTTTGATACAGGTTTATTCAACCCTTAATAATAAAGAGTGACAAATTGCTATATGAACTATGCACATTATTTTACAGCAATATTTTTTTTTACAGAATCAAGAACTGTAAAATGTGGTACCACATCTTACCCCTTCTGTATCACCCCAGTCTGATAGCCTTTCACCTTTTAGATTGTAAGCTCGTATGAGCAGGGCCTTCTCCCCTCATGTGGCTTTCCATCTCTTACTTACACTATCTTTTACGCAATACTCCCATTCATGACACCTCTTGGTTTTCTGTATATACCTTGTACTTGTCCTGTACTCTCTCAAACTGTAAGGGCTTTGTTTCTTGATTTGCTCATTTGTTTATGCACTCAGAGATATATACATTAAAATGGTATCACCAGTGCCATTTCCCTGCATTAGTTATAAATCACAATGATACCTACGACTACATGCGTTTTAAAAAAATGTTTCTCATGGCCACTAACATGGAACCCCCAGGTAAGTAGAACACATGAGCAAGCCCTGTAAAGTACCAGTGTATAGCCATCAGCAAGTAGATCTGACTGAGCAACAATTGCAACATATTATCATACCTCCCAACATTTGGACCCCTCGCTCGCTGCCAAAAAGGGTGTGTGGCCTATTGAAAAGGTGTGTGGCCTCACGTGGATGATGCGATCGCGAGTCACGCTTCCAATTTTCGTCACAGTGGGGGCATGGCCAGCGCTCTGTGAGCTGCTGTCCATGCCCCCAGTCCCTCTGCCTCACTGGAATAGACGTTGTGCGCATGTGCACAGCATCTATTCACTGCTGCTCTGCTCTGAACTGAGCAGAGCAGCGAGTGATCGGGAGCCTCCCAACTGCTCCCCCCCCCCACCATGGGACACTGCGGCCCACAGGAGGGACAGACCAAAAAAAACAGGACTGTCCCGCTAAAATCGGGACAGTTAGGAGGTATGTATTATAGAAGACAAATCTATGTTCCAAACTATATAACAGCTTTGGGGTTCATTTACATTTGTAAATAAGACAATTTTATGACACACCTCTCAGTTGGACCACTACACATCAACTTTAAAGCCACACTCATGGGTGTTACTTTCACAATAGCCATAATAAACTTTTTCAAAAGTAGGCAAGTATATACCACATGACCAATCAATGCTGTATTCCTTGGTTCTGCGTATATTACCTGGGATTGTGGGTAAAAGAGCTTGCAATTAGACAGTGCCTTATATTTTTTTGCATTAGTGGTTATTTCAGTTGAAAGACATACATAATAAGTTCACAATGCTACTGTAACCCTATATAAGGTGTATTCTATAATAGCATGAATTGAATATCTAATTTCTCATTATCATGGATATGTTCTAAACAAGTATTTTCAAGATTTATTTATTTTTAGATGTAAATATTTAAAGAAATGCTTTTTAAGCCCCATCTAACTGCAGTTCAGTGAAACAACCATCTATCATATACATTAGACTTATACAAACTCACAAGTTATCTAAACTGGTATTTAAATCCAACTGTTCTAAAAATAAAAAATAAACTTCCCAGACAACAGACTCAATATTTCCTAAATCCTGAAAGCAGATCTGCAGGGAAAAGACACAAAAACAGGTGCCCTGATTACGTCTTCAAGAACTGATGTTATACACAGTTGTCTTTATGGCATATTTTCCCCACTAATTACAACTTTTGGTTCAAAACTATTTAGCAGACCTTGCAGGAGTAACTACAGTAGATAACTACTTAAGTATGTATTGTTCCCAAAACGTCTTCTGTACTTCAAAAAAAAATAAAAAAATAATCACTGCCTTCTCCTGTGTCACAACAATTACAATTTAGAAAATGTTGAACTTGATGAACGACTTGTGTATTTTTCAACCTCAATAACTGCAAAATACTGTATGTTCTAAAAATTCTAAGAATATTTCAATTGCAAAAATAAAGGAACAGGAAATGAAATAATGAAAAGTGCACAATTGGGTAAAAAGGGATAAAAATTACATAAGGGCTGACAAATTAATTCAGAAGCAAATTGTGGAGAATACAAGAAACCTTTATGATAAACAGGATGTTCTAATGAGTTATTTTGTGAGTGGATTAAAAATAAAACAGCAACAAAACTGACAGGTGTGCTGTCATATCTCAATACTTTAGGTCACTGTTGTATAAAGGTGGTGTATAGTTTGATATTATTTTATTTGTTATACAGTATTTCAACTTACCACCTTTTGCCTGGATTTATTGCTAGGAATACGCAATACTTTAACTGTATAATTTAGGTTATAAAAGCCCAAATATCATACAATTAATCCTCATTTTCAATGTGTGTAACTACATACCTCCCAACATTTCACAGCAAAATTGGGACAAAATATACCCCACCCCAATTTGAACAAAATACGATCTGATACACTGTCTGCATGAAACACTAATCACTTGTGTAAACTCCACCCCTGTAATTACATGCCTGACCCTCTAAACACTATTTACTTAATTATTTAGATAGAACACAAATTTGCATTTAGAACATAAATAATAACGGCAGATATAAATTTATGTCCAAAAAGCACAGATGTCAGTCAAAGATAAAGCAAAATATTTGGTAAAAGTTTCAGCAGGGCTGGATATGACACAAATTCAAGTTATCTGATGATGCAAAATTTTATTTATAAAAAACTAACAATTTCCAAAATATGTATTTAAATAGGTGCTTTAAACAAAAAACAATAGTAAACCTAAAGCAACTTTTTATTATTATTGTATTTTTGTGACCTATTACAGATCTCTAAATCCAATAATGATGTAATAAAACCTCACCCCTATGCATTGAACACAACATAGCTCAAAAACACAAGGATTCTTTGAAGGTAAATGGAAAAATTATGCTTGTTCTTTCCTGTACCTAATTACCTCAACTTCAAAACCTGCCAAATATTTTGCCCTTTAGTTTTCTTAATCGTATTAGTATGAATGTATTTGAATGCCAATCGTAACAAACATTTAATGGTTTCAGCACAAAAGATCCTTGAGATGCATTAAAAACACTGGACAACACAATATGTCTTCATTCTTGTCAAAGAAAACGTCAAGGTATTTGTGGGAACAAGAATTAGTTTGCTTGAGTTAGGAAACTAAACACCTTGTTTAAAGTGTATTTAAGTAATATAGTGTCAATACAATGTTCTCTTGAACTGATTTATATTGCCTTGAGTTAGTTTATTGCATTACACATTCCATTCTCTAAGCTTTTTACTTTCTTAGTGCTCATAGCAACCATGGAAAGAACAACTTTAGCAGCTGTCGATGTTCAAGTTTTAACAATTACATATAATCACAATACAATTTTAAACCTAAAAAGTGTTGGTGTCATCTTAAAATAAGTTACTACACTTTGTAGGCAACCATAATGTCCTTTAAAAGGTATGAGGCAATAGAAATAATAAAACAATAAAAGACGTCAATTAAACACATAGACGAAAATAAATAAGTCTCATAATTAATTCTTAACCTGTAAAAGGGTCAAACATAATTGTGAAATCTGTTTCACAGAGGTTAATTCTGGTCTTTTGTCTAGTGTGCTTACAATGCAGTTACAGAATAGTTCCAGTTTTAGTTACTGTACAAAAGCTTTGGAAAAGCAAGTTGCAAGGGAGTGTGGTTCTATTATTTGTGGACCATGATTTCTGTGAAGGCCATGTAGACCTGGGCCATATTTGTGGGGAAGTACACTGGCCAGCGTTATTTAAACATGTACTCCCTCAATTATGAGTGAATCGTTATAGTGTATTTATTGTAATGGTATGCAATGGTAATAGAACCATGGGGAGTTATAGTTGTGTATGTATGGTATAGGGA
Organism: Pseudophryne corroboree; assembly: GCF_028390025.1. Lineage (NCBI taxonomy): Eukaryota > Metazoa > Chordata > Amphibia > Anura > Myobatrachidae > Pseudophryne > Pseudophryne corroboree. The sequence goes on along the minus strand of NC_086446.1, from coordinate 652,184,627 downwards.
CATATATCCGGGGCACAGAATACATGTTCAGGAGGGCTGGGAGACAAAATATGTAAAATCGGGGCTTGCTTGTTAGATGTTTACTCTAATAGCCATAGCTCTTAATTACTATTCTATGTGATACATCAGTAGTGCCACCAAGAGACCATCCAGGCCCTGCTAGTAAAGAGGCGTGACCAAGGGTGTGGGGATGTGGCAACACCCTGTTGTAAATACAAGGGGCATTGGCCATTTCGGTGCCATTGTTTGGTGCACAGCCATGCTATCTTGAAGGTGTGGCTACACCACCAAAGACCCATTCATGGGCCATCAGATAGGCCCACTCCTTCTCTTCTCTGCACCCCTGTATATAACCCCTATTTTATTTTAGAGGTACATATTATTAATAACTAAAGAGTACCAATTTAATTATCTATAACATTAATGTTACAATGGGGTAATGCAAATAATGATGAAAAAACAAGACTAATTTACTTTAGTGCTTTATTTCATGTATCTAGCAGTGCACAGTGCAAGCTGACCCTTACTGTGTTGTGTGCGTACAACTGGTTGATCTTACCGGCACGTTAACAGACATTTATTTATCGATGTATGGTGACAGGGCTGGTTTTCTATTGCCCTGTTTTACCAATAAAATGTTGCCAAGGGAGCTGTGTGATACTTGTCTCTGTGATACTGGCCTAGAGCGAAAGAGTTCACTTTCCACTTTTTTGAGCCAGCTTCAAGGGATACACACATGCGTCACCCAGCTAGTCTGTTCATACATGAGCATAGGAACTGAAAGACCAAGCTTGGGCTCCCAGTTCCAATTAGTGAGAAAAAAAGAATTCAATAAATTAGAAAAATTAATTTTACAAATATCAGCAGCTGAAAAAATGTAATGCATGTTTGCATATTAAAATAATAGGGTATACACCTGACAAGAGGTATATGAATATCATACATTTGCAGTTTCATCACAATAAATGTTTCTGCAGTAGAAGTCTTTCTTCATTTATCTAGCTCTCTGATAATTATCTCAAAATGCTATTTCACTGTATTTTCCGCAGCCAATTCTCCAACCACATAGCAGAGCAACAGAAGTTTATACAACTCCCTCATTTTTCACCACAGTCAGTTGACTTTTTTTTTTTCTCTCAAGTGTTGGCCAATGGAATTCTTCAGAAACAGTTACTGCAAACAGACTTTTTTTTCATAACAAAAGAAGGAAATGACCTCTAAATAGAGCACAAAGCTTTGTTTGAGGGAAAATATTTGCTATAAATTAAATCACTTAAGACAATTAAAGCTTTCTGCTTCTTATTTGACATCCTACATTTCCCCCCCCCCCAGCTCTTCGTAGCCACAAGCGAGTCAGCGCCACTACAGAAAAATGTTGGCGATGTACTTCAATGTGGGACCATGGACCTCATTTAGGTTCAGTAGCAGAATCTGCTACTGCTTGCTATTACATGCTGGGGGCCGCCCAGCAAAGGGCAAGACCACCCAGCAAGCTAATCGTCAGGCCAGCGATGCGATCGCAAAACAATGGCAATCACATTGCTGAGTCTGAAATTAAGGTC